>NC_041405.2:30615307-31337807 GCF_900747795.2 Erpetoichthys calabaricus
TTTCATGTTAATTTGTTTCACTTTGTTTCTCGGTGCTAGGTTTGCTTGTGTACTCATTTCTTCTCTTGATAACCCTTCGGGATGAAATTCTTCAATAAGATTTGGACATAATAAGTCGTCTTTTAATGGGAACTTGTAGTGAGAAAAACGTAAAAATTTATAAGAGCTGACAGTGCAGGAACTGTGTCTGACAAAAGCATTCACACAAATGAGAGATGAGAGGAAGGTGGAAGTGGGCCGTTAACCAGGAATGGTTGAGAGGAGGGTGGGACTTGAAAAAATCTCTTGGCAATACTCTTGTCTCGTCTCGTCTCAAGATTTTCTTTTATAATAGAGAGACATGCATACATTCTGGTCACACCGTTTAAAAATGACAATGCTTTTTCTACTTGGTCTCCCCATGGAAAAATCGAGGAAAATTTTGTCTTTGTCTCAAACATTATGAAGAGCAATGTATATATTAAAATATTCATAGTTGTGCTTTATTGTTCTGGTTTTGTTCTTCTGCAAAGTAAAGTTGAAAACCTATTCCTTAGGCAGAAATAAACTAAATTGCACCTGATAAGAAAATACCAGCACTCACATTTTAAATTGTGGAAATGGATTTCAGATATCTTGGTGGTCTCCACAGTGACACTTGAAATTCTCAGTTGTGGTCCATGACACACATACAATGGTACAGTAGATACTGTTGCATAAGTGTAAAACAGATATGAAAAAGACTGGGGTAGATTCAAAATTAAGCACAAAATTGAACAGAATCAGTTATTGGGATAAAGAGCGAGTCTATTTGTCTGTCAAGGCTCCCCTCTGAAAGACTTTAATGTGTAGCTTGGGTTAGATTTCACTTTGTCTGCCGAGATTGATGAGCATCAAGAAATAGCATTGTTTACTCAAATGTATGTCTTGCTTTTTATCATAGTATGTGGCACAATTTGAAAGAGATGGGGTGTGGATTCTGAAATCATAGCCAGTTTAATTGGAATCATTTACAAATTTCTGGATTCGTTCACATACAGCATAAAATGTTTTCTTCAGAATACAGAGACTTTGTTTATATAACAAGCTTTGAAACTATGACTTAACTGAACTGGATTCATGGACTTTTTCCTCAGGACAGATATGGAATCACTGAAGCGTGATTTGGATAGTCTTTCGGAGCGCTATTCACATAAGTGCCTGGAGGTCAATAAGCTGATCCAGACAGCAGGGGAACGAGAGAGGGAACATAGTCATCTGCAAAGGGCTCTGGAGGAAGCGCGCAAGCAAAACCAGGTCTGTGTGCACACAAAGACTAATGGGATATAGGAGAGACCAGCTGAGAGAAAAGTAAACGAGGAAGCTGCAACTTGAAACATTACACTTTTTATGTGTGAATTATATTTCATCTCCAGGATTTGCAAAGCCGGATGTCAGAAGAGATCAGTCGGTTGCGGACATTTGTCAATAATCAGGGATCAGGAGATGCCGGGAATCGGACACTGAACTCCTGTGAACTTCAAGTAAGTGCAAGTTGTGAATGTTAAGGTGGCTTGACATTTATACAATGTGACTGCAGCGTACTCAGTAAAAATTGTAGAATATACCACACAGTGATAAACATTTACTTGATCAATAATGGTTTGAAATATTTAAGCATTTGAGAAAGGTATATGTTGGAGCTTGTGAAAGAAATGTGGCGTATAATTGCAGTTTCCTTTTTGTAGGTTCTTCTTCGAGTAAAGGAGAACGAAGTTTCGTATCTTCAGAAAGAGATCACCTGTCTACGAGATGAACTAGAGACACTGCAAAAGGTAACGTGCGTTGTTGGGAAGTAGCTTCTTTTTGAAATTGTGGATCTACTTGCGGCATATCACCATTATGAGCAAAATGGCAAAGCTGGTTTAAAAGGATAATTTTTGAGAGAAGGACCACTAAACAAAAACCAAAGTCAAAGGGGTAGAGCAAGATAATAGTTGAGGGAGAAGCAAAAGGGCTTTAAAGACAGGAATTAAGCAAAGAGCCAAATGACAAAGTTTAAGATCTTAGACAGAACTGGATGTCAAAAGAAATCAATAAAGAAACTTCCTGGCTACTTCATATCCTTTCTATGCAAACAAAACAAAAATATTTTTTTTGGTTAAGAGGTTTAAACTATGTATCAGGCAAAGTGTCATGGAGGAAAGACTTCTCAAACAATGTAACTTCCCTCCTCCTTCTAGGATAAGAAGTATTCATCTGACCGATACAAGGATGTTTACATGGAACTGAGCAACATGAAAGCAAGGAGTGAGAGAGAAATCAGCCAGCTGCGGGAGCATTTGAGGCTGGCCATGGCGGCCTTGCAAGAAGGACAGGCATTAGGAAACAGCATTGGAGACTAAGTGGTGAGTACTTCTATACTTTCTAACTGCGCTAGGGAGGCTTCATGAATGCCCTTACCTCATATGTCATGTGACACGCAGGTTCAAGCGCACCCGGTGTCAGGTTTATAAAACTTGTGTATGCACAACAAGAGGCTCGAAATATGCATGTGTAACTTTCTACCTAAACGTCCGGATTTATAAAGGAAAGCCTGATGGGAGAACAATTGTATAATTGCAGCAGTTCTGACCCATTCCTTTGCAACATATCGGAGAAACTGGCAAATGATAACACCCTCAGTAAAGTAGGAAAATGCAGCCAAGTCAGATAAATGACGTCTCGCATGCAAAGTAGATAATACTACTAACCTATTATTAGAGTATGCGTTGACGTAAAAGAAATTTCACCTCAGAATTGATAATCCGTATGTTCAGACTGTATTTTAGTTAAGAGAGCTAATTCTTTGTATTTGCACTGAAGAATTTTTTTGGGGTTGTATCAGTTTATATAGCCTGCCTGTTGTTACTTCTCAGGAAACTGCCAGAAATGTCAGCAATATCACAACCAAGGTTCACTCCATCATGCCCACTGAGCTGGAAGCCTTTAACTGACCGACAAGGAGCCACACTCAGTTTTCGTTTGGTGTGGTTATACATACATAAAACATAAGAGGATTTTGCCGACATTAAAAGACAATTTGCAGCAGGGTGCAATTTTCCTTTTGAAACTGGCACATTTTGCTTCACTCGTATTGAAATAAGGGCATCAAGCAAGAATGACACGCCTTTTGCTAACTGTAAGCATTTGACATTTGATTAATGCACAAGTCCTCTGTGATGCCAAACTAACACCGAGAGATGTCATGGCTTGGTAGCCTGGGTCATCGATGATTTGTTGGCAGATGATGCTGTACATGGTGGTTGGCATGTTGGCAAGGTAACTGGCTGAACCCTCCATTTTTCATATGGCTTATACTATTCATTGTAACAGCAGTCATGTCATTACATGTGCCAGGTGATAATGGTTACCCGCTCAGACAATGACACCTTATGCCTTTTCACCCCAGCACAGAGGAAAGGTGGTACAATATTGTGCCTGATCTTGCCATTACATGTGCCGGGTGATAATGGGTACCTGCCCGGACAGTGGCACCTAATGTCTTTTCATCCCAGCACAGAGGAAAGGCGCCACAATATTGTGCCCAATCTTGGCCCATTTAATTGCAGAGTGCAGCAAGATGTGCCAGGAGGGAGGCTGCTCTAGCAACCAATGAAGCCGCATCACGATTTCATATGTATGAGGCTGATGAGAGTAGTCTGTGTATGGTAGTTTCAGGGTGGCAGCTGGGCAGAGTTAGAGGTGTCATCACGTGTGGGTATTTCAATGGTGATTGTGATTTATGTAGGTACTGTAAATTGTGTACAAATGTACGTATGCCAGGTTTTATAAATCAGATTTTTTTTTTTTTTTTTTTTGTGACGTAAGGATATTTTGTTGTTTGAATCCATGCAAAGTCATATAAATAAAGACCTCATTGGAGTACACTGTAGCTGTTAGTTGTTCCAGAATTTGATAGTAAATAAAAATGGGTTTGGCAGAGGGAGTGGGGGTGTAGGGAATACAATTTTTATTCTTTTTTTTTTATATAAACATCATTGACATTGCCTTCTCACTGCTAGTTAAAAACCAAAGTAAAAATATGTTGTAGATTAAAGATGACTGACCGTTACTCGTTTGGGCTTTTTGTTTGCTAAAATATTCAATTGATTTGTTTGCTTGTTATTTTGTTGTATCAACAGCACTTTGAGGACACTATCATATCTTCTTTTAAGCAGTTCAAGAAAATGTAAACGGTGCCTTAAACCGTCAGCCTTGGGATCGGAGGTCAGCTGGGCTGAACACTGGCTTCTGTGTTATGGCTGCACTCTTCTCATGTATTTATTTTTTATCTCACTCGGTTTTTTGTTTTGATTTTATTTGCAGCTTTTATGTCTTTGTTTTTTAAGATTATTTCTTAGTACACATTTTGTGATCTACTGTATAAATTTCAGTTTGTTTAGATTCCTTACATATTTTGATATTGGATTATTCAAAACAGTTTATTTTTGCTTTGTTTTTAATTTGAATTTTTTCTTCTTCTTCTTTTAAATACTGTGCATCATATATAAAAAGCAGGTTAAGGTGAGCCTCAGGACTTCCTTCTGGTTAATTATCAAGGGACTATCCTGTCCTGTAAATGTTTGGCGGTAAAATAAAATAAGGACCTGTGAACAAAAGTGGACCTGCATTAAGATTACTAAATTAAAACAGAAAATGTCCAATATATGTATGTGGCCTAAACACACTTTAAGCAAAAGCACTGTTCCTGGAAGAAAATGGTTAACAAAAAATGGCTTAAGACTGTCTCTTATTATCGCAGGACTTCCAGTAAGATCAGGCCTTATTCACACTGGACTCTGAAAAAGCTGTTGCTGTTTTCTTAAATGTCTAAATCTGTGAATGCCATCTTTAATCTGTTATTAAAGCTGTGTCTTGGTGGCAGCATCGCACCAGCCTTTCCTATTACTTAAATCCAAACCTCAAACCGCTGTTCTCTCTTTGCTGGGTGATAACGTGTCCCTTCTTTTATTATCTCGTTAGCTTTGACATGTGCAGATCGCAGATCTTTCGCTGCCTTATGTTCAGGCCCTCGTAGTGGCAGAGGGACAGCTTTGTTTTATAACACACAGCGTGCACACATTTTTCTCTATCCCAGGCCTGTCTTGTTGCCTCAGCACAGTGCTTTTTATGAGCCAATGTTTTTGACTGTATTTTACAGATGTGTCATGTAAACAGTCTGATTTTTACTTATGACCAGAGTGTTAGTTTTTGTAAAAATTTTCAATCAATAAATGTGTTTATCTAAATTGGTTATTTTTATGAATTTGATTAAAATATTTCAATTACTAAATAAAAAAATGTTATTTGATTATCATCTTTTGCTTCCCTTACATAACCTGATGTGTTAGTGGCACATTATGTGGTAGATTGTAACTGGCAGAGGTTCAGGAAAAAAATAAGATGTGAATTTTTTTTATAATTAAGAGATTTCTAAATTAGTAAAGTTTACTAAAGGAATACATAACATTACGTAAAGGATTGCATGGCATTAGAACATACAGCGAGACCATTCAGTCCATCCGCTGTCTTATTATCTCATACAGATAACTCTCTTGACTGCTGTCCTAAAGCCTTCATTGAACTGACTTCTAAAGCCGGAGAATCCATTTATCACTCCATAAGTTACACCCCTCTAATCGGGTCAGAGCAGTCTGCATTGAGCAGAGTCTATAACTGCTTTATTAATTGTTAACACTACCATTTTTCTTTGTTTTCTGTCTTCAACTTGCCAAATTTCCTCAAGCGTCCTTATGACACTTCTACTTGAATAGCACATCTTGAAAATCTGGTTTTGTGTTTCACTACTCGCTGATTGCCACCTTGTTTAATCTTCTTTTTCTTTCGGCTGCTCCTGTTAGGGGTTTCCACAGCGGATCATCTTTCTCCATATCTTCCTGTCCTTGTCATTTTGCTCTGTCACACCCATCACCTGTATGTCCGCTGTCAACCACATCCATAAACCTTCTCTTAGGCCTTCTTCTTTTCCTCTTCCCTGGCAGCTCTGTCCTTAGCATCCTTTTCCCAATGTACCCAGCATCTCTCCTCTACACCTGTCCAAACCAACACAATCTCGCCTCTCTGACTTTGTCTCCCAACTGTCCAACTAGAGCTGACCCTCTAATGTCCTCATTTCTAATTCTATCCATCTTCGTCACACCCAGTGCAAATCTTAACATCTTTAACTCTTAATACTAATGTCAAAATGTAGGTCTGTCAAAGTTTGCCCTGCCATTTCCAAACCTCACCCTGAAGCACCCACAGTGTTTGTGGGTACCATCCAGTTTTCTTCCATCTAATGCCATGTTTGATAATGAAGTGCTTATTCAACTATGGAAACATCTGAACAAAAATATGGACCTAGTTGTCTTCTTGAACCATTCTTGGAGATTGCCAAGCCAAGATGTTTGCTGCCTTCCAGGTCTTCTCATTCTTTGTATTGTTTTCTGCTTAATAATTTGCACATCATATGACCAAAATATTGTTGTGCTTGGTGGCGTTCATGACTTCCAGGGGCTTACTATGCATTCCTTCAAGGATCTCTTCATTGCATTTGCAAACTGTTCATGACATTTTCAACTTCCTTCCGTGAAACCACATGTTTATACATCGTTGGTGTTAATGTCCGCTATTCTAACCATACAGAAGAATGGAGAAAACATAATCATGAACTGGGCACATGTGAAACTACTGGTTAAGATGTTAGTAGCAAGAAAGTGGTTACGTTTTCAGGAACGCATTCCTGTCTCACTCAGTCCTGGATTTGATCCCAGTGCTGCATGTCCTTCTTGAATACTAACAATCCTACCAAGATACTTGTATATGGTCACATCCTCACCTGCCATCCGATACTCTCATTTATTTGTCAAAATGCACCTCCTGCAGACTTGAGTCGCCGAATCACTACCTCCTTATTTTCAATTGGTGCACCGTGCCATTGGTGGAATTTAGTAAATTACTTGGCCGGGGTGCCTCAGGGAGGGGAGATACGTTTATGAAAAACAAGAAAGTCTTCTTTCTTTAATTAAGTTTATCTGCATATACGAGGTGTGATCAAAAAATATGGTGAATGTTTTAAAAAAGAAACTTTTATTGCAGTAAAAGATTTACAACTACTAGTCACCCTCCAAATACTCTCCTCCACTTCGAATGCACTTATCCCAACGCTCCTGCCACTTTGTGAAGCAGTTCTGGAAGTTTTATTTTGAGAGCGCTCAGTGGATTGAAATCGTTTGCCTTTCATGGTCATTTTCAATTTAGGGAACAGCCAGAAGTCACACGGTGCCAGATCTGGCGAATAAGGTGGATGCGGACATAGCGTAATGTTTTTATTCAACAGAAATTGTCATACTAGAAGGGATGTGTGACAAGGGTTAGGGTTAGAATGAAACCGTTTCAACATTTTCCTCGGTTATTGATGTTGATGGACGGCCTGATCTTTTCTATTCTATTACGAAATCGATCAAACCACTAGTAAACAGTCTTAACTGTCAGTGCAGTGTCACCATAAATCGATGTTAACATCTGATTGGTTTCCTGAGCTTTTTGCAATTTGAAACAAAATTTCATGTTAATGTGTGACGATGCAGGTTCTCTCCATGCTCCCATTGTCCATCCGGGAGCCCTGAACCCAACACCGTAGGTAATGTCACCGAGATGAGCTGACATACGAGGACAAATTGCACATAAAGCCAGGGGATATTTCACAAAAAGTGCATAAGTGCTTTTATTATACATAAAGTCAAAAACAAAAGGTGTTCAAACAAAAGTGCAGTGCCACAGTTTCTTCAATAATTAAATCCATCAAAACAAGTGTCCAGGGGGATAAAAATCAAATAAATAAATCCTTTAAAATCTGAGATTAAAATGCAGTCTCTCTCTCTACTCTCCGGCCCACCTCAGTCTCTCTTTCTCCCTGGCTCACCCATTGCTGCATCAGCCGGCGGAGACCCCACAGCCACGACCTCCTTCTGCCAACCTCCGTCTTGGCCTCCTTATGGACGTCACTGCCAGACCATCTGAGGTCGGCTCTCCTCCCTTCATCTTTTGTGCTCCCGCAGTCGCTCCTCAGATCCCTCAGGAGGACACCTACCCTGCTTACCCCACTCACTTGAGCTTTCAGTGGGGCGAACTAGCGCCCAGAGCGCCACAACCTAACACTCCTTTGCAGCTCGTTCGGCTTCCTCTTTTCAGGAGGCCAGATCCTCCCACTAAGACTGCTCTTTACTGTCCATTAACCTCCTTTTTTCTCTCCCCATCCAGCTGTCGACCCGTATATATGCACCCCCCGCGCGCCTCAATCACACACCGCAGGAGGCCAATGAGGCAATCGAGAACGACCGCACCCACTTGTACAGGTGCGACTCGCTCCCACTACCCCATTAACTCCCCGCGGTTGTGCAATCGCGCCCATGGAGCACGGTAAGGCTATACAGATTTAAAACCCGGCCTTTTTTATTGGAAGCCGCGGACCCGCTATACCACATAATGTGTTGCTCGATAGCCGTTATTAACGACAGACTTGAAAAACACACTTGAACTCAACAGTGGCTCACAAACGAATGACAGTTTTAAAGAAGTTGAAAGTCGTCACAAACTCGGCTCCAGGGTGGCCATGTCAGACCCTGCATTGAATTGGTTTGTGTTGCTCTTGGCTGGTGCTCTGCATCAACATTCACCGTACTTTTTGATCACACCTCGTATTCTTATGTCAGGTAGAGTTTTCACAAGCAAATAAACTCTTCCACCCAAGATGGTTAACCGGGCTGTAATACCGTCTCAGTGTTCACAAATCAGTTGAAAGAATTTAGAATTCCGTTTCTGAGCTTGTCTTTGTAGAACAAGGGGCTTTGTTTATTTTGCCCACTTGCATACTAATTTCTTCACTTACGGTTTCTCCTTCTACGCAGCAAAGCACACTTGATGCTGTCAAAACCAAACCCCCAAAATATGAATTGAGATGCTTTTTGTAGGCCCGAGTCTTTTCCTTTCTTTGACCGAGTTTCCTCGGAGTCCTCTTCGAGGAGACAGTAAGGTGTGTAGGACACTTTCAGTATGGACACCCCCATCATGTTTGACTCCCCAGAAGGTACAAAACAGTGTAATGCAGTGGTGGGACACCATTAATTCTTTGTGTTTGGGTTTCTGTCGACTCTGCAAACCCAACACCTGCGTATGAAAGTTGTTAGTGAAAGAAGCAGAGGTCTTGGTGATGATTATGAGGTGTGTTTGGTGGTCACAGGACCTGCCTGCAATCAAGCAAATAGAATAAAACTTTTAAAAAAATGACAAGATAGTAGAACTTAAGTAGTTTTATAGCTGTGGCACAATGTAAGCCAACAGTAGAGTGTTTGTTAAGTTAAATATCAATCCATTCTTTAACTGACTTACCCAATCTAAGTCCATGGGGTGCCAGTGACTATCCCAACAAGATTAGGTGCAATGCGAGAGCAACCTCTGGATGTGATGCTAGTTTGAAGTGATGCATGCTGTGCAAGACACTTTTTTTTTTTTTTTTAATAGGAAACATTTTTATTAAAGATTACCTGAAATCGAGTCAGAAACTTTAATTGTTTCTTCAGAAAAAAGGGAAAACCAACGAAATACCACCCCATATATCGACCCTCCCAGCATTGAGGAGTGCTTGATGTTAATTAAAAAAACAGGCAGGGCAGCAGTCAGCTAGCAAATGGAGGAGACTGAAGAACACTGGGAAGAGAAGACTGCATCATGGAGCAACCTGCACCCAGCTTCTGACTTATAGAGCTGGATAAGCTGCTGGTGTGCGATGTGGAGCGTTTCAGGAGAGCCAAAGAGGCCAAGTCTGAGGGTTTGCTGGTGGGATGCCAGTCAAAGTTTTGGAGTGATAGTAGCTGAAATGATATAACTGCTTCTGGAACAGATGGGGAGAGTGTGAAGAAATCTAAAAGAAGATGATCTGAGACAACACCGAAAGATTTGTTCACACAGGAGCAAAGAGGGGGTCTGTGAAAACACGGACGTGCAGACTGTAAATTATGTGCCAAATGTCTCGTCAAGTGACTCTTTCCCACTGTCCTGATGAACCAGAGTTAGGCCAAGAGTTTGGATTGAATGGCTTTTTCAGTTCCAACCAGGCCTCTTGAATGGGCATCGATAATATTAACCCTAAAGTCGATATTTGTGTATTTATTCAGCCATAGATATGGTTGGAATTCACCTAATTATTCTTCATGATGCTTTACGTTTGTTAGTCGTCATATCCTCCCGCCCAGGTTTATGCTGCCCAAGTACACCCAAGTCTGCACTCACATGGTGTTTCATTACAAATCAGAGCCGCTCCTGATTCTTCCATTATAACACTGGTTCCTCAAGTCCTGCCTTGTTTGTAGGATCTGTGCTGACCGGGTATACCTCTTAATGTGGCTCTAATGGGCTCACAGCGCTGGTTTAATTTTGGTTATGCAGATGACAAGACTACCTGAAGCCTTTTGTCCCTCCGTGTCATCTAAGTATAGTCCCTTGAATTGTTTGGATTTGTTGTGTTCTGTGAAACAGTAACTCTCATGCAAAATGGAGTAGCAAGTGAATCAGTCTGTGGCTAAAGTGCAGGCACTTGCTGATAGCGTCCAGTGTGACTCGGGAACTTAACGAAGCTCATTCTACAGGTGGACATTAAAATGGTGGAAGAACACAAAGATTCTGAATAAGAAGCAGTTAGTGTTGCAGTCATTTCCTCCAAATCCACAATGCAGGTAAGAACGCAGCAGTGCTGCTGAAGTCCCCAACTTTTGTTACAGCCAGTAACGTAAGCAGATTTGTGGCTCATTAGTACAACAGGTACAGGTGCCAAAGTGCATCGCAGAATCATTTCTGGCTCTCAAAAGAGCCATCCACATGGAGGTTCCAGAAATAACTTTTATTTATTTAGAAGGTCCATGGCAGATTCCATAAATAATGATGAACATGGTAACAGATTTTGTAAAGACACCAATTACAAGGGCCGCCCGTGTGTCTGTTGTTACATGACGCGCCTGGTCATAAATAAATAAATAAAGGATAGCGGAGGTCACTTGAGCCTTGCGATTGGCTGGTGTTTTGTACGCGTCATCAAGCGGTAGGCAGTCCGTTTATTTTCAGCATTTGTAAGTAGATTTAAATTGGTGTTAACAAAAATCATTCAAACTGGAAGGGCGAAAAACACCTGATGGTTCAGTTTACGTTGGAATACTGAACGTTCATTTTTAAAAAATTATTGTATATTTCATAATAATAAAAACAACATTAGGCCCACTCGTGACAAGTTAACTCCCACCCATTTATAAAATTCTGGCGCCGCTACTGCTCTAAACCACCGAGGTAGGCTCTTGTTCAAAAAGCGGACGCCACTTAGCTGGTTCACAATAATTAAGAATAGGTATATAAGTAGGTTTCACATTTCTGTTATCATTTTAGCCCAAAAATAGTGACTTAACATCAGGGACCTAATTTATTGACCTTAAGGTTATTGTTTAAGACCCCCGGGGTAAAGGATGTACAAGTCCTTTAAAGTTTTTATTTGTTTGCTGGAGTAAACATAGCGGTCGAACCGGCGATCGCGACCCTCGGCGGCGTGTGTTCGATTCCTGATTGTGTCTTGGAGCGAATGTCTCAGAGGATAAAAGGATTTAGTCGGGCGATGTGGCGTAGTGGTTAAGGCCCTGAACATCAGATCCTCAAGGTGGGGATGACGCTAGTGATACTTTGTGACCATTTCACTGGTGTGTTATGCCCTTGAGCCACTAGGTCGGGATAGAGAAGGTGTGGAGAAAAAGAAACCGAAACGTGATGGGTTGTTTTACTACTTGCTTTCTTTTTTTGGATTAAACCTTTAATGTTGGCCACCGAGTCTTTTCATTTTACCTCCTGTCAACTTAATATTTCCCTATGCTCCCATTGGATAAAAAAAATAATACTGCCAGCCAAAAGTAAAAAAAAAAAAAAAAATTTCGTCTGTCTTCTGAGTTCAGATCCATAATCATGCAGTTGATACGGGAGCGAGCCGCAGTAACGCGCGTGCACACGTTTTAATTTCAGGGCGCCTGCTGATCTTGAAGATTTACATTCTCTCTGGTAGGAGGGCGGGGCGAATCAACACAACCCAGTTAACGCCATGTGTACAAAGTACAATGAGATTCAGCGCAGCACTTCTAGCACTAGCGGCGGGACTCTTACGTAAGCCTGCACTATATAAAGATAAGCTGCGGATGCAGCGTTAGACCCACAACTTACTCAATAATGGAAAGGCAGAATGGAAATCAGGATGAGCCTAACTAAAAAGTAAACAAAAACAGTATATACTTTACGCTGGTAGCTCGAAGGTTGCTGGTTCGAAAAGAGCTCCTTCTCTGCTGGGCCCTTGAGCAAGACCCATAACCTGTTTTTGCTCCAGGGACGCTGTACAATGGCTGACCCTGCGCTCAGACCCCAAGGGGTATGCGAAAACTAACAAATTCCTAATACAAGAAATTGTATAAGGCGAAATAAAGAACAATAAATAAATAAATACTTTTGTAATTTCTTTATTTACCCCGAAACACGGAAACTGGGAAATAACAGCTCACTTAATCAGGCTAAGAGTCCAATTAAGAAGTGCTGGTTGAAACAAACACCTGCAGCTCCAGGGGGTCCCCAGGACCGAGTTTGGGAGCCACTGTTCTAACCTCCTTATTCTTTTTTCCGGGGTTACCCCCCCAATAATAAGTAACCACACCAGTAGATGGCGCCAGCCCATCGCAGAATAGAAAGGTACAGAGATCCGTCCGTCCGCACGCACTCGTTCGTACTGCGCCTGCCTGGCCCCTTTGTCCATTTCGCCATTGCAGCCGCGGTTGGGCGGTTTGTTTAAGTAACACGACGCTCACTGTCCCCGCATCCCAAAGATAACATTGGGGGGGGGGGGGGGGGGGGTCCCAGATGGGCTCTGCACGTGAAGGCGAGCGCCGGAGTGTTGCCGATGGATTTTACACCGTTCAGAGCTATTATGTATTGTAGTGACTTTCCACCCAGATGAATATCCTGGATTAAGACTCTGTTTATTTTCTGAACTCAGTACTGTATATTACAATTTTGCGCCAAAACAACAATAATCAACAAGAACAAAAGTCAAGTGAAAAAAACCTATTGTAATTATACACGAAACAAACAGCACCATCTACTGGCATGAACTAATACTAGCAGTATATCACACGAGCCATAAAATAACACTACCGAGACACAGGCGGCTATTGGTCCTAATATTACCCATACCAGTGACTTTAACAGTTGGTAAAATGCCTTTTATAAAAATAATAAGGAGAGAACTGAGGAGACTTTCTCTGCTAGACTTTATTATTAATAGGTACAGTAATTACAAAGAGACCTCACGCAGCTGGGCCAGGGACTTCTGGCCACGACAGTGGCATATCTCGATTTGCTGACCCGGCATTACCTGTTTCTGTGCCCTCTGTATGGTCCAACGGAGCTGATGAATCCATTTTAGGTTCATATGGAGGAATAAATCGCATCACTTAAAAAGATGCTTACTGTGTAGTATTTATACTAAGAATGGCTTAGGTGTGTCACGCGTTTTAATAATTCGGCGAGTGCCTTTCGAATTCTGTGGAAGAGAGGGAGGCCAACGCGGAAGTGGGTGGATAAAGTAAAGGAAGATCTGAAGGAAAAGAGCTCAACTGAGGAGGAGATGCAGGACCGAGCTGTTTGGAGAAGGTTGGTTAAGCACATCGACCCCACACAAAAGTGTGAAAAAGATGATGATGAAGAATGTCAAATTCAGCGAATCAATAATATTTAATTGCATAATGAGTCCATTTGGATTCAGGGGTTAAGGGTGATAAACTGGATGCAACATATGTCTAAGGAAATGTACTGTAATTCTCACGCTACACCCGTTACAATAATGTGCTTATTTTACAATAAGTAGACATACTAAAAAAAAAACACATTTTTCTGTCATTTAAATATCGTTGACGCCGTATCAACTTGACGGTATCCAAATCATGACATTTTCTACCCGCTCAACCCAGACCTCGGTCACAGGGGAATTCTGGAGCCTGCCGCTACCCGGATAGCCATACAATTGTTTACGCATGCGTAGAACAGATCGGACTGCACTGTAAAGTGTACAATAAAGTACGCTTTCAATACGCATGCGCGCCGCTCGGTAAGTGACAAGATCTGTTCCACCTAGTATAGAGCGCAAGTAGGACCAAACCCGGGCAGGGGACCAGTCCACCGCAAAGGGTAAACACACACACTTGGGCCAATGAACCTAATATGCAAGTCTTTTAAAGCGGGAAGAAACCCACGCACACACTTAGAGAAAATGCAAATTCCACGCAGGGAGGACCCGGGACGTTCCAATGCCAGTACTGCGACTTCGTTCCTTATATTTGGGTATTTCTTCCTATTCTCCAAGTTTTAAATACGTAAATGTGGGCAAAACTTACCACATGTTGCAACTTTATAAATAATTTATAATATTTGACGTGGGATGTAAATATGTAGCAGTAACTCTAAAAAAAACATTTTTATTGTTCATCTGCCTCCCCAGTCCTGTGCCCCAACCGGATTTCAAAGCCCAATCCTTATGTCCGTTGATTCGACTCGAGTACCCGCCGGGCAAAACGTGCGTGATGTTTAATCCCGAAGTGTCCGTTCTTGAGAGCAGGCAAAAGTAAGGTGGTGAAACGCGACTGACTCCCATCAAAGTCCCGTTCAGCACCAGGCTTGGATCCGCGATGGTTAAACCATTAATAATCTAAAAACGGTTTGTATTTGGACAATAAATTAAGGATAATAATTTGATATAAACCTTTTCAGAGCACCGTCGCCAGTCCTTCACCTTAGCGCTAGGTGAGCAGGTCCACGTCAGAGTGATCGTGTTCATTCCCTCTCAAGTTGAGACACCAATTTTCGTTTGCCAAGGCACTTTATACGTTTGGGTAAAACATCATTTGCCAGCAATCAACAAACAACATATGGAGAACGCGAAATCTGTATGCAAAAAGCCCGCAAGGTGAAAAAGAAAGGAGTACCTATTGAGAGGGCGCACATTTCTGCCTACCTGTCGCTGTGTTGGTCTGTTAAACCGTTAGTTGGAAAATCCTTAGAACCTGGGCGATATTAATACTATCTTGAAGTAATATGTTAGTTTTCATTTTTTTAATACCAAAATTTAAAAACATTATTTCCGTTTCGCTATGAACATTTGACAGTGTAGTTTGAAAACTAAATCATTTCAACATGACCCATGTCTCTTATCGGCACTGCTAATAAAGTTTGTTTAAACAATTGAAATTGACATTAATCTGACCAATAACTTCAGGCTAAGGGCGGGGCCAAATTGAGTGACGTTGAATTATCCAACCGTAGTCGAAGCTGCGCGCTCGTTTCCAATTATGACACCGTCTGCGTAGTCCCGCCTGCAGCAATCATGGCGACGTTGACTGCGGCTGGTCGGGCCGGTTCGCAGATGGTGAAGCCAATTTTCAGTCGTGATCTGGATGAGGCCAAACGACGAGTAAGGGAGCTGTACCGCGCCTGGTATCGAGAGATTCCCAATACTGGTAAGGAGCATTTGGAGAAATGACGAGCGGAGAGTCATACACGATTGGGAAGGCGGGTCAAGGTCGTCAGTCTCTGAGCAAACGCTTGCTGTTTTAAGGCTTAATGAGACAAATGACAGCTTTAGATATGGCTCGTTGTTTAAATATGTGTGGATGTTTTGGTCAGAAGTAATTTTATATGCTTTTAGGTTTTATTGTATGGAGCGACTTTCATAGTCAAGTCTAATGTAGACTGCTTTTCGTACAGAAAATATCGTGCAGGTGCTACAGCGCTGAATAAAGTGTCACAGGAACACAAATGGCCGAAAACTAGCGCGATGCCCTGTTAATGTGGTGCAGTGCATATACTTGTACCAGTTTAAAAAAGGCAATATATTCGGGTTCAGTTCCTGTCTTTGGCTGCAAGTGTTTTGTAATCGTGTACCATGTCGCTACATGCCGTACCTGTCTTCATTCTGCGGAATTTTACTCGTGTTTTGCTATCAATGCAGAACTTTCCAAAAGATGCTTAGATATTTTAGCAGCTGTAGTTGATCTGTACCGTCGAACGCTCTATAGACACACGTCTATGGAGGTTTTTGACTGGGTGTGCTAGTTTGCCCACCATATCTCAGAGACGTCCATATTAGATTATTTGGTGACTCTAAACAGGGTTAATATATATGAATGAGTGTGGACATCTGCATTGTGTGTGTCTTGCAGTGGCCTGGTTCATCATCCATTGTTGGTTGGTGCCTTGGGTCAAATGCACACCTATTGTGGATGCCAGTCCTTCACAAGATTTGCTTGTGCACAAACCTAAAACCAGCTTGGTTTACCTTAACCAGTCTGATTAACTGAACATTTTTTGGAATCTCTCTCTGTTTCTCTCTCATTGTATGTGTGTGTGTGTGTGTGTGTGTGTGTGTATATATATATATATATATATATATATATGTATATATATATATATATATATATGTATATATATGCACATAACAAGTGAAACATTTTGCACACTCCAACTGATCATTTTCAGGACAGATGCCAGTCATTCAATCCAAGTGCAAAAGAAAGTCCTACACGACAAAGAATTGAGAGGTGCAGGCTACCTCCATCATGTAATTACGTTTTGGATCCTTCTTACGGCAGGCTGGAGGGAGAGGACCGAGGCAACATCTGCTGATAGTGAAGCACATTGCACAGGGCAATTTATCATTTTCACTGCAAATGCAAATTGTACACACCAAGTGCAAAAGACAACCATGCATGCCATTAAGATTGGGGGGAAAAAAAAAAAGGTGACAGCACCCTTGGCTGAGTGACCTGGAAGGCTATGTTTCGTATGAAGTGCATGAGTCACCTTTCTTCGTGGACTGGCTGACAGAGTGTTCCCTAGGGTAGAAGGAAATTTGAGTACATGAGAAAATCCAGAAGGGAACGTCCACACTTGTTAGACTGAATTTGAACTCACATACTGAGGCAGCAGTGCTAACATATTAAAAAAACAAAAAAAAAAAATAAAACCTTTTATTTCCACATAACACCACACATGTCAGAAAACATTTATCAAAGCAGTGCACATTTGTACAATTGAGATGTGAGCTGTAACAAAATGACTGAAAGGTACATGAACTCAAGTGCATTGTAACTTATTAATTTTTTTTTTTTTTTTGGAAATAGTGCTTGTTATTGTATGGCTTTGAATTAAATGTAATGCCATCCATGGTCCCCTTTTTGGCAGCATGATTTTCAGTTGTGGACCCCATTACACGAGGTGTGTTCCATCTTTCACCATAAAATTGGCCATCACCAGACAAGCCATCCAGTTGTGTTGTTATCAGCCAAAATAATGATATCTTGGACTGATTTTTTCTTTAATAGATATATTTTTTTACTTCCTTAGTTCACACTTACCAGTTGGACATCACTGTGAAGCAGGGACGGAGCAAACTGAGAGAAATGTTTCAAAAGAGCCGCCACATCAGTGACCCCAGGGTCATCGATATGCTGGTCATTAAGGTGAGTCTGGTGCTGGGCAGCCACACTGTGCTAATACAGCTGATGTCCCCATTATGATCACCTGATGCTGTAAGAATACTGGAAGGTCGCAGCCCACCCTGGGTATTTATTTGTGTTGAGTGTAAAAAATGTTTTTTAAATGCCCGTTGCCTCCACATTCTTTAAACTATATTACACTCTGTCTGATAACAGTAATATAGTGTCAGTGCCGTTGTGGAGCCGCTCATTTAGAGTTACCCAAGTCAACTTTCTTCCTATAGTGTGACTTACTTTAGTATAAGAAGGAAGAATTGTGTTCTGAACGTGTTGATGCTTTTTTGTGAAATTGCTGGTGTCCCATGAACAGCCGATTCCCAGCTTGTGTCTGATGCTGCTGGAGTATGAAATAAACTAAGTGTGTTCAGTATACGGATAGATGTGCTTGTTTATGTTTTTCCTGCAGTTTGGCTACCTTTTAAATGTGATTTACTTTTGGTTTTTATTTTGGGGCAGATGGTCAGGTAGGAAGCTCCTGCACAGTCTAGCTTCCAGGGTCTAAATTTCAGACTTTGCAAATTCCCCTCTTGACTGCATAAGTTTGGCTCCCCGTGTCGCCAAGGAAGTGCAGGTTAGGGTTAATTAGCAATTACAACTTAGCTCTGTGTGTGAATCATTCCTGTGATGGACTGGCACACAGTCCAAGCTCAGTTCATGCCTTGTGTCCAGTACTTGTGGAGCAGCCTCCAGCTACCAGTGATCTTGAACTACATTAAGAGGGTCTGAGAAATGGTATGTGATTTTGTTCAGGGTGTCAGGGAGTAATGAGAGCCAGGCAGGAACCAGACTTGTGCAGCAAGGCCAGCTCATTGCTGGGCACACATTCACCTCCATTTTGTGCCCACTTGCCTGTCAGACTGTGAGAGGAGGTGCATATGGCAGGGAGACCGTGTGCTAATGCTACAGTGAAGACTCCCTAGGCGGTGATCAACTCTGGTATAGCATTTTAAGATGGCACAACAACCCTCAAGCCATTAAAATTGAGAAACGTAAGAGATAACTGGATAAACCTTCCCATGGTAGAGGCTATAAAAGAATTTGATAAATATGTGCCCACAACCCGTTCCATGCAAAAGTTTGGACACCCCTGGTCAAATTACACATTTTGTTGACATTTGAAGTAAAAAGTTCTACGGCAAGCAAACTAAACAAAATGGCATTTTTTCTGAAAATGTTAATATACAGTTAATGAATTATTTAAGAAACTGAAAAAATGTTAAAAAAGAGAGTAAATGTTGCATTTGCAGAAGTTTGAGTTGTGAAGTCTCAAAAGTCCTTATGCTATCATTCTGGCCTGGCCTAGCTCACTCGGTGTTTGTCTGGTCAAGAATTGTCAGCTGATGAGTCTAATCCATTCTTTGTGCAACACGCAACAATCATGGGCTGTGCTGAAGATCTGAAAATTAAACTAATTGATGCCCACAAAGCCGTGGAACGGGTTGTGGGCACAGGAAATATTGTACAGGGTGAATGGATTCTAGTAAGTATCAACACATTCTTGGGGATAATGTCTTCTTGTAGAAGAAATACATTTTTTTCCCCCAATTTCTGACTGCCTGCCTGAAAGCAATCCAAAGCACACTCTGAACTTTACTGTGAAATACTTTTAAGAAACTCGAGGTAGAGGTTGTGGAATGGCCCTCACAGTCGCCAGTCTTGAATCTATGGGTAGACCTTATGCTGTGTATGTAGAACAGCCCAAGAATATCTCGCAGCAGGAAGCAAACTGTGAGGAAGAATAGGGGAAAAACTTTACAAAAAGAATTCAAAGACTCCAAGCTGGCTACTTTTTGGCAAAGGGGCTAAAAAATGTAAACTGTACATTTCTATTTTTCATTAAAATCCAGGCCGGAGTGGTGGCTCTGTGGCTGAGCTGGTAACTCGAAGACTTGTGACAGAAGAAATGCTACTGCGGTGGGCCCTTAACCTGCAATTGCTCCAGGGGGCCTGTACAAATAGCTGACCCTGCACTCTACCCCTAAAACTCAAGAGTAATTTGGCGTATGTGAAAAAGAGAATTTCCCCTCGGGGATTAATACAGTATAACAAAAAAATGCCATTGTGTTTTGCTTTTTATTCTAAATGTCCAGAAAAAATATAATTTGGCCAATGGGCTCCAAATATTTGCACAGAACTGTAGCTGTTTAATGCAAACAATCATTTGTTTTTAAAAAAGGACAGGTAGTTTCTGATAAACCCAAATAGACAAGTGGCTGTTTAGTCTTCTAAATACCAAAGTTTAGCAGAATTTAGTTTTGCTTTGAATGCGTTTAAAGCAAAAAAGTATAATCTTTCATCCTGAACCTTGAACTTCTTTTTCACTTATCTCATCTCAGAATGAGGCTACTTGTTTAATTTCACAGAGCTCTTCTTAACATGTTAGCAGAGGTTACTTCACTTTGAAGTTTTGCGGCATTAACTCGGGACTCTAAGAAAAGACCAAGTAATAACTGCTGGAAGATCAACTACCACTTGACAAAAAATTGGAGTGCAAATGTAATAGAATACTACAATGTTGCGGGGGGGTATTTTATTCAGGTTGGGGACAAACCCCCAAAACAGAGAACATTTAACATCAACAGGTGCTTTCTTCTCCTTCAGTCAGGTAAGATGACCCTCTAGCTGAGGCCTAGCAGGACTACGCCTAGTGATCAACAGGATTATGAAACACAACCACTTTTAGCCCTGCAATTAGTTTTCAGGTCTAAAAGCATTTGACATAACTCAGTTACTGTCATCTTACACAACTTCAAACACTTTGTGAGGTGTGCAGTAGCTGTGGTTAACCTTTTTTTCCTTCTTTTTAAAGGGCAAAATGGAACTGGAAGAAACCATTCAAGTTTGGAAGCAGAGGACACACATAATGCGCTACTTCAGTGAGACAGAAACATCCAGACCCAAGGACTTCTTATCTAAGTTTTATTCTGGACATGACCCCTAAATGATCTGTTGTTTTCTAATTACTTTTGAAAAACCTTTATCCTGTCCACTTGGAACTTAACTTGTATTAAAGTTAGTAGATAATGGCTCTGGTTTTTGTTCTTTTGCTGCCTTGTGTTTCCAAAGAGCCGGTTTTAAAACTTGACACTTTGTTGTTTTCACCCTGACATAAAGTAAGCTTGATGTTGAAAGGATGGAAGAGGTCTTATATGTGCAACAAATGTCTTTCCCAATTTACAGTTGTCAGCTTCACATGACCCTAATTAAATGTGAGTGGCATTACTTTCTTCACCCCCAAGGATAGCTTAGCCAGAGTATGAGGCACAGGAGCAAGGTAACAATTATTGAAAGAATACTTCATTAGTCTGCTGTTACAAAACTGGTTGTTGAGATTCAGACGTTAATTGTTATACTTGCCCTAATACCATCTGAGCCCCCCAAACCATCTGAAATTCACTTGATTGAATGTTATCCTTTAGAAACTGATTACACCCCATAGCACTTTAAGACAACATTCATCTATCCATTTTCTAATCCACCTACCAAGATCAGGGTCACAGATAGCTGGTGCCTACTCATCAGTATTAGGGGCAGAGGGGGAACCAACCCTTAGCAGGCTATCAGTCTCACGCCCATCTATTAAACCAAGGCAAGGCAAAGCCACCACTTAAATCTCAATGCCCCAGGACTATTGGCAGCTAGACGAGACCTCAGGTTTTGAATAAAAACTAATGGTGTGGATTAAAATGTGCACATACTGGTACTCCATCACAGATAGCAGTCAAAGCAAAACCCATTATTTATATGTAAACTGTATCTTCATATGATATTGTATATTTAATGATAATGTGATATTATAGACAGCAATCCAAATGGAAACAGTTGAAAATTTGAAACAGGACAGAATCAGAGGTCAACTTATTACATGCACTTACCTAATAGTGACTTGATCCAGCAAGGGCAAATAATTTTGTTTTCACACATTTTCCATTGTGTAATCTATCCCATTAACTCAATCTGAAAGGGCAGAATATCCCTTTTTTTAAAATATATATTTACCCCTTGATTAGTGACATGTTTCTTTCTTACATATTCCAAAAAGGATTCATCGAGGCAGTCGACAAAATGCATGCACCAAGCTTAGCCAATGAACCCACTACTACAGGGCACAGACGTGCGGTCAGGGGAGGGACATCATGAAAAGTAAAATAAAAACTAATAATGATAAATTTGTTCACCGGTCTGTGCTATGAATTTTTTTTTTCTGTACGATTCCAATAAGTTTGATCATTTTTATAGTCAAAAATCGCTGAATTTGCGCATTTCCTGTTCAAATACTGGGGTGAAATGCGAGGTGCGGCAGCAACAAGACGTGCCTCATCTTGGACTGCGCTCTCCCTCACACACGGGGTTGATGCCTGCAATTGGCGCGTGCCTGTTGCCGTCCCTCTGTATGCCACCAATATAAGGTTTGCAGACACGTTTGTTATACACCCTGACTTTCTAATATCTTTAATTAATGTGTGTAACATATTTAGTCTTGCTGATCAGACATAAAACCGCAGTGAAAAGGCACAAGGTGAGGCAGACAGTACCGTGCCGCACTGAAGGGGGCGCATGTGAGCCCAACAGGTGCTCGTTGCTGCTGTTCTTCTACACAGAGGTGCCAAGAAGTTAGCGATATCAGAAAGTCAAGTGCACTGTAAAGTGTCTGTTTATTTTTATTGTTTTGTTCCGACTGACAGCCAAATTAGAAGATTAAGACAAAAGTGAAGGAAAATAAGGAGGACTTTTACAAGAAAATGATGGAGATTTCATGGAGAAGGATAGGCACATGGACTTCATTTACAAATAAAGGTAAGACCATAAACGGTTTTCAATTTTATAAAATGTGAGATCAGACTAAGATAAAACAATCCAATATTTAAAAACTAAAATTTGACCTTAAATAAAATATTTTGTTTTTCTTGTGATCCTTTTGTTGAACAGTCTATTAAATTTGATCAAAGCGTCATAATTAAAAGCTTTTTAAAACAACTAAATATTTCAATTAAGGTCAAAATTGAAATCCGTTTTTCTCGTACACCTCTCTATACTTTCATTTGTATTAAAGGAGTATGAATTGAAGATTTGTAATGGCAAATTTAGAACACAGAGGTTGAGGAGCAAATCTGCTGTTGCTGTCTCCGCTCTTTCTCTCGCCGCTATGCATGTAATGTTCTTTCTTAGCCAAATATGTAACTTACTTATGTGAGTGTAAAGAACGCTGATGAGATATGAAGCATAAGCAGTAGTCAATGTGCATGCTGCCAATTGAATAGTGAATAAGCTACTCTTTTGGGTTCATATATTTGTAAATCTGACTCTGAAGGAGTCAGTGCCTCACCAGCCATGAACCTCACCACACGTCACTGCTACAGGGCATCTTAAAACCAGGCCCATTTTTAGGATGTAGCAGAAAGATCTGAATGCTTGAAGAGACCATAACTCCCATATAGACCCCTGAAGTCAGAAGGTGAACCTAAGTGTGTCATTGTGAGTCACTTCAATATACAACCAATTTAATAAATTCAAAAACACTCACCCGTCTTTCAGAAAATTAGAGACCAATGCTTGTAACTCCATTCCAAAACATATTTTAATTTAAAGTTACCAAATTAAAAGCTGAAGAACAGGCAGATAACACAGGACATGCACGTTGATGCTATTCAGATTTAAAATTGAGATTTTTTTCTGGGAACTGAATGTGCCATACAGCTGTATTGGTCAGGTAGTAATGTCAAGACTTGGGTGTTTAAATTCTGCTCAGAATATTAAGGGAAAAACTGCAGTCTTCATGTAGTGCTTTACAGAATGCTATGGAGTTCATTAACAAACAAGAAATAAATCTACAACAGAAATGTAAAAGTACTGAAATATCACTTACTGCCAGTCACCAAAGGATATTTCAGAAGAAAACCAAAAAATGCTCGTGTGTGCATAACATTTGAAATAAACTGAAAATGATGCGAGTGAAGGTAACAGTAGTTTGAGAAATCAAACCATTCACAAAATGAGATAATGCCTTTGATTTTAAATAACTACACTTTTGAACCTGGTTTAAAATAAAAAGAAATATGGCTGAAGCAGCACAGAACAAACATCTAAAATGATTATTTCCACAAAGATGACACAATCATCATGATTAGATAAATAAATGGCTCTATGGAAAACATAATTCCTGGATTTATAAATGTACATAATCTGCCGATTATTTTTGTGGGGACATCACTCTTTCGTTCCCCTTCTAGAGGAGGGAAAAAAGAAAAGAAAAAAAAAAAAAAACAAACACCCTACTCCAATATTTCCAAATTGTTTGCGTAGACTTTTACACACCCATTTTGTCTTCAATAAAACTGGCTGGATTGTCAGGTGAACAGGCAAGTGGGAGCTCAGAATTCAAAAGTTCACCACCACTGGGATTTTCTACTGCCCAGACTTCATTGCAGTTTGAGGTCTGCCAGTCCCAAAAGGTCCTGCTCCTGACGTAACTTCAAGATATGGTATCTGGAAAATGGAGACAGGCATCACCAGTTACAGCACAACAACTGCAAACCAGCAAGCGTGACCAGTTTAAAAATACAAACACAACAATTCTGGGCATTAGAGCAAACCTGCCTGGTTCAACCCACTAAGATGGCATTAAGGAGAGTCCAACTGAATTACACCTCCACTTCATAAAACCATAGCTATGATCAAGCTCAGGATTCAGTGTGTGACATTTTACTCCAGCTCAGAAGTGGTGTAATGTGTTTCAGACTTTACAGGGACAGTAGACGCCATTTAAACACAAAGTTGCAGAGTTTGGCATAAACGAAGCACTTGGAGTGCGACTGTAATGCTGTTTTTGAAATTCCACTGTGGCTCAGCTCTCATCTATTCAGAGTCTGTATGTTCATGTGAATGTCAAGTTTAAATTGAGCCAGTGTAGGCGCATGCCTGCGAGAGACCAACAGCTAAAACTAAATACAATCCAATATGTAAAATACACCAAAATGTAGTGTACAGTCAAGTTGTGCATTTAATGGTGGCACAATTTTTGCATCATCGCTAAAAAGAATTCAATCAAATGATTCATTGCTTTTCAAAATGTCACACAATGAAGCACACTGCATTTCTTTCCAGAGCCTGCATTAATTGTGCCAAACTAAAAGAAACCAAATAACAAATCATCATCTGGAGGTGGGCCCTGGGGTATACTCTCAATCAGCATTAAGGGATAACTGATCTAAAATAAGCAAATATTATAACGGAGAACCACCATGGGAAAGACACAGACACCCCACACAGGATGAGCAGTCCGATATAATAAAATAAAACTGAATTTGAATGATTTTTTTTTTTATTATTCAGTTTTGTTCTTGGATTCTTGAATAGAAAAAAATCGTTCAAATGACATGTTGATGTGAATGTCCGTGTGCGAGGAAAAGTAACATCCACCATAAACATTGCGGTGTCTGTTTGCTCAACAAAACACCAAGAAGAAATGATTGAGCCGCGTTTGTATGTCTGCGTTTATCCCTTCAGCACTAACTTTTACAAGTACCATAAATTTACACAGGATGTTACAGACTCACATCAAATGTATGTTTTTATTATATGAGAACAGCAGCAGCCTATTCGAAGCTCTACATTGAGGGACAACATGAGATTCAAACCTATTATCTCGAGGTTGCTAAGCCGTAGCTTTTCCACCGCACCACCTGCACAGATCCGTGATGGAGCAGCGTTACCACTGTGACAAATAGTTGAAAATGAAACAGGCAAACATACGCATGATGCAAACGTCTTTTTATTTTGTACCAACTGATAGTTGGGTGGGCGGCACGGTGGCGCAGTGGTAGCGCTGCTGCCTCGCAGTTAGGAGACCTGGGTTCGCTTCCTGGGTCCTCCCTGCGTGGAGTTTGCATGTTCTCCCCGTGTCTGCGTGGGTTTCCTCTGGGTGCTCGGGTTTCCTCCCACAGTCCAAAGACATGCAGGTTAGGTGGATTGGCGATTCTAAATTGGCCCTAGTGTGTGCTTGGTGTGTGGGTGTGTTTGTGTGTGTCCTGCGGTGGGTTGGCACCCTGCCCGGGATTGGTTCCTGCCTTGTGCCCTGTGTTGGCTGGGACTGGCTCCAGCGGACCCCCGTGACCCTGTGTTCGGATTCAGCAGGTTGGAAAATGGATGGATGGATGGATGATAGTTGGGCTTCAGCATCATGTCAATTGAGCAATTTTTTTTTCTTCAGTTTTATTCTGGAATAAAATCATACTTGTTTTGTTGCACCTTTTGTGAAAGTGTTTATTGGATATTTAGGCTTCAGTCTTCACACATCCTACACTTCACGTCAACATTATGTCATTACTACTATAAAATATGCAAACATTTTCTGTTTTGATGGGGTGTTCAGCATTTCTTGCCTCGCATTTCCTCTGTCATTCTATATTTACACAGTCTGTTGTAGACATATAGCACACATGAAATGTATGTATTTCAAATCAAGGTGTTTCATTACCTAAATAATTCCTTACAAATGCATTGCCAGATATAAACACTTCAGCACAGACTTCAGCTGTGAGGCTTGCAGCAGTGTGCTGAATGGAGGATGGGGGGGTGCAGCAGGCTGCGTTCTGCTAATCCGTACATTTTCAAGACAGAAGTGGGCTATTAGTGCAGTGATAAGGAGCTACGAGCTTCTTGGCGTATGTCAGGAAAATGTAAGGTGGTCAGGGACAACGAAAAAAAATCAGTAAGCTTCAGGGATTCTATTGTTAAGGCACAAGCAGTGCAAAATATGTTCAAAGTTTTAGTCTGATTGACCATCGAAATGGTAAACGCCAGCCTTCTAAGCCACTCGCTTACTAGAGCTGCAGTGCTGGTTTGTGGCGTTGTGTGCTGTGGCAAATTGATTCATGGCAAGCAAACCACCTTAATCTGCATGATGAAACAGCCATGAGAGTATTGCTGCACACGGAGTTTACAAGTACGTGTTCATCATTAAAAGTGGCTGTTCTGGGGGATGACGCTCAGCATTACCAAGTGCCGTGACTTCTGTATGTAGGCTGTCTTCTCGGTGCATGATACAATTCATCTACTTAAGGTATGCATCTCCTACATGATGGCATTCCCTATAGCGTATTCACTTTATATTTTGTGACACCAGTGGAAGGGTTTAATTAACGCTGTGAATACCACAATGTATTCTGCACACTGCTGTTTACACAAGTGTACTCCAAGGGGTTGATCACATGCATACTAAAAATGTGCACAACACAGCTCTCTAAGCATTAATCAGTGCCTCTATGAATATTCCAAGCAGCACCTCAGCTGGTGTAGCCTTCCTCTTTCTTGTACCTGTTGGTTCACTTGTACACAGTCTATGGTTTCTCTACTATGGATGCTAACTAGGTGCTCAAGAAGCAGTGTCTTTAAAAAAATCCTGTGTTGCAATTACAACATCATAATGCAGTTCTGAAATACTCTGGGTGACTAATTTTTCATCTGCAAGTCATAGCAAGGCAAGAAAAGTTACAAACAACAAGCAGCTGAAGAACTTTTCAATATATTGTTCAAGACAGCCAGATAAGCGAAAATAAATTTTAATTGCTAATAACCATTGAATTAAATCTGCAACTGCAGTAGTTTTTTCCCTTTAGTAAATAGCAGTTTAGCAGGTAAGCTGTGTCACGTAATGATTTTCTCTTATGGATTCTTACACTTTAACCACTTCTTAAGAAATTCCAAGTTTCATTTGCTTGGTAGAAACCACCAAAAAATTGAAAACAGATGATAATTACGATCTATAATAAGGAGTTCTCCAGCAAGTTGGCAATGTGCTTACAAGGATGTGTTTTTATTCAAGTTATTACTGTTACAACAGTAAGCTACACAGTAAGACACAAGCATTGGCATAGCTGCCAGACAGGCTCAGGGTCCTAGACTCCTAAAATGGCTCGGTCTAGAAGTAGTTTATTCATTCTATCTGTACGTTTCTTCTGCGTACTCCAGTGTATTAGATGAATGGGTGAGCCTAAAGATTACAAAGGGTAGTGGGGTAATGCAATACTCAGCACTACTGTACTACTTCACCGATCTACCATTCCAAAGTCATACCTGTGCCTTGTGGCTACACGTGGCTGTCTGTATGCGCTCAATGTGCTTCTCTCCAGGTGTGGGAGTGTTAGGGTAATTAGTGCCATATGTTTGGAGATGGATGTGAGAGCGATTTAGGCTGGTGAGGGACTGGCATCCAGTCTAGGAGAGGTTCTGGTCTTGGACAAGATGCTTCTATGCTAGCCTGCACCCTTTTCAAAAACTACTTAGTCTTGTTCAGGTTTACATAACAGAATGAATTCTAAAAATTAAAAAGAATTGTTAAAAATGATTGTGTGAATAAGTGTGCCTCATGATAAAACTGGTAACCTAAGATTCTCATTACCAATTAACTCACACGTGAAATTTATACTGAAGTAGCTGTTTTCCTTTAGTGTTCAGTGTTTTTCCCAACTGTGTCTTTACTGGTCTTCACTAATCATTAATTGTTTAAAGATATGGCAAAAAATGCCAACTTCTGAATTTTGTTGAAATGTACATATACTAGCACATAGTCTCAATGCAAAAAGTCTAATTAAAACAATTAGATCATTTAGGAATAAGACTGAACTATATATTTGTGAAACTGGTTGGAATGAAAACCCAGGACAGAACGAGGGAACCTTTGTACTAGGATCATTACGCCCCTGCATCCATTAATGAAATCAAATAAATCCATATAGGAGTTATTCCATCATTCATTAATTTTCCAAACTCACTTATGTGACAGGAAATGAGCCTACTCACTTAATTATATACAAATCCAACCGACTGACAGGTGGTAAACCAAGATGCTAGACCTGAAAAAGTGCACCTTTCTTTCAATATGTAATTGCTGCACCTTACCACTTAATCATCGTCGTCATCATCTTCTGGAACAAATATGTCATGCTCTTCCAAGAGGGCTGCAAAGCTCTTGCTGATTTGTGTGCCGAGGTACAGGAAAGGCACAACAATAATAGTCATACGAACAAGGCCAAATGAGGTCTATGGTGAAAGGAAAGCAGATATATAAAAGCAAGTTACTACTTGAATTCAGATCACCCAATTACTTTCAAAATATTCTCATTTTATTTATTTATTTATTTATTTTAACAGCAATCCCTTCAACCATCGATTGAAGAAAAAAAAAAAAAAAAGAAACTGCCAACTTTCTCTATTGATCTGTGTGTAATATTATTTTGAATACACCACCAATCTTTTTGTCTCCACTAATGTATTAAATGATTTTACAGCCTTAAATATAAGGTGCACTGTACTGTTATACTCTTTAACAAAAAAAAAAAAAAAACTAATCAAGCCTTTTACATCTCAATGAAATTTACAACAATACCGTTGAAGGCAGACTGACAACTCTAAACTGCTCTTGTGTGAGTGACTGTGAGAGAGTGTGTGTGTGTGTGTGTAACCTGGCATGGACTGGCACCCCACACAGGGTATTTCCCCTGATGAGAAATCCAGATAGGAACTGGCACTTCCTGACCCTCTGCTGGAGTAGTGGGGTTGGGCCTGGGCCTGTATGTGCGGAATTTCTAACATTTACATTTAGTAAAAATTTTTATATTGAGACTGGAGAAAATAAAAAGAAACCGCAAGGCCCCTCGTGGCTCTGGCTGAAATGTTTCCTCAAACACCATCAACTGAAATGATGTCAAATTTCACAGCAGAGTTGTTTTTTTTTAATGCATTTTACTTATTTTAGATAGTTTTTTTTCAAATGCTACCCCTTTATTACATAAGGCCAATAAAACTCAAATATACAAATATTTTCCTTTAATTTGTGCGTTCAAGTAACAGCAAGGAAATAAATCAAAAATTTCAAAAAGTTTCTATTTATTTCAAAAGAAACATCTATCCCTTGATACAAAACAAATAATAATAAATACTTTAACGATTAAAGAAAGGAACTACTTCTATTCAAAGCAACACGAGTCCTTACTGATTTGGTGTTTTCAATTCACACAAACGGTGGGTTCACTCACTCTTTGTGCGTTCTGGACAAATGAAGAAAAGTACAAACTACGCATCTCCTACTATATTTATTGACTATAGATCTTGGACAAAATGTTTGTTATTATTAGGTATTCAAGTATAAAAAGGCAAAAAAAAAAAACTGACACGATTAGATTTTTTTCCTAGACATTCAAATTAGACCCCCATAAACTGTTTATGCTATAAATTTGGAAAGTGAACACTGTGGAAGTATTTTGGAAAACCTTTTTGTACATTAATCATTAAAAGGAGAAGTGTACAACTTTCATACATAAATAAAAAAAATGTCATCATAAAAAACAGCATTTTATATCCAGGAGGCCAAATTTAATCCCACTGCAGCCAGAGGAGGGTTAATGGCTAGTTACTGTCGAGGGCGTCAACCACAGCGATCATGGGAGCTTGTTCAAACACACAATGTGACAGGGTGGTGTGCTTTTTTATTAAAGAAAATGACGCCCCCAGTTTTCAGCATGGATTATTAAAAAAAAGGGGGGGGGGGCGGTAATCCATATATATCATGACATTCAAGTATCAGCTCGCCGATTCTCTTCCTGGTGCCGTGCCCGTTCCACAAAACCATCTTACCGATTGGCGGTTATAGCTGTCACTCAAACATCTCGGTAACCATCCCAATAGACTGACAACCGGACAGAACGTTACAATCAATCACAATGACAGACACACCCCGTCCTTAACATAGTTGAGAAGCTTCTGACCTGAATTAAGTCACGGTAACCTGCAGTGTTATTATAGTACCAGAAAAGTTCAACAATAAAACAACTCCGTGGGTGTTGTTTTATTTTTCTTATAACCGTACACAACATATATTTCGGCTCTTACCTTTACTGGCTTTGGTAAAATTGCACCTGTCGATGTGCACACAGCCGTACGAGTCAGTGCTGGGCCAGTGTTGCTCGCTACCTTTTTACGTAATAAATTAGTACTTCTTGGGAAACCAACGGCTGAAAAAAGCAGAGGAATCCGGCCTACTGCAAACGCCATCTTGGAACCTGCAACTGTCAAGAGCGGCTCTCCGATGACGTCACAGTTACGTGTTAGCACTAAAGAAAGGAAGGCGGGGATTTTAATCAGGTATCTACGGGTCGCTATTCGGGACAGTTTGCCAGTCTTCGTGTGCTCGCTCATGGCTTTACACTTCCAAAGCCTGGTTTATTATACTTATTGCGTGAAGTCGACACGCAAGTCCGTACGCCAAATACGAGGAAGAAGTAACTGTTTTGCACAAGGTATGTAGCTGGCTGGAAGCGAATAAGTCTCCAACTTCTGCCTCGTTGAACATAGCGCAAATATACGAAGGGGAATGTCAAGCTTTTCACGAGGGCATTTGTAAATTTAGTATGTTGGTTACTTTATATGTGAAAAAGTATAAACAAGAAAATGTTAAAAATACGTGCTAGTAAGTAATGTAATTATTTATCAAATGAAACCGCCAAACTGCACAGGAGTCTTTGTAAGTCGTACTGTGTGTACATTCTCACTTAATATGGTGAAGTTTATTGTATTTACTCTTTGGTAATGTCATATGTACGGAAAGGGTTGGGATGGTTTAGAAAATGGAAATAAAAACAACACGATTTTAAAATCCATCAGAAACGATATAATGACAAGAAATTTAATTTTAAGTCTTGTCAACTTAATTTTTTCGTAAATAAACATCCATTATTGCCACTGAGGGCCGACAAGACATGCCAGAACTGTTGGGATTGGAAATTTTAGGGCTAGTAACGAGTTAAAAAAAAGAAAATAATGATGTGAGTAGAAACCGATGATGTTCAACAGATGATTGTAGTCATGCTTTGGTATAAAAGCTGCATCCGGGAAAGGTCTGGTCCATTAGGAGCAAAGCAGAGCCGAGGATCATCAATTTTCCACAAATCCATGAGAAAAATCTTTCAAAAGTTTAAAAGAAATGTTTGTCAAAAACAGATTGTAAATGATTTAGGTATTTCATCCTCAACAGTTCATAATATAATTAACAGATTCAAGGGATCTGGAGAAACTTTAGTACATAAATGGCAAGGGCACAAGCCTAAGCTGACTGCATGTGAGCTACAACCCCTAAGATGACACTGCATCAAAAACTGTCATTCATCCGTGAATGATAAAACCGCATGGGCTCAGGACTACTTTGGCAAACCTTTATCAATGAACAGAGTACATAGTTACATCTACAAATGCTGGTTTTAACTGCACTGTTCAAAAAGGAAGCCATATATTAACTGTGACCAGAAGTGCCATCAACTTCATTGGGCTTGGAGGGATTTAGGATGGACCATCACTCAATGAAAATGTGTATTGTGGGTCAGCTGAAAGAAGAAAAGGAACATCCGGACTGTTACTAGTTACAGTATAAGTCCAGAAGTCCGTATCTGTGATGGTATGGGATTGTATCAGTGCTCTGGGCAAGGACTTGCTCTTTTATAAGGGCACCTGTAATGCCAAAAAGTACATACGGATTTTTGGGGCAACATATGCTGCCTGCAAGATGACATCCTTTCCATGGACGCCCAAGCATATTTTAGTCCCCATACTGTTGCATAATTTAAGACTTGTTTGCAAGAAGAATGGGGCAAACTTATACCTGAAAGATTCAATAAAGTAGTGTCTTAGGTTCATGTTCATTAATGTGTTGTGAGAAGGAAAGGCAACATTACAAAGTGATAAATCCTTTACTTTCCAAACCTTTTTTGGAACATGTTGCAAGTATGCAAATCGATACGTATTTATTTTTGAAGAATAAAAAATACAATTCATTAGTTATAACATGAAACAATAACAATGCAGATCAAAGATCATTTAATATCATTTACTAATCACTGCTTTCTTTTTTTATTTGTACTTTCCATACTGTTTCAACTTTTTCTGAGTTGCAGTTGTAGTTTTTCAAAAATACTTTTTTTTTAAAATTTTGTTGATTTTATTGTAATCATTCCATACAAATAGATCAATTTTTACAAAAAATAGGATAGAAAACAAATCAACCCTACCCCTAAAAATACTTTCTTTTAATTCTTTTGTTACTATATTTAAGGTTTGGCCCTGATTGGCATCACATGTATACATTGAAAAAAATGTAATACAAATATTTATATATTTTGTGTGCTAAATTAAAAAATGAAAACCATTTTTCTCAGTCACATACATTTTTTCACAAAACACATTTTATAGTTTGTTTTAATGCTTTTGCACTATTGTTAATTATCAATATTTTATTTTAATGATAATTTGTTTGAATGTAATATTTTGTAATATTAACATATATTAACATTTAAAACAATTATTTTATTCAATAATAAGGTCAGAATATTAGTAAGAGATCTGTGCCTTCTCAAAGATGCTGCAGAGCTCTTGGGGTCCTGATTAAATGCTAAATATGTATGTATGTATGTATGTATGTATGTATGTATGTATGTATGTATGTATGTATTAAGCACTTCAAAAATAACATCAAGGTTGACCAAAGTGCTGTACAATAAAAATCCAACATATCAGACACACAATAACCAAAGGGTAAAAGAAACAAACTCATAAGAGATGAAGAGATTCATAATAAAAAGTACACAGATAGTCAACATATCATACTGGGTTAAAGGTCAGGGAGTAAAAGTGCGTTTTTAAATAAGATTTAAAGACAGCAAGTGAAGGAGCCTGTCTAACGTGCAACGGCAAATCGTTCCAGAGTTTTGGAGCTGCAACTGAAAAATCCCGATCACCTCGGAGTTTGCATTGTGTCTTATGAACACGTAAAAGCATTGTGTCTGCTGACCTGAGACAGCGAGACGGTACATAAGGGTGCAGCAGTTCCGACAAATAAGAATGAGGCACAACCATTAAAGGATTTAAAAAACAAATACAAGGATCTTGAAATGGATTTGAAAATGAACTGGAAGCCAAAATCGGGGTAACGTGATCATGCTTGCTTGTGCCAGTTAAAAATCGAGCAGTGGCATTTTGCACCAGCTGTAGGTGAGCTGTGGAGGCCTGGCTAATTCCAAAAAGCAGCGCATTGCAGTAATCTAGATGAGAGGTTATAAAAGCAGGTATCACTGTTTCAAGGTTGCATTTAGACAAAACAGGCTTACATCAAGACACAACTGTCTCTTGGTACTGAAGTAGAGGAGAAGAGTTTACTTTTTCAAGAGACGGGGATCCTTGATTTACTGCACTGATGTAAGTGGCCTAGTGCGGACACTTGGCAATGATCAAAATGCTACGTCTTCATAACAGTAATAATTACGCATCAGTACAACAATAATAAATATGCATGAATACGTTTTTTTTCATTCTATGTACTTGAAACACACCTACAAGGACTTTGAAAATCCTCTTGAGAAAATTAATTAGAATTTGCACCATTTGTTCATTTGTGGGACCTGAAAGTTCTATGTCAGATGTCATTGTATGTACAGGTTTTCTCTGTGAGTGGGACAGCAGAGTCAAGAATTGACATTGGGTACAGAAGGAATGGCCAGCTAGAAAAAAAAATCTATAGTTTGGCACCAAGAAAAATCATAAGGCCTAGCTTGTTGGATCCAGGTAAGCTGCTGCTACTACTGCTTGCTATTAAGCTTTATCTAATGAAGCAGTTTGTCAAAGACCTCTCAAAACATGTAGCCTGTTTTATGTATTTGTGTCAAAGGTCTCGGGGGTTTTTCTGAGGGTAAATTGAAAGAAGGCATTTTTACTCGACCTAATAATAGAAAGCTGATTTCTGATGCAGAATTTGATGGTGTGATGAACAACCTGAAATGAGAGACTTGAGTATCATTCTAAAAAGTAATGTATAAGTTTTTAGGTAACAATAAAGATCCAAATGTAAAGAAATTGTGAAAAATACATTAGTTAAGTTTTAGGAATTGAGTCTCAAAGTTCACTTTCTGGAACCGCATTTGGAATCTTTCCCTGAAAATCTTGGAACGGTGAGTAAAAAACAAGGGTGAAAGATTCCATCAGGATTTCAAAAACTTGGAAAGAAGGTAGCAAGGATGTTGGGATGTCAGCACGATGGTGGACTATTGCTTTATGATCCATGGGGACACGCCAAAAAAGGTGAACAAACGACGGTTGACCAGATGAAGTTATGGAGTTTAATGTTGCAGGCCTGGTATAACCTAATTTCATTGGATGTTGTAACCTTTATTATGCAAATGGAGACCCTGTAAGTATGATAAGTAACTGGGGAATTGCCGCAGTGACCTCAGTACAAAAAAGAATGAAAATTTGTAATCATTGAGCTTGCAGCATCACAAAGCATTTTTAAATTTGAACTTTGATATACTATAACTTTTCTTTATTACTTATTTATTAAATTAAAGAATTTAATAATCAGCCTGGATACTTTTACAAATCTTAGATTTTTTTGTCATTTATACGGATAGACATCTTCAGATATTCCCATCTGAAGTCTTCATGTCCTAACAAACACACTTAGATAGTTAGACAGACACTTTATTAATCCCAAGGGGAAATTCACATCTATCTATCTATCTATCTATCTATCTATCTATCTATCTATCTATCTATCTATCTATCTGTAAAGTATATTGCTTTGCCTCACTTCTCGTGATTCACCCTTAGCGATGGATGGGTGATTCCATCCTTTTTCAGATAGACCAATTGTGCTGAAACTTTCTGGTGCACTGCATTTCCCAGTTTTAATGATGGTAGACAATATCAACCCCAGAGGCTTATCCTCCCTCTGCCATTTTCCATCCTGAGAAGACCATCTTCCTTTTGGCAGACATATAACCGTAAAGCTAGAAACCTAATTTTGGTTATGTTTTTGGGGTTTTGCCACCCAAGCAATCTAATTCTGTAATAAGAATTTGAATTAGAACATTCATTTTGAACTTTTTTTAAACCATCTTTTCCGATGCCCTTTTATTTTGAAAATAGACGTTGCAATTTTGCAGAGTTTGCATTGTCATCTCCAAGAACTCGTATCCCATGATGTGCCGGGTCATTGCCACTCATGATGTTGTCAAGCACATCAGTATAAAGGTTACCCCAAACAGTCATTCAATATCTGAGATTGAATTAAATATAGCAGATTTACTAGTTTCTTGGCACAAGTTCTGCTTTTTGACTTTCATTTTTGTTTTGTGATTTGGCTCTGATGATTCTGTCTTTTGACTTACAGTTTTGATCATTGTGTTGTCTTTTTACTCCATTCTTTCTCCTGATCCTCAATGTCTATTTTGAACTGATTGCCCGTTTTGCAGTTAGTACAGGCGGCCATAATGTTGTTACAGGTCACATGACATGTGCATCACATGTCCAGCAGCCTTGTAGCACCATAGTGAACAAACAGACAAATTGGCACTGTCAATTAAAATGAAGGCAGAAAAATAGCCAATGAAAAACAAAACACAGACAAAATGGTTAACATACTGATTAAATTTCAGATTCAAAAATAAATAACTTTCAAAGACAGAACAGAACAGATAATTCTGATGAAAAAATGTGTTCCTAAAAACTACACTATGGGGTCTGACTAGAAAGACAACTAAATGTAGGTGCATGTAAAAAGTGTGACCTTAAGGACACAATACAGTTGCAAGATGAAAAACTTCAAGTAGAGAAGGTTGAGCAGGTTAACTAATTTCATGCTACTTAAGTTACCTCAGGCAACATATTGGGAAATGATTAAAATCAGAGTTGCTAAAGATGGGATTTCATATGAGAGAGGGTAGAGAGGCGCATAGGACTCTCTTGTTAATACCACTCCTGTGAAGAGCCAGCCTGTTATAACCATTTAAATCTCTCTATTATATAAAAAAAATCTTGGGACGAGACAAGACATTTTCAGAGAGATAATTTCATGTTCCGTGAGACAAGACTGTGCCAAGAGGTCCAAGCAGGGGTGGAAATAAAAGACAAACCAGTAGAAGAAGAAAAGACAAAGTAAAACACAAAGAAGAATGTCGTAAAGATGTTCAAAAATGGCACGATACACAGGAAGAGCGGGTTAGAGGTTATGGAAGTACTAAAATTCAAAAGTCTCAAAAAACTGATAGTAAAGATTGCATTAGCACTAACAAACAGAAATTATTACTCTGTGAAATAACGGAACAGTGAAAAGAGATCAAATATATAGCCATAGGTGATATGACAGAGCTACTACAAGTTTAATTTAAAAAAAAAAAAACACAATTAGCTCAGGTTTATATCTATGATCAACATTGAATCGAACGAGTTAAACAATCGGACGTATTAGAAATTCTACAGCCAATAATGGATACAAATCCATATGTCCAAAAGTATCACACTTTACACAAAATTTATCTGAAAAACACAAAGAAGTTTTCTTGGATTTCTATATGAATCTGAAAGATTACGCTTGCATATATAATAAACCAACATGTGAAAAATTGTAAACGATAACGGTTTCAAAAGACTGAGATATCGAAGACAGAGTTCGTGTTTATCCAAAAGCACAGCACGATTCGTCGCAAGCAGCAGATCCAGGACATGACTAGCGTGTAGAGCCTGCATGGGGGTTGGAGAGCAAAGTGAGCAGGGGCCAGAGCCCCCTAGTTTGTCCAAAAAATGAAGACTGCAGAGATTATTTTAATCATGTCAGGCAGAAGTAAACTGAGAACTGAAGCAAAAGTCAGTTTGCTAAATATTAAATTTGTAAATCAAAGACTCAAAATGGCCCACAGTTAAATCCTGTAGCTTCTGTTATGTAATTTCAATGATCCAGAATGAATTCTATCATCAAGAAGTCTTTATAATTCTGAGACAAGGGGACCTCAGTATCCATTGGCTCTATTTTAAAACACAAAATTGGTCTTATAATTATTAATTTAATTTATAAAATATGCTTCACTTTAAAACACTGCTTCATGTGGCAAACTAATCCATACCATGATTGTTAAGAAATAACTTTGACTTGAAAAATACCAAACATACTCTTTAATTAATTGGTGTGGCCCACAGTAATAACATCCTGTGTAACAAAGCAGTATGTTGAATTTTGTGGGACTACGAGAATGCATGCCTCCACAATTTACTACCTCAAGAAAAAGATACTTAAAAGATACTTAAAACTGTTTTATGTCTAATAAAATATACTTCAGAGAAAGGGACATTCAAGAAGATGAAATGAAGGACAGTTATATGACATATTGATACAGTCAGGATGAATCCTAGAATCTGGTAATTGTCTCCTCTTCTCACGTGCTTTTTGCCATCAGCATGGCTCGTGTGAATTTGTTGCTTGGCAGCATTAACCAAGCGGTAGTCATGGGTGAGGAGTGGCAAGAGAAATATAAGTGGGAGACGGGCTTTCTTTCTTCGCTCTGTCAAGTTATGTAAAGCCTTTAGAGTGCTTCCTGGGTGTCTTGAGGTTTAATGTTTTAGACCTCTATGTTCAGCCTGTGGGTTCTGCCTTTTTCATCAAGAGTATTAGAAATGTATTGGCAATCCTTTTTATTGAAGTTGTGTGTGGGTTGTGGGCATAAATAAATGTAATTAGTTTTTAGATTGTTAACCTACTTGTTTGGGTCTGCATCTTTACCATAGAAACTGACATCAGAGGTCCCATTGAGGAAACACCTGCCTCTGAAGGGCATAGTTGTGCATGGCAGATATGACGAAAATAAAATAGCAGTATAACTAATTAAAGGTGAAAAGATGCTACAGACTATAGACTTTTCTAGATTGGAAATTGCATTAGAAGGCATTTTAGAAGAAAAGAGACTATGAGCACTGAACCCAAAAGCAATACTGTTAAGGAATCTGAAGGAAAGGACCTGCATTATGTTAACTGTGATAAAAATCTGTGGAAAAATAACTTCTGTCTGCTTAAATGTCAGACAGTACAAAAATGTGGCCAGTCGTTCCTTTATATAAATAAAATGTCACTAAAACTATCAGAGAAGCTTTGAAATGACCTTACTTTCATGATACACTTCGTAATGAATTTGTTTTAATTACAAAACTAAAAATTACATTGAAAGGCTTCCTGATCCCATTGGCTCATGTAAGTGTAAATGTGTTGTGAGTGTATGGAGCCTGCAGTGGACTAGCACTCCTTTCTGAGATGGTTCCTGTCTTGCACCCAAGGCTGTCGAGATAAGCTCCAACCTCCTGCAAACCTGAATTGGATTAAGTGAGTATGTGAATGTCATGTTATGTTATTCCAAGATCCACAGAAAGTCAGTCGAAATGTGTAATGAGGAGTTTCAGAATCGGACAAGCCACACTGTCAGCCATTTTTACAGTTTCCTTTCAGATGGTCTGCTGTTCCATTACATTTATTTAAATATGCTCACCTCTTATTTTCTTTTTTCCTTTATTTAAAATGAACTTTGAAGGTGTTTATTTGTGTGTAAACAAATATTGGCACAGATCTCATTTCTTTCTGTAACTACTACCATCTTCTTTAGAGCTACATAAATCTACCTGTAAATCAGAACGCTAGTAGTCAGCAGAAACAACAGTAAACACAAATGTAATGAATGGAATGGGTGCTGGGTCACGCCTTAGCTATTTCTTTGGGAACTGCACACCCACTGATTCAGGAGGTGTGTCAAGAAGCCACATTTAAACTAATGCTGGTACAGAGGTTTGCTCTCTCTTTCATTTTCCACCCTGAGCAGGCCATCTCTCTTGGGTGCCATATTCAGATAGGCCATGCTGTCTGTTTCTGCCATGTTGTTCTATCATGATGTTATGATAGAAAGAGGGGAAGTGATAAACTAGAGTAGCAGTCAACCCTGTCAGTGAGGTAAGAGAATGGCATTTGGGACATTCTGTTATAGTCCATGTAATAGAGTAGAGTAAGAGTATAAAAAAAGGGTAACTAGGGTCACCTTAGGACCCTACCACCACAAAACAAATAGTAATTGTGTCTCACCTCGTATGTGTTCTAGAAACACCAAAATAACCAGACTGGGCTTGGGGCTTTCCTAGAAAACTGTCTGGAAGTCGGCCGGATGTGAATTGTAGAACTATATCCCCTCCTATTTGCCCTCTCAAATCGCCGACCGGCTAGGTATATCCTGTGAATAGCCCAGTCAGTATTTGCACAACAATCGCTACATGAGTTACCGCGACAATGTCAGGTGAAAAAAGCAAATGGCGAGACAAGACAACGCTCCGGCGCACAATGCTTTTTCCGTAAAGCAGTTTTTGACTGACAAAGACATTCCTGTCCTCGATCATCCTCCGTATTTGCCCGATTTAGCTCCCTGTGATTTTTACTTGTTCCCAAAAATCAAAAGTGACCTGAGGGGAACACATTTTTCTTCAATGAATAAAGTGAAGACAGAAACGGCAAAAGAGCCTCAAGCAAGAAGACTTCCAGCACTGATTCAATCAATGGAAGATATGTATGGAGTGGTGTAGAGAGCGGCAGGGGTAGTATATAGAAGGTGACAATGTTTAGAATGCTGTAATTCATCAATAAATATATATATACAGCACTGTGCAAAAGTTTTAGGCAGGTGTGAAAAAATGCTGTAAACCAAGAATACTTTCAGAAATATAAATAATGATTGTTTATTGTTATCAATTTACAAAATGCAAAGTGAGCGAACAAAAGAAAAGTCAAATCAATTGTTGGTGTTACAGTAATCCCTTGCTATATCGCGCTTCGCCTTTCGCGGCTTCACTCTATCGCGGATTTTATATGTAAGCATTTTTAAATATATATCGCAGATTTTTTGCTGGTTCACGGATTTCTGCGGACAATGGGTCTTTTAATTTCTGGTACATGCTTCCTCAGTTGGTTTGCCCAGTTGATTTCATACAAGGGACGCTATTGGCAGATGGCTGAGAAGCTACCCAACTTACTTTCTCTCTCTCTCTCTCTTGCTCTGACATTCTCTGCTCCTGACGGAGGGGGTGTGAGCAGGGGGGCTGTTCGCACACCTAGACGATACGGACGCTTGTCTAAAAATGCTGAAAGATTACCTTCACGTTGCTCCCTTCTGTGCAGCTACTTCGTGAAGTGACATGCTGCACGGTGCTTTGCATACTTAAAAGCTTCGAAGGGCACGTATTGATTTTTGATTGTTTGTTTTTATCTGTCTCTCTCTCTCTCTCTCTGACATTCTCTGCTCCTGACGGAGGGGGTGTGAGCTGCTGCCTTCATTGCAACTGCTTTGTGCCGCGGTGCTTCGCATACTTAAAAGCCCTATTGATTTGTTTGCTTTTTTCTCTCTCTCTGACATTCTCTGCTCCTGATGCGCACTCCTTTAAAGAGGAAGATATGTTTGCATTCTTTTAATTGTGAGACGGAACTGTCATCTCTGTCTTGTCATGGAGCACAGTTTAAACTTTTGAAAAAGAGACAAATGTTTGTTTGCAGTGTTTGAATAAAGTTCCTGTCTCTCTACAACTTCCTGTGTTGCTGTGCAAATCTGTGACCCAAGCACGACAATATAAAAATAACCATACAAACATATGGTTTCTACTTCGCGGATTTTCACCTTTCGCGGGGGGTTCTGGAACGCAACCCCTGCGATCGAGGAGGGATTACTGTACTACCTTTTGCCTTCAAACCAACATCAATTCTTATAGGTACACTCGCACAAAGTCAGAGATTTTGTAGGATTCTAGTCAGGTGTTTGATCAACCAGTTATACCAGACAGGTGCTAATGATCATCAATGTCACACGTAGGTTGAAACACAGTCATTAACAAACAGAAACCACTGTGTAGGAGGCTTAAAACTGGGTGAGGAACAGCCAAACTCTGCTACCAAGGTGAGGTTGTGGAAGACAGTTTCATGTCATGGCAAGATTGAGCACAGCAACAAGACACAAGGTAGTTCTACTGCATCAACAAGGTCTCTCCCAGACAAAGATTTCAAAGCAGACTGGGGTTTCAAGATGTGCTGTTCAAGCTCTTTTGAAGAAGCACAAAGAAAAGGGCAACGTTGAGGATCGTAGACGCAGTGGTCGGCCAAGGAAACTTAGTGCAGCAGATGAAAGACACATCAAGCTTATTACCCTTCAAAATCGGAAGATGTCCAGCAGTGCCATCAGCTCAGAACTGGCAGAAACCAGTGGGACACAGGTACACCCATCTACTGTCCGGAGAAGTCTGGCCAGAAGTGATCTTCATGGAAGAGTTGCAGACAAAAAACCATACCTCCGACGTGGAAATAAGGCCAAGCGACTCAAGTATGCATGAAAACATAGGAACTGGGGTGCAGAAAAATGGCAGCAGGTGCTCTGGACTGATGAGTCAAAATTTGAAATATTTGGCTGTAGCAGAAGGCAGTTTGTTCGTCGACGGGCTGGAGAGCGGTACAATAATGAGTGTCTGCAGGCAACAGTGAAGCATGGTGGAGGTTCCTTGAACGTTTGGGGCTGCATTTCTGCAAATGGAGTTGGAGATTTGGTCAGGATTAATGGTGTTCTCAATGCTGAGAAATACAGGCAGATACTTATCCATCATGCAATACCATCAGGGAGGCGTATGATTGGCCCCAAATTTATTCTGCAGCAGGACAACGACCCCAAACATACAGCCAAAGTCATTAAGAACTATCTTCAGCGTAAAGAAGAACAAGAAGTCCTGGAAGTGATGGTATGGCCCCCACAGAGCCCTGATCTCAACATCATCGAGTGTGCCTGGGATTACATGAAGAGACAGAAGGATGTGAGGAAGTCTACATCCACAGAAGATCTGTGCTTAGTTCTCCAAGATGTTTGGAACAACCTACCAGCCGAGTTCCTTCAAAAACTGTGTGCAAGTGTACCTAGTAGAATTGATGCTGTTTTGAAGGCAAAGGATGGTCACACCAAATATTGATTTGATTTAGATTTCTCTTTTGTTCATTCACTGCATTTTGTTGATTGATGAAAAGAAATGAGTAACACTTCCATTTTTGAAAGCATTCTTTGTTTCCAGCATTTTTTCACACCTGCCTAAATCTTTTGCACAGTACTATATATTTTACCAATACAGTTATTTTTGTGTCTCACCTTGTACTAGTAAATCCCCGCACTTTGCTATATATCTACAGTAGGTACTGGACCGCTGCCACTTGAGAAGAGGAAAAAAAAAACAACCATCAATGATGTAGTAGGAATAAAGGAAAAAATAGTGTTTTTTGTTTCAATTTAACCCCAAAACAACTATTAAAACAATTCTCAAGAATGAATATAGTCACAAAATATATGTATTTATTAATTATTTAATCAAATGAAAAATGATTTCAAAAGTAGAAACTATAAATGTCAAACAATGTTTAAGAAGGCTTAGAAAATAGTAACCGGAAATTCAAAACTACAATAAATACTATAAATTTGATATTTAAGATTCTCTAAACTTCTAACAAAAAAAGAAATTAATAACGAGGGGAATAAACTAATAAACGGGCAGCACGGTGGCGCAGTGGGTAGCGCTGCTGCCTCGCAGTTAGGAGACCCGGGTTCGCTTCCCGGGTCCTCCCTACGTGAAGTTTGCATGTTCTCCCCATGTCTGCGTGGGTTTCCACCGGGCACTCCGGTTTCCTCCCACAGTCCAAAGACATGCATGTTAGGTGGATTGGCGATTCTAAATTGGCCCTAGGGTGTGCTTGGTGTGTGGATGTGCTTGTGTGTGTCCTGCGGTGGGTTGGCACCCTGCCCGGGATTGGTTCCTGCCTTGTGCCCTGTGTTGGCTGGGATTGGCTCCAGCAGACCCCCGTGACCCTGTGTTCGGATTCAGCAGGTTGGAAAATGGATGGATGGATAAACTAATAAACAATACAGTGTGGTCCAGATCTAATTATGCAACTGTTCGACTGACAACCGTCTCCCCATCATTTTGGAATGCAGAGCAGGTGCTGCCATCTATCGGCAATAAAAAGAATTTTAAGTGAAATCTCTATGTGCAGGGCAGGTGCTGTGAATTCTCTATGTAGTAAACTTAAGTTATAGCTTAATGAAAATTGCATAATTAGATCTGGACCACCCTGTAGAATGAAGTTCAGAGCCCACAATACGTAACAAATTACTAAATCCTAACACTAAAGCTAAGTGAAAAGGCCTGGAGTCCTTACACTAAAAAAACCAAAAAAAACAAAATGTAAACCGAAATAAAATCCAAACAAAATCTCCAGCATTTCCTAAAAAGTTAATAGGGGCTAAAAACACAACAGCTAACTAATGCATGTTAATTCCAAAACATTAAGTCTATGCCAGCTGCGGTCTCATTTAGTTCTGTGGTTGCCACACCTTTTGAGGACTGATACCAGTAGCAGCCCTACCTCAATGAAATCTAGACAACACTGAAAATAAGGGATCAGGAGAAAATGAAAGACGTGGAAAAAAACTTAAATTCAAAACATAAAGGAAAATGAAGGCTGGAGTGAGGCACTGCTCCAATTCTATTATGATCCTGTCTATTCACAAGCTTGAAAAAAGGGCACTGGCTTCATAAAACAAGCAAAAGCCAGACATGCTCTCAACAAATATGTGTTTTTAAAAGAGTAGGCCTCACCATCTCAGGCATGCAGACCTCAACCAAAACTCAAGAGACAGACTTTTATGGCCTGCATATGCTCAAAAATGCAGAAAAGGTATTAAAAGTCCACAAAAGGGGGAGAGAAAATGCATGATAAAACATTTAAGTCAAAAACAAAAGAAAGTTCCTTCAAATAAATTTTACTTAAGGTATTCGACAAGATGCCAAGTAAAAAAACAAAGCTAGGAGCCAAAAAGCCTACACCTGACTCTACCATTATTGTCAAGTTTGCTGATGACACGGCTGCCTGATCTCTCACAGCAATGAGCAGGCTTACCTGGATAAAATGGAGTCTCTCACGCAGATGTCAGAACATAAGTCTTCTCCTGAATGTCAGCAAGACAAAGAAACTGATTGTGCACTTTATGGGGTGGCAGTTCACCTGCTGTTTTCTCACAATTACTAACAGAATTCAGGTGGAGAGGGTGGACAGTCTCAGATACCTCAGTGTCCACATCACAGTGGACCTGACCTGGAGCAAACACATCAACACCTCTACCATCTCAGATGCCTCAAGAGTTTTAGCCCAGAGATACTTGAAAAATGTCTATGAATCATCCATCATTGAAAGTAACAATTTAGAAACGGCATGCAACAGGACCACAAGACACTGCAAAGAGTGGTGTGGTCAGCTGAAAACATTACTGGCTGTGCACTCCCTAACTTCCTGAACAGCTACACCAAGCGAACAAAATTATCAGAGATACAAGCCATCTCAACAACAGTCTGTTCTCTTGGGAAAACACTAACACTACTTGAGGACCAGTTCAGAGAGACTGAGGAGTTTCTGTCCACAGTCAACATTATATATGATACAGTAATTCAAAAATAACTAATAAACAAGACACTACTTGCTAAGAAATAATAATATCCCAACAGAACGAAAACAAAAAACATACTAACAAAAATGACAAGTGAATAATCAAAAGATACCAAATAAATGAATAAGAAGAAAATAGTCAGAAATTAAACCTTGGCCAGACCATAACAAGCCTTTGCTAAGCAATAACACAAACTCCTTATTTCTACCTTGTTACCTAAAAATAAATTCTTCTACAAAAGCATGGAAACTTGTTAAGGTCGTTTGCACAAATGTTTGAAAGTTTTTGTTGACACATATATTACCAAGTAGAATGTTGGAAAGGAGAACTTTAGGGACCCTCAAATCTCGACTTGATGTTATTTTGGACAATCTAGGTAAATAGGATGGACGAGTTTGTTGGGCTGAATGGACAGTTCTCGTCACAGCTTTTCTAATGTTCTATCAGAGCTCTGGACTTCCTGCAACCTTGAATTGCAATAAGTGGGTTTAGGAATAGTATCATTCAATCAATCCCTACATTCACCCTTTGTCCTCCCTGTTATTCCAATTCAGGGATTTGGGAAGCTGGTACCTAATCATTTATGTAAAGTAAATTTAATTCATAAACTTACCAAGTAAGCAATAAGTTAATATAGTGGTGAGTGAGTAACCTAGTAGGACAGGACTGTAATATGCTACAGACACAGAAAATGAAACCGTAGCAAGGCAAATTATCCCTCGATGAACAGGCTGAAAATGTGCAGCCCTTAAAACAAGCTGCTTCAAAGGCAGAAGTCCGGCAGAACGCTATTAGAACTGCATGGGTGTGCGGGAGAGTGGCAGATGGGTGATAATCAACTTGAACCGCATCTTCTCTGGCTTCGGGAAGTTTAATCGTTTTCAATGATAGTTGCTCACTTCCGTCGTGATTGGAGTGCACTGTTTCACTTGATAAATGGAACTAAACGCAACATACGAACATCGCCGTGGCTCACACGATTTGTGAGATGAACAATATGATAGAAAATGTCAGCGCCGTGGTACATGAAAAGAGACTGAAACTGTCCAGTGTGCAACTTCGAGTTCTTCTTCTCCTTCTTTCGTTTTATGACACTTGACAAACAACCCAACTCTGTCTGCTCCTGAAGGCGGCGTCACGTGACTGATCAGAGTCAGCAAGTAGTCACGTGACCAGTGAATAAAGCGCGTGACTCGCGCAGCTCAGACCGCGGTCAGTTTGCCTGCCTTTCGGATCTGTTTTCTGGCCGTGTGCAGTGAGCGGTAAGTGCTGACTAGTAGCTGCCTGGACGCTAGTGCAACAAGCCAGCATCTACGGGGATTTACAGGCAGGAAGAGGACGTGTGAAGTCACAGTGGCATTAAGACAACAAGTCAGGTCCACAGGTAGGTGGCAACAAATATTTGTTTCTTGTGAAGTAAAACTCGGGTTTACATCGTGAAAAGACTGAGGATTTAAGATTTGATCATTGCTTTAAATTGTTTGCTATTCAGTATTTGCAGTTTCGTCTTGTTAAAGAAATCCTCTACAGGGTGCTAAGAGAGGAATTATGGTACTGTACGAGGAAGTCTAGAGTGGCAAAAAAAATTATATGAGGGCGGTGCAGGATCTGTATGAGGATAGGATAGTGCGAGACGAGACAAAGCAATAACCGTGAGGTGAGGTGAGGTGTGCGCTAAGAATGACAAGCCTTGTTCAAGGTGTAAATGGGATTACATGAAGGATCGACTGTCGGCGCTTTCCTGTTTGCAATGGTGATAGACAAATTGACAGGTGAGGACAGACCGGAGTCTCCGTGGACTATGATGTTCGTGGATGGCATTGTGATCTGCAGTGAGAGTACACAGAAGGTTGAGACGGACCTGGAGAGGTGGAGGTAAGGACCGGAGAGAAGGGGATTGAAAGTCTTTAGGAGTAAGACGGATTACATGTGCGTGAACGAGAGGGAAAGTGGTGGAAGGGCGGAACTGCAATGAACAGAGGTACTTCAGCTGTCCAAAGCAACGGAGGGTGCGGTAAAGAGGTGAAGAAGGCAGTGCAGACAGGGTGGAATGAATGGAGAAGAGTGGCAGGAGTGATTTGTGATAAAAGAGTACCTAGTGAGATCTGCTATGTTGTATGTTTTGGAGACGGTCGCAATTACGAAAAGACAGGAGGCATAGCTGAAGATGCTACGATTTTGAATGGTGACGATGGAGCCGCCACACCAAAGGAAAAGAGGAAGGCCAAAGAGGAGGTTTATGGATCTGGTGAGAGGGGACATGAAGGCATCTGGTGTGGCATAAAACCATGTTAAAGAAAGGGATAGATGGAGACAGATGATCTGCTGTGGCGATCCCTAAATGGGTGCAGCCGAAACATGAAGAAGAAGAAAAAAAAAATCCGCTTCATATACGGATATCTCATCAGTTTTTTTAGTTGTTCAGTTAACACGTGAAACGGCTTTAATTTACATTTTAAAATGCACTCCGCCAGATAAAGTGCAGGATCGGTCCTTTGAAAGCTGCTTTTTTTTTATTATTATTCGTACCCTGCCATGCTCCTCGCTTTCTGTGTCCTATGACTCCCTGCGCCTACTGAGTTCAGAGTAACTTGTTTGGAGAACAGAGCGAAGATGATCCGTGGCTACACACCCACTGTAGGTGAAGCAGCTAAACCGCTAGGAAAGGTGCTGTCGTTGATCAGGCTGTGAAGGTGGCATACTTTTATTGATTTTTCATTTTTGGATCTTCAATGATAATTAACAGTTTCAAAATCAAGATGTACATTTTACAGTTGACACGAGTATTTTCAAAATTCACTGTATAAACGATATAAAATTATATTCATTATTGGTGTGGCAAGGTTAAATATAAAGGCACAATTGAGGAAAACATAATATTGTGAATAAACTTATACATCTATTTATTTACAAATAGGTTTACAGATTAATCATTAATTTTCCAAGTCTTCATGTTTTTTAACAATCACCGTCATGATCGCAAAGTGAGAAATTAGTGGATGTGAAACTTCCAGCTATGTAATTTACAGTCCAGGCCCATAACCACCAAACCACACTTCTTTCTCTTTGTACAGCCTTGGGTATGAACACTGTTAACTTATTGTGAGTGTAACGTTGCTGCCTCAAAGTGTGCTTGGGCACAAGTTTGATTACCAAATGGGATGTGTTCAGCCTAGAATTCCACTGTTCTGGTATTGTTCACCTGGATCTTCTCCTGTATTACCAGACAATGTCAGTTGTCTTCTGACTTTAAACCTGAATGTCACATTACGCGACTTCTAGTCATGGGGTATGTCCGACTTACCAATTGCAGTTGCTGAGCTCTTTGCCAAGCTTGTTGCCAGACTTTGTCCACTTAAACAACAAAAAAAATGAATAGGCCTGTCACATTTACTGACGGAGTGTCATCATTCCAGTGCAGATATGCTCTCCCCTTTTTGTTACAGCCAATAACCTGCTGCTTGACTGAACTGGCCTTGTACAAAAGGTGAATAGGCATGGTGCATTCAGCTGCAGTCACAGCCTCCTTTTTTTCCCCCCTCTCTCTTTCTATTCTGGCGATGTACCTAAAACACGAGACATTAGACAGACAAGTTTCTCTTCTGTGTTTGAGGTCCACCACATTTTTTATTTCTCATCCCAGCATTATATGCATTATACTGCTGAATGAGCATTCATTGGTTTAATTTTGACTTTAGTTGTAAGGGCAGGCTTGTGTGCAAGAGAGCCGAGGACCAATGCTCATTCGGAAATACAATGAGTATAATGCAGCGGCAAGCAGTAAGTAACACAGGGGTTTTGGACTTCGCGAACAGGAGAGAAACTTGACTGTGTGATTTCTTGTTTTTTTACAACTGAGAAATCCCATGTACATAAGTATTCACAGCCTTTGCTGAATACTTTGTCGATGCACTTTTGGTAGCGGGGCGGGGGGGAGGAGTGCCAATATTGTGGCTGAACTAGCTGTAGCTGTTAATCCTTTAGCACCAGTTCTGTCAAGCAGTACTACTACAAGCAGTACTACTTCTGTCAAGCAGTACCACTACTGGGTATCACAAAAAGGGATGAATGCGACTCTGCTGGAAGGTCACCACGTAGCCAGAAAATGTGACGTGCCCAGCAATTTGAGTCGTTTAAATTGACTTGGTCGGCAAATGCGACATGTCCCATAATGTGACATCGGCTTTAAGTATCTGGCTTCACAGGAGCACACGGCCAACTCCTTGGCCCTTGACTGAAAATTGTAGGAAAAGTTATATAATGTGACACGACCCTGAGTTAGATGTAGGTATATACTTGAGTGTGCCCTACGATATGCTCTTTCTCATTTAATGGGTGGCTCTTGCCTTTTAATAATGGTGTTGTCTCTATGGATGAACATAATTCTTCACATTTTTCAAGTAGTGGGTCTTCTGTCTTCCTCAGTGCAGTGGCAGTAAGCTGTTCAAACCACCTCATTCACCATGATGGTTACTACAGTACATTGCAGTGTTAATGAATGGGGTGAAGTAAACTACACCAAGAAATTACCTACTGTATTTGTGCAAATGGAGAAATGAATAATTGAAAATAAGTAATAGTTCAGCATGTTCTAGAGCAATAATGTTTAGAACATGATGGAGATATTCCTTAACTAATTAAAATTTAGAGTAGTTTAATTGCCAGTCAAGGTATATATTGTATAAAGCCTGTAGCATAATGGGCGGCATATAAGCAATATTTATTTTGTAATACAGACACTCTTCAATCCAGCTTTAAGTGTCTGCAATTGTTTACTTCAGTGTCTCTGGGTAGAGATGATGGTGCACAGGTTGCTGTTATACTGTATATCCCACTGTGCTGCAGGTGGTCTTTGGTTTCCTTTTACATTTATCTGTAAACACCCCACAGTAACGAACAATCAGCTTCTGAATTTTTTTGAGTTTTTACTTTTCCATGCAAAATAGTATATAAGCCTAAAATGGGTAATGTACATTATCCATTCATTTTCTTGCTCTTGTTTCCAGTTCAGGTTAATAGGGAGCTGCCATGTAATTGGACAGTACCAGGTGCAAGGCAGATGCCAACTGTGAATTGGGCACCACTCCATCATAAGGCACTGATTGGAGTTAATCCTGAAATATGCTGAAGTATCATTACTGAGGTAGACTTCTGTCATATTCTCCTACTGAAGCACAAAACCAGAAAAAAGAGCAAATATACAAAAAAGACATTTCTCCCCAGTGGGAAACCCAGTGTGCATGTTTTTAAGATCTGTCTGTGGCCAAAGGCAATTCTTCTGAATTTTCCTTCTATATTCAAGCTTAAATGGCAGATCACTTGATATTATTTATTCATTGTTGGCTTACATGTGTGCTTCAGGCAGTTAGTATTCAGCTGGTGCAGAGTCAGTGTCGTCTTGATCTAGGTTAAACATGAACTGTATCTGTTTAGATTATTTTTCAAGTGGAATGATAACTGATGTCCTTCAGAGCGAGTCCTCAGGTTGTGTAAAGTCGGGGTGCCTGTAGAGAGAGAAGTTTATTTTGTTCCCATTCTGTAAAGTATTTTCTCTTGTGGAGATTTGTACAGGGTGGTCCAGATCTAATTATGCAATTATTGCATTGCATTAAAAAGTGCATAGTTCGATCTGGACCACCCTATAGTAGTAAGGATGCAGTGATAATTTGCTTCTGAATAATGATAATGGCACACTTGCACCCCCTGCTGCTGAGAAGGACTGGTTATTTATTGCAATAATATATCATACTTTTATATTCCAAAATCAGTTCAGTGCCTAATTTTGCCTGTAAAAATGCAGCCTTTGAAACTGCAGATTGAAGTGTTAGCCTATTGGCTGCCATTAACTGCAATTAAATGTATGTGATCCATTCACTCTTAATTAGATTTTAGGGCTGGGGGAGCCAAAAGTCTACACTAGCAGCCTCGGGCGCCTGCTAGTCAATCATAAGACAAGTACACTTAATCACAATGGGCCAAAAAAGAGCTGCCATTTAATTTAATATGGACATTCTATCATCTCTGTAACATTGCCCGCCTCCGTCCACTTCTGTCCTTTAACAATGCTCAAACTCTGCTTCATTGTTTTATAATGTTTCATATTGATTACTCTAATTCCCTCTTCATCGGCCTCCCTGCAAAACCTATACAGAAGCTACAGTATATTCAGAACTCCGCAGCCACACAAAGCGTTCTGCTCACATCTCTCCTGCTGTCTCCCAGCTTCACTGGTTATCGGTTCCATCAAGGATTAAATTCAAGATTCTGCTTCTCACCTACAAAGCCCTTCATAACCTTTGCCCCCCTCTACCTCACTCCGCTCCTTACACTTCTTGTCACTCTCTCAGGTCCTCGAGCAGTCATCTCCTTACTGTCCCACACACCAGACTCTCCACCTTGGGAGGCAGGCAGGTCCTTCAGTGCTATGGCCCCTCAACTCTGTAACTCTCTTCCTCAGTCTCTCTGAGATTGCTGCTCTTTCTGCACTTTTAAATCTCAACTGAAAACATTCCTCTTCTATGAACTTTTGTCTTCTGTTTAATTTTTTTATTTTATTTATTTTTTACTCTGTATGTAAAGCGATCTTGGGTTTGTGAAAGGCGCTCTCTAAATGCAACTTTATTATTATTTATTATTGTCTTTCAAATGTGAGAAGAAAACCAGAGTGCTTACAGTAAAGGTCAATATAGACATGAGGTGAACCTGAAAACTCCACAGACTTCACCATCTCAAGATTTGTATCCCATCTCCTGCAGTTGTGAGGCAGAGGCAACAAGTACTGCTCCACTTTGCTTTGCTAAAAAGTCAACGTGTTTAGTTTGTGTATTGATTTTGTTGAAATAACCTTCTCTGATTATATGATGTAATTTTCTTTAAGAAAGTAGACCTTTTGCCATATTCACAGATTTAAAACAAGTTCAATTTTCTTTAGTATGCTTTTCTTTAATTATGTTATAATTATTGCATTCAAACACTATTGAGTTCTTATCTACTTTTGGTTTCACTAACACAATACATATTAAAGAAAATTAAATACTTTTAAATAATAAATAACTGCGGTGGGTTGGCGCCTTGCCCGGGGTTTGTTTCCTGCCTTGTGCCCTGTGTTGGCTGGGATTGGCTCCAGCAGACCCCCATGACCCTGTAGTTAGGATATAGCAGGTTGGATAATGGATGGATGGATAATAAATAAATGTGCCAATGACAGGCATGCTGTTCAGAGGTAGGCTCCAGTGCCCTACGAGTCCTTGGTTCAGGTTTGTTATGTTATCAATGTACAATTTACCTACACTAAGAAAATAACTAAAGTATTTCTACTTCAGAATTTGTGTGGTTCCTTAAATTTTACATTTTTTGTTACAGAATTGTTGATAAATTAAAGATGGTCCTTAATTATCACAAAGAAATAGTTCATGGTCAACAGAGGAAATAGCTATATAATAAATTAGTTTTTATGCAAAAGTAAATTAATCGCCAGAGTCATTTGCCTAGTCAAACTGGTAAATGGGTATGAGTGGTAGCTGGAATAATTGGATTCTAATTATCAGGATAAATTCTGACATGTCCTAGGAAAGAAGCCTAGTCAGTGTGGTTATTATAATATACTGTGATGTTGCAAAGGGACCTGAGAGAAATTGAGGAAGACTGTGAAGTAATCATTACCCTGAAGAAAATAAGAAATCCATAGCAAAATATTTTAGAAATTATCACTCTGATGAAAGTCATTGTTTGCAAATGAAGAAGGTTTAAGGCTACTGTGACTCTAACTGGTCAGAGCAAGTGACTGTAAGGCATTGTAAAGCATAAGAAGGCGACGGTATGGTGGTGCAACAGTAGCACTGCTGCTCCGCAGTATGGAGACCAGGGTTTAGGTCCTGGGTCATCCCTGTGTGGAGTTTGTATGTTCTCCTTGTGTCTTTCCATTTCCTCGGAGTGCTTGTGTTTCCTCCGACCGTGAATAGCCCTAATGGGTGTGGGGCGTGTGTGTGTGTGTGTGTGTGTGCGTGCGTGAGAGAGAGTGTGTTTTCCTGTGATGGAGTGGCACCCTGTCTGAAGTACTGTTCCTGCCTTGTACCCTATGCATGCTGGGATAAGCTTCAGCCCCCCATGACCCTGCTTAGGATTAAGTAGGCTTAGAAAATGGTATGGCGTGGCATAACAAGAATACTCCAGTGTGATTTTTTTTTTTTTTTTTTTTTCCAAAAGAATTTTGGGATGACATTAAAGGATCATCAGATCTCTCTTGCTTCAGGATAAAGTCCTTTGACGATGATGTTAAATATTCCAGCATCTTTTCTAATGAATACATTATAAATGACCCCCGTGACCCTGTGTTCGGATTCAGCGGGTTGGAAAATGGATGGATGGATGGACATTATAAATGTCCAGATATCAGTCAAGTTGAAATGCTGTTGTCAGACCTAAAGTAAATAGAATGAACATTTCACTTCAAATTCTAGTTAATTGTCAGGTCTACAGAGTACAATGAAATTATGACTTGCATGTCTGTTAACCAGGCTTGAGTCAATGAAACATTTTTAAGGAATCGGTGTGCAGAAATTCCTTAAAGTTGACAGAATAATCTGTACATTTGTAAAGTGTAGGACATTGGTTTGTGTGTTCTGTAGCAGAGGTCATCAACTCTGGTCCTGGAGGACCGCCATGGCTGCAGGTTTTCATTCTAACCCTTTTCTTAAAGTAGTGACCTGCTTTTGCTGCTAATTAACTTCTTTTAAACTAATTTTAATTGACTTGCTCTTGAAAACTAAGACCCCTTAATTGTTTCTTTTTCCTTAATTAGCTGCCAAACAATAATGAGATACAAAATGAGCCAAAACATGACTAGCAAACTGTGTCCATCATACAATATCTGAAAATAAAGAACGATGAAGGTCTCAGGAATGTTGGTCTCCAAAACATTTTAACGGCGCTGTTAGAAAGAGAAAATCAACCATTTCAGAAATGTCTGCAATTGCACAATAAGAGCAGCAACAAGCCACGGAATTAAAGAACGGGTTTAACAAGAAGAATCGGTACCTCATTAAGCAGCTGGTTGGAGTTTCAGGCCCTGACTTAGTTGATCTTCTGTTGGCACCCTCACTTTAAATTTAATTTCTGTGTAGGTGCCATTTTAGGAAATAAATGAAGCAATTCAGGAGAACAAACCTTAAAAAAGCAATTCAGTTAAAATGAATTCATAAAATTCACAAGAAGTTAATTAGCAGCACAAACAGGGCACTCGTTAGAAAAAGGGTTAGAATGAGTTGGCGAACCCTGTTCTATAGTGTTTTAAACTGAAAGATTCTGTTAATTTTTCATATGAAGTAATTTATAATTTTCCCATTCATTTTTCTATTGAATATATCAGTCTGGGGCTGGCACAGGGACCTCTCCAGAGTGATGGATTAAAATCCCTGCCAGTGTGGAAGTTGGACATATTGATCGAGTTTGCATCGGTTATCATCCTGCATCTCAAAAATGTGTCTGTTAGGTTAATTGGCAGTTCAAAACTGGCCCAGGGTGTGTGTTAGGTGTGTGTTTAAGTCTGCTTTCTGTCTTAAAGCCAGTGATGTTAGGACAGCCCCTGAATTCCCTCATCATAAACTTAAGTGAATTATGAAACTGAAGAATGGATAGACCAGTTATCAATTCCTCCATCTCCTCTGTATGTCAACAAACCCTTTGTTTAACAAAAGATAAGAGTATTTTGATTTAACAAGAAATTAATGAGAAATTATAATATTTTAAAGAACTACAATAGGTGTTTATCAAATCATGGTAATATACACTTTTCCATAGATTCCAGCTTTCTCTAATCATGGTGTGATCACCTACCATAAATTCTTATTGTCAAGGGGTTCTGGTTATGTAGGTATAAACTACGATACAATGATGTATAGCAAATTAATACAAATTACATATGGGAATGTAATGAAGTGACTTGATATAAATCATGCAGAACTAGATATGAACATTTCACACAGTGGGCTGAAGTCTAGCTACTTACAAAGCTGTTTATCCTGAGATTATGATATAAGCATGACTGAAGGCTAAGTTCATTCTGTTCTTTCTAATGTTGGTTTTGATATTCTTCATCCACCCAACCTCATGTGTTTTAATTTCTCACAGTAACCACCTTATTTAAAGTTGCCAAACAAGGCTTAAGGGATCAATAGCCACACCTGCAATTTGGCAGTTAGAGAAAACAGGGGACGTTCAAGCTACTGGTTATGCAGCCACAGGGTTATTAGACTGACACATCTATGAATGCGTGTGAACAATATTTATTCTATTGATTAATGCCTTGTCGGGAAAGGTTTGTGTTTTTAAGTTATCATTGTCTAAGTTTTTTTTTTGTTTTTTTTGTTTTTTTGGTTTTACAGAAATGGGTATATTACATGTTACTCTTCTGCTGACCTTTCCAGCCGTGATTCTTGCTCTGGACAATGGGCTAATGCTGACACCACCCATGGGCTGGCTAGCTTGGGAGCGCTACCGCTGCAACATCGACTGCAGGACTGACCCTAAGAATTGTATCAGGTAGCCTAACCTTAATGAAAGAATGCTTCATAATTAAAGTATGTGTAGTACTTCTTAGTTCTCAGTGACTAAACAATTGAATAAATGCAACCACATCAAGCCTCCTTAGTTAATCCATCTACACACTAAAACCCCAGAAGATCCACAGACCTTATTAGGAACTTGTACATACAGTATTGTTGGTGTCTTCATGTATAGTTTGATAAAGCTGGAGGTCTGTTCAGTAAATATGAAACATTTATCTTGTAAAGACAATATAGTTGTGAAAGAAATCCTAAAAGTGAAGTTGTTTAGCAGGGGAATTAGAGTACTATATTGATTAGCTTCTTGTCAAGAAGAGCAGAGTAACAGTATTATTGCTCTCTCTCTTATTAGTCTGTCTTGGTTAAATGTAAGGTCAGACCAGGTCATCATCTAATCTCGGAATGGAAAACCACATATGTACTAGTCGTAAAGCATTCACTCATTTTCCACTGCTTATGTTGGACTGGGTTGCAGAGGCAAGCCTTAACAGCGAGGACCATATATCCCTTTCCTCAGCCACACTTGCCAACTGAAGCTGTGGGATCCCAAGGCATTTCCAGGCCATTGGAGAGATAAAATTCTCCCAGTGAGCCCTAGTTCTCCCCTGGTGTTCCCTTCCAGCTAGTCATGCCTGTAACCCCTCCACAGGGAGGCATCCATATCAAATGCCTGAGCCTCCTCATTTGACTTCGCTCAATGTGGAGAGTCAGTAGCTCTACTGCCAGACGCTTCTCACTCTGTCTCTAGCCTCCATGCAGAGAAATCTCATTTCAGTTGCTTGTACCCACGATCTCATTCTTTTGGTCATTACCTAAAGCTCATGATCATAGGTGAAGTTATGGGATGACTGGTAAATCAAGTGCTTTGCCTTCTGCCCACAATTTGTTTATCAGTCTCATCATCCCTTTTACCCTTGCTCATAAATAAGACCCCAAGATATTTAAACTCCTCCACTTGTGGCAGTAACGGACTTCCTACTTGGAAAGGACTGTCCAGCTTTATCCCACTGAGGACTATGGCCTCTGATTTGGAGGTGCTGATCCTCATCCCTGACACTTCACACTCTGTCAAAAACTGTCACAATGCGTGCTGTATCTGTTTACAGCCAGATAAAGCCAACACTACCATGTTGTCCTCAAAAAGCAGCAGAACTGGACACCCTCCCCTCTCTGGCTGTGCCTAGATATCCTGTCCATGAAAATCACAAACAGGACAGGAGAAAAGCACAGCCCTAGCGGAGTCTCATGCCCACTGGGAACAGTGCTGATGTTTTTCTGAGTATGCAGACACAACTTTCACTGTGATTATACAGGGACTGAATAACTCTTATTAGGGGCTATAAAAACCCCATACTCTTTCAGCACCTCCTACAGAATCCCTCAAGGAACACAGTCTCATGCCTTCTCTAAGTCCACAAAACACATGTAGACTGACTGGGCAAACTCCTATGTCCCCTCTAGGATTGTCATGAGGCAAAAGTGCTGTTCCACTGTTCCAAGGCCTGGATGGAATCCAGATTGCTCCTAATGGATCTGAGGTTCCACGACTGGGAGGAGTTTCCTTTTCAGTACCCTGGCATAAGCTTCCACTGTTTGGCTTAGGAGTGTGATCCCCTGATAGTTGGAGCACACTTTACTGTCCCCCTCTTTAAAAATGGGGACCACTGCCCTGGTATGCCACTCCAGGGACACTAGTCCTAACAATGACACAACAATGAAAATGTGTGTGAGCCAACCCAACAACGTCCAGAGCCCTCGGCATTTCTGGGTGAATCTCATCCATCAAGGGCTTTGCCACTGCAGAGTTGCTTAACTACCTCTGTGACCTCCCTCATGGAAATGGGCATTGATCACCCATTGTGGCTCTGCCTCCTCCATAGAAGATGTGTCTGTCAGGTTCAGTAACCCCTCAAAGTTTCCTTCTAGTGCCAGAATATGTCCTCAGTCTGGGTCAGCAATCCTCCCTTCTTGCTGAGAACAACCTGGTTGAAAACCTGTATTGCCCTTCTGAGCCACCTGATGGTTTGCCAGAACCTCTTTGAGCCTGAGTGATAGTCATTTTCCATGGTCTCTCTGAACTCCTCTCATAACCGAGTCTTTGCTTCCCTGACCACCATGGCTGCAGCTGTTTTGGCCTTTAGGTGCCCCTCTGCTGCTCTAGGCGTCTCCTGTGCTAACCATACATGGAAGTCCTCATTCTTCAGACTTTTTCAGACAAGAGAACAATTTTAACCAAAAAGCAGAAGTCATTAGATAGATAGATAGATAGATAGATACTTTATTAACCCCAATGGGAAATTAGCAGATTATTGCAGTCTTTGCAAGTTTCATGGTGTCATTTCTTTGAGGTAATTCTTCTATTTTTATTGTCTTTTTTTTTTCAATTCTTCTGTCTGCCACTATTTTCCCTTGGAGTCTTTTGTTTAATTATTTAATTCACATGGCTATTATGTTGTTGCAAAACTTAGAAATGTTAATGTTTTGCTTTTTTGAGCTTTATGTGTGCTAACTGTTCTATGACTGCATTCCTCCCTTTTTTTTAGTGAACGTCTGTTTCGAGACATGGCAGATCGCCTCCTGGAAGATGGCTGGCGAGAACTGGGCTACGAGTATGTCAACATCGATGACTGTTGGGCAGCAAAACAAAGGGATGAACAGGGGAGACTTGTTGCAGACCCAGAGCGCTTTCCCAGTGGCATACCAGCTTTAGCTGACTATGTTCATGCTCGTGGGCTCAAGCTGGGTATTTATGGGGACCTGGGCACATACACCTGTGGAGGTTATCCAGGAACTACCTTGGACTACATTGAAACTGATGCTTTAACTTTTGCCAGCTGGGGTGTGGACATGTTAAAACTGGATGGGTGTTATTCAAATGCCACTGAACAAGCAGAAGGTGAGTGATGGGTTCTTCCTGCTAAAGATACAGAGAAGCTTGCTACTCTGGCATGTTCAAAATGAATACTTAAAAAAAGTAAAGCAGTAAAGACAAAAAAACGAGAAAGATATTTTGTTTTTTGGATGGAGGGAGTTGATGGCTTTGACACTGAGATGACATCTGTGACCGACTCGTATTGGAGGCACACATCTAGTAATGAAGAGGAGAACTGGAATGTCGCTTTCAGTGCAGTTCTCTAAGTTGAGTTCAGTAATATTTAGACATTGATTGTGTGTGTGTGTGTGTGTGTGTGAGAGAGATTGCTAATGCTGCCATTCAGTCTCACAGACTGTCTTTGATGTTAGTAGCCTGGAAACTGTTAAGATTTTATTATTACTGTAATTAGAGGACCATTCAAGGATCATTGCACAGTTTGATGTGGACAGAATGAGTACATTTCTTTGATTATGTTTCACTTGTAGGATATCCTCTCATGTCGAAGGCTCTTAATGCTACAGGTCGTCCAATTGCCTTTTCCTGCAGCTGGCCTGCCTATCAGGGGGGGCTTCCTCCACAGGTATGTTGATTGCCCTTTTTTTTTGGTCAGTCTCTTTCACACTTGCACTCTTCCAGCCCCTTACCCAATTTTCCCCTGCTGACATTTCTCTTTCACATTCTTATGCTGCCCACAGAAAATACTCTGTGTCTTGTTGTAACCCTTGGGAGATTGTAAGTAAATGAAATATTAAATCACACAGGCCTACTAGCTTTTTGTCCAGAATGATAAAGGAACATTTTTGTTTGTGGCTGCTGCAAAGTCTCTTCCAGTAAACTTTATATTTATAATTTACATTTAAGGAAAAATGTTAATATTCTGTTTAACACACATTAAATTATTCATTTGTTGCAAACAGGTAAATTGACACTACTTTTTGCTGAATTATTTTTGAATAGTGTATTTTAATCAAAAATAGGATTTGTTGCTATTCTGCAGTTAAAAATGACTTATTCGCCTGAAAGTTGCTACAGGCTGGCATTTTATTAAAACTGAATTTAGGCACACAGTGGTATGGCAAAGCACTTACACAAAGGCCATTCATTTTGAATAATTTTATATTGCCAGAAGGCAGATTCAGGAAGTTTCACAAATAACAAAGCTTTTACTACAGCAGTCATCAAAATGGTGCTGTCAAGAATGGGCTTGATGCTTCTCTCCAAGTCTTTATGCCTGCTTTGGGCTTCCCTTTTCTATCGTTTGTCTCTGGAGCCTTCTCTCTGTGCCTGTTGCTATGTAATGTTTATTTGTAGACCTCACGTGATGAGAGTGCTGGAAACAAACTGAGGTAAACTCCGATGGCATTTTGCTCAAACACTCTGCAGCAGCCATCAGAGCTCTGTGGTTGAGTGGTTTGTGCATTCTTTCCTCTTTTATTTATTGACCTTTCATTATGTTTCTTTAATACTTCTGAGTTTTGTCTCAGGGATTTGGGATGGTGCTTGGATTTCCTGTATTTCAACATTCTGCTTTTTTTTTGGATACTTTTAACGTGTTTGCCCTGATTAGAGTTGGCCTCTTTAACATAATACTTTCTTTGTGTTTTGCCTATCAGCTTAGGGATATGTTTAAATAAATACTTTTACTTAATTTATTTTGTGCTTTAGTATTGGCCTCGCCCTGATCTGCTGTACATTTTTCATACAAAATGGTCAGCTAGTTTTTAAGGAGTTCTGCGCTGCACAGCATTCACCTGTCTTGGACGTGACTGCAATTAAAAAGTTTAACATTTCATCGTCAGGTTGAGTCAAAATGTTTTCTACCATTTTACTCAAAATGTCACTGGTCATGAAGTGTAAGCTGGATTTTATAACTTGATTGACAATTTGGCTTGCCGTCCATCCAGCTCGTGATTATTAGGATCTGCAGTACATCAGAACAACACTGGGCGGAAGGTAGGAAGCAACCTTAGAATGGCATCTATCTGTTGTAGGGCTCACTCATACACACACGCTCACCTAGACTAACTGAGACTTATACAAGGCCAGTTTAGAATATCCTATCAGCCTAACCTGAAAGTCTTCAGGATATGAAATGAGGTCTGGAGTACTTGGACAATAACTCATACAAATACCGTATGACCGTAATGTGCATAAACCATGAGGGCAGTGAATGGATTGAAATTTGGATCCAGCCTCCTGGAGGTGTTACATAGCAGCACTATTCGACCTTTCTTTTTTTGTATATTGCAATATGTAAGAGCTTGGGTGCAAGTTTAAAAATGTAAATACAAGGGTAAATCAAAAAGTGAAGGCAATTTAAAAATCACGAGGTAACCAGAACGCATAGAACCGACACAATACAGTATGTTTCAGATGGCATATGGGTAGTTTGAACATACACAGCACAGAGTTCTGCCATTAGTCTAGTTGAAGCCAAGGTTGAATGAACATGGGTGCTCAAGTGCAGGATTGCACCATTGTTGATCATCGCACTGTAGTAAGATTTGTTTGGGCAGAGGGAGTAAACCTGCTAAAATAAACCAAAAATGTTGGCTTGTGCAGATCAGTAAGCTGTTTGGGTACCCATCTTGCACAGAATTCATGGTACCCCAAGTCATTATGCACCATGGCATGTGCAGATCTGTAGATGGTACCCAAGTGTGCAGCAACAGTGGACAATGTAATCCATTGGTCTTCTCTGATGAAAGCATTCACTATGTTGATGTGTGTTTGTATGCACAATGTATCTCAAATGTATCTTGGCAGTTACACCTGTTCTTCCTACTTTAAACTTTTTTCTACTTATTCATAAGGGCAGCACGGTGGCACAGTGGGTAGTGCTGCTGCCTCGTAGCAAGGAGACCTGTTCGCTTCCCGGGTCCTCCCTGTGTGGAGTTTGCATGTTCTCCTCGTGTCTGCATGGATTTCCTCCGGGTGCTCCGGTTTCCTCCCACAGTCCAAAGACATGCAGGTTAGATGCATTGGCGATCCTAATTTGTCCCTAGTGTGTGCTTGGGGTGTGTGTGTGTCCGTCCTGTGGTGGGTTGGCGCCCTGCCCGGGGTTTGTTTCCTGCCTTGCACCCTGTGCTGGCTGGGATTGACTCCAGCAGACCCCCCGTGACCCTGTAGTTAGGATATAGCAGGTTGGAAAATAACTGACTGATTCATAAACTTTTCACTGTGTCATGCTGTTTTCAATCCCATAGTGAACCAACACCCTTCAGTGAATTTCAGCAGGTTTCACTCTCTCTGCTCTAATAAATCTCACTATGTCCAGTTGTTCACCAATGGTGTAATCCCACAGTAGGGCGTCCATATTCATTTGACCTTCGCTTCAACTAGACTAACACCAGAGCGTAGCACTGTGAGTGTTCAAGCTACCAGTAAGCCGTCGCAAACATGTTGCATTGTGTCCACGTAATTTTCAATTTTGCCTTTACTTATTGATTCGTATTTGTATATGAAAGTGAAACGTCTTTTGCATTCTTTTTCAAGTTTTCACAACCGCCTGCGATCTCCCAGTCATAACTGTCTGTTGGTGAGAGGAGTCTGGAGGAGTTGGCGTTTTAACCTTCTGCTGACTGTGCTGTATACTGTAAAGGGTTTTAAAGGGCACTAAGATAACTTCACAAAAACAAAAAATGCTGTTCTTTGCATTTTCTTTCTTTTATAGCAGTAATACACCCTTTATCTGGGGCACTGTTTTGAATGATAGTCTAGATGGTTATCTGCTTTGTTTTTGTTCTTTCTTTGCCAACATTTGAATTTTTACCGGTTGCAAAATATATTTTTTATTGTATTCACGAGGGGCGTTCAAATATAAACAGGAATTTATGAGTTACGCTTTATTTATTGAATATAATGAAACACCTTACGTGCTATTTTTCTGTGTAGTCTCCTGCCACTGCAATACATTTGTTCCAGTTCTCAGGAAGCTCCTAAATCCCAGAAGAGTTGAAGTCTCTTTGACTGCATGTTGATCCATTCTTGCTCGGCGTCAATAACCTCCTCATTCGACTTGAATTTCTTCCCTCCTAAACATTCCTTAAGTGGACCAAAGAGATGACAGTGTGACAGATTAAGGTCTCTGTGACCCCTTGAACCCTCAGACTACACGTCAGTCACCAGGTAAAAGTCCAAATATTATATTTATTTAGACAAAACGTGCACAAAGCACCCTCTTCTCCACAATACTCAAATACAATAAACAATCAATAAATCAATAATCCTCCTCACTCCCAGACGCGTTGCCACCCTTCCACCCAGTTCAGCTCAACGTCTGGGATTTCCCATCATCCTTTTATATTCCCTGACCCGGAAGTGGTTCCAACCCTACAGTCCATGTGATTCTTTATCACTTCCGGGTCAGGTAAAAAGCCCTTTTCTTCATCCCGTAAGCACGTCATTTCCTTTGTCGCCTTGCCTACGACGTACTTCCGGGTTATAGGGCACAAACAACTCTCTGGGCCTCCCTGCAGCGTCGCATTCTTGGGTTTTATTTCAGTTGCTAATAACTGACTATACTCGCCAGCATCTGCAGACAACAGTAAAACTTGTCAGTTAAGCCTGCCTCTTTTAGTTTTAAAATGATCCAATCACAAGGCCTGCTAGTAGCACCTAAGGTATACCGCTTGACCACCAGGGGTCATCATTGATTCACATGACACCACCAAACACAATGGCGTTTTAATGACTATTTTTTGGCCATTCAGCAATGATGTTGGAACAGAAAAGCCATTTAACTGCATCAGACCCTGGTGTCGATGTGTTTTGATTATCATATATCACTTCTGTTTTCTAGATTTTATTCTCTTTTTTTTTCTAAACTATTTAAAAAATAAATATACCTCAGACTTTTTATTTTAGGATCACTGACCCCTTATCAGAGTTTGCCACTTATGAATAAAAAATGATCTGCTAAATTCCTGGCATAATTCCCTACAGAGAGATAATCCTGTCTGCTTGCTTTTGAACTTTAACTGTCCACTGGGGCGCCTTATCGAAAGGGGGTCCTGTGTCTGAGAGGAGGTGTGAGAGACATGATTACATTTAAAACAGATCAGTGTTACATTTTAATATTAAATCTCATCACACAGCAATAGGGGCTGTGAGTCTGATGATGATGCTGTTAAATCGTCTTTCCGAAATGATGAGGCAGTCTAAGCTACTGGGGTGTGTGAGTGTGTTTGTGTGTGAGGTTTATTATGATGTCATAAATATATAGAAAAAAATACTTTTTAAAAACCACACTTACATCACTCGTAAAATAAAAGCGTGGGGGCTTTTCATCAATCAACATTCAAAAAACACTTCTTAAAATCTTAGCAAAAGCGCCCACGCTTTTATTTTACAAGTGATGTATGAGAGACTTGTTTTATTACTTTTTAGTACACTTTTTAACTTAATATAAGCGTGGTTTTTTATATATAATAATTATTTTCAACTTTTTAGTCCTGGGTTTGTTTTAGTATAATTTTGTAATCAATATTTTAACACTTCCTTTTAATATTTCTGTTACTAGCGCCATCTATTGGTGAAATCTTGAACTATTCTTCATATGAAAATTTCTTTTTAAAGCAGTGTCAAGACAGCAACAAGTGGGGGACTGGCTGGGGGCAAATGAGAGACTGCTTTGCGTGGGCACTTGAGAATTGAGCAAGTGGGTGACCCGGCTGAACTATCAATATGGGCAACTACTTGAGTAAGAAGGAAGTGAGAGGCAACCAGTCTTAGTTTGTCTCTGTTCCTTTTAACTTTGTATTCTTTCTTCAATTGTCCCCGTGTTGTGTGTTTAAAGAGGCAGATACACAGGAGAGTTGGAGGTCTTACAGTAGATGGCACTCCACTGGCAGTGGTGTTTGATTTGCCCTCTTTATTTTCTATTTGAGATGTTCTGTAACTGATGTGGAACAGCCTGCAAACTATTACAAAAACAAAGAGGGAGAAAGACCTTATAAAGATGGAAAAAGCAGCTAAAGATCTGCCAAAGTGTAAGCCACAGTCTGGGCTTGAGGAGACGGGCGAAGGAGTGAATCGGCCAGGGCTTCACAATGCAGCATCCTTCAGTCAGGTCAGCTCAGGGTGGGAAGCATCCACCACATGACACAACTGTGTGGGATCCCAGTTGGCAACCCCCCAGGCAGACACACGGTCCAGTCCAACCCTCCAAAAATGACCATCAATCATGGGTGTCCCCTTGGTCTGCTCCAGCCTCTCAGATCCTGTGAGCCGGACCACCCCAGGGAATCGCACCACATGGCAGTAGTGCTGCAACTGACGCTCCCTCAACAATGCAGGCAATGTGCCTCGTTCGGGACTCCGTGAGCAACCACTTGTTCGACATTCTGGGGGGCACGTCCGTTAGGCAAGAGCTAAAAGAACTGTAAAGGCAATATTTTCTTTTTGTTTTAAAAGGCAGTTAACATATTTTTTTAATTGTGTGGGATGGAAACTTAACGATTTTCATAAGTAAGATTACTTGTGCTTAACTTGTTTTCTATAGAAGTGCACCACATGGTGCAGGTTTTTTTTCCATTGTAAATGTCATTACTATCTGAACAGTGTGAAGTTCTCAACACAGCAAATCCATGAACTTTCCCAACTACCTCAGCTGACTACGACCACTTGTGGGAGGGCGGGCTTCCCATTCCATCTTTAAATTCTGCCATGACACTGACTGTCAGTATCCGGTAATCTTTTCTTTCTTTCTCTCTCTCAGATTAACTACACTGTGTTAGGTGAGGCCTGTAACCTGTGGAGGAATTATGACGACATTGAGGACTCCTGGGGTAGCGTCTTGAGCATTGTGGACTGGTTCTTCAACAACCAGGATGTGCTACAGCCCGCCGCTGGGCCAGGAAAGTGGAATGATCCGGATATGGTGGGCTTTTATTTTACAAAAAAAAAAAAAAGACATTTGATGGAGTCGTCCAACTTGCGCTGTATTTCTAAGCATGAACTTTTTATTTCATATATTTTAGTTAATCATAGGCAACTTTGGCCTCAGTCTGGAGGAATCCAAATCTCAGATGGCTCTTTGGGCAATTTTGGCAGCACCACTCTTCATGTCCAATGACTTGCGCACATTATCTGATGAAGCTCGGGCAATTCTACAGAACAAGATGCTGATCTCAATCGATCAGGACCCCTTGGGCATTCAGGGTCGCCGAGTCATCAAGGTACCAATCACAAATATTAAGATTCATCTGGCCACTTACCAGTGGCGTAGCTAGGGGTGATGGAGTGGACGGTCCGCCCCGGGCGGCATTATTGGCCAAAAGGCTCAGTGCAACTCGTGTGTAAGCAGCAGGGTTCGGAATAATATCACTCATGAAGTAAAAAAGTAAAATTCTGATTTTTCTCCACAAATGCTTCAAAAAATAATTTTCAGACTGTCCTTCTGTGATGGCATCAGACACAGCAGTTGAAATTTATGAGGCAATAACAAAAACAAATACATTACACCGATTAATAATTTCTAGGAAGATAACCAATTTATAATTTTGTTTTGTCATCAATCCGAATGCATTCTTGCTCTGCGCAGAAAACATCTCCACCTATCACTTGCACAGTACACTGGTTCTGCTTTTCGTAGCGTAATTATATTAAACTAATAATTAGAACACGGCTTATCAGTGCGTATGTACTATATTTTTTGTCTAGATAATGCTTTTAAATAATGAAAAATGATTGCGGTTTCTCTATATATGAATAAATCTATGCAAAATTTATCTTAATTTGTTTCTATACGTCATTTTAATTTAAATAGGTTCATATATTCAGAAATGTTGAAGGTGTGGAAGTAAAAAAAAAAAAACTAAACTTTCCCAAGGAAGACCGGACAAGTTCAATCAATTAGATTTTTTTATTCAGTCACAGATGAGTACGTGGATTCTACGTTCCAAGGCAGAAGAGCAAAGTTACATTTTTGTCCATTGGTTTTTGTACCTTTTTTTCTGCCTTCCCCTTATTTCTTTAAAGATTAACATAATATTGTTTACTTAAGCATTTTATTTTATTACGCTAATGGGCCATCTGTTCTTATTTTTTTTTCCACTTGTCAGATAGACCCTAAAGAAGGAAAGGTCAGCTCTCTTGTGTCAAATCGACACGTTCCTAAGAAACTGGAAATTGTCTTTGGTCAGCTTGCTGGACCCTGTCTTATGACAGACGCCTGTATGAATAACCTGCTGTTCTAGAAAAATGGCTTTGTCAGCTATTAACCCTTAGTAGCTTGCAAGCAGTTAATTTTTCTTTCACAAAAGGCGGCAAACTGAAGCACCTGACCGCACCAAGTGGCACAAACTCGAGCTACGCCACTGGGACTTACCACACCATTCACAGAAATCACATCTCATAGAGAAATAAACAAGCAAGACTGAAATCTGTCAACATGTTAACTGGCTTCCTTGCTGATAATTTTATTATGTTATGTTCTTGGGAGCAGGTATTCCAAAACAGTCTCGGACACACAGAGCAGAGTGTTTATGATCTAAGGGACTTTTTCCAGTTTAGCAGTAATTAATAATTCTGATTTAAAGATGACAATAAAAATGTTCCTAACAAGGTGAGATTGCAGACACCCTAAGGTCAGTAGAATTATTACAAATGGACCTGGGAAGATACAGTATGTAGTGAAGAGATTTAATTTTAATAAATGCTTTACACAAATAAAGCAAAAATACTTGCACAAACCACACTGGAGGAAAAGTTGAAGGAGTGATACCTTTTTTTAGTTTAGACTAGGGGTCTATGCCCCCCACTCACCAACCCCCGGGCCTGCGCTAGCCACTAGCCTCTTTGCAGTTCTGCTGCTCAAGTATGGGGATGTGGATCTACAATTTAAACAGATTTTTATTTTCATGGAAATTGTTACATATGCGTAATAGACCTAACTCTTTTACATTACAGCGGGTAATTAAGCATAGTAAAATGTAATCATTTGAAAGTAAATTCTGTTTCATGTTGTGTTAATTATTTGTTGACTAATATGATTTTGTTCTGTTTGGCATTGAAATTAACACGCAAATACTTTTTAAACTTCAGTAAAAACAATATTTGGAATTCAATTTTTGTCGATATCGAATTAAATTTTGATTCTGTGTTTGGACTTTCATTGTGACAACGCAACGTATAACTGCTTGTGATTGAATTTCATTTCTTTCTCTCCATTAAATTAAACGACTTTTTCGAATGTTTGGCTCTGAGATTTGTTGTCTTTGCAAAAGCTATTCTAACGGGAAACTGTTAACGTTTTAATACGAATGGCATATCAAGATCTCCTTTGTTGTGTAGATTTACTATATTGCCTTTCTTGGATACATCCTTCTTTCTACAGTAATTTGTGTGGTGGACGACTGGACGGTGTTAACAGTTGTAGATATTCTATGGGATATTGTAAGCTGATGTTTTCATGATCTGCACGATCACCACCAACTGTTTCAGCAGAGTCTATTGATACGCATTTAACCAATTTGCTGTGTAACTGATCGACATATTTGGCGTTAATTCATTCGACTTCATTGTTTCTCATGCTAGGATTGCCCGTGTACTCATTTTTTCTGTTGATAACCCTTTGTGATCAAATTCTTCAATAAGATTTGGACATATTACGTCGTCTTTAATTGGGAACTTAAAGTGAGGAAAACATTAAAATTTATAAGAACTGAGAGAGCAGGAACTGTGTCTGTCAAAAGCATTCACACAAATGAGAGGTGAGAGGACCGTGTGCGCGGTTGAATATGGTTGAGAGGAGGGCGGGACTTGGAAAAAAATCTCACGGCCAAAGTCTCGTCACAGGATTTTATTGTAATCGAGAGCTATCAAGAGGAAACCCGTTAAAAGAGGTTAATCATTATTAAGGCAATCAACACATTCCAGTGTGCTCTTCAACAAGCGCTTAGGGCCACAGTTTGAAGATGGCGAAGGGTCAAGTTTGCATGTACGTTAGGTATCAGAACTTGGAGGTGTCAGCTGACTGAGCCAACAGTATTGGCATTTATAGACTCAAATTATTTTTCTTTCCCCCCCCAGGAGAAGAGTAACATTGAGGTGTATTTGCGTCCACTGGCTAAATCTGCCAGTGCTGTTGTCTTCTTCAGCCGTAGAACAGACATGCCTTACCGGTACCAGACTTCATTGAAGAATCTGAACTACACCTCCGGTGTTTACATGGTAAAGCCATATGACTGGGGCGAGTATGCATGTGAAAATAACAAAGCTGGCATTCATTGTAGTTTGGTGGGTTTCAGGGTGAGAGGGTGGGGGTTCTGGTAAACTTAAATTTGTGGACAGCAGAGAATTTTTTTGTGAGGCAAAGGACATCGCAAAAACATTAGCTGGGAGGAAATGCTGATGAAAATGTGGTGCGCCCCTTCAAAAAATTAAGACAAATGCAGCCCTTTACACAAGTATCTAAAATCTTTTTGCGGCTTTTTTTTTTTTTCTCACATGTAGCACCCTTCGTGCTGAACAATATTCAAATATATTTTGTCTACATGTTCAAGCAAGTAGAGAATCTGAAGCTGTACTGTTTGAGTTCAAGCTGAATCCCTAAAAACTGCCAGCCATCATAATCTTGAATATGTTAAGAGTTCAGAGTGCTGGGTGAATATGGAGCGGTAGACTTGAACACGTGATGGAAACAAAGCAAGCAGCCGAAAAACTGGTTTTTATTATCAAGTAATGGCATGAAAAAACTTATTTGGCAGTTACACTGCTAGAGTCCACTCCCTTCTTTGTGCCCAGAGACGGACACTTAAATACGGAGTACAGTTTCAGGACCAAAAAAAGGAGAAATCCCCTCTTAGCACTGGACAAAGGCCCTCAACATGCAGGCATTAGTCTGTAATACAGTATAGCCCACCAACACTATCATAATTAATAGAAAATCTTTTTCCTTTCTTCCCTCAGGCTCATGATGTTTTCACTGGCGAGATGGTACAAAACCTTAGTGATGCCACAAATTTTACCATCACCATAAACCCCTCTGGTGTGGTCATGTGGTACGTCTATCCTGTAAAACTGAGAGCGCCTGCCCAAGACAGAGGAGGTGATCTGAACATATGGCCTGTACTAAAGAAGCCCGTCAAAGCGGCACAACCTTTTGAACTCTAATTATTGGCCCATTTCCGGTGAAAGCCAGTGGCACTGGCAAGTGTGTACTTCTGGCATCTTCTAATTTGCACTACTGATGATTTTTAAATGATCAAATAGAAATCCGCTGAAATGAATATCTTACTTGAAAACTCAGGTTTTAAAATTCACATGAATGCTTTCATATTATTTTTCAATTGTAATACATATTTAATTAAAAAATAGAAGATACAGGTTTGGGAAGACCCCACTGTGTGAAATGAGTACTTTTAGCTGCAGTTTACTGTTAGAAACTCAGAAGTTCGCTCTTCATTTATCTTTGGCATCTCAAAGCTGTTGTGCTGTAAAATGCTCTGTAAGGAGCAAAGGTAAGCAAAGAGGAGGAACTGGGCAACAGTTCAGTGTTATCAGTTTTGTGTGGTGCCAGGGTGAAAGAGCAGGAAAGCTGGCCATATAGTAAGTTTATGAAAATATTAGGGGAGCTTTAATACGAGAGCAAACTGATTTATGGATTCATTTCGAACTGAATTTCCTGCCCGCTCTCACCTCTGCCGTACTTGTGTTGGCGTGGTAAGTAAATTGTGCCCTGCAGTTCAGTGGCTACCCACTTCAGTTGGAGGGGTCAGTGCTACAGTTAATCTGAAATACCAGGGTGGTCCAGATCTAATTATGCAACTGTTCGACTGACACCCGTCTCCCCGCCATCTTGGAATGCAGGGCAGGTGCTGCCATCTATCAGCAACAAAAAGAATTTTAAGTAAAATCTCTTATGTGTAGGGCAGGTGCTGTGAATTCTCTGTCAGGGGTGTCGAACTCCAGGCCTGGAGGGCCACAGTGGCTACAGGTTTTCATTCTAACCCTTTTTCCTAATCAGTGAGTAGTTTTCACTGCTAATTAATTCCTTTTCCCTTCATTTCAATAGCCCTGTTTTTAAGGATTCAGTCCTCCGAATTGATTTGTTTCTTCATTAAATGGCAGCCAAACAGAAATGAGACGTGAAACGAGCCAACAGATGACCAGATAAACTGAGATTTCAAACTCCAACCAATTTCACTCCAAACAGTCTCTTAATGAGAAGTTGATTCTTGCTGTTAATTAAGCCCGTAATTTAATTCAATGGCTTGTTGCTGCTCTCATTCTGCCACAGCAGACATTTCCAAATTTGTTGATTTTATCTGTTCTTAAAAAAAAATAAAAAAATGTCAAAATGTTTTGGTGACCTGAGAGACCAACCTTACTGAGACCTTCACCTTTCTTTATTTTCAGATTTGTGTGTTGGGCACAGGTGAGCTGGTCATATGGTGGCTTGTTTGATGTCTTATTATTGTTTGGCTACTAATTAAGGAAAAAGAGACAATTAAGGGGCCTGAGAAGTTAATTAGAACTAAAGCAAGAGAAGTTAATTAGCAGTAAAAACGGCTCACTAATGAAGAAGATGGTTAGAATGAAAACATGCAGCCCTCGAGGACCGGAGTTCGACACCTGTGACCTAATGTAATAAACTTAAGTTATAGCGTAATGAAAATTGCATAGTTAGATCTGGACCACCCTATACACAATCTGCCTGTTTCAGTTGTAAACTCCACTACATCATGAGCTGAACGAGAAGCTACAGAGCTTTGTGAAGAATGCTGTGATAGGATGAAGCTGGTTTGATTGTTATTAGACATTATTTTTAGGGAATTACAATAATAATTGATTTTATTAAGGATTGCCATTGGCACACACATAAATTGTCACACAGCTTTAGGCCTGTCCAGTCATTTCAAAGTCTTTGTAAGCCTGTGGCCATAACAATTCGACAAGGACACACACGCTCCGAAGAGATCTTGGGATGCTTATTAGCTCTGGCATATTTAGAAGCCTTTAGATTTTTTTTCTGCAGTTAAAGATTGTCACATAGGTGAGCTCTAACTGCTGTACGGCTGGGGAAGACTACACAGTTTTTAACAAGATAGGATTCTTACATTTCACTCCACAAGGTGAAGTTCCTGTGAAAGTCACAACTTGGAAGTCCTGCATTGGCACACATCTGCTTTTCTCTTCTGTCAGGTGGCTGTGTTGGGCCTGCTTATCTGTTGAGGTAAGTGTTGTTTAAAGAAGAGTGAATCATTGGGTGGGTATGACAGTGCCAGGGAACGTCACGCAGCACGGGTGAAGTTAGCTTATTGTATTTTACCTGCACTCTGTGTATTCTACAGTATATACCACCACGGCTTATTGTTTAAGAAAAGGCTCTTTTCCAACCACAAATGACTATTTCAATGTGGAAGAATTCTGCACGTACACTTTGGGGCTTATATAGTCCGTAATGAGGGTAGGTAGTGTACCTTACTACACTGCCTATGTAAGTAGTAACATGAATTAAAGTAGACAAGAAGCAGGACCACGGCCTAAACGACCACTGAACCTTTCAAAACTCAAATGAAGATCTTCTGAGTCTCCCCCGCATTCACAGAAGGCAGTGGCTGAATTGACGTCTCTGCCTCAGCCCTCAAATGACGATGACTTCCTAACCAGTCAAAGTGACACAAACGAGCCAGACACAGGACACACAAGGAACAAAACTCTCCACTCCTTTAACGAAGTGATAACTGTAATCCAAATGAAAAGCAATTGTGTAACGCAATACAGTAACAGACGCACAAAACGATCCCGAGCCTCCCGGCTTACCACTTCCTTTTTAAATCCCGCGCTGCTTTTTCTTTCTCCCAGCAGCCTCGAGATCACTGAGTGTTCTTTTTCATTTAGCGCTGCTACAGAATTTAAAAAAAGTCAGCTTCCTATCATAATAATACATTTTATTTATATGGTGGCTTACGGCCACACCAGTGTGAATGCGCCCGATCTCATCTGATCTCGGAAGCTAAACACCCTTGGGCTTGGCCAGCACTTGGATGGGAGACCGCCTGGGAACCCCGAGTGCTGTGAGAAGAGGGCGGCACGGTGGCGCAGTGGTAGCGCTGCTGCCTTGCAGTTAGGAGACCCGGGTTCGCTTCCCTGGTCCTCCCTGCGTGGAGTTTGCATGTTCTCCCCGTGTCTGCGTGGGTTTCCTCCCACAGTCCAAAGACATGCAGGTTAGGTGGATTGGCGATTTTAAATTGGCCCTAGTGTGTGCTGGGTGTGTGTGGGTGTTTGTGTGTGTCCCGCGGTGGGTTGGCACCCTGCCCGGGATTGGTTCCTGCCTTGTGCCCTGTGTTGGCTGGGATTGGCTCCAGCAGACCCCCGTGACCCTTGGAAGATGGATGGATGGATTTATATGGTGCCTTTCACATGGGTTCTGCATGGTTTTAAAATTCCACCTACCCCGCCGCGACCGACCCTTCTTATCTACAGGAGCAGGCACTCCTACAGCAAGCAGTCAACCTTGTCTGGCACACCATTTTTTTCTCCATTCATTTAAATTGTATATGTGTAATTGTTAAGTTGCTTTCTTTTTTTTTTTTTGTTGTATACCTACTAAAAAGTTATTGTTTTAAATGTGACTATTAATTACAGATCCAAGTCCCTACACAACAGCAAAAATCTTGTTGGTATCTTTTAAATACCACACACTAGTTGGATTCACTTACGTGAAAACATTACAAATTGCTTATTTAAGTGAGAACCATACTACTTGTGGATTTCAGTTTTCATCGACGACACTGACACACATAACCCCTGCAAGTACAGAGACCTTACTGCAATAACACAAATGGTAACAAAAAAACTGGACTGAGCCATTACTGATAGTTGTGCAAATGCTGAAGCAAAGGGAGATGTGCTACCAAAGTGTTGCCAGCGTTTGCTCTCTAACTATCATGGTGGTTGGCTCACCGTCCAAACCATAATGCCTTGTATTATTGTCCGACAACAGCCACATTGTAGCCAAGCCGTGTCTTTTGGCTGGGGTGACTTTTAACTTAATGGGGAAGAAGAACGTTTTAGAGAGTTAGAGCTTGGTGTGGGTCAACGGGTGCACCACAGCCCAACTCTAAATACTGTAAAGGCTTGGGGTCAGCGCTTTACAATTTAATCTTTCAAACTAGGGGGCTCTGCCCCCTGCTCGCCAACCCCCGTGCAGGCCCTACTCGCTGGTCATTTCCCAGATCTGCCGCTTGTGTTGAATCGTGCTGTGCTTTTGGATAAACATGAACATCAACTCTGTCTTTGATAGCTCCGTCTTTCGAAATTATTATTGCTGACAAATTCTTCACATGTTGGTTTATTATATATGCGAGTGTGATCTTTCAGATTCATATAGAAATCCAAGAAAACATTTGTCCGTGTTTTTCAGATAAATTTCGTGTAAAGTGCGATACTTTTGGACGTATGAATTTGTATCCATTATTAGCTGTAGATTCTCTAATACGTCTGATTGTTTAACTCTTTCGATTCTATGTTACATCGTTTCTCCGTGATCATAAATATAAACCTGACCGAATTGTGGTTTCTTTGAAATTAAACTTGTAGTAACTTTAATGGCCCACAGATTCTCATAGCATATGGTCCTGAATCGTGTAAATCTACGTTTTGAGCATTGAATGATGTGAATGCGAACAGATCATTGTACATTCGGATATTTTGCCTGTAGTGTTTGTGGATTTCACTTTCACCAAACAACAAATCTTTTATTTCTCGCGGATACGCCTCTTCATTGTGAAGAAACACTATTCCCTGATGGCAACACGAATTAGACGATCCACAAGTCTCTGACTTAAACTTTAAAGCCGAACGATATCTCCATACTTCTGTCATATCACCTATGTCCACATATTTGATCTCTTTTCGCCGTTCCGTTATTTCACGGAGTAATAATTTTCATCCGTTAACGCTAATGTTATCTTTACTGTCAGTTTTTTGAGACTTTCGAATTTTAATACTTTCATAATCTCTAACTTGCTCTGCATGTGTATCGCACCAACGTTTTGATCCTCTCTTCGATGTTCTACTTTGTCTTCTACTCTTTGTCTTTTATTTCCACACCCGCTTGGACCTGTTATGTTTTCAATCCCACTTGGTCCAGGCTGATAATAACTTTCCATATTTTCCAAATCTCTTGGCACAAAGTCTCATCTCGCTGGACTTGAAACTATCTCTCTGAAAAAGTCTCGTCTCGTCCCAAGAATTGTTTTACAGTAATCCCTCCTCGATCGCGGGGGTTGCGTTCCAGAACCCCCCGCGAAAGGTGAAAATCCGCGAAGTAGAAACCATATGTTCATATGGTTATTTTTATATATTTTAAGCCCTTATAAACTCACCCCCACTCATAAATATTACCCGCACAATTATACAGCATAAACCCTTTGTATTCTCTTAGATATTAGGTAAGATTCATTGAAATTATGTTATCTATGTAAACACACTGTTTAAAATAATATTTAGGTTTTACTGTATATAAAGATATCGAGCGTCTCCGATATCCCATATGTTACAGCCATTACGACAGGCAGGCCACCAGCAATAAATACGTACAATGCAAGAAAAATTGTATACTGTACAGTAAAATGTGTGTGCAGTGATACTAAACTATGTACATGTAATAAGTACTGTACGTAGAAAATTAATTATGTTACTCACCAACAATGACGCGGCGACTTGTCCGATAACGATGAGTTTAATTTTACTGCACAACAAAGGATAGCGTTACAGCTCTTCTAAAGGAGCCTCTTCAGGCGACTGTGTAGCACCGCCATTGTTGTTCTTCCAGCACGCTTCAATCCAAATCCCTAAAGCAGATTCCATCCGGACTATCGCCTTATTACATCCACTTACAACTCGTTTTGCGCCCTGGTTAAAGGACACTGCGGCCATAGATCTTATATTCTTTTCTTCCTTTTTAAATAAAAAAGAATCGTGGACTCATTGATTCCATAATGGCGTCCTGCAGCGGCGTAGCTGTTCCCTTCCTTCAACATATCCAAAACTTTTACCTTTTCGGAAATCGTTGGTGCTTGGGCAGGGCCCCTGAAGCAGTAGCAGGAGCACGTTGATGCTGAATGTGCGAGACGAGACTTTCTGGTTAACGCAGCGGAATTGAATTCTGTGCTCCGTCGCTGAGCCAATCGGCACACAGGAACTTTCTGCGTGCTCTGATTGGGTAGCTTTTCAGCCATCCACCAATAGTGTTCCTTGTATGAAATCAACTAGGCAAACCAACTAAGGAAGCATGTATCAGAAGTAAAAAGACTCACTGTCCACAGAAGCCCGCGAAGCAGCGAAAAATCCGTGATATATATTTAAATATGCTTACATATAAAATCCGCGATGGAGTGAAGCCGCGAAAGTCGAAGCGCGATATAGCGAGGGATTACTGTATATAACTGAGAGACCATGACAATTTCTACATCTTGTACTTTTGGAAGTTCATCACATGCCTTTAAAATCTACCTTTGACTAACCATCGGTTTAGATTCACTACTTTAGTACAAACACAAAATTGTGTGATATGGCACTACCGAGACCCTGCAGTTAAAGTCACCAATGCTGCATGGGACCTCCTGGTCTTCTCCTAATGATTTAGTTAGTAGCAAGGTGGCTGTGCCAGGCTGGTACCAGCATTAGGCCTCCACTGATACAGGTCATTTCCCAACCTACTTGTTGTCAGCATGTAATCTGCACATTCGTGGACATCTCACACTGCAGGCCACGTTAAGTGGCACATCTGCTACTGCATTTGTGAATGTGCCCTGGCATGGACTGTCATCCCAAACACCTGAACCCAAGATACACTCCAGTGCCTGGAGACCTTGTGATGGGATTGGTGGGTTTAGCAAATGCATGCAATTTTCCAGTATTGAATCCACTTTACTTGCATAACAACACTTGGACAAAGCGGTGTTCCATTCCTGAAATGCCAAATATGTTTTTATTAAAGTGCACCACAAAATTTTACACGTTCCAAAAAAAAAAAGAAAAATATCCCCCAATAGCAACTCTCTTTAACTGTAACTGAGCTACAGAATAAAACAGAATGTTAGAGGAGAAAAGAAGCACACAACACAAACATAGCAGAAACGCAACAAAACCAACAATGTGGATGATTTTTATAAGAAGCCTTGAGGCAACAAAATTAATTTCATTTAATAATGTTTGAATTAAATATAAAAGCCACTACCAGGGTTAGTTTAACTTCATTAACAGATCAGGATTGTAAGAATTCTCCCATAACCTGTCAATACCAACTTACCTAAAACAGAAGAACTGCCGAGTATCTTCACTTCACTTTAGTTACACTGAAGTGTTACGGAAGATTAAAAGTGCAACTGCAAACTGTCCATTCAGGCTAAGCACAATGAATGGTTCATGATATTCCTACAATATTTAGTGTAAAAATCTTTACAGTTTTGAATGCTTGTACATTTCTGGCCAAGGGTGCAGCGCCACCTCTCCCCCAAATTTTTAAAAATCGGAATGTTAAGATAATTTCTAACAGAATAATGTGTAAAGAGAGAGAGGGGTTAAATAAAAAACACCGCAAGAGGACGTCTGCCTGCCTTCTCCTGTGCTGGAGATCGTCGGTCACCAGAGCCCTGCTGCTACTCATCTGACAAACGGCACCCAAAGCCTTTACTTGACTGGCCGCTCTCATCACACGCTTACCATTATCACTCCAGACCATCTTATTCAATGGCCTGCTCACAGAGGCCACCACTCAACTGCTAGAACGTTCTCTCACTAATGGGAGGAAACAAATCAGCAACAATCAAGGATTCTCCAGAACTGGTTTTCTATCAAACCAGCAGAGTAAATTTTCGGTTTCACAAAATGCAGAGGTCATGATAATCCAGTAAGTCTCTTTAATTGACTGAGCCACAGGGGGTGGGAAGTAAAGTCTCAAATCGCATTATACACACCAGCTGACCCAAGTCACCATAGTGGGGTTATAAACTCCAGTCGTGGATGTTCTAAAGAAAGTTATGATGGCCCTTAACATCACACCATAAAGATTACGGCTCATGGAATAAAACCAGACAAAAAAAAAGATTTTTGGGGGAATGTTGCGAGCGAGTCCATTCACTGCACCCTGGTGAGCCACTCCAAACTCCACTGCATACAGACTGGACGTGTGGACATGCTGACAAATGAAGTCGTTACTGTGGGACACATAAAGAATGTCCCTCTCCATGTGGTGAGCGTATTTTGTCATCAGTCAGCCGTTTGTTTGTTTTGAAGTGCTGGGGGAGGAGTAGAAGGGGTGGGTGGGTGAGTGAGTGAGTGGGGGGGGGTGCTGAAAGGTTGTGATAAAGCTTCTACTTTGTCTTCTTGTCCTCAGGAGGTGCACTAGGTGCATACGGGGGTGGCTGGTCCTGAAAACAAAGGTACAAAATATAAAAAGATTAATGAGCATCAGTGGCTAATGGGGAAATAATGGAGCAGAATGAAAATGAGCGAATCTTACCATGGGCATGTACACACTGTGCGGGTTACTGGGGTTGTAATAAGCACTGGAGGCAGCTTCTGCAGCTTTGGAGTTACCTGTCCAATCAAACACAGAAACAAAAAAAAAATCACAAAGATTCACAATACTAAAGTGTCTTCTAACAAACAAAGATAAAGAATCAAGCTTCACAACGCACTGGTGAGGCCTCATCTGGAGTACTGGGTGCAGTTTTGGTCTCCAGGCTACAAAAAGGACATAGTGGTGCTAAGAAAAGGTCCAGAGAAGAGCGACTAGGCTGAGTCCAGGGCTACAGGGGATGAGTTATGAGGAAAAATTAAAAGAGCGGAGCCTTTACAGTTTAAGCAAAAGAAGATTAAGAGGTGACATGATTGAAGTGTTTAAAATTATGGAGGGAATTAGTCCAGTGGATCGAGACGGTGACTTTAAAATGAGTTTATCAAGAGCACAGGGACACAGATTTGTTAAGGGTGAATTTCACGCAAACATTAGGAAGTTTTTTCTTTACACAAAGAACAATGGACACTTGGAATAAGCGACCAAGTAGTGTGGTAGACAGTAGGACTTTATGGACTTTCAAAACTCGACTTGATGTTCGGATAGGACTGGCAAGCTTTGTTGGGCTGAATGGCCTGTTCTCGTCTACAGTGTTCTAATGTTCTAAACCACAGGTGTCGAACTCCAGACCTGGTGGGCCGCATTGGCTGCAGGTTTTCATTCTAACCCTTTTCCTAATCAGTGACCAGTTTTCACTGCTAATTAACTCCTTTTCCCTTCCTTTTAGTAGCCCTGTTTTTAAGGATTCCATCCACTGAATTGATTCGTTTCTTCATTAAACGGCAGCCAAACAGAACTGAGACGTGAAACGAGCCAACAGATGACCAGCTAAACTGGAACATCAAACTCCAACCAGTTTCATAATGAGAAGCCAATTCTTGCTGTTAATTAAACCTGTTACTTAATCCATAGCTTGCTCTCATTCTGCTACAGCAGACATTTACCAAAGTGTCGATTTTCTGTTTCTGATTATTGACCTGAGAAAGCAACCTTACCGAGACCCTCACCTTTCTTTATGTTCAGATAATGTGGTTAGCTGGTCACCTGTTTTCTCATTTTGTGTCTCATTATTGTTTGGCTGCTAATTAAGGAAATAGAAAGAACTAAGGGGTCTGAGTCAAGTTAATTAAATCTAAGGCAAAAGAAGTTAATTAGCAGGAAAAACAGGTCACTAATTAAGAAGGTGGTTAGAATGAACACCTGCAGCCATTGCGGCCCTCCAGGACTGGAGTTCGACACCCCTGTAATCTAAACAAAGACGGGCTGCATGGAATTTGCTTGTTTGCTATGCAGTGAAAACGTCCTAATAAAATTGTTCAGACATTCTTTAAAAACAAACAAATGGTGTAATTGAATCATAATGTACTGTACTTCCTGACGATGTCCTCTAAGCTCTTTATTTTTATAGTAAGCATACCTCCATCCTCTTGTGGGAGATGCCCAGCAGTTCAACCCGGCCGGGACGCCCCTGGCATGGAAAGACGGGGGAAGGTAACTGATCAAGGACACTGCCTCCCCCAAGACGCTAGGTGGCAGCTTCCCTGGACTGTAGCAGTGCCCGGGATGTCCTCAGGGCACGATGGGACATGGTGTTCGGCAGCAAAGCCCCCTTGCTGGGTGCTGCCTGGAGACGGTACAAGGAGACTGGGGAATTCCCTACTGGTTACCTAGCTCGGAGGTACTTCAAAGTCACTGGGACAGAAGCACAGAAGTACTTCCGGGCTGAAGAAAAAAAACACAATTCTCCATCTGACCCGAAGTGCTGACAAGTCACGTGGACGGAAGGACAGAAGCATTTCCAGGTGAAGGATTATTTAAAGGACTGATGGAAACCCAGCAAGCGAGCGGGAGGAATGTGACGGAGCTTACTGGGAGGTGTGGTGGAGAGAAGAATTGTGGTTTTGGTATCGATTTAATTGTGTTTATTGTGACTGTGGTGCTTTGAAGGCACTGTACAAGAAGAAATAATTAAAAGAAAACTTCTTGGTGCTTTTACCCAGTGTTTGCGTCTGTCTGTTGGGTTTAATGGGGCGACGGCGACCCCTAGCGCTCTTACACTCTCAATAATATGAGCCAAGCCCATGTGAAGAATACAACACGTGTATTGATTACTGTCATTGCTGCCAGTCCTCCAGGTCTGACAGGTGGCTGCCCTCTTGAGTGTCACAGGAAGAATACTGCTAGGTTTGCATCTACCAAATCTGATCAATAAAATGTCAAGGCTTGCGCAGAAATTGTGGTGCCCTCTTCTGACAGAGCAGTCTCTAAGAATGGGCATGTGTCCTGCCTTATGTTCACACAGAAATCACAAACTGAATGATGGTCACCATGATGCAGACAGGTCACTTCCTGGTGAACGCGAGCTCAGCAAACCACTTCTTAACCTTGTGGCCACAGTTCATTTAGGTGACTAATCTTAAACATTAATAAACTATAAAAGAAGAGGAGAGTTCCTAATCTTAAATTGGACCTTTTATAACCCTAATGTTATCATTTTAAAACACTAGTATACTACTAGCATTTTAAGGTTTCTCTAATAACCCTAAAATTTTATTTTGAATTCTGGGACATTTTAACACTCACTCTATCTTATCTATCTATGACTGCTTTTAATACCTCATTATTATTTATGGGATAATTTATTCTTAACTGTTTCCATTTTGCACTTTTTTAAAATGATTTTACGGAGGCAAATTTTGTACATATTTTAAAGGGTATTTTATATAAATGTATTTTAGGAGTTTTTTTGGCATCATGGAATTAGTTTTTATAGAGGTTTTTAAATGCTCCTGTACAATAATATTATTAGGCAGGATTCTGCTTTCATAGGTAGTGCACCCGTGCTCTAGGGGGCGAGCAGCTCTACAAACCCTAACCTAATCCAACCAGAAAGGACTCAAAAGACCCAGTTCTTGTGAAAAGCAACTGCCACTGTGAACATCGACAGGACTGAATCTGGAAGGAAAACATTCAAGCTCTCCTCTCCCTTTGTTTTTATTGTTATTAAAGATTCCTCTTGATACCCTGGACTTGATATACATTGATTGTTTTGTTTCATGTGACAATTTTAAGCTCAGATTCTCAAACCTGTTTAATCTTAAGGTTGCAAGGGGGCTGGAGCCTATCCTGGCACCAATAGTGCAATACACAGGAAGCAGTTCTCGAGGAGGACAGCCACAAGGCCCGCTTGAACACACACACGAACGCATGTTGCAAGGTAATGGCACTTTAGTCAGCATATCTCTCTATTATAATAAAAAAAATCCTGGGACGAGATGTGACTTTTTCAGAGAGATACTTTCATATCCAACGAGACGAGACTTTGTGCCAAGAGATTTAACCATGCCCGGGGCCGGAAATAAAAGACAAAGAGTAGATGACAAAGTAGAACGTCGTAAAGAATTCAAAAACATTGGTGTGATACACATGCAGAGCAGGTGAGAGATAATAAAAGTACTAAAATTCAAAAGTATCCAAAAAATGATAGTAAAGATCACATTTGTGCAAACAAACGGAAATTATTACTCCGTGAAATAACGGAAGAGAGATCGAATATATTGCTCGGATTTAAACTTTAAGTCGGAGACTTGTAGATCGTCTAATTTGTGTTGTCATCAGGGAAAAGTAGTGTTTCTTCCCAATGAAGGGGCCTATCCACGAGAAATAAAAGATCTGTTGTCTGGTGAAAGTAAAATCCACATACGTGAGTGGCAGAGACGTTAAGTTGCTGCCGTATAGCGCAGGCCGGGGGGTTTGGCGAGCGAAGCAAGCAAGCGACGAAGCCCCCTAGTTTATTTAATATTCCAATATATTAATACAACAAAAGGTGTTAAGTATGAACTGTTAAGAGTTACATACAGTACATATCAAGTTCATTTTATATACTGTCTTTAAAAATTGTGAAATATTCTCAATTTAAATGTTTCAAATATCTCAGAATTGAAATTCGCACTGCTTTGGCGATTTTCCAAGCAGAAAAATGGCTCATGCACATTTTGAAGCTATGTCTGTCTCAGGTAATGATGTTTATTTCACATAAATTTTTAGCTAGATGGATAGGTAGAGGGCGGCACGGTGGCGCAGGGGGTAGCGCTGCTGCCTCGCAGTTGAGACACCTGGGGACCTGGGTTGGCCTCCCGGGTCCTCCCTGCATGTAGTTTGCATGTTCTCCCCGTGTCTGTGTGGGTTTCCTCCGGGCACTCCGGTTTCCTCCCACAGTCCAAAGACATGCAGGTTAGGTGGATTGGCGATTCTAAATTGTCCCTAGTGTGTGCTTGGTGTGTGGGTGTGTGTGTGTGTGCCCTGCCCGGGGTTTGTTTCCTGCCTTGCGCCCTGTGTTGGCTGGGATTGGATCCAGCAGACTTCCGTGACCCTGTAGTTAGGATATAGTGGGTTGGATGATGGATGTATATATTTTTTGTATGTATATATTTTGGGGGCAAATATATGCTTTGCCTCATTCTGCATTATCTAATGCACCGACCATCATCCCATGGGCCAACCTTAAATTTCCAGCTAACCTAATCATGAATGTTTTTGAGCATATGGGATCAGCTGCAGCAGATGAGTGGACATGGAATTTAAAAACTAAGATACTGGATTTGTGACGCAGCACTACTCAATGTGCCATCATGCCATTTATTAACAAACACACGCATGTTCAGGGAAACAAAAATGTGAAAATGTAAAGACAGAGAATTATTCCCTCTTAGACAGTCATCATGGGATCAAAAACTGTTTTAACAGTTGGAAGCTAATATCCACTAAAGTCAAAGTGCCCACAGAATATTTTACTTCTAGTACTATGACACACAATACACCCAACGAGAAAAATGCATGTACAGGTACATCAATTAAAAACAGTGCAAAACAGGTTAACTCAGTTGATCCCATGGAAGGTGCCAGCACCTTCAGAGTTCCACTGAAAAGCTACTTTAATCCGAGGATGACTGCTACTTGTAACTGGACTGCACTTTGTTAGTGTGACCTCTTTGTGTCGTTTCTGTGCTCAGTTTGAATGTCAATCTCACCAAGGTTCTAAAACTTGGCAAAGCAGTGCATTTGTGATGTGAAAAATTAGCAATGCAGGGTGGGTGCATTAACAATACAAAAGTGCTTTTTTTTTTTCTTTTTCAAATATATACTAGGGAGCTTCGCTCGCCAACCCCCCTGGCCTTGCATATGTGGATTTCACTTTCACCAAATAAGAAATCTTAATTCTCACTGATACGCCTCTTCTTTGGGAAGAAACACTACTTTTCCCTGATGGCAACGTAAATTAGACGATCTACAACTCTCCGACTTAAAGTTTAAATCTGAACAATATATTCTCTTTTATCGCTGTTCCGTAATTTCACTGAGTAATAATTTCCGTTTGTTTGCACTAATGCAATCTTTACTGTCATTTTTCTGAGACTTTCGAATTTTAGTGCTTTCATTATCTCTAACCTGCTCTGCATGTGTATCGCGCCAACGTTTTTGAATTCTTTACGACATTCTACTTTGTCATCTACGTTTTATTTCCGGCCCCGGGTGTGGTTAAAGCTCTTGGCACAAAGTCTCATCTCGCGGGACGTGAAAGTATCTCTCTGAAAAAGTCACGTCTCGTCCCAGGATTTTTTATTATTATTATCTATCATTTTCCTGCAAAAGGACAGGACAACTGTCATCATTCCCCCAGATTTGTATATTGTTTTCTGAGCACTAATTACATCCAAGTGCTTCTGTTCATATTTTTATATTTATTCAGTATTGTGATGTTATTTTGTAGGAGGTGTTATGTAGATCATGAGAAAAGACAATTTACCCTCAGAGATTAATAAATTATAAAAAAAAAATCTAAATTTTATTACTTGGAATTAAGGCCCTGTCACATTACATGACTTTCCAGAGATTTTCAGGGGTAGGCAGAAGCAGTTGCGGTAGGCCCTCACCTGGAAGTACAATGTATATAATGCAGCTATGTGGAATAAGGTACACGGGTGTTTAGGTCCTCACTTGTCAGTCTGATGTGGTACGTAATTGGAGGGGAAAAAGAAAAATGGGGGATTGCCGAGATTGCAGCTGAAGTTGCCTTCGCACAGACACTGGATCCGTTAGGCAGCATGTTATTTGGCTGTCAGAAAAAAGGGACAACCACAGGATACTTTGGAAATAAATGTGAACGCCTGGAAAGTTGTCATGCAGTCATCCAGAATTTCCCCTTGGGATTAATAAAGTATCTATCTATCTATAATTTGATGTACTGTGTGAATGCATTCAATAGATCCTCTGAAAACTCGCTACTGTCCAGTCAATCTACGTTTCAAGCATATAATCTGTTTGCTCAGTTACATAATTGATTGCTTTTGGTTTCTCCTATTAAATGCACAAAACTATTACAGGAACTTACTCAATCTGATCCATGTACACTTCTATTGTATTTTCTTTTATCCTGTTCAAAATATTCACCCCCCCCCCCCTGGAATTTTCACAATTTATTATTATACAACATTCAATCACAGTGGATTTGTCTTTCTTGATATCAATACCAGAAAATGACTTTATTGTCAAAGTAGAAACAGATCTCTACACAGTGTTCTAAATTATTGATTGTAAAAGTATTTACCCTCCTTAATATGACACCCCCAAATAATCAACAGGGCAGCCAACTGGTCTTAGAAGTCACATAATTAGTTCAATGGAGATCTCCTGTCCAGAATTTCAGTTCATTGTACTCTAAATGCATCATATTTGGAAGGACCAAATCCCATTCAACTCCATTAAAAACTGATTGGAAAGCACAAATCAGCGAATGACCACAAGAAAATATCCAAGTCACTGAATATCTCATTTGAATCCAGTTAAATCGATCAGAATATGGCACAGCTGTACATTTGCCTAGAGCAGGCTATCCACAAAAAACCTAAGTGACTGTGCAAGAAGATGACTGGTGAGGGAGGTCACTGAAAGACCTCGGAAGGAGTCACAAGCTATGGTGGTTAAGACTGGACAGACTGTGCAGACAACAACTGTTGCCCGGGTGCTTCACCAGTCAATGTTTTATGGGAGAGTGGCAAAGAGATAAAACACAGAAGACATTTTGGTTAGGATTTGTCAGAAGGCAAATGGGAGAGTAAAGTCAGCTGGAAGAAGGTAGAAGCTTTTTTAAACTTCAGACTAAATGCCAGGTTTGGCATAAGCACATTATCAAAACCACGCCATCCTCACCCAACATGAAACATGGTGGCAGCATCATGCTATGGGGGATGCTGCTCTGTAGAGGGCCCTGGATGGCTTGTCATTGTAGAGAGTAAAGCGAAGGAAAAACCTGCAGAAAACCTGACGCTGTCTGAAATAAACTCACCCCTTTCTATCAAGACGGTGACCCGAAGTATAAAGCCCAACAAGGAATGGCTTAAAAACAATGTTAATGTGTTGGAGTGGCAGAGTTAAGAGTCCAGATCCCAATCCATTTGGGAATTTGTGGCTGGACTGGGAGAAAAAAAAATACAAAGCTTTTCGCTCACGATCCCCATCGGCCTGACAGAGCTTCAGCAGTTTTACAAAGAAGAATGGGGAGAAACTGCTCAAAATCTGTCATGGATACTAAAGGTGCATCCACTAAAATCTGACTTACAAGTTGTGAATGCTTATGCAGTCAATTAGTTTGTGTTTTATATATGTAATTTATTTAGATCACTTAAAGTCTTTTTGTGTTGATTAATATCAAAAAAGTTTAATTGACTATAATTCAATGTTGTATGATAAAAAAAGTGAAAACATTCAAAAGGGTAATTTCATTGTAATATGCATCAGTGCATTTGACTTTGACCCTGCTGCTCAGTCAGTCATCCTATACTCAGTTTTTAATTTTAAAATGTACATACACTTAGGATGAATCCTTTAAAGCTCATTTTATAACTCCCTCCACAGATTTTTTGTACTAACAAACTACAAATTTGGCATTGTGTTTAAGACAGCTACTTTGTGCAGGGCAAAAGTAATTTTTTCCAACAATGTTCAAAGACAGAGTATTTTACTTTTTATTGACTGTATCACAACTCCAGTGGGTCACAAGTTTACACTCACTTTGTTAATATTTGGTAGCACTGCCTTTAAAATGCAGCGTTTTGGGTCGCCTTCCACAAGCAAGTTGGGGGAATTTTAGCCCAGACAGAACTGGTGTAACTGGGACAGGTTCATAGGCCTCCTTGCTCGCACATGCTGTCTCAGTTCCACCCACAAATTTTCAGTCAGATTGAGGTCAGGGCTTTGTGATGGCCACTCCAAGCAATCAAACACACAGCTAGTGAGTTTGATGGTAGGCCTTAACATACAACCACATGTTGACTCCAATTAGCCTAACTGGCTATCGGAAGCTAATTCTCTAATTGTTTAAAGACTAGACTTCATTTTCTGGAATTTGCCAAGCTGTTTAAAGGCCTAATTGAGTGTATGTAAACTTGTGACCCACTGGAATTGTGCTTTTTTCAAAAAGTGAAATAATATGTCTGTGAACATTGTTGGAAACAATTGTTTTTGCCCTGCACAAAGTAAATGTCTTAAACGATATGCCAAATTTATAGTCTGTTAGCATAAAATCTGTGGATTCACCGTGAGTGTACATAAACTTCTGACTTCAACTGCACTTTACCAATTTTAATTGCAGTGAGACACCAGTTCATAGCTGGGCACAAATTTAACTTCTCCCAAATTTAGTCGTGAGACAATACCCACCAAACACTGGGAGAACATTCTACTCCAAATCAGACTCGTTCTCAAGATGTGAATGATGTGAGGCTGCACATTTGCTCTTAACCTTTAATTCACGTCTCTTATTTGAAGCCCGGGGTCTGGTACTTTAGTATCGGTAATTCCAAAAATTGGCACGTGAATGTTCCCAGCGAGGTCTCGTACCTGTATAACCGAAAAAACCTATTCAGAAGATGGCAAAAGTGTCATGCCTTTACAAGGACAAAGAGAAGGCCTTAATTGCTGAATTTACAATGTGTACAAAACTGGCAGAGGAAGATGATGTAAAACACAAGCACTGTGCGATTATAGCATCTCTAAGCCCATCCCGTTCTTTTGTTTTTTTTGTTTTTTTTTTTAAATTGAACATTTGCATTTCTGGTTCAAGCTTTTCACATTAGTGGCCATGCAGTGCCAACTTCATTATTGTAAACAATAAATAAAAAGAAAAGAAAAAAACAATGATACTCATTTTTGTAAACCAAAAATAATAAACAAAATCGAGATTAAAAACCTAATACTAAAGTAGGTGAAAAGACGAACTTAAATAATAAGTTACAAAAAAATATTTTCAGTTTTCATCACAGCTGGAGTGAATTATTATTGTGCTAACTTGAGCTGCAGCGGTTGCAAAATTAATCAAAATATATGAATAAATATTTGTTTGTTTTTAGAAGAAATATTCTAGTAGTTAGACTTGTCAATCAAGTTTTTTTTTTTTTTTAGCCCTTTTAGTGTTATTCCGGAGTTTACTCCTGCACCATTAAACGCACACACACTGCCATCCCAGTGTTGAACTCCAGCCAATAACCGAGTACAGCTGTTGACACATTGTTTGCAGTGACAGGACAAGCGGAACATAAAACTCAGGAAGAAGAAAGTGATTTATTGTTGTGTTATAATAGTGGCAGTTTTTCATAAATTGACCATGACAACATGACAGATTCTAGTTTTGCGTGTCAGGGAAGCGTACAAAGGTGATTTTGCTCAAACTGTAAATTATGATGCCACTTCTGAGTCTGCATGATACTGGGCAACTTTCAAAATTGTTGTTCACTGATCCCCAGTACCTAAGACAAATTTATCGGATACAGATGATCCCTTATATAATTTTAGACTGTTCACACAGCATGTTAAGATAGAATTCTGATTGAGCTGAACAGATGTGCATAGGCTGCACACAATGAAACAACACGCCTGGATGGTCTGATATCAGCGGTTTCAAGCAGATGATTTTTCTTGCACTTACTCATTATTACACTGAGACTAGGGGGCTTTGCCCTCAGCATGCTTCGCTCGCCAACCCCTGGCCTGCGCTATGTGCCAGCCACTTCGCGTGTCTGCCGCTCGAGTATGTGGATTTCACTTTCACCAAATACCAAATCTTTTATTTCTCACAGATACGCCTCTTCATTAGGAAGAAACACTACCTATCCCTGATGGCAACACGAATTAAACGATCTACAAATTTCCGATTTAAAGTTTAAATCCAAACAATATCTACATACTTCTGTCATATCACCTACGTCCATATATCCGATCTCTTTTGGCTGTTTCATTATTTCACCGAGTAATAATTTCCATTTGTTTGCGCTAATGTGATCTTTACTATCAGTTTTTTGAGACTTTCAAATTTTAGTACTTTCATTATCTCTAACCTGCTCTGCAAGTGTATCGCACCAACGTTTTTGAACCTCTTTATGACATTCTACATTGTCATCTACTCTTTGTCTTTTATTTCTGGCCCCGGGCGTTGGTAAATCTCTTGGCACAAAGTCTTGTCTCGCGGGACATGACAGTGTATCTCTGTGAGAGATGTGATTCAAAAGCCTGAAGTTCAAATGAGCCAGTCAGCAGAAGTTGTCATCAGCTTCAACTATAAACATCAGCAGATGTACAAATGTAGGTTGAAAAAAAATAAATGCAACACTTTGCAATGGTTTAAAAATTATAGGAGAAAACACTAGTTGGTAAAGGATGAATGAATAACTGCTTTAAGATTGGGAAGCATAATGGAAGATAAGAGCAGGGATGAGAAATTCACACAGTCCGAGCGCTGTAATGAAAAAGCCTATACTAAAATTACACTTGACAAAACAAAATTTGCTGATGCAAGTATACGATTTTGGAGATTTTCTGTATTCAAAACAATCTATGAAAATGATGCACAATTCACATACATACAAAAAACAAAAATTTACGATTATGACACAATGTAAAAAACATTACCAATGTACTGGCTACATACTACCCCGGCCTACCTCTTGTTTATATTCATATATGACTGAAGACTATACTGGGAATATTTCACATATGAAGGTATGTTACTGAGTTACATTTTTCTCAATCTATTGCCCTGTAAAGAAAGGTACCAAATTGTGTTGAGGGTTATTACCTAAAGCAGCTGGTGCTTATCAGTGGAGATATATTACAGGTATTAAATACAATTCACCTGATAAGAATACCTTCAAATGCAAATTAAAGTGAAAAGAATAACCCTGTTTCATAATGTTAAAATTTCTAATTCTCGAGTTGACATTTGTCATGGCGATACTATTTAGATCACAAGTGTCATCATTTCAACAACAGTCATCAAACTCTGCTAGTAGTACCTGGCATGGGAGGTGCTGCCCAGCCGTTGGCTGCAGGGTTAAGAGGTGGTCCAGGGTATGGAGGAGGTGGAGGCATGTATGCCGGGTTCTCCGGGGGTGCAGAAGGAAAAGCTCCTACAATCAAACAGACATAATTTATAAGCCATCATGCATATCACCTTCCTTATGCTTCTGTAGGAATGTTCCCATCCATTTACTGTAATCACAATCATAAATATTAAGGATGGCAGAACACACATTCTTTTATGTGCAGAAACTCTTTCACTTGTAAAATGTGCAAAACAGTTAATAATAATGCTAGCAAGCCATCACCAAATTGATTTCCAAAATAAATTATAAACAGCTTAAAATCATTCCGACCAAAACAGTTTCGTTGCGTTTTAAAATGCCAAAGAAAATGTCAGAAAGATGTTAAAGGGAAAAAAGATTGAATGAATTAGTTTCTTTGAAGAAAGCCAGCCACAGACCAAGCCCCTTAGAATGTTAGCTCTCCAAACGCAGATTAGCCACTTTTTGAGAATAACCATAACCAATGGTTTAAAACACTGCAGTGGATGACAGTGCAGACAGAAAAGTCCCTTAACCTCTCAAAAACATTCCAGTGAGGCCTGCACTGACAATTTTTCTTTATAGGAGGGTCACTCAAGGGTGCAATCCAGAGCACCCAGTTTTCATTGACCTTTTTGCTCACCTGCTTGGGGTGGGGGTGCATAGGGGTATCCCATGGGTGCCTGCTGAGGAGGCATGTAGTAACCATTCTGAGCAGGAGGAGGAGGAGGAGAAGGATATTGATATCCATATGGTACAGCAAAACCAGCAGGGGAAGGACCGTATGGGGCTGATCCCGGTCCATATCTGCTCATCATTGGGGCTGGGCCATAGCCACATGCTTGACTGCTACTTGGAGGTGGAGGGCCCCCCCTAGAGGCTGGGAGAAGAATGGAATTGAGAGTTAAGAGCTCTGCAGCATCAGACATTTTTAGTTAAAAACAGTCCTAAACAGAATACAATGTTGCTGACTGATTTTTTTTTTTCTTTGATGAAGACATGGGTCACAGGGTTGGATGTAGAGAGCTTGGAAGCTTACCGTGACCATCTGTCAGACAATGAAGTTTTTAGCTGAGCTTCCCCAACTAATAAATCATAGTTATTCTCCCATCTCATATAAAGGAACGATTAAAGCAACACAGTTTCATTTTCCAATTAGGAATCCTAACGCTTACATTCTGTATGCCACATGGTTTTATGTGGCCTAACCTTCTTTCCAATACAATTTCAAAGGTCACTTTTTCCAAAGAAACTATCATGAAAGTGAACTAAATGTAATAAAAAAACAAAACAAAAAAAACATCAATTAAATGAGGTCATACACATGATGAAAAACAATTAACTGGTCAAAGGTCATTGTTCCATACATATGAAGAAATCAGCTGAACAAAACATGTAAATGAAAATGGAGAGGAAAAAACCTCTTTGCATCAAAATGCTGACTGAACCAAACAATGAACATTATTAATGACATAATATAACCTCGTAAACAAGGTTGCAGAAGGCTGGAGCCAACCTATCACTGCAGAAATGAGGACAATAGTTGGCAACACCCAAACAAACACCCACATTCACACTCAAAACATGACCACTTTAGAATTACAAACAAACCGTTAGTGCATTGGGAGTACAGGGAGAAAATCCAGTGCAGACATGGGGAATAATCACACTCCACGAAGACAATGACCTGGTATGCTGGATCGATGAGTAAAGCGCATTAACCACACATTGTTAAAATTGAAGCAAATTTTGCGTGGTCATTTTAAGTGTTTTGATTTCATTAAGGTACTTTATAATTATCCCTTTTGCAGACTAACAAGAAAACCGCATGAGAGATCAAAAGAGTGTGATCTTTTACAGTACTGAAACTGAAGAAGTCTGTACAATGTATTCTCGCTTTAAGTGCATGTTAGTGGCTACAGCTCCTATCCACTTTCCAAAAAGACTAAAAGCATATTCACACTCGTAGTCCATTCGCTTTGTTACAATTCAGGGGACATTTCATTCCTTTGTTTTAATTTCCAGTTAGTTTGGTTGCCTTTCACACTGTAAACTTTCCAGCATAATAAACATATGAATAAACATCCCGTGGATGTGTTATGGACTTCTTTAAATTGGCCAAAACATGTTTTCCCTGGAGAAAAAAATATTATGACAGGTATTTGCATGTCACTGCATTTTCCATAATTAACTGGAAGACTCCTTGAAAATTACATGCTAAATTTATGTGCAGAAGGACACATTTCAAATAATCAACAGAAGACAAGCCCCGCTGATGACATACACTGATATGCTTCTGTGTTATGAAGCTAGACCAGGGTTCTCCAACTCCAGTCCTGGAGAGCTACTGTGGCTGCAGTTTTTCATTCTAACTCTTTTCTTAATTTGTGACCAGTTTTTGCTGCTAATTAACTATTTCCCTTTATTTTAATTGACTTTTCTTGAGAGACTGACCACTGAATTGATTCTTTTTTCCTTAAATTGCACCTAAACATAAATTTGATGTGAACAGAGCCAACAGATTACCAACTAAGTTGGGGCCTCAAACTCCAACCAACTTCACTTCTTTCAGTTTCTTAATTTGAAGCCAATTCTCGTTGCTATTTAAACCCGTTATTTAATTCCATGAAACTCATTCAGCCATGGCAGACATTTCCAAAACTGTTGATTTTCTTTAAGAGTGCTGTCAAAATGTTTTGTGGACCTGAGCCGATCAACATTACTGAGGCCTTCACCTTTCTTTATTTTCAGTTATTTTGTGATGGACACAGGTTGTTGTTTAAGTGTTGGTTAATTTTGTGTCTTAATATTGTCAGTCAATCAGTTGGTCAGTCATCTTCCAACCCACTATATCCTAACATAGGGTCAGGGGGGTCTGCTGGAGTCAATCCCAGCCAACATATGGCGCAAGGCAGGTACATATCCCAGGCAGGGCGCCAGCCCACCATAGGACGGACACACACACACACACGGGACAATTTAGGATTGCCAATGAACTTAACCTGCATGACTTTGTACTGTGGGAGGAAACCCATGCAGACACAGGGAGAACATGCCAACTCCATGCAGGGAGGACCCAGGAAGCGATCCCAAGTCTCCTAACTGCGAGGCAGCAGCGCTACCACGTCTTAATATGTTTGGCTGCTAATTAAGGAAAAAATAAATAATTAAGGAGCCTAAGTCTTAAGTTGTGCATCAATTAAATTTCATTTCATCAAAAAAAAGGCAAAGAGTTAATTAGCAGCAAAATCTGGTCACTAATTAAAAAAAGGGTTAGAATGAAAACCTGTAGCCACAGTAGCTCTCCAGGACTGGAGTTGGAAACCCTGATCTAGACTTACCACATAATTCTCATTTAACTGTAAGATGTTGAATATCATTTATTTGGTCTTTAGTAGCCACTATATGAACATAACTTCAATTTAGTTTATCTCAAAATCACGTCTACTATCTTTATTCTTTACGTACATATTATTCATTAATGTTTACTTTAAAATGCCTAATTAACATTAACGTGTCGATGTTTATTCAGAAACAGGCCCCAGGTGGTGAGAGTCGGCAAACACACATCCTCATCACTCATTTTAAACACAGGAGCGCCGCAGGGCTGTGTACTTAACCCCCTCTTGTATTCCTTGTTCACCCATGACTGTGTTGCAAAACACGGCACAAACACCATCATCAAGTTTGCAGACGACACAACCATCATAGGCCTTATCACTGACAACGATGAGACGGCCTACAGAGAGGAGGTGCTGGCATTGAGTAATTGGTGCCTAGATAACAACTTGTCTCTTAACGTCAGCAAAACCAAGGAGATGATTGTGGACTATCAAAAACAACAAGGCAGAGAACACCAGCGGCATAGAAGTTGAAAGGGTTAACAGCTTCAAGTTCCTCGGAGTAAACATCACCAAGGATCTCTCGTGGACCCTTCACATAGACACTGTGGTCAAGAAAGCTCGCCAGTGGCTCTACTTCCTGAGGAGGCTGAGGAAGTTTGGCATGAATGCCAACATCACCTCAAACTTTTACAGGAGTGTGGTCGAGAGTCTGCTGACGGGCTGCATTACCGTCTGGTATGGGAGCTGCTCTGCCAGCAGCCGGAAATCACTACAGAGAGTGGTGAAGGCAGCAGAGCACATCACGGGCAAGAGTCTTCCTGCCATTGAAGACATTTACCTCCATCGGTGCTTGCGTAAGACAAGCAGCATCATAAAGGACCACAGCCATCCAGCACGCCAGCTGTTCTCCTTGTTACCGTCTGGCACACGATACAGGAGTCTGGCTGCTCGGACTACAAGACTTAAGAACAGTTTTTACCACCAGGCCATTCGACTCCTCAACAGCAACACCTGAACACTTACACACACTTACATTACATCTACATTGCACTACTCAGACACAAACTGTACCTGCACACACTCAGAATACTGACTGGAACACGCATCTGCACTTTATGGAATATGCATCTGTACTTATTAAACATTATCTGTGCAATAACTGTCATTTGTACTTGCTGCTCATTCAACTCATATTGCTCTATAACTTCTTTTAAAACATACACATTTTATTTTATATGGCTTGTCTATTTTTAACTTGTAATCTTTTTTTAAGCTTTATTGGATCTAGGCTGAGTGACTTGTTTTTCTCGTCATACACATTTCATTGTATGTTGACCCTGTGTTAACCTATATATGACAAATAAACCTAAACCTAGTGTGTATACTTTGATCAACGTAAATTTTCACAAATCCTTTTTTTTTTTTTTTTTTTTTTAAACTATTGTTTCATCGCACATGCACGGAGGCCAGAGACTAAATCAGGGGTTGCTCTGATTAAGTGAGAAATTAAGCAAGTCATATTATGTGACTTGTGTTATTTTTAGTTTTTCATGCTCCATGTTAATCCTCGACTCATCATGTTATGAATGAGATTCCCTAATTATTGACAGTAGATGCTCAGCATGATTACCTCTTCATCACACAAAATATCATGCATAATGAGTAGTATTTCATGTAGTTAAATCTGTCCCATGCTAGATAACATTCAGACCTCATGCAAACCACTCCAGGGTTCGCTTCATCCCCTTTCCAAAGGGTCTCAGTATAGTTGTTTTCAACAACACCAGACTGCAACTGGTATGTTCACATCTACCTCAATGAACTGGACTTTTGAAGAAATCGCACCAGAGTTTGAAAATACTGGTTCAAACTAACTAGGTTTGAAAACACCTTACAATAACACTGTACTTACAGCTTATGGATGAAAACAAACATCTGTTTCACTAGTCTATGGTTTAATCAATCTTATGGCATTCTACTATCGTCTAATGGAAAAGTTTTAAGAATTCAATGGTTAAATACATGTTAAAAACATGTTAATACTGTACTCTTGTATGTCTGGTTTATTAATAAAAGACAATAAGATGGCAGAAAAACTGGAGTTGAAGCAGATAACATCAGTAGATTTCATGGATCTACAACAGTAATATTGCGATTATTTTTAAGTACAGCAAGAGCAAAACGATGCTGCATTTTGTCATCCTGTCTTTCAAAATGTGTTAACGTTCTTCTTTATAAAAGAATCTCAATAAGCAGCAAAAGGCTATGTTGTGGTATTTAAACATACTCTTAATATATGTCCTTAAAAATACCCTTAATTATATGTCCATCAAGAATTATTCCATCCTTACAATGGAATCCTTCATGCTTATATTGCTAAACTAATTCATAGCTGGAAAATGTTATGTGTGATAACTTAATTTCAGATTTCTCTTTATTTTACCCTAGAGCAAATAAACACTGTTTTGCTTTGCGCCCCACATCATAACCTATCATCTATTGGGGAGGAATGAAAGCTTTAGATTTGTCAAAAATTGTGATCTCCAGTTTGACGGATCTCAATGTTTTAGGATCCCTTGATACCGAAAACATTGATATCTCGATGATGGGTGTGTGTCTGTCTGTGTCTCTCAGTTGCTTATGGATGGTCTAGAGCTAAAACAGGTGGACGGAAAAATACCAAACTCAAAACTTAAGCCTGTTATGAGATGATGATGTTCTGATTAGTTTCTGAGCCAAATCGTGCAAAACAAAGAGGCACTCTAGAGGAACCCTCAAATACTGTAATTCTGCTATTAATTATGAATTCTCGTCAATTGCTATCGTAATGACCTATTTTATGATCTGAAAGATTAGCATCAGAGTGGTAAATAATTACTGAAATGTTATACAATAGTTTGGGTAACTTGGTTCGTAGGGCGCAAAATCTACACATGCTCATGTCCAAATTTTTCTTGCATATACTCCATAAAGACTGCAGCATTTAATCCTATTTTAATTTGAAATGCAGAACTAAACAGTTAATCACTGTCTTGGCTTTGGATTGACCAATATCTGTAAGTTTAGGCAATAAATTCTTAATGTTTTGACTAGTTTCACCTTAGGTTGCTACTAAAAAAATATTTTTAATCAGTGTTTACAGTGGAAATCGTGTCTAAAGGCATCACACACCCCAGGGTTTAAGGTTTGAAATGTGACAGCCTCACTTATTAAACAATAGGAACATATTTCTAAAAGCAGATATACCAAGTTTGTATCATTCCCAGCAATTGAACAAGAATACAGAGGTACTCCATTTTTAAAGCCCCAAAGCTAAAGTCGACCATTTCATCTTGCCCAACACTTTGTTTATAGAAAAAAATAGTTCCTTGGATTTTCTCATATTTGCTGTTATGTGTTTAACCAGTACATTCCCTATCTATTGTAAAATGACTTTTATCTGAAAATTTATAAAGAAATGGATATGCAAGCACATTTAAAAAATATGAAAAATAAATGGGTTAATATGCGAACAAAAAAAGAAGGGATTCCGGAGCTGCTGAAACCTCCAAAAATGAAGATATTCATCCAGTTATCAAAGTCAAATGACAAAGTCAAATACTGCTGGTCACTTTTCCAAAACAACATTTGAGTAGTGAGGGTTTTAGTTGCGGGAAATAGAGAATCACAGCTCAAGGCAGACATTGAAATGAATACATTTACTTACCGTTAGTGGCCATTTTGAACATCAATTGCCCAAACTCTATGGCACCTCCACTACTGAACGACATCTTGAATCCAGCCTGCCCCTCCCAGCCACCTAAGCAGACAAAGAGAGTTCCTTTAATAACAGACTTAATTTTTTCCAGATTTTTTCCCCCACAATCTCCATTCCAAGTTAGAAAAGACATAAACCCTTGGACAGACGGACAAAACAGGTACAAGATAATCGTAGGTTTAGTCACCAAAAAAAAAAAAAAAAAAAAAGAATGCAACTTAAAAAAAGCCAATACTTCATTGTTCGATTTTCTGCAGACTCTCAAAACTCACTTATTCAGTGTCTTTAAGCAAGACAAAGTTATTTCAAGTCCCAAACCAGTCATCCTTATGAATGGTTCCCCCTCCAGGCTTCGGCAGGAGCACATCAAACCAATTTAGACAGGTCTACCTGACATAATGTTTTTGAATTTTGGGTTACAACAAGACCATCTATGAGAAACCCATACAAGAAAAGGACAATATACAAACACAGTAGGCACCTCTAATTTGAATATCCCCATGGAAAATGTCAAATGGATGATTAACAAGTGATTATGGAGACTCTTAAAATTTTCTGGCGACAGGGCAATTAAAGTTTTATATTAAGCAATATCCTACCACATGAGCACTAGATGCAAGGTAGGAACCAGCTCTGGATGAACATTTTAGGCAATAAATTCTTAACATTTTAAACAAAGTTTTTATTGAAAAATTAAATCAATTAAACAAATGTAATTTTATTCTGTGAAACATATGAATAGCCGACTGGAAGATAAGGGTCTCATTCAACATTTTCAAGTAAAAACAGTTGTATTGGGTGACATTACCACAGCTAGCAACGTTAAGAACACACTATTTGGCAGTGAGGTGAAAGGCAATCTGTCTACTAGTTCTGACAGATGTGTCAAAAATTAACGAGCATTTATATCAAAAATAAGCATACAATGCATTTTAATATATTTAAACATATGTTAAACATTCTACGTGAATGTCTGTAGTTGACTTGTGCAATGTTGTTTATAAATATGCATTTGAAAACTCAAAACTCGTGTGACCCCACTCTCCACATAAATGGGATACTCTATGCAGACAAAGTGACATAGCCAAAGAGAAAGTGGTGCTGGGTATGTTGCACTGTTTGGAGTACATACAAGAACCACATTCAAACATGTTAAACATTGTCATCAATCATTTTTTTCTTAGCACAGATTTGTTTCCATACTAAATGGTTTAAGACATAATGCATATCAGTCTCTTTTAAATAAACTGAGACACCAAGGGCCTCATGCATAACGCCGTGCGTAGAATTTGCACTATAACATGACGCAAGCACAAAAACGGAAATGTACTTACGCACAAAAAAATCCAGATGCATAAATCTATGCATTCGCCAACTTCCACGTTCTTCCACTACATAAATCCCGGTCAGCGTGGAAATTAACGAACGTGCACTCCTCCCAGAAATACGCCTCTTTGAATATGCAAATCAATATAAATAGCCCTTAAGCTCAGTGTTCTGTGAAAAGGCAATGGCAAAAGTACAAGGAAAAATAGAAGAATTTCAGCGAATACCAAGTAGAGGCAAAGAAAAATGTACTATTTGTTGTTTTAAACAGTGATATAATCAACAATAGGAAGTTGATCGAGTGACATAGAGTGTCGGAGAAACTCGAAAGCTCAAGTTCACAAAGTCGCAGAGTGCCCGAAATAAAAAAAGAAGTTGTCAGATATCAAAGTCGCTGTGAAAAGGAAAAGTGAGTGTCATATGGAAGCTTATTAGGGTACAGAGAAAAAAAAAAAGGCACACAGTGTGAAAGAAGCACGAAATGTCAACTATAATCTCGAAATTTCCACTTTAATCACGTAGTTTATTTTGTCATTAAAGTAGAACATCATAAACTTCATCTTAAAATCGTTTCATTTACTAGTTTCTCAAATCCCATCGTAACTAAAGCAGCACGTTAAAAGCTTTGCATTTGATCTTCTATGTGCTCTGTGTGTGTGTGAATCACTACGTGCTTCTGGGCTTTCTCTTCCTCCGACAGGACACAGAAGCCATTACATTCGTAATATTACAGCTCTCTTAACAGTTAAAATACTAAGTATACGTGATATCATTTTCATGATGATAGGAGTTAAAGCATGTTATTAAACATGGGAACACGGTGGTGCAGTGATTGTTCATGTCTTACGCAAGATGCTTGCTGCACCATGCGCAACCTTCGATGAAATGCTTAATTACAGAAGTACTGTCTTTTTCAAACGTACTAACCCCCAATTCCTGTCCTTACTTTTCTTCCTCCAAATACCCAATCGCCACACAATCAGCTCTATAATAGACGTTAAGCCATCTGTAAGCTATGAACGCCGATTCTTCAAAACTTTTAAGGAACATTGAAATATATTCGTACTGTTTAATTATTCTATCCATCAATCCTTCCAGTGTCGCGCCAGCCACAACAAGAATACAGCGTGAGGCAGAAACAAACCGTGAACGAAGCTCAAGCTCGCTAGCGCTACGGCACCGTGTAGTTAAAGTTTTATCTGTATAATATAATAAATATATTTGGCTGCATTTCATCTTAAAAATGATATCGTCATCATATGTAAATACGCGCTTTATAAAGTGGCTCAGGTTGTGCAATATTATAACTGCATCGCAAGTTTACAGTGAGGTAATTGTACTTACAAGTACAAACAGTTCTACAAGGAGCACTTGATGGACTGATTGAGTGCGTTTAGAGGTCTTGCGTGAACCGCAAGGTCAGTACAGGAAAGACTGAAGCGTTTGTTGGATGAGAGCAGTTCAAATAGTGAATGGCTGAGGCAGCGTGTGCTTGATGCTGTGTACCGATAATTCTCTTTCTGATCAGCTGCTGTCACACTCAGATACAGTGATATAAATACTCCGAGTGGTGCAGTGAGAGAAATATGGAAAAAGATGATCCGCTGTGGCAACCCCTAACGGGAGCAGCTGAAAGAAGAAGAAGAAAAAGGTGCAGTGAGAGTAACAACGCTAAAGCAGTTATGGCATTTGGAATAGTTTGACCATTCTGTGGATCATTATATTGTTACTGGTTAATTACAATCAGATGCATTAAACTAATAAACAACATGCTGTTAATTTCAGTGTATTTATAAAGCCGCGTCAGGGATGTGAATCTGAAAAGAAAGGATAACCACACAGGAACAGTAGAACTGCTTTGACGCTTCTTGCCGCCAGTCTGCAAAACCGAGCAGAGAACTTGCGTACGACAGGGTTGAAGCTACCGTGGAAATGTGTGTGGCTTTACGCCAAGTTTAGGTTTTATACATCACGATTTGAACATGGAAACGTTCTTATGCAACATTTCTGTGCGTATACACCGTTTATACATGAGGCCCCAGGTGTCTAGATACGAGTCCATATACATTTCACAACAGTCACAACTGAAAGTATTGCATGCTGCATTATAAGGATCTTTAAGTATTCTCCCATATTATAATAATTTATCTAGCAAATGTTTTTATCCATAGCCACAAATAAAACAAACTTAATTATGTACCAGTTAACAACTATGTTAAACTATCAAGAGAAAAAGCACCATCATAGATGGCAGATACAGTCTGTGGGACCCGACTCAATATTCAGCATACTGTACATTTTTTTTTTAGCATGTGAAAACAGCAACATAACAGTCAGACAAACAACAGCGTTCCTCCCAATCTCGCCAGTTCCTCCATTTAAAGAGCCCGCCTTCTTCCCAGCAGCCCCAGCGTCATCCACTGTTGTTCAATAGTGCAACACCCTCTGGGCAGCTGGGATATGCAGGCCTTTACTATGTAGCCCTGCTACACTGTCTTACACAGTACTTGCCAAATCAGCTGTCATCCAAAACGTAGACTGCATGTGAAGCTGCATGCTGGCTGATGTTGCAAAATAAGCATTGGTGATGTTGGAAATGCTCTTTAAAATTCTGATTTTAACAACATTATAATAAACAGGGGGAAATCAGAAATATGGCAGTTATTTACCATTGTCATCAATGAGAAAGGAAGCCAGTATCTGAGTACTGTAGTGAATACTAAGCAGTTTTAGCATTAAAACAGCAGTAAGTGAGTGATTTCAGGTTCAAGAGTGAATTAGAATTGGCAGAAAAATTCATTTAGGACAGATGAGAGATATTTAAAAATCTTTCCTCAGTAAAATTATAGAACTAAGGGCAGAGCAATGAAGTAGAAAAGGCAGTCATAAAATATGTCACAAAAGAGTATGTTTCATAAAAATAAAGCTACTTGTTTATTAGTAAAGACAATACTAATACTATCAATTCCAAATTCCAAAAAGGAAAATTGCGGAAGTGATATACAAAAGCAAATCTGGAAAATCTCAGAACTGCATAGCATTTCTAGTGTAACACAATGTCAAAAGTAGTGTGAGGTAAAAACAAACACTTGTTTTACAATCAAACATCAGGTTTCATTTTTGAATAATAATATACATAAAGTACAGTATATTTGAATAGGGATATTCACTCTGATAGCACTAATGTTTACAAGGAAAAAATATGCAGATGATGCTACAGGTTAATATTTTCGACATCACTAATGAATTTGAAGCACATTGAATAACATCGTTCAACCATCACGTTTGTTCAGGTAATTCACAGGTGGACAGTCCAAGAAAACACTAACTACAAGGCGAGAGTGCAAGTACAATACATATCATCAGACTATACAGAGTTAGTTTCTCATTTTTTGTTCAAAGAGGACACAAGAGACTATTAATTCATCCATAATTCAATATTTTTAGTTGTAGGAATACAGGATGTTTAGTGGCCGTCTGCAAAAAAATTCCAGTCTCCTACAAAACATGACAACTAAAAGAAATCCATCATTCATACCACTGCCAGCCATTATATTTAAGAGACGTTATTCAAAACTCTAAGGTGCAACTAGTGCTGTACAAATTACCACCTTATAGCATCCCACTTAAAGGGTATAAGGCACTTGAAGCTATCAGACTATGTGTTTCTTTTCTAGTTGGACAGAATCAATGTGAGCAATGGTGATGAAACTGAACAAACATTACAAGAATACATACATACACAAGAATTCCCTAGTCCTCCATGCAGCTACAAGATGATCAACCTAAACAAAGAAAACGTGTGCTGTCTTGGAAAATGCATCATTATAATTAATGATTAGATGTATAGGAGGGTGTTTTAAACAACTGCCAAAAGCTGGCTATCAATTACCTAGACATTTATTATTTCCATCTGATGAAAATGCAATACTGACCTCCAGGTTCAGCAACAATGGTGCCCTTAATGAAATTGGCAGCAAAAACAGGCTGCTCAATGGAACATCCTTTGATCAGATAGAAGGGCATCATAAAAGACCGCATGGAATCCTGTCCCTTAGACACGAAAATGACCTGTCAACACAAAGCAGTAGCAACAAAGTCAGACATCTTAAATTCACATTGTGTCTTTGGGGGAAAAAGCAGTGAAATCTCAAAAATCAACAGGTGTCAACACATAACAAAACAGAAAATGAAAAAAATGGAGTTGGAGTCTCTCTTCAAGAGACATTGACAATAACAGTAAATAAGAACATGTCACTCTTAAAATAGAGATTTCTTAATAGGCAAAAGAGAGTGATTTAATACCTCGAAGCACACCCCTCAAATATCCCCATATACAGTATATATACTTCCCATAAGAATTGTTTTAATTTCTTTGGTTAGAATGAGAACTAAGAGGCTATACCTTTGCCTGTAACTAAGCTACTTTCTAAATCGTACTGTAAACTATCTTTCTGTATATAGAGCGATAAATACTTTTTTTAATGTGAATATTCAAGCCTTATTTTTGGATAATTTGATAGCCCTAGGTTGGACTACAATTCCAATCACTTGGCATGCAAAAATGATAAGCAAGTTACAAAATGACCTCTATAATATCTGTAAACAACTGGATCTAAAACTGCTCATGTTTGTAATGCCTAGGAAAACCATTATTAAGGTAAAAAGCCATATATGGGTTAACAGCAACATCAAGAACGGGGCAAGAACCAATCCTGTATGACAAGTTTATGTTACTATAAGGTACCTTATGCCCACACTCACATTAACTCATACTGGGAACAACAGTCAGGTATCAAGGAAAGAATAACAGTTTTTTCTAAAGTGAAACAATGATGGTGGACGTCTAGCTGCAGCTTGCTCAAATGGTCATGCTCACCTCCAAAAGATTAACTGAATACTCAGACGTGACAGGACAGGAAGCAAGTTCTAGGATTATGCTTGTGCAAGTATTGTATTAAAAAAATGCCAAGAGATATGTGCCTAAAACTATAAATCAAATCATAAAAGGAAAAAAAAAGATGTGTGTGTGTATGTGTACCTGTCTATCGGTTTCTCTCTCACGCTTCAGGTTTATCCTTTACACAAATAACACAGCTAGTTTAAGAGGTGCATTTGATGGACACACAAACTCAGGTGCTCCCAAGTATTGGTTTGGATGGGTAGGGGGTTGTAATGAGTTAGCACTGTCAATCAAGTACAGTCATATGCTGATTTACAGCTGACTGAGCTGAGGTCATTTGTGTTTACAGCCACTGGGAAACAAAACTGGGTACTAATGATCTAGAAATTGCCAAAACCAACCGCTACAGGTCACAAAAGCCATACACCTTCTTGTGGCAGCATTGCCAGCAATGTTCCCATTAATATTTCTTACTTATGAGTAGGTGTGAATAACAAATAAGCTGGTATGTACTTTCAATTTATGACCAATTTTTACTTCACTTCCCCCCTTTGAATTTACAGGCAGAGCTAAATAACACTACACAAGCTGTCTGTCCTCCGTGAAGAATCAATCATTTGCTGAGAAACACAAATAAATGAATGACGAATGCTTGCTCCTATGTAACTGTCGCCATGAAGCATAAACAAAAGAAACACAAGCCTCCTCTGTGATATAATAATCGCTATGAAACAGCCCTACATGAATGACGAACTAGGATGGGATGGGTCCTGTGGAGTTTTGGGAGCACAGCTGTGCAATACTTGCAAACTGCTGGACAGATTGGGGAGTGAGTGTTATGACATCTCCTGTGTCAGATCAGAAGTGCTGATCTTCCGTGAATAAAGGTGCACCACCGTGTAACCCAGAAATTTACAGAGACCATAGGCTGCTAAACAGAGCAGAATACACTCTGCACAGAAGCAGTGAGAGAAGCAGTGGTGGAGCTGCACATCCAGTCTTAAAAGTGTCTGTTTTCTTGTACACATGCTGCAACCAATAAATGGCCACAAGCTGACAATAATTAATAAAAAAAAAAAAAAAAAAAGAAAACTATATTGGGGCACTAAATGTCCATGCCACACATTTTTTTGAAGTTATACTACATGTAGTTGGCATGGGTTTTTGCTTCGGATCTGTGCAGATAGTTCAAACTTTCACACTTTTCTTCCATCAAGAAGATAGAAATGCTTTGGAAGTAATAATAATTCAATCACGATTATTATTATTATTTATTATTTCACAGGGACTCAATGTCTTCTGACTCTTGGAGAGCCCATTAAAGTTTGCCTTGATTGGCGCTGCTCCACGTGGGTAAATCTTATGCATTCGGTCTGCACCACATTCCCTTACACGGCTACACAAAAGTTGTGTCACATCAAGGTTTTAGAATTGTGTTTCTTACCCCTTGTGTACATAAACACAAGTAACTCAATTTTCTGTATTGCACCATGCCTGAAGAAGGGGCCTGAGCTGGCACAAAGCTTGCATATTATAATCTACTCAGTTACCAAGTGGAGGGGGTTATTTTGCTTCACTTCTCATTACATCCATAAATTGCTAACATGGCAGATCACTCCGATACTACAGGGGGAAGTACAGAGTATCAGCGTTTACTTTTGGGCAATGCTTACATGTAACAAACAATACTGGGAAAAATCCCATGTATTGCGTTTAATCATCCAATTCCAATTGTAACAATGAATGATAGGCGATTCTCACTGCTCGGGTGTTCCCTTAATTATTAGATTAGATTAGATAAACTTTATTAATCCCTTGGAGACATTCAAATGCATACAGCAGCAAAAACATAAAAAAAACAAGGATATAGACTCACAGGACAGATAATACATCCAATCAATCAATAAAAAATAAAAATAAACTTGAAGCATTGAATTGCCTGATAGTAATCGGCAGGCTAGACACCCAGGGGTGCTTCTTAGCACACCATGGTGGAATGAGCCTGTGGCAAAAAATGCTCCAAGAAAGCCTCCTGGAGGGGATTTTTCATGATGGCATCCAATTTTGCCATTCTCTTTTCCACAAGACCTTTTAGTATGTCTTAAGTTAGCTCTGTGATGTATCAGCATATAAAAGAGGTGTGAGGATGCAGAATCTGTTGTAATTTCTGAGGTTTGCTTTTGGCATCTAGTGTTGACATCAAGGGTACACAACAAGATGAAAAGTAGAGAGCTGATAGAGAAGCAAGCAATTTTGAATATGAGATTAAAGCAAATAGCAATCAGAGCCACTGATGAACAATGGGGCATTCCAAAATCAATAATATAGAATATTTTAAAAATGAAAGAAATCACTGAAAGTGAAAGCAATTTGCAACAAGCAAGTCATCTCAGGAAAACTACAGTGGCTGACCATCTGAAAGAGAATGCCACAAAGACTGGCACATCATGCCAAATAATGTTATCAAGAATCTGGTGATGTCAGTAGGTTGCAGATTTCAGTCAGTTACTTTGTATGAGGTATGCGACAATACTAACTTTAACTGGCTTCATTTCGGTTCAGATTAATTTTTCCCAATACTCCTGCTCTGCTAAAAACAACAAAAGTGTATTTTTTTCCCAGTATTGTTTGCTATATTTAAAACATTGCTACGAAATAAATGCTGACATTCTGTACTTTATCCTCATATCCCTTTCACCTGGAATACATATTTTAATAATATATAACAAAGATAACCCATACTGTCACATGGTCCCAGTATTCTTGCTCCTCACTGTAAGGTAGATTGTGATTTAACAAAGCACTGCAGCACTGTTACTTGTTTACTTTGCTCAAGTACATTATCTAGGGATGGAGGTAATAGTGGCAACTCACCCTGTATGGAGTAAGGAAGACCAATCCCTTCTTGGTACCTTTAAAGGCATCATTCTTCTGGGTCAAGTCACTGAAGGAGAGCTCCACATCTTTGCAGTCTTTTAACACACTGGGCAAAAACAGAAATGCAATACAGATTAATGAGCAATCTACAAAGAATTCTGCAATATACAGGAGGTGAGGAAGAGCATTGGGATGAAGGCAAGTATTTTAGTTTCTAATTTTATGTTGATTAAATCTGAATAGTAAGAATAAAACTGTTACCCTCTTGCTCATTAAATCAGCCCATTCTGGCATTTCAAAGCTGTCATAATTAGGTTAAAACCCCATGCAGTTATCAGGTAAATACAGCCAACAGGTAAATTTAGAAATCTCTTCTGATATTACTTATGTCTTCCATTCAAGTATGAATTATTGGCCATCATCTTTATATTGAAAACTATAAATTATTTAATGAACAACTAACTGATTCTAAAATTAGAAAACCTTACCTTCATCATTAATACACTTGCAGAGCTGTAAAAGTGATAGAACCGCAAAACTTGGCAAATATTAAAGAAACTTCCTGACTCAATGGTATACTCATTACAATTATGCTCAAACAGATAAAGTTGACTTTTACCCTATTTTTCTCAAATATTATTGGTACTCTGCAAAAGATAAAACATTATAGAAAGAATGTTGGTTCTACAGTGTATGTATTGTCACCCAGTGTGAATAGGGGTCAATCTAAGGGCTTGCATAGGCTCAGTAATTCCACCCCAAGTCGAGAGGGGGCCCTGTTATTCAAATCCTGTTGTTGTTCTCTATCCACAGACCAGATGCGCTGAATGTTGAGGATCTGTGAGGTCACTTCCAGCTCCAAATCCTACAGTGAGCTTTTGTTATCTGTGATATTTTCATTGTAAGGCTCTGAGATTCAAAATGTATGTTGCAGCCTCAGTCAGCCATCTCTGGCTGTATCAAATTAGAAAAGGCAGATGCACACACTATCTACAATGACTAATAGAAACTTCCAAACAGTAGGTTCCATTCCTCAAAATAGTAAGGATTTTACATTCATGTGGAAAACTTTCACATTGTACTATCAAAATTAGGACAACACCAACAGTAGAGACAAATTGGTAATTTATTTTAGTAAATGGTGTTTCTCTTTACGATCGAAAATGGATTATATAACATCATTTTAATCCAGTTCAATATCATAGGCAAATCTCTTTATGATGTAAAATGGATTATAAAATGGATTACATCTCTCTATTATAATAAAAAAAACCCTGGGACGAAACAAGACTTTTTCAGAGAGATATTTTCATGTCCCGCGAGACGAGACTTTGTGCCAAGAGATTTAAGTAGATGACAAAGTAGAACATCGTAAAGAATTCAAAAATGTTGGCGCGATACACATGCAAAGCAGGTTAGAGATAATGAAAGTACTAAAATTCGAAGTCTCCAAAAAATGATAGTAAAAATCTCTTTAGTGCAAACAAACAGAAATTATTACTCGGTGAAATAATGGAACAGCGAAAAGTGATTGAATATATTGTTCGGATTTAAACTTTAAGTCGGAGACTTGTAAATCGTCTAATTCATGTTGCAATCAGGGGAGAAGTAGTGTTTCTTCCCAATGAAGAGGCGAATCTGTGAGAATTAAAAGATTTGTTGTTTGGTGAAAGTGAAATCCACATACACGAGTGGCAGAGACACAAATTGGCTGGCGCAAAACGCATGCCACCGGGGGGTTGGCAAACAAAGCGAGCAGGGGGCAAAGCCCTCTTGTAACATACAATTTTTAATCCAGTTCAAGATCATAGGCAATTGGTGCAAAACAGGAAGCAAACCCAGACAGGGTACCAGTTCATTGCACAAGTCACTCATGCATACACTCGCACTACCATGGGTCCAATCAAAGCCACCTTCAGATTCAATAAATATCTTAGGGGTGTAGCAGAAAAGGAGAGTACCACATAAAAATAACCGTATTATTTTATTTATTTATTTTTTTTTTTTTAAAGGGTGATAAAACTGTTGCCTCACAAGGAGAAGGAGGCCAGAATTTGCATCCTGGGTGCTCCTTATATAGAGTTTGCATGTTATCCCTATGTCTGCCAAGTTTCCTCCCACAGTCCAAAGACATGCAAGTTAGGCGAACTGCTGTTGCCAATTGGCCCTTGCATTATACTGGCACCCTATCCAAGTGCTGTTCTTGCCTTGTGTCTGATCATTACTGTAATAGACCCCAGCTCTCTTGCAGCCCTGTTTCGGATAAGCAGGTTAAGAAAATGATTGAATGGATGGAGGGATGGATGAATAAGCAGCTTTCTTTAAAAATCCTAGTAAGGCAACTATGTACAGATAGCCCCATGCATTACTTATCAACCCAACTTAATCCAGTTCAGGTTCTTGTAGAACTGGAACAATCCCAGAAGCACTGGTCAAAAGGCACGAAAAAACTAAGGATAGCCAATGTGTAATTTCAACAAGTACAACTAAATTAGAAAGATTAAATACAATAATTAGGTTAGAAAATGGATACAATGGCAGTGGTAATACAAAAAACTGAGGCAAACTGTTAACAGGTAGCCAGAACGTATTTTTTACATTCGAGTTACAACTGTGTTTTTACTGTATAGTAACCCTTGTATTTCTGATACATAGATAAGGTGAAAATGGAAGTCCCAAGTACATAAATAAACAAGAGCAATCATTTTTCATTTTGAGTGGTGTCTCAATCAAATGTTTTCATTCCCTTCCAAGACAGTGCGTGCATCTAACAGAAAAAATATGAGTCAGAGAATAACTGAAAGCAAAGTTAAACCAGCCGGAGGGTGGGGGGAAATAAGTGGAAGGAAAGACCTGGTATGTTCATATATTTGAAACTTCAATCATCTTAACCATCAACACACCAGGTTTCAATTCATAATATTTAGCAAGAACATGCGCAATTCAGTGTTACTAGACCAACACAACAGACATTAGCAAATAAGAACGGTAATTCCTCTTTCCTGTAATTCCTTCCTTGTCATGTCCTGTTGCTTAAGTTTTAAGCAGCTTAGTGTGAGCTGTCATAGAAAAAGAGCCTAAAACATGTGACCTAATACTGGCAGTGAAGCACTTCACCCTCATCTGATAAGAGTAAACCAGGATTCCACACTAAACTTTTATAGTTAGACATAGTAAGACTGTCAATCATTTAATTATGATATTTAGGAGAGGAGATAGAGGTCTACAGAAATGTGACTTTTTCTTTTATAACCAACTGTATAGCCCCAGTCACACTCTTAACTGGAATTTTTCTCTCTTCCATGTAATACTGTGGGGTTTATATTGTCATTTCTCAAGCTAATCATTGAAATTGGTTCCTATTTACTGCATGTTTAACAAAAATCATTTAATAATTTATTACTAGCAGTAACAGCAAGTCCTGCTGTCCTTGGAAAGTAGGTTGAAATATTAGACAAGGGCACAACACTTAAGACTACAGGCCCAAAAAAAGGGCAAGAAAATTAATAAATTGTACACTTTCATGCTTCTACATATATATGTAACTTGTATGCTTAAATGCCTTTTGTACATATACATGTATGTTTATGCAACTCCTTACTGAATAGTATATTTCAGAAGAAAAAACTTTCTTATACATAGTATTTTGTGTAAACATGGTGCCTTCATTGGAAATTAGTTTTGTTTTCTTTTCTATATCAACTTTAACTTTTGCTCTGAGGGTTGCTCTGGAGCAAGTAATCACATAGGCGATGATAAATAAATAGAAAGAATTTCTAAAAGCTTGTTGAGAAACAGCGATGGAGGAAATGGCCTTGTAAGCTTGCAAACCAAAACGCAGTGCAAAAATGAATACAGTAACACAGTTATAAATACTCAAATATACATCAGCCTTAATATATGTATGCTCTATATACAGTAGTTTAAACAAATTGGAGTTTGTGCTGTGTGTTTATTACTATCTACATATTCAACGTATTAATTACGAATGATGTGTAGTTTTATGCTATACACTGCTTTGGAATTTCAAAATTTAAATTTGTGAAATCTAAAGTGTTATCAATGAGCAGTGCCTGAATGCCATAAAGGAAGGAGTAAATTAATAGCTGAGCCAGTCCACAATAAATCTAAAGTGTCATCTCTATTTGAGTTTAAGGAACAGGATCATCAGAATAAAAATTTGCTAAAGATGAAACAATATCATCAAGTAAATATCTGACCTAGAACTGAATCTTGTTGCAAACCTTTAGTACTTTGCAGACTAAGGTGAAGTGAATATCACTAATTTTCCACCCTTATGCAAATGAAAGGTTATACAGTACAATGCAGTGTTACATTAATACATTTAATAAATAAATTCATGGCAGTAAATTCATTGACACTTCATTTCATTAATGGCAGTTAATGAAACTGTTTTCTTACCATTAGAATATTGATGTGGAAATGGACAGTGGAAAGAGTGAGACGCAAAGAGGAGAGAAAGAGTTTTACAGTGGTTTTTAATAATTATGAATGTAAATAGATTCTGATTGCTTGTAAATTATTTATTTTTAAAATTAAAGGGAAAGTGATGACTCTTGCTCGTTGTGGCTAAAAGCTTTAAAGGTGGACCAAATTTAAAGCACAAGATGAGGAGAAGTGACAAGTAGAGGTTTCCTCGTGAAAACAACTTCAAATACACTGAAGGGACTTAATCAATCACTAAGTGGAGCAGTACTGAACCAACTCTGGACGTCAGGTGCAGTGTCAGCCCTGCTGATTGTTTTGTGTCTTTGTTACCTTAGTTTACTATAGAGTATACCATTATACAATCTCATTTATGTATTTAGTTTTACTACTTAACATAAAGATCATATGGGGCAGAATGGGAGTAGTGCTTTCTAAGTCACCAAAATCCTGATGTCTTCTTTAAAGTAGTGGCTTTCAGGTTCAGTTTTATAATTCTGCACTGCTGCAGGTTTATACTACAACTAATTTCGCAATTGGTAATTCATTTACTTTTAAATATTCTCATTATTTAGTTTTCCATCCATCCATCAATTATCCAACCCACTATATCCTAACTACAGGGTCATGGGGGTCTGCTGGAGCCAATCCCAGCCAACACAGGGCACAAGGCAGGAAACAAACCCTGGGCAGGGTGCTAGCCCACCGCAGTTATTTAGTTAGATAGATAGATACTTTATTAAACTAGTATCTAGTTATCTGTCCTACAAATAGAAATTCATACCTATAGGGTTTCTCTTCTTTGTCATGGCTTTAATTCCTTTGCTTTTACCATTTTGTTCTTAAATGTATCCTTTATATCCAAATGATAAAAAGCAAAGAGCAGTGCAGACAGAATTCCAAACAACATTTAGTGCATTCATTGCAATTATCATTTGTCTGCTAATTTGGAAACATTTGATTGTTCCCCTTTAGCATTCAGCAGTCAGCATTTGGTTACAACTAAGGGAGCAAACTCCCTTAGAAAATGGTGTATTAAAAATATAATGGCAAACCAAACTTAAGTATTTAATATTTAGAATTTCTTAAAATAATAGGGAAAAAGGACAGCTCAATATATCATGAAATAAATTAAAAGTCAGAATATAAATAAGTGCTGGGTGGTATACCGGTTCATACCAAAAAACGTTTTTTATTTTTGTTATGATATGGATTTTTCTTATACCGCAACACCGGTTTAAATAGCCTAAACAATGTTCGGAATGTGGAGCAGCAGGAAACTGTTTGGGGGGGGGGGGAGGGGGGACCTTTTACACTGCTGCACCGCTAAACACACATACGACGGAGTACATGTGTCAGTGGAGGTATTGAATGGTGAAAATGGACAGAGAACATTCTGAAACTGAAGCTGTAGCAGACGATAAAGTTAAACATGATGACACAGAAGAACTTTTGCTGGAAAAAGGAGTCACGTCTGTTGTCTGGAGATACTTTGGATTTAAAAGGTTGGATGTGGACCATTATGTTCAAATGTGTGAATACTGTTTCTATACTACTGGAGAATACTGCAAGACAAGTTGTACTTGTTTTATTTTTTTCAATACTGTATAATGTACCTGGGTACTGTGTAATAGTGTGACGACATGTTGACTTTATTCTCAATATTTCCACTTTAATCTCGACACTTATGACGAGAATAAAGTCGACATTTCTACTTTATTCTTGCCGTTTGTCGAGATTAAAGTCAACATGTTGACTTTATTCTCGTAATTTGTCATTAAAGTAGAACATCGTAAACTAAACTTAATCTTAAAATGAATATTTAATTTACTACATTTTCTCAAACCCTGTCATAAGTTATGTAGCACATTAAATGCTTTGTGTTAAGTGTTCCCCGAGCCATGTTAATCACTACGTGCTTCTTAAACCGACTTCCTCTTGCACTAAGAGGAGGCGCAGACAGCACACAGAAAACATTGATTTCATGATATTCCTGCTCCCTGAACATTTAGAATGCTAAGATAAATACTTGATATCACTTTCATGGTGAAATGCATTAAAGCATGTATTAATCATGTGGGGGCACAGTGGCGTGGAGGTTGCACTGCTACCTCGCAGCAATGGGGTCTCGGTTGTACCCTGCTTTGAATTTGCATGTTTTTCTGGTGGGTTTACTCTGCGTGCTTCAGTTTCCTTTCAAAGTCATGTAGGATGGCGGGTTTTGTTCTGCTATATTAACCCTGCTAGTGTATGTATTGCTCGTATTCACCCTGCGATGTGCTGGCATTAAGGATTTGCTCCTGCCTCGCACACAATGCTTGCTGGGATGGGCGCAACCCAGAATGGATGGCATAATTAAACATGTATAATGAAGATTTTTTTTTCAAGTTCTGAACACTCTGTGGTCTAAGTTTATAACTAGTTTTAATTTCACAAGGATGTTTATCGTGCGGCGATTGGTTATGTGGAGAAAGAAAAAGGAAGGATAGGAACTGGGGGTTTGGTATGTCAGACAGAGACAGCGCATGCAATAAAGAAAGCCAGCTCAGAAGAACATCCATTGAATTCTGTGTTCTTGTCTCTGACCACCAGATCACGAACCCAATCTTTAAGTTAAACCTGTGTGATACCCATTCATACATTCAGTTTTATGGAGCCTCGTCACACCTGGCATAAAGTTCTCTACACTGAACGTACACCTGGGGACCTCTTACTGCGAGGGAGCAGCACTACCGCCTCACTACCGTGCATGTTTAATACCTGCTTTAATGCATTTCATGATGAAAAATTATCTTAGCATTCTACATTTTCAGAGAGAAGGAATATCATTAAGTGAATGTATTCTGTGCAGCGATCGCTGCCTCTTAGTGCAAGAGGAAGTCAGTTTAAGAAGCGCGTAGCGATTAACAACTGGGTCGGGGAACACTTAACACAAAGCATTTAATGTGCTACATGACTTATGACGGGGTTTGAGAAAATCTAGTAAATTAAACATTGATTTTAGGATGAAGTTTACTTTACGACATTCTACTTTAATGGCAAAATAAACTAGGAGAATAAAGTGGAAATGTCAACTTTAATCTCGACATATAGTTTGTCTTTTTTCTTCACTGTGAACATATTTTTTTTTTTCTTCACCGTGGCTCTAATGCGCCTCCATAGGGCTATACCACAAACAGCATTATAAATGCAAGTTGCAGTTTTATTATTTATGTGTATAGCTTAGCTTGAAGCAAGGTCCATATTAATGCAGTCTGCCTTAATGATGGTTCAGTTGGTAAAGATGTCATCACCAAGTTGCACTTGTTTTATTTTAATTTGGTGAATACTGTGTAATGCACCTGGGCTTGAAGTCTTGGAAGTAATAGTATTATTACTGGAAGTTGCACTATTATTTATTGTATTGTTATTATTTATTAGTATAAATATTATGCAGTTTAATGATGGTAAAGTTGTTTAAAAAGTCACTTTAACGTGTCAGTAGACAGAGATTGTTAATATTAACAAAGTGTAGTTGGTTTACAAAAAATATTTACTATTTACTCCTTATCTAAGACATGTTCAGAGAAATTCAACTTTTGACAAGCACCTCTCGATATTTTACTAAGTCTAAATGCCTCTTTGGATGGTTGGAAATATGTTGTCAAAATTTTAGTTTAAGTTGTTTGCAAACTTTGTTCAATAAAAAGGCTCTATATTTTGAATGTATTTGTCATGCAATGTGATTCCTTTTCTTCATTAGTGCCACTCCCTTGAACTATCACTTTATGGGGCCATGCAAACCTGTATTAATACTTGTGTGCACATTAAAATGTTTTTTTTTTTTTTGTACAATTCTCATGACAGTGGAATAGGTTATTCTTAGCTAGTAATTGCAGTGGAAAATGTGGTTAACATCCACTCAATGCATGGGAAAAAAATACCGTCCAATACCGTGAAACCAATATAATTTTTAAACATACCATGATATAGAATTATGGTCATACCGCCCAGCACTAAAATAAATAAATAAATAAAACCCATTATGATAACAGTCTCCTAGGACTGCACTAGGAAACCACTGTTCTGAAGTGTTATGCATTTTATATTACTACTAGACATTAAGCCCGTTACAACAACGCGTGCTAGAACAGTAGTCCATAAACATTAGTAGGAACAGTCTAAATTAAATGGCAAGGGACCTTTTACCTCATTAAATTTTTTCCGTAAAATGCTAGTAATTTTCTCTGACAGTAATACTGGCTTTGTTGTCCGTAATATGCCTTTAATTTTCTGTCACAACAGTGGGCAATCAGCAGATTCTCCCCAGCAACTGATGTAATGTGCGCGAAAATAAATCTACTTTTACTTTACACTTCACCGGGCCAAGCTTCTTAATCGCAAATCTGACATCCTCAGAGTGAACACTTGCACAACAATGGGGAAGCTGGTCTCCGCGTCTCAGTACCCGATTGGATTTTTCGCGTTTTCTGTTTTAGGTCTTACCTCATTTACCGAAATCCGATTGGATCTGCCGCACGATATTTTATAGGTCCCGCCCTCTCTGTCTTGTGTGACACGTCAGGCGGCCTTTGAAGCATCTGCTTTGAAGCATCCCACCGTGCCCCGCGCATGCGCACTTCACCAGAAGACACACACACATGGACACTGGACGCACACAGGGGTTTTATTAAAGAGGATTACTATTTATATTATTATATTGGTCATTGTGTACAAAACTTCTACAACATATCTACCACTTTGACAATTTTCTGTAACATTACTGGCCAAAATCTGGTGTTAAAAAAATTCATATTTAAAAAAAAAAATCAAATCACCAGTCTGTTACATCATGTGCAGCATGTAAGCCTTGATCCGTCCATTTCATACTGTCTTGAAAACTACAGCCTTCATGAGTATTTTTTGTGTGAGTGAGAAGTGTTTAATGGTTGTGGACGGAGCAAACCCCATTTCTGACCAATTTTTATTTTAGTGTAGAAATGTTATTTTTGTTTAGCAGGAGAATTAAACTTCCTAATTGTAAAAATGGATAATCAGTATGTACTGTATTATGCATTAACATTTATAAATACATTGTCCAGGGCCCAGTTGTTCAAACTATTTAATCGGGATAAAAATGATCTGGATTTTGAAATCCCTTGTTTTACTATCCAGGATCTGGTAACTCATTTTACTTTCATGCTGGTTTTTCAAAGCAACACTAGACTGGATCACTGTTATCCAGATACAGAATATTCAGGATTACCAAATCCGGTTTACTAGTGCTTTAAATGGAACCCACAGTGTAGCCTACTGGCTATGTAAAGAACAACAGGCAGACCAAAAATACCAGTAGCCAAATAGCCATCATGCGTGTTACTTGGAAGAAACAGAAAACACCACAATAAACAAATATTTTTCCACTTCATTTATAAACAGCCAGATTACATTTCAATCTCACAAGAATAAATGAATGAATGACTGAAAGAATAAAATATTTCCCCACATATGCACTGTGGTTATTTTTATATAATTGTAAAACAAAAAAGTCCAATAGTCAACAAAATAAGGAACATTTATAGTTCCTCATTGGTACCGAGACCAGCTCTTTCAATTTCTGCTTTTAGGAGTTGGATTTCCATTCTGACTTTAGTTTGTTGTAGTTGGATAAGGAGGAGTTGTTCCTTTGCCAGAAGAATCTGCACTTCTGTTCTTTCAGTTTCTCTTGTAAGAAGCACCTCATATGCGTCACCATCCAGGTTTGGAGAATGCTTACGCTTTCTTTTTAAAGGTTCTGTGACAACAGCTGGCTCTATCTGTGAGGATCCACCTTCTTCCTCAACCACTTGACTGAGATTGAGGACAAATATTTCCTCTTCATTAGGAAGACCAGGCCCACCCTCCTCTGTAACCGTGGGCTCACCATCGACTTCAACACCATCAATTCCATGCAGAGCTTCTGATTTGTCACCACCAATAATGTCAAGGACAATGTCAGTACACTCACCCCTTCTTGAAAGGCTTGTTACCCGTTGTGGGGTTTTTGGCCTCAGCAAGATCCTTTGTTACCTTGGCTTCCATCTTAATATGACTGGTTTTGTGGTTCTTTTCTGACCAGCCCCTATAGCATTCACATTCTTGGTGATGTCCTCCCAAATGTTCTGTTTGCATTTCTTGGTCACTTCTCTCCCCTTTAATGAACTGAAGTGTCCTACTATGGAGGAATAATGGCACAGAACACAATCCAACAGTGCATGGTTTTCTGCCATTGTTAAATTAGGCCCTTTTGAGTCCATGGTTCCATCTCTTTTGTGTAGCTAATACTGGCCCTGTGCTTGATTGGGGTAATTCAACACATGACAAACCAGTCAGCTCGTTGTTGCTTAATTGGTGTGTGACCAAATAAAATCACCAATTTTTGGCATGGCAGGTGTCTTTCATCGCTACCACAGGTTGGGAAGGAGAAAATACTGTGCAAAAATGTATGCTGAGCGTGCCAAACCACTTGCGCAATACGCTACAGAGGAACTGTATGCCCGTTTTTGCTTTGGGAGGGATGATATCAAGTACATTGCAGACCTTGTCAGGCCAAAGTTACAGCACAAAACCAAAAGGAATCATGCTCTGTCTGTGGAGGAACAGTGCCTAATTGCACTGCGCTTTTATGCCTCTGGGACTTTCTACAAGGTTGTTGGTGACAATATGGGAGTGGACAAATCAACTGTTAGTAATGTGGTGAAAGCTGTCTTAGTTGAATTGGCCAGTCTGGTCAATGAATTTGTTTAATTTCCCAAGGATGACCAGATGGCGCAAACTAAGCGAAGTTTCTTTCTTTTAGGGAACATGCCTAATGCTATTGGTGTTATTGATTGTACTCATGTGCACATTCAAGCGCCTCATGAAAGGGAGTGGCAGTATGTGAACCGAAAAGGGAGGCACAGCATCAATGTCCAACTTGTGGCCAATGCTGACCTCATCATCACAAACTGTGTTGTCAACTGGCCAGGGTCTGTCCATTATGCACATATCCTGAGGGAGAGCGCACTATACAGAAAGATCCAGTCCAACCGACCAAATGGCATAATATTGGGAGACAGTGCTTATCCACTCCTGTCATGGCTGATGACCCCTTTTCCAGTTGCAAACACACCTGAGCAGGCAGGCTTCAACTCTGCACATTGCAAAACAAGATGTGCAATTGAGCACTTAAATGGAGTCCTGAAGAGGCGCTTTGCATACCTTAGCTACTTGCGGGTGGAACCCAAGGTGGCATGCAATATAATACTAGCCTGTATTGTCTTGCATAACATTGCCACCAGGCGTAATGTTCCTCTTGATGACATATATGATGGACCTGAGCCTGATGAAATGCAACCAGAGCAACCTCCAATGTTCGCTCCAAATGAGGGCCAGACTGGACGTGTGATCAGGGATGCAATTGTAAGACATTACTTCTGACTGATGACTTGAGTAATAGTAATTGTCATTTTCATTAAAATACAATGGACAGTAGAGCTTTTTGAGCTTTGAGATTTTGTTTGAGTATTGATATTTCACAGGGATTTTTTTTCCTTTGACTATACCAAAAGGCTTCATGTCTTATTCCCTACTTTATTTACATTGTCACTGTCCTAGTTCAACAATTGTCCAAAATATAAATAGATGTATACATCACCTGCAAACATACAGTAGCTTTTTTGATCAATTTTCAAGTTTTATTTTATTGTGTGCCAGAAATCCACACTGAATCCACCTCTGTGTTGGGATCAGGATTATCCTGATTTTTGGGATCAAATGTGTCCCAATTCATACACAAACTTTTGAACAACACAAAAGACTGTTTGATCCTGATTAAAACTGAGATTGGATTAGGTGATCTGATCTGATTCCAGAATCCCTCTTTTCCCTTTGAACAACCCATTTTCAAGATTTAATCCAATCTGTTATCCCAAACCCCATTGGATTACATTTGAACAACTGGGCCCAGGTGATCTTTGAATCTATTAAGATTACTGGAGAAAGGCATAAATGCATTTGTATTACTTTCTGATCTGAGGTTAGTAACAGGATAATCTAATATCAATTAATGAACTGAGCATGTATTTTATAATGCCATATTTTAAAAGGCAGATGTTATTTTTCAGTTCATTGGGACTGCAAGTTGAAAGTATAGTTTCACTAGATAGATTAAATGGCTCCAAGTCCACCAAAATATCACCGCTCTGCATGGAATTTCATGTACCTCCTTTACCGATTCTTCCCTGATGCTGGCCATGTAAAGTACTTATCTATACCATACAGAAAGGAGGATTCAAAAAGCTGTCAAGAACACTGAAAACAAAATACAAGTTGCCTGACAGAGTACTACAATGCTGGTGAATCCAATAAAATGAAAATGCATATATTATGCAAAAAAATAATTTGAAACCATTATAAATGATGTAAACCACAAACCAAAATATGTATAATATACACATGTACATGTATTATGATCAGGACTTGCGCTGTAATAAATCAAGAGATTTGTTTTTCCTTATATAAAAGTCAAATAGAGAAAGATGGTGAGGGGGAGAGAAAGCGTGCAATGTTTATTTACAGGTAGGCAAGATGTTGGACTAAATACACACAATGGAAATGCAAATACAAGTAGAGGAGATATAAAACAAAAACAGTTGGAAAAAACACCATCTGAGATATTCTTTGAAGCACACCTATTCATGAAACTGTTAAATTATTGGGGAGAAAAACGTTTTAAACAGGGATTACATACAATGAATGAAAAAACACAGTAAGAAAAATTGTGCTTGAGTGAGCAGTGTAAACATCGAATAATGATAATAATTTATTCTCAGATTTTATATGATTCCTACTAATTACCTATTTCAATTCAAAAGCATACATTTTCCTGTAAACTCTGAAGTGACAATCAACAAAAGCCAAGACACTAGGAAAAGTAGAAAAAAAAAACAAGAATTGATCTAACGCAGAAATGTTTCACTCATGGACAATTGTGTATAGTATGTTCAAGAGTAAGCAACGTAGTCCAGTAATATTGCTATTACTTCTTATAAGACAGATACGTTTAGCCAAGGAGACTTGCAATATGTGAGATGCAATTGGCCTCATTTCTGGATCCTTATCCAAGACTTCTTGTACCACTGGGCCGCAAATGGATGGATACATACAGGTGAATTCTTAAATTACAAACATTGGATATATATACTAAGGACTGGGTGGTTAAAAAAAAAAAATAAAAAATTCTGTACGAACTTCTAAAAAAAACAGCCTCTGGGATTCCAGTTCTAAAAGGCAAGCCTGATAACAGCCCACTGCTTTACCAGGTAGAGAATTCAACACTAAACTGGTAGTGCATGATAGTACTTCTCTAAATAATGTAATAATTATCTCAGATAACACCACAGGGCATTTAATAGGTGCCCACGTCACATGACAAGAAATAATAATTTCCTCTCACTTCTTACATCTTAATTTCATGTGCAGGAAATGAACTCTTAACCAACACCAAGTTGTTACTGCTTATTCTTGGTCTGAACATCTTAAATAAAAAATTAAAAATTAAAAAAATGGATAATGTCAGACATCATTTCTGATGTAAACATCAGAATTATCCAACTCAAAACCTGAAAGAATGTTGGAGGGTTTACCCATCATTTATTTTCTTCCACATACTATAAAGTAAATGCTCACAACATACCAAACATGCATTTTTACAGAAACAAGAATGAACTTTTGAATTGAAGACAAGCTTCCCTACGCATTCTTTGTTCATCAGTTCTGCCTAGTTATAGTTAATTCACTGACGACCATCTGTTCCGCGTGGTATCAACATTGCACATTGTGTGTTCTGAGAAATGTGTAGAGATTAGATATTAAAGAAAGATGTGAGAAAACATTACTGAGTGGAAAATATTCCTTGTATTTGTGCATATCCAAGGTGCTTCAACAAACAAGATCGATTGATTTCGGTGGTTTAACAAATATTTAAAGTCTTCAATTCAAACAATCAATTCATTTTAATGCACAAAAATATTCAAAGTCTTATATTCAAAAACACAATTTCATTTTAACACTCTACCATAATACACAAGCAGATTTTCCAGTAGTAGTTTAACTGTATTTTACTTATAATAAATTCCTGGAAGGTATGAATGGATATCAGACAGGTGGATTATGCAACACATGAAACTTGAGATTTTTTCATGGACATTTTGGTACTGTTGGTTGATTTTTAGTCCCTGACATGTGCTGTATCAGGAATTTTGTTATCCTGTATTTTGTTTTCCATTAAAATAAAAATAAATAAATAAATAAAAGACATTAACTATTTTTCTCAGCCATCACCACAAAACAATACAGGGTAAATAACAGTTACAAAATAACATTTTTAACTGGAATATCCCTTTAATGTATCTGAATATTATTTGTTTGCCATATCATGTTGACCTAAAGTTAATCTCTAAAAAAGTATGAAAAGTTTGCTGTTCAGCAATCATGAAAAACTGTGTGTATTGAAGTGCCTGCCCCATTTACAAATAACTTTGACTCTCCTCTGATGGAAAGAGTGCCAGTTCAAGGCTCACTCTTTACTTTGCTGTTAATGCTGCTGGAATAGACCGCAGTCCTCCATGACATAATGTAACATGATGTTATGTTATGTTATGTCATGTCAGGATGCGGGCAGCACGGTGTCGCAGTGGGTAGCGCTGCTGCCTCGCAGTTGGGAGATCTGGGGACCTGGGTTCGCTTCCCGGGTCCTCCCTGCGTGGAGTTTGCATGTTCTCCCCGTGTCTGCGTGGGTTTCCTCCGGGCGCTCCGGTTTCCTCCCACAGTCCAAAGACATGCAGGTTAGGTGGATTGGCGATTCTAAATTGGCCCATACTGTGTTCTTGGTGTGTGGGTGTGTTTGTGTGTGTCCTGCGGTGGGTTGGCACCCTGCCCAGGATTGGTTCCTGCCTTGTGCCCTGTGTTGGCTGGGATTGGCTCCAGCAGACCCCCGTGACCCTGTGTTCGGATTCAGCGGGTTGGAAAATGGATGGATGGATGTCAGGATGCTGGTGGGATAGTTGCATTACCACAACAAATGATACTGCCTGGACAGATTCCAGAGAACCAAAAATAAATAGATAAATCTTTCTGTGACTTTAGTGAATTATATTAAAAAAGACCTCCTTAAAGGACAGATTAGAAAATTCCAATTATCTAAACAAGATAATCAGGGCAGCACTGCTCACATTTTTATGAATTAAATCTCCAGGCTACTTACCAAATTAAGTACTACAGGGAGCTGGATCCAGTTCTTGTAGTGTACCAATGAGTTCTGGATATAACTACAGCTTGGAATAAGATGCAAGTCTTTTACAGGACACAAAAACGTGCTTATGCACCAACACAATGGGAACAATTTCGACATCTCTCCTACCTTAAATTAATCGTTTGAGTTAATAATTCATTTTAGACATTTTTTTTAAAACAGTACATGCACTAGATTATCTTTATATTGTCATGTTCATTTTATTTGGCCGATTCTTCAAAATACATAGACTTGTAAGTTTGCAGACCAGAAGTTAGGTAGCTTATGTGTAAAGTACAGACCCAAAAACAACACCAGATGTTATATTATAAAAGTCATCAGAAACAAAGGCTGTGTGTAGTGAAACCTAGGAGAACTAGAACTACAATGCAAAGCAAAGGTATCCCTTTGTCGTTCACGAGACTTGACATGCCAGTATTTGTTGAGACATTATGTAAAAAGGAAATGAAGAAACATGAAATTTGGTAAATTGTCTTCTGATATCCTGTAAACAGTAGTTAAGACGGGGTGGATATTTTGAAATAAAATGGGAGTGTATATTCAGGATTTGCTGATGACAATTTCCTTTTTCCCCCATTTTCACCATTATATTTCCTTTCCATTTTTAGTTAAATATTTTTGTGTATTGTCCGTTTTAACTTGGGCATTATTTTTTTTTAGAATAAACTCAGTTTTAATTTATTTCCCCTATCTTTTAAAGTTCTCAGATTAACACAATCAATTTTGCAACAGAAATTATTTTTTACATGAAATATACCAATACAAAACACACTGACCCTTCTATTAATACATAATGCCAATCTACAAACAAAAGTGATGCTCCATATGGCCACATATCCCCAACTTCTGATATACCAAAAACAATGAAACAGATATTTATCTTAAGAAAATGAAATTAATTCTGCTTTTTAACTTTCTTCAAAAATGTCTTTAATTAACACTATACTAATACTGAGTAGGGCCTACTTTTGCTCTCAGAACAGCCTCAGTTCTTCACGGAATGGCTTACACAAGATGTTGGAAACATTCTTTGGGATTCCAGTTCATGTTGATATGGTGTAATATCATGGTGGAACAAGCCATTTGAAGAAAATTGTGGCCATGAAGTTATGCATGCAGTCAGCAACAAGACAGACTGTGGTCTACAAGCAAAGATTGAGTGGTATTAATGGGCTCATCCATCCATCCATTATCCAACCCGCTATATCCTAACTACAGTGTCATGGGGATCTGCTGGAGCCAATCCCAGCCAACACAGGGCACAAGGCAGGAAACAAACCCCGGGAAGGGTGCCAGCCTACCGCAAGGCATGCACACACACACACACACACACACACACTAGGGACAAGTTAGAATCGCCAATGCACCTAACCTGCATGTCTTTGGACAGTGGGTGGAAACCGGAGCACCCGGGGGAAACCCACTCAGACACGGGGAGAACATGTAAACTCCACGCAGCAGCACTACCCACTGCGCCACCGTGCCGCCAATGGGCCCAAAGCATGAGAAGAAAAAATTTTTCATGAGAAGAAAATATTTCCTACACCATTATACCACCACCAGTCTGGACGGCTGACACAAGGCAAGCAGAATGCACGGATTCATGCTGTTATTGCCAATGACCAAACCACCTGTGTGCCTCAGCAAAAATCAACATTAATCAGATGAGGCTACATTTTCCCCAGTCCTTAGCTGTCCAGTTTTGGTAAGCCTGTGCCACTAAAGCCTCAGCTTTCTGCATTTGACAGACAGGAGTGGAAAGTGATGCTACCTTCTGCTCTTGAAGCCGATCTACCTCAAGGTTTGATGTATTGTGCATTCCGAGATGCTCTTCCCCTCAGCAAAAATCAACATTAATCAGACGAGGCTACATTTTTCCCAGTCCTTAGCTGTCCAGTTTTGGTAAGCCTGTGCCACTAAAGCCTCAGCTTTCTGCATTTGACTGACAGGAGTGGAAAGTGATGCAACCTTCTGCTCTTGAAGCCGATCTACCTCACGGTTTGGTGTATTGTGCATTCCGAGATGCTCTTCTGCTCACCACAGTTGTACAGAGTAGTTATCGGAATTACTGTAGCCTTCCTGTCAGCTTGCACCAGTCTAACTATTCTCCTCTAAACTCTCATCAACAAGGTGTTTTTTTTGTCTGCAGAACTGCCCTCACTAGATGTTTGGTATTTTTAACACCATTCTGGGTAAACTGATGAGACTTTTGTGTGTAAAAAAATCGCAGACGTTATGGAGATACAGAATTAATACAACTTGCCCATGTTTCGCCAATAATCCTGCCACAGTCAAAATCACTATGACAATGTATAATGTTAACATTAACTGAATCTCCTGCTCTATACCTGTATGATTTTATGCATTGCACTGCTATCACGTGATTGGCTGATCACATAATTGCATGGAAAAGCAGGTGTATAGGTGTCCCTGATTATTTGCTAAGAATGCACACTGTATATTGTTAGGCTTTAGCATGGCACCTTCATAATACATACCCAATAAATGTCCCAATGTCTGCGATCCCCTCACCCCCCCCCCCCCCCCCCCCCCCCCCCCCCTCTTTTTTTTTTTTTTTTTTTTTTTTTTTTGTACGACGATTCCCTCTAATACCCACAAGCAGTTTATAGTCGGTTACCCTGCATATCTAAACCTTCCGTGTCTGTGTGAGAGTGAGTGAGTGTGGGTGTGACTGCAAGTATGCTCCGTGAAGGACGGCTAGTTTCTGTCCATGTATTCACTGCAGCTGATTTAAGCTTGGACTACCCGCGATGCTTAAATATAATAAACGTTTTCGAAAACTTATGGCCAGCCGCTAGGTCTGACAGTATAAATTTAATATGACAAAATTGTTATTATACGAAACACATAACGATAATAAATGCTTGATGACACTTTTAAAATGAGTCTAGTCCATGAACAGAACAGATGGCATAACGCACCATGGATTTTTTTTTTTGACTGATCATACATTTTAATCTATAAATCGCACGCCTAAATTTTCTCTTGGGGAGTCATATGACTGCCACAAAGGGGCTTGTTTACATCCGGATTGAATAAAATGGCTTGTGTTCGGTTTGAAGGACAAGTAATTCAACCAATCACAACCGAGCGAGTAATAGATTGATATTAAAGGAAGCCAAACAAATAAGACAGAGGAAGATGGAGGCGGGACTAATTTATTGGGCTAGCCACCGGTTCTACTACTTCAGCGACAAAATTCCGTGAAAATATGGAGTCTATTAATAATTATGACGTTCTGAAAAAAATACATAGTGAACACTACAAACATGACAGTTGCCTATGCTTCTACATAAATTGGAAGATTTAACTGTGAGGTGCAGCAGTAACGTTAGTTTGTACGATTTAAATTTAAAAACAAAAATTTAAAGACAAAACAAAAATATTTAACGCATGCAATAAATTTACCCGACTTGTAAAGCGCTCTGCAGTAGTGGAAACACATCTATCATGGTAAATAAAAAACACAAAACTTGCAAGTTGCAACCAACCACCCTCGCCCCTTTCAGCATTACAAAATGTATTACGGGTCGACTCGTATGTTTACATCCGAAAAACTAATTCAGTAGTGTAACCACTCTGTCATTTTAACTTGTATTATTATTATTATTACTTATTTAACTTCTTTAGGCCTTCTGCTTCACGATAAGCCCATGCTTTCATACAAAACATGAATCCAAGCAGGTCAGTATCACCGCTATCTGGAGGCAAATAGTGGAGTCACCGCTTGCAAATTAGTTTCTGTTTAGTCATCCCTCTGGTAGAGTTTTGGGGCGGTTTTATACCCCCTGGAACAAGAAGATGGGGTTCGTGTAAGGGTCTTTTTTAGCTTAAACACGCCCCAACACGGATCAGGCAGGTACACTTAAGTTTCGATAAAGAAATAACAACACAATTATGAAATTTTAATTCAAGTACCCTTGCTTTCCGTAAACAGAAAACTTGCACTCGGTCAAACTGCCTATGTCCTTAGTGTTAAAATAATCACCAGGACTTAGCTGTAAATAAGTCAATACAATTACATTAATTTTGAAATAAGAAATGAACTCTGGAAATAGTGATCACTAAGATTCACGCCCACCCCCTTCACTGATTCACCATTTGTATTTCTGTCAAATTTTGTGTTCTCGATGACTAGGTTCTAGACTGATCAGTCACTGGACCACATGACTTTGCAGTCCTGTTCCTAATGCGCAGCAGTTTCACCAGCGCTGCTCACTTGAAAATGTACCTTGAACAGTACTTAATACATAATAAGCTTAAGAAAGCTCTTATACAACAATGTCAAATATAGTCAATACGTCTGGTTTAGTTTTTGTTTTGTATTTTGTTTTTTTACCTTTCACCGTTGTCCACCAACACTCCACCGGACTGTGAATGATTTCTGTTCAACGCCATCTTCTCGCTTTTTTTCTGGCAGCGAATTCAAGGGACTGCGGGTCTGGAGGCTCGGCTCGCCACTGACAGTCCCACCCCTGACGCACGCCGCCACTGAGAGCCAGCCAATCGGAAAGCTCGATTTTGGTGACGAGTCTTCCAATGCTGAAGCAGCTGTGAATCGTGTACACAAAAGGGAGGGGCGATCCGAAATCCTGATAAAAGATGGCCGTCTGAGCTGGGGGAGGAAGTAGTGGCGTAGCGATAACCCGTTACGGATTTTCAGGTGTTGTAGGTGTTCTTTATAGCCTCTTCTCTCAAGACTTTCGCCGCTTTCTGTCTAACAATGTTCAGGTATTTGAGGTTCTATTTGAGGGAGATTTATTATGCTACAACATGGAATCACAGTCAACGTACGCTGCTTAGAAGAAACGCGCCTCTCATTCGTTCACGGTAAAGGGAGGTGCAGTGTTGTATAAACTGACACAAGGAAAGAGTGTAGCTATTTGCAATGAACTGAAGCAAAAGCCATACGCCATAAACGACTGAAGCGATCCTGCAAGGGAAACCAAAAGAAAATACACATGTGAGTGCGCGTTATTTAATAGTACTACTACAGCAACAGCAGGAACCACCTAATCCAAATGCCTTTGTTTGGATGCGTTCAGTAAGGAAACTGAATACACCAATCTCTTCTTCCCCAGACCTACAGAAGATGCCTATTTAAAATATGTAAAAATACACGCCAGAAAACTTGATTAATACTGTACTTGTTGGGTTGGTTCAACCCAAGATGTTAGAACCCTGGAGAAGGTTTCGACGAGAACCGCAATGAGCCCGATAAAGCTCGCCAATCCTTTCCACCTATTTACGACAAAATAACATTAAATTATGAAGGCCACTAAAGCCTCACTGTCAATCCCACAACTTTGGAATTTATTCGATGTGTGTGCTTCTCTGTGTGAAGGAGAATTTCCCAAAGGTTATGCGACGTTTACCCGTAAAAACTTTTAAACTGTGCCTCCCTGTACTTGTTGAACTCATTCTACAGTAACGTTCGATTCATCGTTGTAATTTCCTTTCATAATTTTAAACACTTAATCAATTTCCTGTTAATGTCGGTTTGTTTACATTGAAAAGGTGCAGCTCCTTTAATCTTTCCTAATAACTAATTGTATGCGGTCCTGAAATCAGACTAGTGGCTCTTCTCTTGACTTTCCCTAGCACTGTTATGTCCACACATTTGTGCTATATAATCTGTTAACCTTCTTAATGGCTACTGAACACTGTCTTGATGTTGACAGTGACGTGTTCACTGTGACTCATACGCGGTGCTTGCAATTTTCAGACCTCGCGATGTGTATTCAAATCTAACATGTTTTATTAAATTTCATATGCTGCAAATCTAAACAAGCCTTTTTGCTGTCCTAGACCCTCAAGTAATGATTCAGAGCATTTTAGATTATCTGCTAATCCAGCTGTCATCTGCAAATTGAATAAGATTGTTCTTTACATTCCTATCCAGATTACTTATGTATATATTAAAAATAGTGGGGCCCTAGCACTGACCCCTAAAGAAAGCCACTCTTAAAATCATTCAGTTCGGATACAGTTTCTCACACCATAACCTTCTGCTTTCCTTTGTTTTAGCCAATTCTGCACCCATCAATACACAACACCCTGAACTCCCACCTTTTATTTGATGCCCAAACTCTCATATGGGACCTTATTAAATGTTTCCTGAATGAGTCACTCTGATTTTATTTTGTGTTGCTTCTTCATAGAATTACAGCATGTTCACATGGAGGTGGTTGTGTTTTATTGACTGCTCAGTAAAAGTCCTGTTATTGCCATGAGTGTTTCTATCTTTTCCTTAGAGAAAAGCCAAGCAAATTGACACCTTTTATTGGCTAACTAAAAAGAACACAATATGCAAGCTTTTGAGGTAACTCAGGCCCCTTCTTCGGGCAAGATGTAATCATTTTGCTTGGCTTTTCTCTGCATTCATAATGGCTAACATGGTGCAACACCCTAGTACTATCTTTTCCTTAATAATTTTTTCCATTAATGTACCAGTGATGCATGTTAAGCTAACCAGTTTTGTGATAAAACTACATCCAAATGACGGTTCTTGCTGCACATTCAAATCAAAAAACTAAGGAAAAAAATGCACCAAGGAAATAAAATGTAGTTTGGAATGAAAATGTTAATGGTGATATGCTTAGTTAGTCGTGATTGTAGTTCATTTGACTTAATGCCACAAAAGACTTTCAAAATAGGAATTTAAAAGCCTTTTAAATACTGATATTTGTGGCAAAGTGTTACAGGGGTATCAGTGGGCTGTATCTTCCAGGGAGCACATGTAGCTTGATAAAATGGTTCTTTTTATCTCACAGCCTAATACATTTCTATATATTGTATATCTGTATATTTTATATATCTCTTTACGTCTATCCCACCCCTTTAAAAAGTAAGGTGGTGTACGTGCAAGATGTAAGTTGTGGAGTGTTCAACATAAAATAATTGGTTAAATAGGTGAAACTTTTGGGGAGCTGAATTCATAATAATGACAGTAAGGCGCCACAACAGTTAGCACCAATACTGGGGTTAAATCCCTGGATTGAGAGAGTCTGCATAGAACTTGCACTTTTCCCCAAGTCTATGTGGATTTTGGTCAGTTTTACCCCAGTTTTTCATCACATCCTCATTATGTGTGGTTAAATGTCAACTGTAGATTGGCCCCAGATGGGTGCATATCCAGTTTTGATTAATACCTTGTCTCACTTATGCAGAGATGGACTCAACCCTGAATTAGACTAACTAGGTGTGGTAATTAATGTATGAATCTACTGAAGGTGAAAACTAGCATGAGTAGTACCTGCTATCCAAATGAGCTGAATGAACTGAATAATCTTGGTATGTTGCATTTACTCTCTGTGATATTGTCTCAAAATCTAAAAATGCAAGCCCACCATCCATACCTGAGCAATTATGGTTAAAAATATTAGAACCTAAATATGTGGAAAATCATATAAATATTCATATCTGTTTATGTGTATACACTGGAATTAACTAAAACATTGTGTTAATTATTAACAGAGAATGCAAGGTGTTATGAAACCAACCTAAATCACTACCCCTTAGGACTGGCGACAGTGTGTAGTAGCTCCAGATTTTTTTGCTGCTTAGACTGTTCTAATTCATTTAGGATTAGTTAGGTGAATAATTAGAAAACAGATTATTGCTTTTTATTAATACTGTAATGTGCTAACATTCCTATAATGATAATGTTATTTTAATAATATAATATTCAATAAATATGTATAAATGTATTTAGTTTTTATGTTAAGCATCTATTTTTCTGTTGCAAGATCACCCCCACGTTTTTTCTAAAGAAGTATATGCTTGGTGCCTGGCAACATTATAATTATGTGATCACCATTTATCAGCCACCAATTAACGTTAGTGAAAACCCTTTACCCTGATTTGTCCAAGCAATGTACAGCACTGAGTGTATCAGTATTTGTGGCAGTGTGAAGCAAGAGACTGATTTCCTGTGCTGGGCTGGTTCCTGCCTTCTGCCTAGTGTTCGTAAGATACACTACAATCTGCTGTGTCGCTAAATTGGATTATGCTGTGTCAGGAAATTAATTTAAGTAACCTTTCTTTAATTGCATGTGCATTTTCTACTTATAGATGACTCATGTTTAGTGTTAGTAATATACAAGGGTGGGCAAAAGTAGCATTACTGTACAGTTTGTATGGGAAAAGACGTGCTGCAGGTTATGATCATTACAACATCTTTATTAACCCATTAACCTTATAACTCAAAAGAATGTCACAATGGCACAGTGCACTTAGGTATAATCTTGTAAGTGCTCAAATTGCTGGCCTTCATTATTTACACATTCTTGTAGTTTACTTTCTACACTCAAGCACAATTTAATAGTAATATGAAGAAGACAAATCCAAGTCAAATAATACAAATAAATAATGCAATAATAAATAATACAAGAATAAACTGAGTTTTGTGTACTCGCAACTGTAAACTTACTTTAACCCATCCCATATATCTTTTTCAATATGTATTTTTTTATTTTGCATTTATTGTAAAGAATTACCACGGTCAGAAGTGGCACTTTTTGACACGGCGCCAGGAGTATACTGTCAAATTCTTGACACAGAGCACTTGCATCAAGAACAGCAAAGTACTTTGGGTGTTAGTATGGACAGATGGCCTTGTTATGGCTGCAATGAAAAGTGAAGCAAAGTGATACCTTTTATTGGATACCTGAACAGATTACAATACTCGGCCCATTAAAGGTGTCATGTTGCTTCGCTTCTCATTGCTACCCTAGAAGCTGCCCTAGAGGCATGGCCTTTTAAAATAGTGATTGGGGCTAAGAATTACAGGGATACCAGTGGGCAGTATCTTTTAGGAAGCACATGCTGTTTGATAAATAGGTTCTTTTTATTTCATGACACAGTTCTATCCCAAAAACACCCACACACAGCACAAAGGAGGAAGCAGAGGACAAAATGCTTAAATATTAGTGAAAAAGGCACTTCCCTTGACTTTTAATGCGGATTTAACAGCTTTGAATAAATAGCTGCAAATTCACTGCACTGATGCATCAGAAATAAGGATAAATGTCTTTTCGATGGCTTAGATTTTGGTTTAAGCTCAGACTTGGTTAAGAAAAATGTCCAAAGGCTGGATGGCTTATTGACTAAAGACACTGTCTGAATATTAAACTGTTTTAATAGATACTGTAGTCTGTGAGTGAGCATCAGCAGGCTCACTTTTTATCTTGTTCAGATGTTCTAATCTCATTCTAAATCCTTCTTAATACAAATCATTGGGGACTGGAACCAGTCCCTGTAGCACTGGGCAAAAGTTTTGAAACAGTCCTGGATAGGGCACTAATCAAATTAATAGGGCAACTAATCAATCTATTTAACGCAGAGGCCAATTTGGAATATCAAGTTAATGTAACCTGGATATCTTTGGTGTTGAGGAGAATGTGCAAATTGCTGTTGAAACACAGATGTTGTATTTAAAAGACAGCAGCACTACCCACTGCGCCACAATGCCACCTAATAAAATATATTTATATATAAGTTGCTGAATACCTGGGGCGTTCAGCTCCCCAAACCCAGACACAGGCAGGCACAGAGGCCCAAGTCCAAAGCAACACGTTTATTTCTCAGGGGACCGCTTTTCCTTCACTCCCCGTCTCAATACAGTACATCAAGCACAAAGCACACAATGCTCAGTCCTCTTCTTCTTTCTCCCTTTCTCTGCCACTTCCACTCCTCTCTCAGCTTTGTCCACCTCCTTCCGACACTGGCTCCCCAAATAAAGTGAAGCGGTTCCTTTTATTCAGCACCACCTGGGAGTGCTCCAGGTGGTTGTGGTGGGAAATCCATTGAATGGTTCTGCAGCTCCCCCTGGAAGCCCCATGGAACCCAGCAAACCTGTACCAAACTTCAAGTCCTGGCATGCCCTGCGGAAATCCATGGTACCACAGCCGCCCAGGAGTGCTGCCCTCTAGCATCCCAGTTGAGGTAGTGCTCCGCAGATGCTCTCTCCCCAGGCCCTTCCATCCAGGAGGCGTCCCCGCCCGGTAATGGCCGAGGCCACCCGTCACAATGTATGTATACTTCTAAGTTAGTTCAGTAATCCTCTCAGTAGCTCGATTCAGCAAGCTATTGGCTATATTAATGATTGTGTGGTTGACCTTTAGCTGTAATCTTGTTTTATAAAGTTTGTCTCAGTATTTTTACATATATATATATATATATATATATATATATATATATAGACATATATACAGTGCCCTCCATAATGTTTGGGACTGAGACACATTTTTCCATGATTTACCCCTGTGAAAAAAGATCTTCTGGTGCACAGAGAAGACCAAGATGAACCTGCATCAGAGTGATGGCAAGAGCAATGTATGGAGACGAAAAGGAACTACCCAAGGTCCAAAATATACCACCTCATTTATTAAACATGGTGGTGGGGGTGTCATGTCTTGGGCATGTATGGCTGCCATAGGTACTGGCACACTTCTCTTTATTGGGGATGTAACATGCTGAAGGCAGTTACGCAATTAATTCCGAGGTGTACAGAAACATCTGCCCAAGTTCCAATAAATGTCCAACAAACTTGTAGGATGGTGCTTCATATTACAACAAGAACAATGATCCATGCATACTGCTAAGGTGACACATGCATTTTTCAAAGCTAAAAAAAATAGAAAAATCTTGAATGGCCTAGCTAGTAACCCAATTTAAATGCAATTGAGTAGGATGTCCATATGCTGAAGAGAAAACTTACGGGGATAAACAAGAAGGAGCTTAAGATGGCAGCAGGAGAGGCTTGGCAGAGCATCACCAGGGAAGATCCTTAGCACAGAATCACAAATTTCAAGCAGCCATGCAATGATGTACAACAAAGCACTAAATATAATGGCTTTAATAGAAATTCCATTGCGATGTCCCAAACGCGATAATGTTCTGTTTTGGGGGGACCATGTAGAAAAAGTGTAATTTCTACATGGTGAGACTGAAATGTATGCAAATACCCTTATTTTAAAGTCTGCAGTGTGCACTTTAATCACGTGAATTGTTTGATTTGTAGTTTTAAACAGTGAAAGAGAGGAATCAATCAAGGAAAAATGTGCCCATGTGCCCCTTGACAATCTTCGTGTAGCACTTCCTGGCGTTGAGGAAGTGCTACAGTCCATGGCTCTGGAATCGTCCATGCACCCCCTGACGGTGGCCATGGGCCCCAACAGGGTTGAGCTTCCAAGCTCCAATCCTGTGGCCCTGATGCAAACCGGGAGACACCTCTTGTGTCCCGGGAGAGGTATTGCCTCACACCCAGTCCTTCCATCGTCCAGGTGTCCCCAACACTGCCCCTCCCTCAGCTGAAACTCATAGAGCAAAGCGGCCCGTCCCGTAGGGCTGTCTTCTGAAAGGATGGGGCAGTGGCATGTGCTGGTTCACAATTCCGCCTTGAAAAAGGATCTCAGGAAAAGGGTGGGGAGACACTGCACTGAGATTTAGGCACTCAAAGCACCGGCGCTTCCCTTCATGGCCCCGTGTGCTCCAGACATGGAAACAGAACAGGAAACTGTGCTGCGCCTTGTACCCAGCCAGGTTCAGGTTTTCACTCCACCCCAGTGGAGAGCAGCACTGTACCACAGGTGAGCACAGAGGCTCACACTGCACCTTGTTGGGAGACCCTGTCTTCTTTCTCCATGGCCTCTCTTTATTTTGGGGTGCAGTAACAGCCTGGATCTCTTTATGGGAAAAAGAGGAACCCCACGCTGTTTGCACTCCTCTTGACCTGGATGAGACCGCTGTGGCTTCTTGGGGCAGGGTGGTATGGGTGCCGACACATACAAGCCAGCCCCTCCTCCATGCCTCAGCCGTTTTCGCCCACATGGAGTGATCAGTAGTCATCCCCCAGTCTACTGTTGGACCCCCTTCTACTCGAGTCCGTTCAAAATCATCCTGGTTCAGTTCGCTAGGGGTTCCCTTATTATATGCGATACCGGTATCACTTTCCTGTACCTCCCCATCTGCTTTGAGAAGACAAATCCCTAGCTGCTGCAGATACTGGTCTACCTTCTTCTGCTGTGCCCTGGCTGCCTCCTCCAGTTCGTCGATCGCCATCTTGATTTTCCCGGCGATCTGCACTAAAGCTTGGACAGGTCATAAAACTCTGTCAAGCTCCTGAAATATGAATTCTTTTATTTATTTCGGCCAGTGAAGGGGACAGGCTTCCACGAGCCCCGTCTGGAGTCAATACACGTACGGCTTACCTGCGCATGCAACGTCGGGTGTTTCTCGGGAATGGGGTGGAGGTTCACCATCCCTGTCTGTGCTACTTTAACAGCAGGATCCTGGCACACACCCTCCACCCTCTTACCTGCTTCAAGGAAAACTTCTTGGCCCTCTACCATCCGCTCCTCTGCTGGGTAAAGCCCGTCAGGATAAGGCTACAGGCACTCTTTCGCCAGCTCCGGTTTCTCCGTGAACAGCGGGTCCTTGTCCTGTCGTCGTCTCCGGAATCGGTATCCTTTGGCTAGCAATACACATCCGGGTGGACTCCCCCTATGAGGTAGGCGCACGGAACAGCGCTACAACACTCCCAGGGCAAACTCTCTCCGGGTCTGGTTCTTACCTCCTGGATCCCTTCTCCTGGAGGCAGCTTCCCTTGCCTGGCTACTTCTTCAGGCAAATTGATCCCTTCACTGAGGACTGGCTTTTTCGGATTGCCCGCTGTCTTCACGTTGTGCCTGACCTTATTCCTTCCCATCGGAGAGGAGTGGTGTTTCTATGAGCCTTTGGCGGACTGTAGGGTGAGCCTCTGGTGCACAGCATGTGTGCGTGTCCTCAGCACTGCTGTGTGGGGTTGTCACATAAAATTACTGCAGGTCCCTGCCAAACACATGGCCAGGAAATCCTGCCGACTATGCCAATGTGACACCTGTATGGGGCGTACCAGCCACCCAACACAGACAGACACAAGAGGCACACCTGTAAAAGCTCACACTTTTTATTTTCTTCTTTTTCAGCACACAGAGCACACGTCACCACAAATAGGCACAGTCCCTTCTTTCTTTTCCCTTTCTCTCTCTCCCTTTTTCTCTTCTGCCGCTTCTACTCTCCGAGGTAGCCCTTTTTATGTTGCACTCTTCTGGGCAAGAGCCGTTTACCACTATATATATATACTAGCAAAATACCCGCGCTTCGCAGCGGAGAAGTAGTGTGTTAAAGAGGTTATGAAAAAGTAAAGGAAACATTTTAAAAATAACGTAACATGATTGTCAATGTAATTGTGTTGTCATTGTTATGAGTGTTGCTGTCATATATATATATATATATATATATATATATATATATATATATATATATATATATACATACATATACACACATACATGCACTTACAATAACATAGAAATCAATATAAACAACATTAACATTATTATCATATGAGAATATGAAGTAATATATAAGAAGCACATTTCATATAAATATAAATTATTAAACAGTAAAATCTTCTTCTATAATTTGCTACCGTGGCTATTCGTTTGTCTGTCCAGGATTTTAAATCACCTGTAGCTCGCAAACCATTTCACCTATTGACTTGAAATCTGGTACACATATAGTACGTCACGTCTGCTATCCGCTTTATGGGGTGATGATTGTATTACTCTTTTTATCTTTATTTTATTTTATTGTAGAATCAACTCCTATCTGCGCACACCAGGGCGGCCGTGGGCGGATGCGTATGGTGTATTCACTCCATGTTATCGTGCATTGCGCTGTCACTGGTATTTTGATAAAAGAATTTGAACAACATATAAGAAGCGTATAAATTTCGAGCAAAATACCCGTGCTTCGCAGCGGAGAAGTAGTATGTTAAAGAGGTTATGAAAAAGTAAAGGAAACATTTTAAAAATAACGTAACATGATTGTCAATGTAATTGTGTTGTCATTGTTATGAGTGTTGCTGTCATATATGTATATACTAGCAAAATACCCGCGCTTCGCAGCGGAGAAGTAGTGTGTTAAAGAGGTTATGAAAAAAAAAGGAAACATTTTAAAAATAACGTAACATGATTGTCAATGTAATTGTGTTGTCATTGTTATGAGTGTTGCTGTCATATATATATACATATACACATATACACACACATATACACACATATACAGATATATTATATATACATATACACATATATTTTTTATATATATATATTTTATATATATATATATATATATATATATATATATATATATATATATATATATATATATATACATACACATACATACATACATACATACATACATACATATACACACATAGATGCACTTACAATAACATAGAAATCAATATAAACAACATTAACATCATTATCATATGAGAATATGAAGTAATATATAAGAAGCACATTTCATATAAATATAAATAATTAAACAGTAAAATCTTCTTGTATAATTTGCTACCGTGGCTTTTCGTTGGTCTGTCCAGGATATTTAAATCACCTGTAGCTTGCAAACTGTTTCACCTATTGACTTGAAATGTGGTACACATATAATACGTCACGTCTGCTATCCGCTTTATGGGTGATGATTGTATTACTCTTTTTATGTTTATTGTATTTTAGAATCAACTCCTATCTGCGCACACCAGGGCGGCCGTGGGCAGATGCGTATGGTGTATTCACTCCCATGTTATCGTGCATTGCGCTGTCACTGGTATTTTGATAAAAGAATTTGAACAATATATAAGAAGCGTATAAATTATTAAACAGTAAAACATTAACATTTAAGAAGTAAAGTTACATTGAGTACTACTGCAGTGCCTTCGGGTATACCTCATTTTTTCTTTGCCCATTACATGCTTAAATGTATACATTTTTTGGTGTACCTACCCGAGAACACGCGACATATAACCGACCGTGGGAGAAGCATGGATTTTAAAGAAGCGTTGAGTTCATCTGCTGGTCTCCCTCGTGGAATAACTGGTAATGTTTCACTAAAATCTACAGCGAGTAAAACGACATTACCTCCTTTTTTTTTTGTACGATCTCTGAGATGTTGCTTTTTTCGGTTCAAGGCTTCATAAGCTCTTTTATGTTCCATGGTGTACTTAATAAGTACTAATTATCCCCAAACCATCATCTTTGAATGTTGCAAGACTTTCGCCTTGTATGTAGATCGGGGTAATTACATTCATTGCATTCCTAGTCTGAATCACAATCTGATTGTATGGGTGGTTACCTGGCACTGTAGGGTTGCCACCCGTCCTTTAAAATACGGAATCGTGCCGCGTTTGACAATGAAATTGCGCGTCCCGTTTTGGATCAATACTGGACGGGATTTATCCCGTATTTTTGTAATCATTTTTTTTTTAAAGCAGCGTCTCATGCAAATCATCCCACACGCATTTTATGAAGATGCCTCCTTTCCTACTTTTGATTGGGTAATACTTGATGTCATCGTTAGTTTGATTGGTGTTTTTAACTGTCCAGTGAGGAGGGCGTGTCTTTTAAGTACAGTCTGCAAAGTGTTGGCACTGAGATGTGGCGTCAGCGCCATACTTGAAGCCCCTAACGTTGCGGTCAGCAAGTCGGCTAACATCGGCCATGTGCCGTCTTTCAGTTGCGAGAAGCAGATCATAGAATGGTTGAAACTGTTGCCCCTAACGTTGTGCCACGGCGTGTGGTTCGTTTATACCTCGTGTCTTCTCATTAAACTTTTATCTCGCGAATATGTTATTGCAATCTGCAGCGGGAGCGTTTCTATAAACTTTATTTAAACTTACGTTTTACACCGTGGTTTGTTTCCCTTATGAACATGCTTGTATGCTTAACTCGCTCCGTTCTCAATTGTTTAATTAATTTTTTGCTCTTCGCTGTTTGCGGCTGTTCCTCCATTTCCCCCTACTTCGTTCTTTTATCTCGCGAATATGTTATTGCAATCCTTAACGGGAGCGTTTCAATAAACTGATTGAAAATAGTTTTGCATTTACCTTTTTAGTAAAAGGCGAGCTTTTAAGCCTGAGAAATCACCCCGTAAATGCACACGTTTAATTGGACATGTGTTAATATGTATGGTTACACAGTATTAAAAGACAGTCAAAAATTAACGTCATTTACCTTCGTTCCCGCGTGCGACTCGTGCTGTAAATCTCTTCCTTGTTTTTAGTTCACGTGATTACGTAGGAGGCGTGATGACGCGATACGTGACTCCGCCTCCTTCATTACAGTGTATGGACAAAAAATATGTTCCAGTTATGACCATTACGCTTTGAATTTCGAAATGAAACCTGCCTAACTTTTGTAAGTAAGCTGTAAGGAATGAGCCTGCCAAATTTCAGCCTTCTACCTACACGGGAAGTTGGAGAATTAGTGATGAGTGAGTCAGTGAGTGAGTGAGTCAGTCAGTGAGGGCTTTGCCTTTTATTAGTATAGATACACACACACATAAACATTTATATACATATATATACATATCTACATATACACATCTACATATATATACACACATACATAAACACACACATAAGACTTACTGACTGAAACGGGCTTTCATTGACAATCATGTTACGTTATTTTTAAAATGTTTCCTTTTTTTTTCATAACCTCTTTAACACACTACTTCTCTGCTGCGAAGCGCGGGTATTTTGCTAGTATATATATATATATATATATATACATATACACACATACATGCAGTTTTAATAACACAGAAATAAATATAAGCATTAACACCATTATCATATGAGAATATGAAGTAATATATAAGAAGCACATTTCATATAAATATAAATTATTAAACAGTAAAATCTTCTTCTGTAATTTGCTACCGTGGCAATTTGTGTGTCTGTCCAGGATTTTAAATGACCTGTAGCTCGCAAACCGTTTCACCTATACACTTGAAATGTGGTACACATATAGTACGTCACGTCTATTATCCGCTTTATGGGTGATGATTGTTTTACTCTTTTTATGTTTATTTTATTTTATTGTAGAATCAACTCCTATCTGCGCACAGCAGGGCAGCCGTGGGCGGATGCGTATGGTGTATTCACTCCATGTTATCGTGCATTGCGCTGTCAGTGGTATTTTGATAAAAGAATTTGAAGAACATATAAGAAGCGTATAAATTATTAAACAGTAAAACATTAACATTTAAGAAGTAAAGTTACATTAAGTACTACTGCAGTGCCTTCGGGTATACCTCATTTTTTGTTTGCCCATTACATGCTTAAATGTATACATTTTTTGGTGCACCTACCGGAGAACACGCGACATATAACCGAGCGTGGGAGAAGCAGGGATTTTAAACACGCGTTGAGTTCATCTGCTGGTCTCCCTCGTGGAATAACTGGTAATGTTTGACTAAAATCTACAGCGAGTAAAACGACATTACCTCCTATTTTTTTTTTTTACGATCTCTTGAGATCTTGCTTTTTTCGGTTCAAGGCTTCATAAGCTGTTTTATGTTGTATGGTGTACTTATCCCAAACCATCATCTTTGAATGTTGCAAGACTTTTGCCTTGTATGTAGATCGGGGTAATTACATTCATTGCATTCCTAGTCTGAATCACAATCTGATTGTATGGGTGGTTACCTGGCACTGTAGGGTTGCCACCCGTCCTTTAAAATACGGAATCGTGCCGCGTTTGACAATGAAATTGCGCGTCCCGTTTTGGATCAATACTGGACGGGATTTATCCCGTATTTTTGTAATCATTTTTTTTTTAAAGCAGCGTCTCATGCAAATCATCCCACACGCATTTTATGAAGATGCCTCCTTTCCTACTTTTGATTGGGTAATACTTGATGTCATCGTTAGTTTGATTGGTGTTTTTAACTGTCCAGTGAGGAGGGCGTGTCTTTTAAGTACAGTCTGCAAAGTGTTGCACTGAGATGTGGCGTCAGCGCCATACTTGAAGCCCCTAACGTTGCGGTCAGCAAGTCGGCTAACATCGGCCATGTGCCGTCTTTCAGTTGCGAGAAGCAGATCATAGAATGGTTGAAACTGTTGCCCCTAACGTTGCGCCACGGCGTGTGGTTCGTTTATACCTCGTGTCTTCTCATTAAACTTTTATCTCGCGAATATGTTATTGCAATCTGCAGCGGGAGCGTTTCTATAAACTTTATTTAAACTTACGTTTTCTACACCGTGCTTTGTTTCCCTTATGAACATGCTTGTATGCTTAACTCGCTCCGTTCTCAATTGTTTAATTAATTTTTTGCTCTTCGCTGTTTGCGGCTGTTCCTCCATTTCCCCCTACTTCGTTCTTTTATCTCGCGAATATGTTATTGCAATCCTTAACGGGAGCGTTTCAATAAACTGATTGAAAATAGTTTTGCATTTACCTTTTTAGTAAAAGGCGAGCTTTTAAGCCTGAGAAATCACCCCGTAAATGCACACGTTTAATTGGACATGTGTTAATATGTATGGTTACACAGTATTAAAAGACAGTCAAAAATTAACGTCATTTACCTTCGTTCCCGCGTGCGACTCGTGCTGTAAATCTCTTCCTTGTTTTTAGTTCACGTGATTACGTAGGAGGCGTGATGACGCGATACGTGACTCCGCCTCCTTCATTACAGTGTATGGGACAAAAAATATGTTCCAGTTATGACCATTACGCTTTGAATTTCGAAATGAAACCTGGCCTAACTTTTGTAAGTAAGCTGTAAGGAATGAGCCTGCCAAATTTCAGCCTTCTAGCTACACGGGAAGTTGGAGAATTAGTGATGAGTGAGTCAGTGAGTGAGTGAGTCAGTCAGTGAGGGCTTTGCCTTTTATTAGTATAGATACACACACACATAAACATTTATATACATATATATACATATCTACATATACACATCTACATATATATACACACATACATAAACACACACATAAGACTTACTGACTGAAACGGGCTTTCATTGACAATCATGTTACGTTATTTTTTAAAATGTTTCCTTTTTTTTTCATAACCTCTTTAACACACTACTTCTCTGCTGCGAAGCGCGGGTATTTTGCTAGTATATATATATATATATATATATACATATACACACATACATGCAGTTTTAATAACACAGAAATAAATATAAGCATTAACACCATTATCATATGAGAATATGAAGTAATATATAAGAAGCACATTTCATATAAATATAAATTATTAAACAGTAAAATCTTCTTCTGTAATTTGCTACCGTGGCAATTTGTGTGTCTGTCCAGAATTTTAAATGACCTGTAGCTCGCAAACCGTTTCACCTATACACTTGAAATGTGGTACACATATAGTACGTCACGTCTATTATCCGCTTTATGGGTGATGATTGTTTTACTCTTTTTATGTTTATTTTATTTTATTGTAGAATCAACTCCTATCTGCGCACAGCAGGGGCAGCCGTGGGCGGATGCGTATGGTGTATTCACTCCATGTTATCGTGCATTGCGCTGTCAGTGGTATTTTGATAAAAGAATTTGAAGAACATATAAGAAGCGTATAAATTATTAAACAGTAAAACATTAACATTTAAGAAGTAAAGTTACATTAAGTACTACTGCAGTGCCTTCGGGTATACCTCATTTTTTGTTTGCCCATTACATGCTTAAATGTATACATTTTTTGGTGCACCTACCGGAGAACACGCGACATATAACCGAGCGTGGGAGAAGCATGGATTTTAAACACGCGTTGAGTTCATCTGCTGGTCTCCCCGTGGAATAACTGGTAATGTTTGACTAAAATCTACAGCGAGTAAAACGACATTACCTCCTATTTTTTTTTTTACGATCTCTGAGATCTTGCTTTTTTCGGTTCAAGGCTTCATAAGCTGTTTTATGTTGTATGGTGTACTTATCCCAAACCATCATCTTTGAATGTTGCAAGACTTTTGCCTTGTATGTAGATCGGGGTAATTACATTCATTGCATTCCTAGTCTGAATCACAATCTGATTGTATGGGTGGTTACCTGGCACTGTAGGGTTGGCACCCCGTCCTTTAAAATACGGAATCGTGCCGCGTTTGAGAATGAAATTGCGCGTTCCCGTTTTGAATCAATACTGGACGGGATTTATCCGTATTTTTTTTATCATTTTTTTTTTTAAAGCAGCGTCTCATGCAAATCATCCCACACGCATTTTATGAAGATGCCTCCTTTCCTACTTTTGATTGGGTAATACTTGATGTCATCGTTAGTTTGATTGGTGTTTTTAACTGTCCAGTGAGGAGGGCGTGTCTTTTAAGTAGAGTCTGCAAAGTGTTGGCACTGAGATGTGGCATCAGCGCCATAGTTGAAGCCCCTAACGTTGCGGTCAGCAAGTCGGCTAACATCGGCCATGTGCCGTCTTTCAGTTGCGAGAAGCAGATCATAGAATGGTTGAAACTGTTGCCCCTAACGTTGCGCCACGCGTGTGGTTCGTTTATACCTCGTGTCTTCTCATTAAAGTTTTATCTCGCGAATATGTTATTGCAATCCGCAGCGGGAGCGTTTCTATAAACTTAATTTAAACTTACGTTTTACACCGTGCTTTGTTTCCCTTATGAACATGCTTGTATGCTTAACTCGCTCCGTTCTCAATTGTTTAATTAATTTTTGCTCTTCGCTGTTTGCGGCTCTTCCTCCATTTCCCCCTACTTCGTTCTTTTATCTCGCGAATATGTTATTGCAATCCTTAACGGGAGCGTTTCAATAAAACTGATTGAAAATAGTTTTGCATTTACCTTTTTAGTAAAAGGCGAGCTTTTAAGCCTGAGAAATGACCCCGTAAATGCACACGTTTAATTGGACATGTGTTAATATGTATGGTTACACAGTATTAAAAGACAGTGAACAACGTCAGTTACCTTGTTCCCGCGTTTGATAAAAGGTGAGCTTTTAAGCCTGAGAAATCACCCCGTAAATGCACACGTTTAATTGCACATGTGTTAATATGTATACTTACACAGTATTAAAAAACAGTCAAAAATTAACGTCGTTTACCTTCGTTCCCCGCGTGCGACTCGTGCTGTAAATCTCTTCCTTGTTTTTAGTTCACGTGATTACGTAGGAGGCGTGATGACGCGATACGTGACTCTGCCTCCTCCATTACAGTGTATGGACAAAAAATATGTTCCAGTTATGACCATTACGCTTTGAATTTCGAAATGAAACCTGCCTAATTTTTGTAAGTAAGCAGTAAGGAATGAGCCTGCCAAATTTCAGCCTTCTACCTACACGGGAAGTTGGAGAATTAGTGATGAGTGAGTCAGTCAGTCAGTGAGTCAGTCAGTCAGTGAGGGCTTTGCCTTTTATTAGTATAGATATATAATATAGATATAAATATAGACATACATACATTCACACATATATATATATATATATATATATATATATGTGTGTATATATATATATATATATATATATATATACTGTATGTGTATATATATATATTATATATATATATATATATATATATACTGTATGTGTATATATATATATATATATATATATATATATATATATATATATATATATACTGTATATATACATATCTACTTATTGGCTCCTGTATTTAGGATATAGCAGGTTGGATAATAGATAGATAGATAGATACTTTATTAATCCCAATGGGAAATGGATGGATGGACATCTGTATGCATAGCCCTATTTGCCCGTTTTCGTTTTTTTTTCTTTCTTCAGTAATATTTCAGTAAACCCGGAGCTTGTCAGTTCAAATCCTGGTACTGACACCACTGTGTGACCCTGAGAAAGTCACTTCACCTGCCTGTGCTGCAAAAAACAAAAGTAATGTAACAAATTGTACCTCAGATGTTGCAAGTTGCTGGAATAAAGGCATAAGTAAAATAGATAAATATGTATTATACACATAGGAACTATTCATTTATTTTCAGTTAAGTCATCTGCAGCAAACTTTTATAAATGAGGGTTTCTCATTTTTAGATAGTGCAAACTGTTTCTTCTTCATTGACGTTTTCTCTTGGAGAGGTTTTTTCATTTCATTGAAAATTAATGCAACAGCTGCCAAAATATGTAGCTTTCTTATTAATTTTTCAACATTGTGTAAAATAAATTTATAAAGTAACATAAAAGGTTTAAATACTGGTTATCCTTTTACACTAAAATATTACTAAAGAGATACAAAAAAAATAAAATGGTTTTCTGAATCACAATCTGATTGTATGGGTGGTTACCTGCCAGGTCACGCTTGTGGTTTGTCAGCAAGTCGCCTTACGTCTGCCACGTGCCCTCTTTCTGTTCCCAGAAGCAGATCATAGAATGGTTTTAATAGTTTACTTTCAAATAATGCAAAGAGTATGCGACATGTGTTTCTCCCTAATTCTGGGCTCATCGGGCGTACACACTCACTGCATCCCCTCTCCGGAATCGAATCTCTATCGTCAGCGCCAGAGGTGAAGCCCCTAACGTTGCACTACGGCGTGTGGTTTGTTTATACCACGTGTCTTCTCATTAAACTTTTATCTCGCGAATATGTTATTGCAATCCGCAGAGGGAGCGTTTCTATAAACTTAATTTAAACTTACGTTTTACACCGTGCTTTTTTCCCTTATGAAGATCCTTGTATGCTTCACTCGCTCGCTTCTTATTGTTTCACTCCCTTCTCAATTGTTTAATGAATTTTTTGTTCTTCGCTGTTTGCGGCGCCAGAGTTGAAGCCCCTAACGTTGCGGTCAGCAAGTCAGCTAACATCCGCCATGTGCCGTCTTTCAGTTGCGAGAAGCAGATCATAGAATGGTTTTAATAGTTTACTTTCAAATAATGCAAAGAGTATTCGACACGTGTTTCTCCCTAATTCTGGACTCATCAGGCGTACACACTCACTGCATCCGCTCTCGGGAATCGAATCTCGAATGTCAGCGCCAGAGGTGAAGCCCCTAACGTTGCGCTATGGTGTGTGGTTCGTTTATACCTCGTGTCTTCTCATTAAACTTTTATCTCGCGAATATGTTATTGCAATCAGCAGCGGGAGCGTTTCTATAAACTTAATTTAAACTTACGTTTTACACCGTGCTTTGTTTCCCTTATGAAGATGCTTGTATGCTTTACTCGCTCGCTTCTTATTGTTTCGCTCCCTTCTCAGTTGTTTAATGAATTTATTGTTCTTCGCTGTTTGCGGCTCCTCCTTCATTTGTCCCTACTGCGTTCACAGTCTTTTCACGTGATTACGTGGGAGGCGTGATGACGTGACACTCAACTCCTCCTCCCACGGCCATCGAGCTGCCGTCCATTACAGTATATTGTGAAAAAAGAGGTTCCAGTTATGACCATTACGCATTGAATTTCGAAATGAAACCTGCCTAAGTTTTGTAAGTAAGCTGTAAGGAATCAGCCTGCCAAATTTCAGCCTTCCACCTACACGGGAAGTTGCAGAATTAGTGATGAGTCAGTCAGTCAGTCAGTCAGTGAGTCAGTGAGGGCTTTGCCTTTTATTAATTAGTATAGATATATATATATATATATATATATATATATATATATATATATATATATATATATATATATATATATATATGTAAATGTAAACATACTGAGACAGCTAGAAAATAAGATTACATCCCTTTCTCACTTGGACAAAAGGCAGTGGTGCTGTAAGAATTATGTTTCTAGACTTCTCTAGCGCCTTCAACACAATCCCAACCTCTGCTCCTTAGGGACAAGCTGACAGAGATGGGAGTAGATTCATACCTGGTGGCATGGATTGTGGACTATCTTAAAGACAGACCTCAGTATGTGCGTCTTGGGAACTGCACGTCTGACATTGTGGTCAGCAACACAGGAGCGCCACAAGGGACTGTACTTTCTCCTATCCTGTTCAGCTTTTATACATCGGACTTCCAACACAACTTGGAGTCCTGCCACATGCAAAAGTTTGCTGATGACACTGCTATCGTGGGCTGCATCAGGAGTGGGCAGGAGGAGGATTATAGGGCCCTAATCAATGACTTTGTTAAATGGTGCGACTTAAACCACCTACACCTGAACACCAGCAAAACCAAGGAGCTGGTGGTGGATTTTTGGAGGCCCAGACCCCTCATAGACCCCGTTATCATTAGAGGTGACTGTGTGTAGATGGTGCAGACCTATAAATACCTGGGGGTGCAGCTGGATGATAAATTAGACTGGACTGCCAATACTGATGCTCTGTGTAAGAAAGGACAAAGCCGGTTATACTTCCTTAGAAGGCTGGTGTCCTTCAACATCTGCAATAAGATGCTGCAGATGTTCTATCAGATGGTTGTGGCGAGCGCCCTCTTCTACGCAGTGGTGTGCTGGGGAGGCAGCATAAAGAAGAAAGATGCCTCACGCCTGGACAAACTGGTGAGGAAGGCAGGCTCTATTGTTGGCATGGAGCTAGACAGTTTGACATCTGTGGCAGAGCAACGGGCGCTTAGCAGGCTTCTATCAATTATGGAAAATCCACTGCATCCACTAAACAGTGTCATCTCTAGACAGAGGAGCAGCTTCAGCGACAGACTGCTGTCACTGTCCTGCTCCACTGACAGACAGAGATCGTTCCTCCCCCAAACTATGCGACTCTTCAATTTCACCCAGGGGGGTAAACGTTAACATTTAACATTATACAAAGTTATTGTCTGTTTTTACCTGCATTATTATCAATCTTTAATTTAATATTGTTTTTTTGTATCAGTAAGGTGCTGCTGGAGTAAGTGAATTTCCCCTTGGGATTAATAAAGTATCTATCTATCTATCTATCTATCTATCTATCTATCTATCTATCTATCTATCTATCTATCTATCTATAGGTCAATCAAGTGTACATACTGCAAAATATGAAATTACTGCGTAAATCATAACTGATGTACTAATTGTTGATTATGTTTGCTGTAAATTACATGGGTACTAAAAGATGTAATTGTCAAAATGTCTTGTAGATTTAGTGGTCCACCCCAGACTATGCTTTTAAGATGAAGAATGGATTAAATTCTAACCCGTACCAGTAGCCCAATGAATCTAGCAGAGGAATGAAGGGTAATTGCCAGAGAAGAAAGAGACCAAAGCTATTGCGCAAGAGTGGGATTAGAGGTTAGACAGGGTGCTTTGGTGTGGTATCAAGATTAGGCAAAATGGAACCGCTACTCCACTGGGCCGATTTAGTATCTCAGTGGAAATGCAGGCCTAGAGTGGCAGTAGAATGTTTGTTTTTTTTTTTCCTTGCTTTAATACTTTGAACCCTTCATTTGCTTGTCCAGGTGTTGTATTTATTTTATAATTGAAATGCCACGTTTGGCATATTTTGGTTTTGTTGGCTTTATTCTGTAAGTGGAGATGCTCTATTCGATGTATTTTATTTTTTATACAAGTTGTTTTTAATCATCAACTTTGTTTTATAGAGGTTTTTTTATTTGGGCTTTTTGAAAGTGCTTGGCCCCTAGGCACAATTATTTACAGATTTCTAATTCTTTTTGGAGTTCTTTTATAGAATGAAAAAATAATCATCTTCAAGAGTAAGCCGGCCAAGGAGCTTTTTCTCCACTGTTATTTGTGAACAGTCTACAAAAATGTGTGTTACATGGAAAATGGCCTTGAAAGCACTCTTTTAGGTGTGGTTTGTGTCCTTTACCTTCAACAGTTCCCATGGCAGACTGCATGATAACAGTCTTCAGAATACAACACAGTTATTTAGCCACATTCGGAGCTCCAAGTTTTTACCTCATCAGCCCAGAAAGCACAGAGAATCTGCTCCCTGTGCATGTTCCATCTACACCCTAGAACTAGCCATCATCTATATGCTACACCGATCCCTCTCTCACTTGGACAGAGGCAGTGGTGCTGTAAGAATTATGTTTCTAGACTTCTCTAGCGCCTTCAACACAATCCAATCTCTGCTCCTTAGGGACAAACTGACAGAGATGGGATTAGATTCATACCTAGTGGCATGGATCGTGGACTATCTTAAAGACAGACCTCAGTATGTGCGTCTTGGGAACTGCACGTCTGACATTGTGGTCAGCAACACAGGAGCGCCACAAGGGACTGTACTTTCTCCGGTCCTGTTCAGCCTATATACATCGGACTTCCAATACAACTCGGAGTCCTGCCATGTGCAAAAGTTCGCTGATGACACTGCTATCGTGGGCTGTATCAGGAATGGGCTGGAGGAGGAGTATAGGGACCTAATCAATGACTTTGTTAAATGGTCCGACTCAAACCACCTACACCTGAACACCAGCAAAACCAAGGAGCTGGTGGTGGATTTTAGGAGGCCCAGACCCCTCATAGACCCAGTGATCATCAAAGGTGACTGTGTGCAGATGGTGCAGACCTATAAATATCTGGGAGTGCAGCTGGATGATAAATTAGACTGGACTGCCAATACTGATGCGCTGTGCAAGAAAGGACAAAGCCGGTTATACTTCCTTAGAAGGCTGGCTTCCTTCAACATCTGCAATAAGATGCTGCAGATGTTCTATCAAACAGTTGTGGCGAGCACCCTCTTCTACGCAGTGGTGTGCTGGGGAGGCAGCATTAAGAGGAAAGACACCTCACGCCTGGACAAACTGGTGAGGAAGGCAGGCTCTATTGTTGGCATGGAGCTGGACAGTTTAACATCTGTGGCAGAGCGAAGGGCGCTCAGCAGGCTTCTATCAATTATGGAGAATCCACTGCATCCACTAAATGATGTCATCTCCAGACAGAGGAGCAGCTTCAGTGACAGACTGTTGTCACTGTCCTGCTCCACAGACAGATTGAGGAGATCGTTCCTCCCCCAAACTATGCGACTCTTTAATTCCACCAGGGGGGGTAAACGTTAATATTTAACATTATACATAGTTATTGTCTGTTTTTTTCACCTGTATTATTATCATTCTTTAATTTAATATTATTTATTGTATCAGTATGCTGCTGCTGAAGAATGTGAATTTCCCATTGGGATTAATAAAGTATCTATCTATCTATCTAGTGTTGCTTGAGTCAAAGTTCAGAATAGAATCTGATTATTTTATTTAAATCAAACAAGATTAGATATGGGGCCCGTCCCATTTCAGTGACTTGCATGTTTTCGTCTTGCTTGGGAATGGCTTTGGCATGTATTGGGCAGGTGTACTACTTATTCTAAATTATTCATTACAAATTCAGTCTTAGGATAGGATGAGGTGAGATTTTTGTTTTCTGAAAGTAAAAGTTTGGAATATTTAAATTTTCATAATGTCAAGCACTACAAGCTGCACCTCAAGGACCCCAAGAACTAGGGATGGGAATTGGAATTTAAACGACAATAATGTTTTGTTGCTCTAGTGTGGTAGTTGCATGGATACTCAAATGTCTACAAGAGTAATTGTTCACTATGGCATGATTTCATAGACATAGGTTGGGGAGTTCTAATGAAAATGGTAGTGTTTACGTTTAGGACTGCGGATTAAACTGTTCTTTGTGGCTGTCTCATTTGTTTCTTTTTCACATTACTGCCTTACACACATGTTAACTACTTTATTTAATGAGTTACCGCCACATTCCTTGCTAAAATGGCAGCTGGTTTGTTGAAAGCACTCCACTGAGCTCTGCACATTCTGAGGAGAGCTGCCTTTGGAATATTTCAGAGAAAATGGGCACAGTATAGATGGCACACAGCTAAAATGTTGACTTTGTGTGGTGCCTTAATATGGAAATGGTGTACTGCCTGCTTTCCTCTGGGCCTTTCACAAACCCTGCAGCCACTCATTACACTAAAATGGCATCTCTCTTGTAGAAAGCACTCTTTTATCCTTTAACCTTACTTCTGTTGCAGTTTTTATTATATTATCATTTTATTAGCCTTTTAAATTGTTTCTGCACTTGTCTGGAAGATGTGAATGTTGCATCAAATATACCTCTGCATATTTTCTGGATGTGCTTCTTATAAGATTTTCCCATTTTGTATTAATATTTTGAAACAAAAGCACAACAGAAATTTGGAAAGAGTCGGGGTCCCAGTCAGGGTATCCCATTTCATGGTTATAACATTGGGTAAAAAAAAATAAAAATAAATGAAGAAAATGGACTAATCTTTTCCAGTGTTTTTGTTTAGAATTGGAGGATACCACACGTCTGTTCTCTTCAACATCAAAGGGACAAATGGCGCTTGATTTTCTGCTTTCCTTCCCAAAGTGCTCTTTCAAACTTCTCATTGGAAAGCACTCACTAAGCTATCATGTTTGACAAATGCTTTTAACTTTGTACTTTTGAAAACACATTTTTCAATTATCTTTACAGTGACGACTGACATCACTCCACTTTTAATGACTGCTGTAAATTTAAGACCTGTATGTGAATCTGTATCATTACTCTAAATTGGAAGAGGAATCATCCCAGAGGGACTCACTTCATACATAACATTCCTCTTCTCTGTTACTTTTGTTATCTTCCAATTTGCTAATAGACAGTTCAGTCTAGTTGATTAAATTTTTTCTGTAATCTTGTAACTTTAGAATTTCTCTTGGTTAAAAATGATGTCAAAGCCATTGTGATTGATGATGATGTATTCTTTGGTGGTGTTTGCTTCTGGTTGACTGTTGAGTAATGTCTAAGAAGTTTGCATGACAGAGTATTCAGCTTCTAAACCCATGAAGGGTCTCATTTAGGCTAGCCCCAGACCCCCCCCCCCTTAAGTTTATTATTGTCAATAAATAATGTAGCCAGATTGTGGTCTCTAATCCTAATCAATTTACATACATACACTCACTCTGAAAATTATTTAAAAGACTTGTACATCTGCATATCCATGCTGTTATTTAATCAACCAATCATGTGGCAGCAGCACAATGCATACAGTTATGAAGACACAAGTCAGGAGCTTCCATTAATGTTCACATCAAACACCAGATTTGGTGAAAAAAAACCGCTGTCTCAGTGATGTTGACATGATTGTTGGTGCCAGACAGGCTGATTTGCATGTCTCTGTAACTGCTGATCTCCGGGGATTTTCATGCATAAAACTATCTACAGTTAGCTGAGACCAGTATGAGAAACAAAAAACATTCAGTGACTGGCATTTCTGTGAACGGTAGGGCTGCAACGATTAGTCGACGTAATCGACGACGTCGACTACAAAAAAATCGTCATTGCTGATTTTTTATTGTCGACGCATCATAAACAGAACCTTCAATAAAGGCTCCAGTCACAAAGAACCACATTGGTTTTTGGAACTACAATGGACTACATGAACATCTGGGGGCAGTATCATTTGTTATTGTTTGTCAAGACTGCATACAGTCATACAATGAAGAAGAATGTCTGAGGATAAGAAGAATGTAGAGGAAAATAAGTGTGGTTGCAATGGCAAGTCGGATAGAGGAGGGGAAGGAGATGGAAAACAATTGAGACAGAAACTTTCTGAAGTGTGGGAGCGCTTCACCGAAAAAGAAAAAAAAACTTGAATGCAGAGTATGCAAAGCGGAGCTTACTTTTCACGGCAGCACCACCGCGATGCATGAGCATCTGAAACGCAAGCATCCTGGAGCTGTGATGCTGCCCTCTCTTGAGAGACAAGTTTTAGCGAGTAAAGTTAGTGTCACATGTTAACGTTGATGTTTGTACTATAATGTGTATATCAAGGTTTTGACAATGATAGTTAACCCTTAAATCGATACATACTTGGGGGTTAATGCTCCCCTGGACGCCAAATACTTTTTAGTTGCACTTTTTAAGTAAACATCACAATTCACAAAGAAGATTTGAAATTTTAATGGAACACGTATACTTTTTCATGCAAAGAGCATCGCAATTACTGCACCACTGATCATTTTACACACTGCAAATGAACTGTAAAAACTATAAAAAAAACTGCTGCAATAATCTATTATTATATGTTCAAGGTGCCATTGATGACATTCAGTAGATTACAGAGCCAACTGCACTTGAACTGGCTGCATGCAAACACACAGAGGTAAACGCTGATGATTACAGGCTCGCCTAGTGCAGCGGGTGAATCCCAGAGACAGTGGTGCTGCAGTTCTGCCGGCGCCGGCAATGGTCGTGAGCTGGCTGCTCAACGAATATACGGCATTGACTTTCATGATCAGCTCCTGTGTGCTGGCAAATTGCTCTGTGAAGCAAATATAGCAGTTGGGAGGTTCAATGAATGTACATCGCCGAATATACTTGGCTTCGGCGTGCTTCCAAATTGCACTGGAAGCCAACTCCAGCCGGTTCCAGAGGTTTAAGGGTTAAGTGAATATCATTTCAGTTATGTTTGCTAACGTGTTTGGAGCTATAATAAACGAGTGAATAGGAGTAGCTGAACCGTCCTAGTTTTTTTTTTTTTTTTTTTCTTCTTTTTTCGTATAATATTTGAGTTCATATGAATAGTAAACCATCTCTAACTAACACCTGGGTAACTTGTGTTTTGGAGTACAGTGATCCCTCGCTATATCGCGCTTCGCCTTTCGCGGCTTCACTCCATCGCGGATTTTATATGTAAGCATATTTAAATATATATCGCGGAATTTCTGGTACATGCTTCCTCAGTTGGTTTGCCCAGTTGATTTCATACAAGGGACGCTATTGGCAGATGGCTGAGAAGCTACCCAACTTACTTTCTCTCTCTCTCTCTCTCTTGCGCTGACGTAGGGGGGTGTGAGCAGGGGGGCTGTGTGCAGCTGCTTCCTGAAGGACATGCTGCACGGTGCTTCGTATACTTAAAAGCTCAAAGGGCACGTATTGATTTTTGACTTTGTTTTTCTGTGGCTCTCTCTCTCTCTCTCTCTCTCTCTCTCTCTGCTCCTGACGGAGGGAGTGTGAGCTGCCGCTTTCAACAGCTTTGTACGGGCGGTGCTTCGCATACTTAAAAGCCAAAAAGCCCTATTGATTTTTTTTTTGACTGCTTGCTTTGTTCTCTCTCTCCTGACGCGCACTCCTTTGAAAAGGAAGATATGTTTGCATTCTTTTAATTGTGAGACAGAACTGTCATCTCTGTCTTGTCATGGAGCACAGTTTAAACTTTTGAAAAAGAGACAAATGTTTGTTTGCAGTGTTTGAATAACGTTCCTGTCTCTCTACAACCTCCTGTGTTTCTGCGCAAATCTGTGACCCAAGCATGACAATATAAAAATAACCATATAAACATATACTTCGCGGATTTTCTTATTTCGCGGGTGGCTCTGGAACGCAACCCCCGCGATGGAGGAGGGATTACTGTATATCCGTAATTAGCTTGTTACATATTTTAGTCCGTTATTTTTTTTTTTGGCATGATATAGTACATGATGTGATAAACTACAACACTTTTCCTTCAGAGTGTGATGAATTAAACATCTTTCTCTGTCTGCAAAATCATTCTTGTGTATTCCTGCTACCTCTACTCCTTCTGAGCATCCCTTGTCGAAATGCTCACGTTCCTGCACTGCAATCAGGAATATATGAACTGAATCTTTATAAACTGTACATTATTGTTTTATTTTATTTGAATTAAAGCATTATTTAAACTTTTGGACTTTTAAGACACACCAGTGGCCATTTTTGGTTAAGTTAAATGCACTTTTTTTGTTTAAAGGCTTTGTGCACTTTAGTTTGTATTGTTTAATGTATTTCTTTTTTATTGTGATGGTCACACTAATATAAAACATCTGATTATTTTCAAATTCATATGTTTCACTGGCTATTTTAATTTGATTATTATTAATTTTAATCGTGTTAATGCAGAGACATCAGGGTGACATTCACAGGTGGACAGACGTGAGCAGAGGAGGTAAGACATGCACTGGAGCCCAGAACAGGATGTGCAACCACAGGTCGCAGGCATCAAAATAGTCGGGCATGAAATAATCGTGACTAATCAGGGAAAAAAATATTGAACGATTAGTCGACTACCAAAATAATCATTAGTTGCAGCCCTAGTGTACGGTGTGATGCCTGGGGCATGTAGTGCCCCCTTAACCCCAACACAGACAGGCAGATACAAATATTGTCCAGTACACGTTTTATTTTAAGTGGGGCAGAACTTTCACTTCGCTTCCCACTACAGAGCATAGTACAAAAGCACAATCACAGTCCTTTCTTCGCTCTCTCAGTGTGCTGCCTCTACTCCTCTTCCAGCAAGCTTCGTCCTCTACCTCTTGACTCTGGCTCCTTCAATGGAGTGAGGCGGCCCCTTTTCTAGGGCACCCAGAAGTGCTCCAGGTGCTCCCAGATCTTCTTCAGGCAGCACTTCCAGGTATGGTGGAAGTGCTGCATGCTCCGAAACTGTTCAAGCGCCCCCCCGGCAGTGGCCACGGGCTCCAGCAGGGTTGAGCTTCTAAGCTCCAAACCTGTGGCCCCACTGTGAGCCAGGGGGATTGCCCTCTTGTGTTCCGGGGGAGGTATTGCCCTGAATATGCCCTCTCCCCTAGTTCTTCCATTACAGGGGCATCCCAGCTGGGTCTATCACAATGGAAACACCTTCTTGTTAAGAGAAGTCTGAGGACACTGGCCAGACTGGTTTGAGATGACAGAAAGGCCACATTAATTCAGATAAACATTCTGTATAACTGTGAACAAAAAAGTGAACACTGAGGCAGATGGGCTATGACAGCAGAAGACTGTGTTGCATTGCTGTGCATTGGGCACAGGCTAACCAGAAAAAAATGTTGCTTGGTCTGATGTATTTCAATTTCTGATGAGGCACACAGATGGTTGGTTAACAATTTGGGGCCAATAGCATGAATCCATGCACACAACATGCTTTGTGCCAACAGACTAGGCTGGTGGTAGTGGTGTTGGGAATGTTTTCTTAGCATGCTTTGAGCCTGGTAATACCAATCAATTATCGCTTGAATGCCGCAACCTATTTGAGTATTGTTGCTGACCACATGCATCCATTCATCTTCACAGTTTGTGCATCTTCTCATGGCTACTTCCAGAATGATAATACACCATGTCACAAAGCAATGATAATCTCAGACTGGCTTCATAAACATGACCATGAGTTCAGTGTTCTTCCCTGGCCTTCTCAATCACCTAACTTGAATCCAAGAGAAAACCTTTGAGATATACAGTAGGTGAATGGCAGAGTCACGTCATGAATGCACAGCTGACAAATCTGCAGAAATTGTGTGTAGCAGCCATGTCAACATGGACTAGAATCTCAAAGGAATGCATCCAGCATCTTGTGGAATCCATACTGTGAAGAATTGAGGCTGTCTGAGAGCAAAAGGTGGCCTTACCAAATATCAGTATAGTGTTTCTCATAATGTTGCTTAGTGAGTGTATACACTAGAATTAAAAATTGAAGCTGGATTAAATTTAAGGTAAAGTTTGATTGGGAACAAATTGCAAGGATGGGACTGGGAGAGAATGTGGAGATGTTTCTAGAAGTGACGAAGAGAAATATTTCAGCACCTGAGGGTTTATTGTAACACGGGAGAGGCTTTGAATATAGGAAATAAACTTGATCTTTAGCGGGAAATATTCGTACATCATTGGTGATGAAATTTTGAAAATGAGGAACACATTTCTACAATAGACACCACATCATGAAACTATTCTTTATCTTTTTGTGTAGTTATTGCAATTTTAAAAATTCTTTTTCCTGTGTTTATTTTTTACTTACTTTGTTTCGTTCATCATGCTTCCATTTTGTTTGCTCCTTTTTGGCAAGGTTGCAGCTATTTTGCTGTTGGAAGTGTTGCTGATCTTGTGGCTAGAATGTTGGTACATAGCACTTGGTGTCCAGGCTTTTGGATTTGCATTGAAAACAAACAAAAACTACTTTATCATTAGTTTAGGGGAAGGATATTTGGTTTCCATTTAGACCATTTTGTTTTAACATTTTTGACTAAGAATTTCATCTCCTGATTTTGGTTTTGTTTTCCCATCCTTATTATAGATCACTTTTTCACGTACCGAGTATCCCTTTGCTGTGCCTCTGCCCCTTGTCTTTTGCTGTACTTACTAATTGTCCTTTGGAGAGTCCTAATTTTCACCTGAATTTAATAATGAAGTAAAAGCCACATAACTGGAACTTTAGGCAATTTAATATGATGTATATTTTGTGATGGTATTCAGTTTTCTCACAGTGTAGTTTACTATAAATGTGTGTACATCAGTATGTGAGTGTTACTCTTGTAGATGTGACTTACAGTATCTTGGTCAGTAAAGGGACAGAAGGATTTCTGAGGGGCATAGAAAAGTAGAACATTTCTTCATACAAATACTTTCACGCCTTTTGAAGATACAGCTTTTTCCCATTTATTGGCAGAAGCTCAGAAGGCACTACTGATTTGGCTGTTATCTTGAATTTACTTCCAAGTTCTCTGTAGCGAGAAGTCAAGCAAAATGACACCTTTTATTGGCTAACTAAAAAGATTACATTATGCAAGCTTTCGAGGCAACTTACATCTGCCTGAAGAAGGGGTCTGAGTTGGCTCAAAAGCTTGCATATTGTAATCTTTTTAGTTAGCCAATAAAAGGTGTCATTTTGCTTGACTTCTCACTACATTCATAAATCTTTTTTTGTTTTACAATAGGATACAACGCATGACTTCCGTAAACCCAGATGGCTGGTATTTAAAGATAAACACCAACTTCATACCTCAGGAAGTAATACATTCATTGTATGACTGAAAATATGCTTGAGTTGTTTTACTGAATGACTCACAAGTATATGTATCATTAATACACAACTAATAGCTTTATCCTGTGCAGAGTGTTAGGAAGTTTCCTTGTAATGGTTATTCGTGAACCAGGTGAAGATGGTATGTAAATGTAATGTTTCTGTATGGTAGACTGTTAACCCTTTGTTGTTCTGAGAATGGAAAATTTTCTTAACTTGAAACAACAAACCAAGCAGCAAACATGGCTGAATCATTAGTCTGTGTGTGCACAGCAAAGGTTGAGTTGGTTGTACCTGATAAGTTTTGTGTACATTAAAGCCTCTTGGAACTAAGGTGCCACAGGAGACACAGAAGGTAGTATCCTGGTTATTGTTTGGGAAAAGAGTGCCCCCTGTAGTTTAATGTTTGGGTGATTCTCTCCACAGGACTTACACCGATTAGAGTTGCGTCTTCCAAGAACCACTTAAAAAGTTTGTCATATGCACAATGGCCAACTGTACATCTGGGTTGCACTCTCCACACATTGTAACGTCAGTAGCACATGTTAGGGAAGGTCAAATGAAATATGTGTTTTAAAAAAACAAAATGAGCTCCACAGAAGTAGTAAAAATAAAAACTTTATTGTCTGCTATGGAACCTTGTAGTGAGTAACAGGGAAAAGTCACAAGCAGATACAGTTAAAAATATATTTAAAAGGGTCCCAATATAAACAAAGCAATATCTAGAATAAAAATATAAAAACTGTAATAAATAAAGCCCATATCACATTAAACGACTTCTAGTTGGAGGGGATATTAAACTTGATGATTGCTATTGCTGATCTCATCACTTGAGTACATCAGATTATACTGCTGTAAATCAACCCCATTCCCCTTGGGAAGTGTTCACATTTAATTATTTTATAAAATTGAATCACAGTGGATTTAATTACATTTTTTATTTTTTAACAATGAACAACTGAAAAAGACTCATTAATGTCAAAGTGAAGCCACATCTCTGAAAAATGTTCAAAAGTAATTAGATATTTAAAACACAATGAAATGGATCACTTGAGTCAGGGGTGCCCAACTCCAGTCCTGGAGGGCCGCAGTGGCTGCAGGTTTTCATGCTAACCCTTTTCTTAATTGGTGATCTGTTTTTGCTGCTAATTAACTTCTTTTGAATTAATTTTAATTGACTTGGTTTTTAAGGCATGTTTCCCTGAATTTCTTCATCGTTCCTCTGAATTGCTTCATTTCTTTCCTTAAATGGCACCCAAACAGAAGTGAAATGTGGAGTGAGTGAGCCAACAGAAGACCAACTAAGTCAGGGCCTCAAACTCCAATCAATTTCACTCCACCCAGTTGCTTAATGAGGTGCTGAGTCTTGTCATTAATTAAACTCGTTCTTTAATTCCATGGTTGTTGCTGCTCTCGTAGTGCAATAGCAGACATTTCCGAAATTTTGGATTTTTCTCATTTTTTTAAGAGCAGATCAGCATTCCTGAGACCTTCACCTATTTTCAGATATTGTATGATGGTCACAGTTTGCTGGTCCTGTTTTGGCTCATTTTGTATCTCATTATTGTTTGGCTGCTAATTAAGGAAAAAATAACAGTTGAGGGGTCTTCAAGAGCAAGTCAATTAAAATGAATTCAAAAGAAGTTAATTAGCAGCAAAAACAAGTCACTAATTAAGAAAAGGGTTAGAATGAAAACCTGCAGCCACTGCGGCCCTCCAGGACTGGAGTTGGGCACCTCTGACTTAAGTATTCACCCCCTTCATGTCAGTATTTACTAGGCAGCAATTCCAGCCTCACGTCGTATCACCTTTGCATATCTGGACAATGCAATCATTCCCCACTCTTTGTAAAACTGCTGAAGCTCTGTCTGGTTGCATGGGCATAGTGAGCGAATAGCTTATTTTAACTCAGGCCACAAAATCTCAGTTGGGTTGAGAACTGGACATTGTTGCTTTCTTGGTTTTATACTTGGGGTCATTGTCTTGTTGGAAAACAAATTTTCTCCCAGGGGTGCAAGTTTCTTTCAGACTGCATCAGGTTTTCCTCCAGGATTTCCCTGTATTTTGCTGCATTCGTTTTCCCCTCTATCCTCACAAGCCTTCAAGAGCCTGCTGCAGAGAAGCATCCCAGCAGCATGACACTGCCACCACCACATTACAGTGTGGGGATAGTGTGTTTTGGATAATTGGTAGTGTTTGGCTTATTCCCAACATGGCGTATACTCCAGCATCCTGGGATGTCAAAGCCATTACTAGAATATGGATAAACAGAGCTCAGCCAAGCCTAGTTTCTCTTAAAATAAATGAATCACAGGTTGAGCGAGGCCATGGAGACATGATGTTTGTCAGCCTCATCTTCGCATCACATATGGCTTGTGTGTTAATAGAAAGTAACAGCTTATGGTTAGCAAAAGCAGCTTCATTTTTGCTAGATTCCCTTATTGCAATATGAATACAGTAAAGTGATCAGAGTATGTTAGGAGGACCAGACAGTGTTGCAAATTATCTTTTTATATTTGCAAAAAAAGAAAAATGTTTAATTAATATACACTCACACCATACAAAAACTGGATGTAGAACTTCATCTGTCGTTTAAAGGCTTTCAGTACAGCGGACATGATGCAGTGAAGCGTGGCTGAGATATTTCTTACCTATCAGCCTGTTCCCAGGGAAATGACAATGGGTATCCGATATGAACTGAAGATTAACCAAAGAAAATTCTTTAGTGAAATTGCGAAGCATTGGCCGTTTTAAAAGGGAACTGAAATACAGTCTGTACATCATATTCAACACTTTTGAGGTTAATATGTTTGTCAAGTTACAACACATTATTGTAATTCAGAATGTGTGTGAGTCATCATTTATCTGATGTGGCTGCATTTCCCTGTTTCTCTGAATGTTGTGCAAGTATGGGTCAGAGCTGGTATAAATATAAGCACGTTTCCCCGTCACATTTTCTTTATTGTGTGGGAAGTTGCGTACACACATTTCAGGCCGCTTTTTGTATGTATGCAAGCTTTATAAATGGGGCCTCTGTTATTCATACCTACAAAGCCCCATAGGTATCAGACAAAACAAATCTGTTCGTAATCCGTTTACTCAAATTACATAACTCGTTCAAACGGATAAATTTTAATTTTTCTCATATATCAGTATTTATTTTTCCTGGTATGCAGTTTAGTGAACCAGAATTGGATGAGTATAGCCAGCCAGTAATAGTATCAGTCTATTCTACGCTGTTCAGTGCCATTATCGACTAGATTTTAAACTTACCTTTACTTCTATTAATGTTTCCATCACTGATTCCGGAATATCTGGTTCTCTGAGAGAATTTCATAAATCCATTCTCATATCTTCTGCTGTATTTGAAATTTGTTTCAGGACTCCTCGAAAGAACCGTTTCAACTGCGGTGGTCTTCCAAGTCCAACTAGTTCCTCTTCCGGTTCACTGATGGTAACACACACCTTACTGATCACTGAACTGTATGCCAGGAAAACCGTATGGGGCTACATAATAAGAACTGGACTGCTAGGTGGAAAAATAATAATATGTTTGAAGAAATTAATACAGAACAGGGCTCCGTAGTACTGAAATAAGAGTCAGGGAAAGAAATAAAGATAATCTGCTCAAACAAGTTATGTAATTCGTTCAAACAAGTTTTGTAATTCATTTGAACGAGTTACTAATTAATTCGAGTGAGTTACATAATTCATTTGAATGTGTTAGTAATTTGTTTGAATTAGTTAAATAATTAATTCAAACGCCTTAATAATTTGTTTAAATGGATTTTTTTTTTTTTTTGCTTGACACCTACGGGGCTCCATACGTGCCCATCATAATGTCATCCGTTGTCACAAGAAAGCTGAAACGTCTGATGAACAAAGCCAAGTGGTCAGCGTAATATAGTAAAACCATGCAATGTACATCCATATATCCAGGTATCAAGTTGTTCGATGCTCACAACAGGACAGAAATGTCCAATGAAGAAAGGCAACAAGAAGCACAAAAAAATAGGGATGTAAGGGCTAGAATGTCTGATGAAACAAAGGCAACAAGACACGCAAAGAGAGATACAAGGCAATTCTGCTGAATAGAGTTTCGTAAATACACAATGCAATCGAAACAGAAGGACTTCCCTTTGTACCATTAAGCCTGATATTATTAATAAGTGGGTGTTTCGCTGTGCTAGTTTAGGAATATACTAGTATGGCCCACCATAATTTTCATATAAAATTCCCAAAGCTTATGAGCCTAATAAGGATTCAATAGTAAAATATCATTCAGTGTATCATTCTATCAGTCAATTTCCTGATCTCCAGCAATATTTACTGTTTATATAAAATTAGGCTGAAGAGTCCACAAACTCCCAAATTGATTTTTTTGCTAATTCACATATTTCAGTTCATGGTGGTCCTCCAAGTAATTCTATTTCTTTCTTTGAATGTTTTGTCTGTTTTTTTTTTTAACTTCTTTTAAATAGTTAAGTAAACCTACATTCCAGAGGATTTTCATTTATCAACATTAGCAGGATGATTTCAGGCCTGTTTGGACAAAACAAAATCATAGTATCCACGTATCTTGCATTTTTGTGAAGAAATATAGCCACCAATTCATGTGTGTTCTGAACTTTGAGATTCCAGCACATGAAGGGCTGGAGCCTTTCCTAGCAAGAACGGGCACAAGACAGGATCCAGCACCAATGTATTGTAGGCCTCCTTCAATCATAACCTCACACTGGGCCAAGTTAGAAATGCCAGTTGAAATAATGAGAATCCAAAGAAAATGCACATGGACAGGGTAGTACATGCAAACTCCACACAGACTGTGCCAAGGTCTCTTGAGATTTGGGGTGGAAGTGGGGTAGTACATGCAGACTCCACACAGACTGTTCCAAGGTCCCTTGAGATTTGGGGTGGAAGTGGGGTAGTACATGCAGACTGTGCCAAGGTCCCTTGAGATTCAAGGTGGCAGTCCTAAGCACTGGACTGCCAGCAGACATGTACAATCAACAAATGCACAAGTAATGTGAAAACGAAATTAATATATTGTGCTGGAGTTAACCATTCACTTGGTTTCTGGGGCATTTCTAAAAAAATTTTTTTTTAAATTTGGAAACCATACTATATCCATCCATCCATTTTCCAACCCGCTGAATCCGAACACAGGGTCACGGGGGTCTGCTGGAGCCAATCCCAGCCAACACAGGGCACAAGGCAGAGAACCAATCCCGGGCAGGGTGCCAACCCACCGCAGGACACACACAAACACACCCACACACCAAGCACACACTAGGGCCAATTTAGAATCTCCAATCCACCTAACCTGCATGTCTTTGGATTGTGGGAGGAAACCGGAGCGCCCGGAGGAAACCCACGCAGACACGGGGAGAACATGCAAACTCCACGCAGGGAGGACCTGGGAATTGAACCCAGGTCCCCAGGTCTCCCAACTGCGAGGCAGCAGCGCTACCCACTGCGCCACCGTGCCGCCCACCATACTATATACTAAATGCAATTATACTAATTTTGGGGTGCTAACCTGGCTGACCCCTTTTACTTAGCAGTCTGAACAAAAACAACAGTGGCATAAAAGAAAACAAAAAACTGGTACTATTAAGGGTTTCTCGTCCTCATTCCAGGCAGTCATGTTTTTATAGCTCAAGGACCAGAAGGGACGGAATCAGTTGCCCTCACTGTGTGGTTTCTCTGTATTGTGCAGAAAGAAAAAGATAAGAAAATTAGCAGCAGCACCCTCTCTTGGCCTGGAGTGGAATCACATACCTGGGAAGAACTTGGAAGGTGATCCTCTGACGCACATGCATGACACTATCATTTGATTATTATTAGTCAAAATTATTTTTTTTTTTTCCTACTTGTTTGTCAGGTATGTTTTCTCATTATTTTATTCGAGAGAAAGGAAGGATAAACTTTGTTATAACTGACCATGAACACTCTAGAGGGCTATTTTCTTCAGAGATACAGCTGACTGGACTTTTTGTTTTCCTCTCCTCTATTGTCAACTGGCAGTAGTTCAACAAATAATTAAAGGGCAGATATTGTTAGGTTACATTAATGTTAATAATATTTGGACCGGGCGGCACGGTGGCGCAGTGGGTAGCGCTGCTGCCTCGCAGTTGGGAGATCTGGGGACCTGGGTTCGATTCCCGGGTCCTCCCTGCGTGGAGTTTGCATGTTCTCCCCGTGTCTGCGTGGGTTTCCTCCGGGCGCTCCGGTTTCCTCCCACAGTCTAAAGACATGCAGGTTAGGTGGATTGGCGATTCTAAATTGGCCCTAGTGTGTGCTTGGTGTGTGGGTGTGTTTGTGTGTGTCCTGCGGTGGGTTGGCACCCTGCCCTGGATTGTTTCCTGCCTTGTGCCCTGTGTTGGCTGGGATTGGCTCCAGCAGACCCCCGTGACCCTGTGTTCGGCTTCAGCGGGTTGGAAAATGGTATGGTATGGTATATTTGGACCACTTTTTTCCTTTCTGTTTAAACAATCCTGTGTCTTTATGTGTACTTATTGTGTAATTATTTATTTGCAAAGTTTGTATTTATATCTTCATTTCAGCTTTTTATAGTGTTCTGAGCTTGCAACTCACAATTCTTACTATCTTAGCACTTTACAAAGTAACCTGAATGAACTGAACGGAGTGATGCGTAGGATAGTCATCGGCGGCTCAGTGGTGGTGGTATTGCGCCTCACAACATGGAGGTCTGGGTTCACATCCCAAGTCCTTCCTGCATGAAGTGTAAATGTTCTTCCTGTGTCCATGTGAGTTTCCTCTCAGAGTTCATGGACATGCAGATTAGATGCATTGGCATTGCTAAATCACCCCATGTGTGTTCACCCTGTGGTGGGCTGGCATCCTGTCCAGGGATTATTCCTTTATTTACATTAATTATGGCCTTAAAAAAAAAGCTTTTGAGGAAAGAAGTACCCTTGTATGCAATGGCTGCTTGAATTCTGCGATTCATAGATGTCACCAGGAGCCTCATGTATAAGGCTGTGCATAGAATTCACACTAAAACATGGTGTACGTACAAAAGTGGAAATGCGCATATGCACAAAGAAATCCAGATGCATAAATCTGTGCGTACGCGAAGTTCAATGCACTTCACCTTTACAAACCCCAATGAAAGTGAAGTTTAACGCATGTGCACGTGCCAACAGCCCCATCCCAACTCTTCCCAGAATTTTGCATATTTTAATATGCAAATCAATATAAATATCACCTTCAGTTCAGTGTTAGGTTAAAAAACAATGGAAAGGTACGTGAAAAAAAGAATTCCAGCAAATGTGAAGTGGAGGCAAGGAAAAATGTAGTATTTGTTGACTTATACAGTGGTATAAGCAACAAAAGTGTTGCAGAGACAGTCGAAAGTTCAAGTTCAGAAAGTCGTACAGTTCCCAAAATAAAAAAAGAAGCGGTCAGATATCAAAGTCGACATGAAAAGGTGAATCGCAGAGCACCATTTGTTTTTTTTTTTTCAGTTTCAGACAATATTAGAAAAGCTGACTTCAGTGCGATGGTCAGGTGGTGATGCTGCTGCTGCGCCAAATATTTCTTCGCACGCTGGCTGCACACACACCTCTGCCTTGAAAATTGCTAGATGATCATCTGGCTGTGTGCTGACAGACTCTGTTCGGGAGTCACAAAATGCAATAGTGGATGCTGTAACAGATGTGGCCAATGAAGTAAGGAATACAGTGGTGTGAAAAACTATTTGCCCCCTTCCTGATTTCTTATTCTTTTGCATGTTTGTCACACAAAATGTTTCTGATCATCAAACACATTTAACCATTAGTCAAATATAACACAAGTAAACACAAAATGCAGTTTGTAAATGGTGGTTTTTATTATTTAGGGAGAAAAAAAAATCCAAACCTACATGGCCCTGTGTGAAAAAGTAATTGCCCCCTGAACCTAATAACTGGTTGGGCCACCCTTAGCAGCAATAACTGCAATCAAGCGTTTGTGATAACTTGCAATGAGTCTTTTACAGCGCTCTGGAGGAATTTTGGCCCACTCATCTTTGCAAAATTGTTGTAATTCAGCTTTATTTGAGGGTTTTCTAGCATGAACCGCCTTTTTAAGGTCATGCCATAGCATCTCAATTGGATTCAGGTCAGGACTTTGACTAGGCCACTCCAAAGTCTTCATTTTGTTTTTCTTCAGCCATTCAGAGGTGGATTTGCTGGTGTGTTTTGGGTCATTGTCCTGTTGCAGCACCCAAGATCGCTTCAGCTTGAGTTGACGAACAGATGGCCGGACATTCTCCTTCAGGATTTTTTGGTAGACAGTAGAATTCATGGTTCCATCTATCACAGCAAGCCTTCCAGGTCCTGAAGCAGCAAAACAACCCCAGACCATCACACTACCACCACCATATTTTACTGTTGGTATGATGTTCTTTTTCTGAAATGCTGTGTTCCTTTTACGCCAGATGTAACGGGACATTTGCCTTCCATAAAGTTCAGAAATCAGGAAGGGGGCAAATAGTTTTTCACACCACTGTATAAGGGCTTTACTATGTGATATTGACCACAATTTCAATGAACTGGTTAAAAAATAAATACTGCACCTGATTACCTGTTTTTACATTCTGCTAATTACATTCAAACGAACCTGTAACGCTGTCTGATTTGGCTGATCATTTGGTGGGTCGGGGTCAGGATCATCATATCACATCTCTTCAGGTTACGGGCAAGCCGCACACACTTCTGCAGATTATAGAGAAGCACATTAATAAAGTGGAAATGCATTTTATTTACATAAGCAAATTCATTTTCTGAAGGTGCCTTTATAGTGTAGCAGCAGCACCGAGTGACACAATGGATCGATTCTCTGTTCTTTACTTTGGGGTGACTCGCTATCTTTAAAAGGATTGCTTGCCTTTTGCGACACTAGTTGGAAAAAGCACCTGCAACTGTACAGAACTGCTGTTTTTATAGGTTCTCCAGTTATATATGATGTAATGCCAGGCCAGCTCATTCTTTAGGTGATTCATCCCTCGCTGATGTAACTTGTCCGGCATCGTTGCAATACAATGTGTTTGCAGCTGACTGTTTTGATTACATTTAAAAAAAAAAAACAGACGTTGCTGCGAATTGCGCTTTGATGTTTCGCAGTTCAACCACAGTGTAAGGAAATCTTACATATCTGGATGACAATCAGATAATACCATCCTATACAGCTGGCATGGCACGACTCGATGATGTTTGTGAAATAGCTGATCGGTCAGCGAGTTCACGTTGAAAAGCTCCTGTGTTTAAAAATCCAATGGTGGTCAGATCTTGCAAAGGACCAGGTACAGCACAATTCCACAAAGTAGGCCTTTGAAAAGCCAGCACTAGTTCATCACACGGCACCAAGAGGTAGCTCTTCGAAATCGACATCAACTTAGAGATGATGACGACTGGCTTCTAAGTATACAGTCTCTTCTAATTCTCCCATTTGTGATGTCTTCTAATAACGCGAAAGCAGCTATGTTAGTTGGAATAGTTTGGCCATTCCATGTACCATTATATTGTTACAGAATAATTACAATTAAGTGAATTAAATTTGTAAATGATATGCAGTTAATTTTGGTGTATTTGATAAATCCTGCATTATTGATTGTAATATAAAAAAGAAGGTATATAACACAGAAACAGCACTGAATTGACGCTGGGTGCCACCAGTTTGCAAAACTGAACAGAAAAGTGCATAAGCAAGGTAGGGGTCTACCATGAAAATGTATGTGGCTTTACCCAACTTTACCCAAGTTTAGTTTGTAAACGGCTCAAAGTGTGCAAGGAAATGGCCATATGCAACATTTTTGTGAGTACACACTGTTTTATACATGAGGCCGCAGGTGCTGAGGATCTTCTCTGGTGATGCTCTGTCAAGCCTCTCATGCAGCCATCTTCAGCTCCTGCTTGTTTTGGGGGGTTTGTCCCCTTAAATTTTCTCTTCAGAATATGGAAGGCCCTGCTCAGTTGGATTTAAATCAAGTGACTGGCTTGGCCACTCAGGAATCTTCAATTTTTTTAGCTTTGCCTCAGCAGTATGTTTAGATTAATATCTAGTTGTAGGATGAAGCACCATCCTGTGAATCTGGAGGCATTTAATGGAACTTGAGCAAATCAGATGTTTCTACATGCAGCTGCCATCAGCAGTTCCATCATTAGTGAAGAGAAGTGTGTCAGTCCCTGTGGCAGCCATACATGCCTAAGCCATGACACCCCCCATCACCATGTTTAACAGATGAGGTGGCCTGCTTTGGATCTTGAGCAGTTCTGTTTCATCATCACACTCATGCAGGTTCATCTTTGTCTCTTCTGTCCCCAGGACCTTTTCCTAAAATTCTGCAGGCTCTTTTAAGTCCTTTTTCACAAACTATAATCTGGCCATCCTGTTTTTGTGGTTAACTAGTGGTTTGCATCTTGCAGTGTGGCCTCTGTATTTTAGTTCATGAAGTCTTCTGCTGTACACACACACACACACACACTGGCCTCCTGAAAACTGTGTCTGATCTGTCTGACAAATGTTTGAAGCTTTTTCTTTACCATACTGAGGATTCTTCATCCATCAGCAGTAGAGGTTTTCCTTGGCCTACCGGCCCCTTTGTGATTGCTGAGCTCACCAGTGCCTTCTTTCTCCTTAATGATATTCCAGACAGTTGATTTAGGTGCACCTAAGGTTTTAGAGTTGTCTGTTATTGTTGTATTCTTGTTTCTCAGCCTCATAATGGCTTTTTTGACTTTCATTAGCATAGCTGTTGCCCTTGTGTTGAACAGTGACAACTACAGACTCCAAAGTGTAGAAGCAAACTGAGGTATTTTATGAAACAATGAAACCAACCTGAGAAACCACAAAAACCTGTGACGACAACTGTTACAAACATGGTGCTCAGAAATGGGGGGACCATATAGAAAAAGTGCCATTAGTTCTACATGGTTTGTCAGAAATGTACACAAATCCCCTTAAATGAAAGTTTGTGATGTGCTCTTTAATCAAAATTGTCAGATTTTAATTATAAACTGTGGAGTAGAGGAGTAAATCAATGAAAAATATGTCTTTGTCCCAAACATTATGGAGAAGACTGTACTTTTCTGTTTTTTGTATCGAACCTGTAAACAATAAGCAGTGTAATTTATGTGGTTTGTTGTGTGCATTTTTCAGTGCAGTTACAGTATTTTACATACTGTTAAAAGTGTAACAGAGTAGTACACCTTTGCCCCACCTAAAAATTGCCAGCCACCACTTGAAGGGACTCCAGTATCTGATGCTTAGCGGAAAAGCTAATGATGTGACAGTGCAGTTCTGCCAGAATCACCCCAACATCGAAGATGAAATCATCTTAGTAGTTCACAATTCCTAATGTAAAATTGCACTCCAATTAGAGCAGCTACTGCCAATATAAATATTGATGTTAATGTCATACTTACCAAAAATCTTCAAAGTTTACAGAGAAACTTGTTATGGGCAGCTGTTGGACTGCGAGGGTCTCATTTTGCTTGGCACTAGACAAACCCTGCATTGTACGAATGAGGGTGCAGAGGTGTTGTGGTTTGAGGTGCCCAGGAGACTTAAACCTCTCTGTTTCAACATGGATTCTGTTTTGTGTTAGAGAATTCTTTAAATGAGTGTCTTTTGGCAGAATCGAAAGTACAATTGGGCCATGCAGCAAGACTGTAATGTCAGCTGTGGTTATATTTCTTGGCTCCCTAGCAGTTTTAACCATATCTTTGAAACTAAATGGCAGCAGAAAATATATTGTGGTCTTCCTTTTATTAGCTTCACTCAATAGCTTAAAAATACACGTCTATGAAAAATTGTAAACCTCTGTGTTCTTGTTTAGAAAAATCAAAGAAAGTTTGTGAAAATTTCCTTTTACAAGAATTCAATTGATTTTGATGGGAAGCATCTGCTTGTCTTCTCTCTCTCCTACTGTCTCTTACATTGATGATAACTTTTAAAGTGATGATTCATATGCATAAACATCTGAATTGCTCGGATTCTTCACTAGAGGTCCTCTGTGAAAATGACTTAATACAAAAGAACAGTCATAGGTGAGATAAGACTTTGACATTCCTTCTCCTGCAGTCCACAATGTCATTTAAACATCTTGTAGCTCATGAAACTGGATGTTTTCATTTTCATTGAGTGACTCCATAATTTCTTCCTCAATTTGGTCTGAACAAAAATAGCGCCATTAATTACAACAATTTCTTTTATTTGAGGTGTTTTTAACAATGATAGAATGCTGAGCTGTTTGCGCCATACAGTATCTGTGATTTGTTTCTTTGTAACAAAGTAAAACAGCTGAATGAACATAATAATAATAATTCTTTGTATTTATATAGCGCTTTTCTCACTACTTAAAGCGCTTAGCAATTGTAGGTTAAGGGCCTTGCTCAAGGGCCCAACAGAGCAGAGTCCCTTTTGGCATTTTACGGGATTCGAACCAGCAACTTTCCGATTGCCAGTGCAGATCCCTAGCCTCACAGCCACCACTCCGCCTACAAAGGTTTACAACATCCTCCAAGAGAAGTGATTGCATAATTTTTGCCAGGCGTTCTAAATAGCAAGTCAATTAAAATTAAGGCAAAAGAGTTCATTAGCACCAAAAACTGATCACTAATTAAGAAAAGGTTTAGGTTTAGCAGCCAAAGTAACACTCCAAGAGTGGAGTTGGAAAGCCCTGCAGAGTTGGTTCCGTAATATCATAAAATTGTTTAGCTGTCTTTGCCACTAGAGGCCTCAAAAATGTGAATAACGCCATGAAATTCAGGGCCGTCTTAACGTGTGGGCACTGGCTGAGGGACCGCAGGAGCATAGGGGCCTACTATGTTTCTGATGCCTTTGTACTGTATCTTTGTGTTTTGTTATCAAAACAGGGGCCCCAGCACACTACTTTGTTTGGAGGCCTATGATACTGTTAGGACAGCCCTGATTTGAAAACTGAAGATTACCAGGAATTTTAGGAAAGCAGTATCCAACCCAGTGTTTTGAAACGTGGTCTTGTGACGATGCGGGTTTGGCTCCATGCTCCTACCTGCTATTCGGGAGCCCTTGAACCCTACACCGTCGGTAATGTTACCGATGAGCTAGACAGTGAGGCAATAACAATGGAGCGAGAGGATGGTATATAAAAGTGCAAAGTGCTTTTATTTAAAAAATCCAACAAAACAATGTTCAAATTAAAGAAAGTGCAGTGGTTCCCAAAAGTCTTCATTAAATAAATAATCCATTAAAAGCCGATGAGGTTAAAAAACGCTGCTGGAATCAGTCCTTTAAAACAATTACCCAAGCCCGGTGCTTCTTTTACACTAGCGTCTCACCTGCTTCTCCCGTTTGGGCCCAACAGTAGGCGAGACGCTCTCTCTGCAGCTGACCTTCTTTCCAGGTCTGGAGGCCTCCCGATCCTAGCTTCGGTCGTGCTCTCATCCCAGACCAGGACTTAGCGTCTCTCCAACGGCCAGGACTCCCACGCTGGAGATTACATGCCTAAGTCTCCCGACTCCCGCTGTCTTCCACGGCGAGTCACCTTCCTCACTAGTCACTCCTGCTCTTCTCCAAATGCTCGACTGACTACCACCAACTGCCCTAGGTGTTAGCTAAACGCCTCGCTAGGGCCCACAGTCCAACTGCACTTGAGCACAATCTAGCTCGTTCTCCTTCGTGCTCTCTCTCTCTTACCAGTTTTCTCCTTACTTCCTTCCAGCAACCTCCATCTCTCTCTTTCCGTTCAGTCTTTTCCTGACTCGCGCTTCTATATATGTCGAGAAGGCATAGCAGCTGCGACAAATTAGCAGCCCCAGGAACAATCACGGATGTGGGCAGTCCCTCACCTGTGCACTTAGGTGAGAAACGCCCATACCCCAGATCGCCCTGAGACCCGCTACAGCCACAACCACCACGCCCCCTCGCTAAGCTGTGAGCGCGATTATTTATTTATCTAAAAACTGGCCTTTGCTGAGAGCTGTGGACCCGCTACACCACAGCTCTCTGTTTAAAGTGTTGGATCCCCCAGCTGGATAAATGTCCTAATCATAAATCCAACGGTGACCTAAAAGGACTGGATTGTTCAGCACTGAGTATTGATCTGAATCCACCTGAAATGGAGAAATGACCCGAACACAGCAGTGCAGTAATGACATCCTCCTAATCCCCTGTCAGACTAGACAATTTTTCCAGAGACTTTCAGTAAATTACTGTTACTATTTACATAATCTTAGCGAGTCTTATCATACACTGATAATTTCTGTATTATCTATATCTATTATTATTTATTATATTACATATCTTACACATAAATATTGCTGCTACTTCTTTGTCTCTGTCTTGTCTTTGCACAATGTCTTGTCTTGTTTGTGTTTTAATTTTAATTTAAATTTTAATTCTATTTTTAAATTATTATTTGCATGTCATGTTGTTACACTGTGGACCCTGAGCTTCGCAATTTCGTCTATCTGTATACTTGTATATGGTTGAGATGACAATAAAGTTCACTTTGACTTTGAGTCAGAGGTAGTTGCATTGCACTTCTGTGACTTCCAGTCATGTGGTTTGATATCCCAGAGCAATTCTGTCCGATCAGTGAGTGCCTCGCTCGACAATATCTTTCCCTATATCTGCTTCAAGGAGCGACATGTTGTGCATTCAGGGATGCTCTACTGGATACCTCAGTTGTAACGAGTGGTTATTTGAGTTACTGTTGCCTGTCTGTCCGCTCAAACCAGTCTTTTTTACATTTACATTTTTTACTCACTGGATATTTTCCCTGTTTCGAACCATTCTCTGTAAACCCTGGAGATAGTTGTGTGTGAGTATCCCATCAGATTAGCAGTTTCTGAAATACACAGACCAGCGCGTCTGGTACTAACAACCATGCCACATTTAAAGTCACTTAAATCACAGGTGTCGAACTCCAGGCCTGGAGGGCCGCAGTGGCTGCAGGATTTCATTCTGACCCTTTTCCTAGTCAGTAACCAGGTTTCATTGCTAATTAACTTCTTTTCCCTTCAGTTTAATAGCCCAGTTTTTAAGGAGTCAGACCTCTGAATTGATTCTTTCCCTCATTAAACGGTAGCCAAACAGAAATGAGACATTACATGAGCTGACAGTTGACCAGCTAAGTTGGTTTCACTCCAACCAGTTTCTTAATGAGAAAGCCAATTCTAGCTGATAATTAAATTCATTATTTAATTCCACAGCTTGTTGCTGCTCTCATTCAGCTACAGCAAACATTTCCAAAACTGTTTATTTTGTTTTTTCTAAGAACACCGTCAAGATGTTTGAGGGAGCTGAGACCCTCACCTTTCTTTATTTTCAGACTAGACAAAGAGCCTGTTTCGACAACGTAAGATGAAACGGGCACGAGTGGAATAGTAATAAGTATATGCACCACAAACCTGATATAGGTGTATTGAATGAATGTGTAATTAGGCCTCGAGCTGTAGTCGAAATCGCCTTTCAGGCCTCTAGAGCTTTAATCGAAGTCGCTTTTCTCTTTGAATTTTTGCGTCCGTAAATCTACCGCCTTCCGTGATGTTGGGGTTGGATGTCGGTCGAAGTCGCCTTTCTCTTTGAATTTTCACAGCCGTAAATCCGGCGCATGATGCGATGTCTGTCTTGTAAGGTTTTTCGGGCAGCTGTGCTGAAGGCGACTGCGCATTCGGCTTCGGACGGACGTGAGTGAGTGAGTAGGCTGGCGAATTATATATAAGATATTGCGTGGTGGGCACAGGTGAGCTGGTCATGTGGCGGCTCGTTTTGTGTCTCATTATTGTTTGGCTGCTAATTAAGGAAAAAGAAACGGCTAAGGGGTCTGAGGCAAGTTAATTAAAACTAATGTAAAAGAAGTTAATTAGCAGCCAAAAATGGTCACTAATGAAGAAGATGGTTAGAAAGAAATGATACTTATAATTTGATACTAACCCTCACCTATTCTGTTTCTCTTCTCAGTACTCAAATGTGGCACTTGGTGCCACGGCCCACCTGCCAAGTTGTTTTGCATGCCTAAGGTAAAGTCATCCCTGATGGAGGATCGCAGGAATCATGGGAAAGAGGGGTCCTTTCATCAGATTAGCCCTATTTCAGCTGTGGAATGGCCAAATGCGGGAGGCAGCTTGATGGCTGAGGTCTGCAGGACTCTAAACAAATCCAAATCATATTATGTGATATCATCTACTGTTAAATTCTACTCCGTACTTGTAAAAGGTTTATTTTTATACTGTATTGAGGATTACTTGTGTTTTGTTCTGTGTATTGTACTGACCCCCTTCTTTTTGACACCCACTGCACACCCAGCCTGCCTGGGAAGGGGTCTCTCTTTGAACTGCCTTTCCCGAGAGTTCTTCCATTTTTTTCCCTACAAGGGTTTTTTTGGGACTCTCTTCTTAGAGAGTCAAGGCTGGGGGGCTGTCAAGAGGCAGGGCCCGTTAAAGCCCATTGTGGCACTTCTTGTGTGATTTTGGGCTATACAAAAAATAAATTGTATTGTAAAACCTGCAGCCACTGCGGCCCTCCAGGATCAGAGTTTGACACCCCTGACTTAAATCCCCTTTCTTTCCCATTCTGATGCTCAGTTTGAACTTCAGCAGGTCATCTCAACAATGTCTATAGGTTGAAATGCTGCCATGTGATTGGCTGATTAGATATTTGCGTTAACAAGCAGTTGAACAGGTGTAGCTAATAAAGTGGCCGATGAGTGTATTCATGATTATGAAAAAGAAGAAAAAATTTTAAAAACGATGACTCAGCATCAGCCCTTTGCATATCAAGCTCTTGCGGCCTAGTTCAGTATCTTATGGAGCCTGCATGCGCCAGCATCACTCAGTCCTAACTGTGCAGCTTTTCCAACAACTGCAGATCATTGGGTTTAATGAATCAACACTCCCTTTTAATATTCTTGCCATTTTTTATTGCATAGCCCACAAAGAAGATTAATAAAATCAGACTTTTGTCAGTTGTATTTACAGACTGCATCTGGTAAAAATCCAAGCGACAAACAAAGCAAGAAAATAACAGAATAACTGAGTTGTATAAGAGAATGCCCACCTGAGTGTGAAGTACCTTTTTGCTTGAATTACAGCCTCTCTTTATTGCATTCATCTCTTGTCAGGTTTGCACACCAATTTCTCCTTACTGAATCGTTCGAGCTCAGTCAAACATTGCGGTGACCGTTGATGGACTGTTCTCTTCCAGTCATTCCAACGATTTTCAGGAGAATTTAGATTGTCTTTGTGCGTCCTAGTCCAGAGTCCCCATCACCTTTGTGTCCTCCAGCTACAGTTTGGTTGCTCTGGCTCTGTGCTTTGGGTCATTGTCACATTGAAGGTTGGATCATCTTCTTATATTTAACTTCCTCACTAGTTTTCTTCAATAACTGGCCAATATTTTACAACCATTCTCTCATCTACTGTAACATGTACCAAAGTGCCAACAGAAGACAAATTCATCCCCAACCCTTCCCAAAAAATGCTGCCACCTATGTTCTTTACTGTAAAAATTGAGCTTTTATGGATGGTGGGGTGTATTAGGGTTTTGCCAGATGTGTCAATTTGCATTAGAACATCGGAACAAAATTTTAGCCATACAAAAATGTTTAATCCTATCCTGGCCCAGATGTTCAACTTCAGTCTAATCTGACCACAGTACCAGTTTTGACTTGGCCACAGAATCTTAGAGGTGTTTTTAGCAAAACATAAACCAATACTGACGTGATCTTTTTAAGTAGTGCCTTTTTACAGGCCAGATTTGTGAGGAACTTGTTGCATGTTTGTCACATCGTACCAATTTAAGATAAAGTAACGCTAAACTGAACCTTTATGCATATAACAGTAAAAGGACCCCAGCGTAAAAGAACGGCACTGCCGCAGGAACGCGCTGTGAGGCGTGGGGGCTCTCAACTCACATGGAGAACCGGTATAATGGCCAGTACGGGCTCCTCAGCAGGTGTTCAAGTTCACACGCCAGTAGGCGGTTTAAAGTGTGGTGCGCCTGGAAGAAAAATCCGGCATTTGCATTTGTAACTGAGGTTGAGTAAGAGTTGGAGATCCCGTAGTCTAAGTAAGTAAGTTTTAGTTAACTGGAGCGTCGGCAACCTTGAGCTCAGCATAGCGGTTGGCTCTCTGTGGGGCCTGTGGGCACGACCCGCAGGTTCATTGGGAGCATGCGCTGATAGCGCAGTCCCGCACCCACCACACTGAACGGCAGGGGTTCGATTTTTAAATGGAAATTTACCCAGCGCGTGGCGTGAACGCACCAGTGTAGACTTGGATAGGTGCATGGGGCAGCCGGGGGTGGTGGGACCGGCTGGATAACCTTGCCGGTTATATTTAGGCAGTTTGCTGGCCAACGGGTGTCGTCATTGGACCTAAAGGTGAGGTAGGGTTAGGCACTGCTGAGCTATTCAGGGAGCAATTGCCATTTTACTTGACTCTTGACGGCTTTGTAAGTACTGTTTTTTTTTTTTTATTATTTTATTAATGTATCTCCGAGTGATAGTTTTGGTGGACGTATACAGTATATACGTATATTTGGTTTTTGGACAGTTTTTCTTTTGGGTTTGATGCAATTATTTTTCTTTTTGATTTCTTTTGTACATATTTTTCCTCTTCCTCCCACAGTCCAAAGACATGCAGGTTAGGTGGATTGGCGATTCTAAATTGGCCCTAGTGTGTGCTTGGTGTGTTTGTGTGTGTCCTGCGGTGGGTTGGCACCCTGCCCAGGATTGGTTCCCTGCCTTGTGCCCTGTGTTGATTGGGATTGGCTCCAGCAGACCCCCGTGACCCTGTGTTCGGATTCAGCGGGTTGGAGAATGGATGGATGGATTGATGGATATTTTTCCTCTATTTTATCCCTTTTTGAGGAGCTTCCTGAGCTAGGGATAAAGAAGAAAGACTGCCTTTATTTTTGGAGTGTGTGTGTGTGTAGTTTTTGTATAGAGAAGGGTAGGAGTGCACTGTATAGGGTGGTCCAGATCTAATTATGTAATTTTCATTACGCTATAACTTAGGTTTATTACATAGAAAATCACCTGAAAAATCCCGGACCATCGAGAAGTGTGCGAACTGATGACATGAAGAATCGTCTTTGCGCCGAACTGGAATCGTCCCCGCATAAATCAAAGTCATCCAGACGATCTGCATAATTAGATCTGGTTCACCCTGTACTTACTGTAAGTACACACTTTTTTCCGTTATTTTTTCCTTTCTTCTTCTATTAGCTTTTTGATGGAGTGTCAGCACTGAAGGACTGTGAAACAAAGCCCACCTGACACTGCTGTTTCTTTGTAAATAAAATTGGCACCTTTCATCCTTCAATTTTGGTTGGCATCTCTTCTCTCCTCTGATCCCGTTCGCCTCATGAACTATCAGATGTCCAGAGTGTATGTTGGGAACACTTTCCCACTACACGGGATATCACACATAAAGGTCTGCCTTTTGACCTCTTGATAGCCCCACTGATTATTTATCCTTTTGTTTGGTGTTTCACTCTGGAGGGATAGCCTGGTTTAGGAGGGTCTGGGTCAGGACCATCTTAATGTATGGGCACAATGGACACTGGATGGGGGGCCCCAGGAGCATAGGGGCTCACAATGTTTCTGATGCCTATGTATGAGTGATGCTGTGTGCCTTCACTTAATTTGACTTTAACTATCCCACAGGCTCCATGGGATTCTTAAAGACTTTTATAGTCATCTCCTGACTTGTGCCTTTTCACGCTTAAGTTTTTTCTTCTGCCCTGTATGGCTTCTTTCCAGCAGTGGAATCCTCTAGAAACAGCTGCTTTTATTCTGAATTAATCAAATTCACCACAAGTGATCACTGATGGGTGCTAGTTTGTTGTGTCATCTGTAGAGTGATTGGTGATGCTACAGCAGGAACTCACTTAATGTATTTTACAATTATAATATTAATGAAGCACTGTGAATATTATTTTCGACTAGCTAATGGGGTTTACTGTGTGTAAATAAAAATGGAACAACCTAGTTTAATTTGGTTTTCTTTTCAGAGTGTCATATAACAAAATGTACACATTTTGAAAAGGGTTGGTGACTTTCTGTGCCGACTGCGTATTTTTTTCTTGACATTAAGGACATGTACCTTTTACATTCGCCACTTTCATGCTGTTAAAGCGGTACTACCCAGGCATTCTCAGTCTTGGTAAGCCCCATTTTTCAAGCTTTAGAGGCTTAGGAGATCAGATTCTATCAGTCACCGTCATTCAATAAGTCTTTTCCCTGACCTGAGCTTTACCCAAAACCCCTGATGATTCTGCCCCTGGCTGGTCAGTGACCCATTAAAAAGCATTAGAAATGAACTTCTGATGTGAAAGCATGCATTCATTAAATGATATTATTCAAAAAGGCAACACATTGTGCTCTGAACAGCCAAACCGTAACCAATCAGTTAAACTAGCTTCCATGTACAGTACTAAGTGTTTATTAACGGCAAGTAAAAATTTACAATAATGCATCATTTCCACAGCAGGCTAGCTGAGCTTTGAATACATGAAAAGGAGAAGAGCAGAACATTCCAGAGTAAGGTAAATACTTGAACTACATTCTTGATGCAAGGTGCTAGATTGTCCCTTTTATACAGTCAGGCCCATAAGTATTTGGACAGTGACACAGATTTTCATAAATTTGGCTCTGTACGCCACCACAATGGATTTGAAATTAAGCAATCATTATGTGATTGAAGTGTAGACTTTCAACTTTAATTCAAGGGGGTTACCAAGAATATCATATGAGGCATTTAGGAATGACAGACATTTATATACATGGTACTCCAATTTTCAGGGGCGCAAAAGTATTTGGACAAACTTATCATAAATATAATGATCCTTTTCAATATTTGATTGAAAATCTTTTTACGGTCATTGACTACCTTAAGTCTGACCCCATAGCCATCTCCAAGTGCTGGGTTTCCACCCTAGTGATGCTTTGCCAGGCCTTTACTGTACTTTCTGCCATCAGTTTTATCCTCAGCAAGTGTAATGCATGTCCTGTTATGTTAGGTGTCAGTTGATTGACTTGGCCATTGAAGAATATTCCACTTCCTTGCCTTGAAAAGCACTGGGTTTGCTGTCACAGTATGTTTTGGCTCATTGTCCATCTGTACTGTGAAGTGTCATCCTATCAGAGTTGACAGTATAGCTGTGTACACTTCAGAAATCATTCTGCTAATTCTGCCAGCTGTCGTATCATCAATAAACACCAGTGACTAACTTCCATTGGCATGCTCATGCCATAACACTGTCTCCACCATGTTTTACAGATGATGTGGTATGCTACAGATCATGAGCCACTCGTTCTCTTCTCCATGCTCTTCTCCATCCATTATTCTGGTGTATGTTGATTTTAGTTTCATTTGTCCAAATAAAACTGTTCCAAAGCTGGACTGGTTTTAAAAAATATTTTCTGGCAAAGTCTACAGTATTCTGTCCTTCCTGTGCTTGACGATTACTAGTGGTTTGCACCTTGCAAACCCCATGTCTTTACTTTCATGAAGTCTTCTCTTGATTGTAGACTTTTGGCAGTGATAGTGCCTACCTCCCAGAGAGTGTTCTTGGTTTGGCTAAATGTCGTGAATTGGTTCTTCTTTCCCAAGGACAGAATTCTGTGATCATCCAGCACAGATGTCGTCTGTGGTTTTCCAGACCTTCTGGTGCTGCTAAGCTCACCAGTGTGTTTCTTCTTATTAAGAATGTACCAAATGGTTGATTTCACCACTCCTGGTGTTTCTGGTCTCTCTCTCTCTGATGGGTTTCTTTTGTTTTCTCAGCCTAATGATGGCCTGTTTTTATTTGCATGGATTTTTATTTGCTTTGAACCTCATATTGAGAGTTCAGCTTCCAAATGCAAATTCCACACTTGGAATCAACTCCAGACCTTCTACCTGCTTAATAGTTAATGAAATCACAAGGGACCCGCTCCCACCTGGCTATGGAACAGCTTGTCAGCTATTTGTCCAAATACTTTTGAGCCCCTGAAAATGGGTCCGTGTGTAAAAATGGCTAAATGGCTCATACAATATTTTTGGTAACCCCTTTAAATTAAAGCTGAAAGTGTACACCTCAGTCACATCTTGATTGTTTCATTTCAAATCCGTTGTGGTGGGGTACAGAGCCAAAATTAGGAAAATTGGGTCACTGTCCAAATACTTATGGGCCTGACTGTAACTGTGTTAGTTATTATCCAGCTTTTGATGTCTTTTTTTTGTTGGTTCAATTTACTCTGAAGATTCAAGGATATGCTACAGTTGTGTAACGCTGAATTGGCTGATGCTCTCAGGTACCATAAGTATACAATAATAACATAATGAAAAAATATATAAACTGTATATATAAAACATTAAACAAAAAAACTCATAATTCATTCACTTAATACAGGTTCTTTTGGCAAATTCAGAATACTTTTCACAATAGCAAACTACACATTTTGTACACAAAACTGTAACAACAATTACAAAAAGTACAGTAGCATTATTCTTGTAGCAGCGCTACAACTATACAGCCCCTAATGTCAATTACATACACATATAACACAAAACCTCTAGACACGTCTTTATTGGGTGATATTTTGGGGGTTCTTGGGTGGGGAGGGATATGTGTTATTAAATTTTTTTTTCTGAGATATGGCTTTTCACATATCAATGACAAGGTGTTTAAAATGTTTATGCCCTTTAAACAGAAAATACATTTGACATCAGCCTGGATGGGCAAACAAGACAAATGTGAGGGAGACAGTGGCAACATGACTGAGCGGAAGTATCATTCAACAAAAGACTTGGAAGCAAAGCAGCTGCTGGACTCGTGGTGTGCACATTTCACAAGCCACATAGCTTAAAAGGTAAGGTAAGATTAAACAGCGTGGGAAGCAGAAGAGAGGAGTTGATCTGAGGCCATTGGGGTTTTAGAGTAATACAATGTTGAAAATGTGCTCAAATATGTGAGTTGTGTTTGTATCCTAGAAGGTTGTACTCTGGGATTGACTTAGCCAGGACCCAAGGACATAGTCTGAGATGAGTTAACCCTGGATTAAAATGGTTACATTTCTGGCCTAAGGCTGATTTACACCAATGTGAAAGCACAGACACTGTGCAGTCGAATGTTCATCTTGGCACCGGATACACACATAAACCCCGTTAACACGATTTAACTGCTTTTGTATGACAAATTAACTGTTCATGAACAGGCGTAATATGTGATGTTTATTTGATGCTCATTCAAGACCACATAGTCGTTTAAATTACTTCTATAAAATGTCCTACCTGTAAGTTATTACTTTTGCATTGTATTTAAAACTTTTTCTCAGGTGATGGTGTGCCCTGCCAGCAGATTTGACACTCATAGTGCTCTTATAACTGTACATGTCAGCAGGTCTATGCCACTGTACACTCATTTAAGGCAGGAGAAATGTGAAGATTGTGCAGGGTTTGTACAGCATGCTTTACAGGGCTAGTCCTCCCAATCAAACATATGGCTTCTACACTTCAATTTGATATGGTTGTGTGAACAGCAGTGAGTCTGGATCTGTCTATCCCTCTATTAGCCAGCATCGGGCACAAGGTGGATACCAGGACCAAATGGTGTATTGCAGAGTTTGGGTTTACTGATGCAATTATTATCCAACTAATATTTATTTTGGCTTTACTTTACATGGGAGATTTCATTGTTAAATTTTAAGAAAGGAACAATCAGCTCCGTTTCAAATCACTACTGAAATGCTGCTGCTATGTAAAGTAACACAAGAACAAAAACAAGTTATCTTCCAAACAATACACTCAGGGAGATGGCCTGCAATTATATCCTTGATTGCTAAAATCCATCTTAACGGAACACAGCACAGAAGGTTTATTTTTGTAGGCATAGTGATTTTTCTTTAACATCTGGGAAAATACAAATGATGGTGGTAGTGTTTTTTTTGCTCCTATTTTTACGGCTCTGGGCACCTGGGGTTGACTCTCAGCAGCTCGCCACCAGTGAAGAGTCTGCTCATGTGTGTGTTTTTTTTTTTCCAGCTTCGTCCCATATTCCTAAAATATCCATTTTGAATCGACTCTAAAATGACACTAAACGGTGTCCGGTGCTATCAGAGAATTTGGGTTTTCTAACCATATTACTGAATAAACATAGTCAGAAAGTGGATGGCTGGATGATATCAACAAAGGTGAAATAAGAACACCATTATTAATAAGAAAGTATGTTGTAATTCTAACTAAAAAAGGATGATAAGTTTCCATTATCAAAGATATGTTCTATACTATAAAGAGAGGGGTGAATGAAATCAGGGGGTCAGCATCCTCTACACTAAAACTACGCAATGGAATATCAGCTGCAGTGGTCCTATTAGTCAGTATTACCCCTCTAATTTGTTCTGGCTCAGGGGTCTCATCCAGGCTTGGTGAGCTGCCATGAGACTGCCATCTGATCAAATCACTATAAAAAAAAAAAACAGTCTAAAAATTGAAAGCTGTAAAAAGCTAACACATAGTGTGCGACTTGTTTGAAAGATATGAAATTGCACACGGCTTGTGGCTGAATATTTATTTATGGATCGCCGAGTGAAAGAACTCGCTCAGAAATGACAGCACTGCACTTGCCCAAAGACCAGATATGAAAAGTCTTTAGCTGGAGTCAGTACGTCATATCGTGTGTGTAAAAATACTGACACTACTATTGACATACATAAAATAAAGCTTTCAGTTATTTCATACGTGTCAGATCAAATGCAAGAGTTTCTTATTTCGCCTGCCGCTTTATAATTCGCTCTTGAAGGTGGGCAGATGTTAGGCTCACAAACCTTTGCACGTTGGAGCTCTTCTTTATTTCTTTATTCATTTTTGTTTGCACAGTTGTAAAGACAACTTTATTCAAGCCGAGGTCACCACCACTTTAGCTGTAATTTTCTTAGTTGCTCTTGTGAACTGGATATATTAGAGCATGACAAGTTAACAAGAATGATGATATGATGATTAAAGTAATAGCCAGCCATTTCACTGCAGTTATGTCTTCCAAGCTATTTCACTTGGATAGCAGTCCTTTTTAAATAAATATTTAGGTCTGGCCAAAAAAATTTTAGAAAATCCTGTTAGCTAAAGATCTGCTGCAAGGTAGACCTAAGGGTACAAAGACTTACAAGGGCATTGTAATTAATAGTCATTCCCTGTGGCCTTTAGGAGTAAAAAATAAATGGTACTTGTGCTACATGCTATGCACACACCATTCCACAGAGTTTTCAAACTCACGCTTCACTACACATTTGTAACACTGACAGAGAAGCCTAGCTGTCAGACGCCATTATCCAAGATTATTCAAACTGAAGGGTACACACCTCAAACACTTGGCTTCAGAGAATGACAGCTTCCAATTATAAAACGTATGCATTTTTTTTTTCCAAATTCTGAACTTCAAGATTACATGCCCTCCATAATATCAGTCTGAATTATGCAAAAATTGCTGTTAGAAGCAAATGTAATATTCTACAAATTGTGAACATCCCTCAGTCTTACCCAGAGTAAGCAATGGCCCATTTACTCACTCATAGTTACTCGTGGCTTTCTAAGAAAAAAAATGAAAAGCTATGCCATAAGCTCATGTACAGACTTACAGTCAGCAGGCAGTGTCCACTACTTGAAAACCCCACGGATGGCCACAGCACTGCCCTATGCAGCAAACCCCCACGTTGGACACAGCTGGCTGGGGCTTTTCTAGTCATGGACGGGAATCCATCTGAGGATGAAAATATGCAGAGTACTTTGGTTTGAATTGTTTTAATAACTGCAAGAGATTGCACAGTTTCCCTCTCTGCAACTAATGATTTCTAAATAAATTTGCAGCAAAGGTATACACATTCCCTGTACTGATCAGAGACGTAATGCATTTTTGAGACATCAGCTTACATTATTTACCTTTCATGGTTAGGTTTTTTTTTTCTTATAACATAGGGAACAAAAAGAGGGGCAAACTATCTGTCAATCATATATTTTCAAATGTAAAATGCCTGTCCTCTGGCAGATATGTTTCTAAAGTATTAGACATTGCCAGTTAAACAGAAATACTGTTGTTTACAACAATTAGCACCATGAAGACATAGCACAGCCTAAGACAGGGGGGACAGGGAGGTGTGGACAGGCCGTATTGCTTCTGTGTCTAATAAAACTGAGAGTTTTCATTTTGTACAAATACACTAGACCACCAATAACCATGGCACTCCAAGAGAGACACTTCATCACCTATTCAATGGCCTATTTCTCTGTAATGACCTCTCTCCTGCCTATTGTTAGGTATAATGTTAAGGCCTAACTTGAATTGCCATATTGTAAAAACAATGGCTGGTGGGATTCCAGTTTGGTACTATGAATTGTGAATTTCCCCTTTGGGTTTAATAAAGTATCTATATCTGTCTATGAACATTCACTTTTTGGAAAACACTTTAGTTTAGGTAGCACAAAAATACATCTATTGCTCATGTATTCTTATGTAACAAGACCTTAACAAAGGCTTCTTTTGGACTTCATAACACTTGATCAGTAGATCAGTTATTTATCTCTTTCCGTTGTGGCAAATTGACGTGATGGTAAAATAACTTGCTAATGTGAAGGACTCACAGGTCTTACACTAAATATGTACTATCAAGACCACTCCAAAGTGAAGTTCTGTTAGCAGGACACATTGCAGAGATGAATAAACACTTTACTGATGATTTGCAGGTGTTATGAAGACCTAAAGTGTTTCTTAAGGTCTTGTTACATAACAGTAAACGAGTAAGAGATGCTTTTGCAGTACCTAAATTTTGTTTTTGATTTCCATGCTAATAGTTTCTGGTCCTATAGGATCTAAAGTAGATTTACTATATCAGTTGAATTCCTTCTTCTGCCTACAGTATGTAAACCTTAATGGTGTACATTACCCTTCCAAGAATATATTTAGTTGGCAAATGGTTTCTAAATATTTTTTTGTGAATGCTCATTGGGCAGTACCTTTTATGTCTAGAATTATTTCTAAAGCTACAGTGTTGTTATGTGTCACAGACAAGGCACCATTTAGAAGATGATTATTGTCTAGCTCAGAGGATGGGCAGAACACTGTCAAGCATCAGCATGTGCAGTGAGAGTACTTTGAAAACTCTGTAAAAATTCACTGAAACATTTAACGTGGTTTAAGACCAAGGTTTTCAAACTGTGGTACACGTACCACTGGTGATACTTCAAGTCATGCCAAGTGGTACTCGTGTGGTCCTTTATTTTCCACGAATCGATGTTGCTAGAATGCCAATATGTTGCATATAATCATATACAGTATACTATAAGTATACTACTGTAAATGCGTGGAAGACTCCAAGCCGGCTTTTATTAGCGCGGGCACCCATTTCCTTAATTAGTTTAATCTCACTTTAACGTCATAATTATAGTCATTATAGTGATTATAGTGACTTTTTCTTCAAAACAACATGGGTGTAAATTAACGATTCATTGACAGTGGTACTTCAGTTTACTGGTCCTCGCGGAGTGGTACTTGTTCAAAAAAGTTTGAAAACCGTGGATTTAAGAAGCACACAGCAAGGAAAGCATTGTTTGAACAGTAATGGAAGTGGCACTAAAGCAGAGCCTACTTTTTTTAAAGTGCTTGTGTGATCTGTGAGAGGCAGAGTGGTGGCTCTGAAGATAGGGATCTGCGCCGGTAATCGAAAATGTTGCCAGTCCGAATCCCATAAATGCCAGTAGTTACTCCATTGGGCCCTCGAGCAAAGCTAATGCCCTGCAGTATGGTCTGTAATATGCCAGCATTACACTTAGGGTGCCTAGATTTTCAATAAAATAATCTGGGAGGCAGCAGACAGTGTGGTTTAGTGCTTGGATGAGGGTCTTAATTTGAAGAGTAATTTGGTTGGGTGATTGATAGTGATTTATACATTTTGTTTTCTGTTTTTATATTCTCTGCTAAATGCTGATATAACACTGATGACAACTACACAGACCTAGAAGCAGGCCCTGCATGACAACTCAGATCATGTAGACTGTGATCAAATTACAAGGTAGTAAACACAAAAATACTAATCTAAAACTCTAAAATTGTACACTTAAAATATTCAGAAATGCTAATGACAACATTCCTGATAATTTTCCTTGTAATTTACAAGTGCCAAATTTAAAAATGATCACTTAGTAGCTCGGGAGGCTGGGCTGGTTGTTATTTCTCCGAGGGCTTGAAGCATTCCTACACAAGTAATTATCTGATAGTTCTCTCAGTGGCAGAGGCTGAGTTTTGCAATCGCATGGCATATGATTGGTCAGATTCAGTGAATTTGAGAAGAAGTGATGTGATTGGTTATTAAGTGCAGTGTGGTGCACTGATACACAGTTACAAAAGCATCTTTGTGCGCAGTGAAATCTCCAAATAAGTAAGCTCATTATGAAGTCAAGTCACAAGTAAAGATTTAAATTGAAAATGATCTGTAGGATTGTGCTGATAAACCTAATTATGCTATTAGTGCAAAAACAATGGGTGTTGTTAGTTTTATTTATAATTATTTTCTAAACCTCTAATCAGTACCCTCCTTTAATCAATAAAGCTGCTACTTAAACAGGTGGTGATTAACGTGTAGACATTCAATTGTTTACTAGAAGTATGCAAAAAGAAAAGGACAGCAAAATATTAATAAGCAAGAAAATGAACAGAATGGAATGAAGGAGAAAGTACTGACTCCTGATAACTTTGATGACGATATTCATATTTTAGAATTTCACAGAAAAAACAAAAACAAACTTGCTGCTCTGTGCTGCATATTTCTGCATCTACAGATTAAGTGCAGAAACAATTAATCTATTTAAATAGGGGCCACAAAGTGAATTGTGATTACATAGCTAAGAGCCTTATTGATACAGTTGAGTTTTCCTTTATTAAAGTTGGGTAAAACTAATAAAAGCTGCAGATTTTTAAATTTTTTGCATTAAATGTTAAAATGTCTTATAAATGTTTCTGAGCTTTTTTAGTTTAACTTTTTCAGGGCAGATGTTGACTTTTGTCAAGAGCAGTAAACGGTGAAAAAAAGCACCTTATATTTTAGTTTGACTCTCTTTGCTTAAAGGACATTTAGCTATGTTGGTTTGACTGAGATTCCCAGCGCTCACATGAGTAGCAAAGAGCAAACAATGGGGAAAATGGCATCGACGTCTGGAGAGAGATCTAAGCAAATGCGCCAAGTAAAATACTCCGTGAACAACGTTTAATATATTATCGCTGAATTGAACTCTGACTTGTCAGACTCTGATTTTGGTGCAAGTAATCGAAAATGAAAGCGAGGTATCAGCATCAGCTGATCGTGGTGCTGAACACGTTCATGTAGCTGCCGCTTACAATGTTAAGAGGTACAAACCACATTGCGCTGTTCTGCGACTGCGGCCGCCACTGCCCGTGAGCAGCTCGAGCAGCGTCAGATGTTTTATGTTGATTTTTGTGTGAAACCATTGCTTTGTGTGCTTTTCAGAAAACTGTGTTTTTTGGAAAAAATATTCAGCCCTCAAAGAATTAATGGAAAATACATTTCAATCATGGTGTTTCAGTAAATTTGTTATAGAGCCAATGGTTATTGAAGGTCTAGTGCATAACAGTTTTACAATACATTAACAGTTTTGAATGCAATGTCCTCCAAACAATGTTACTGCGTCGACATGTACGTTATTATTTTGGACACAGGAAGGTAAACCAAATAATTATTTTGGAACTCAGTTTCTGTGTGGTTGGAGATGTTTAAGACTTGAAAAATGAACTGAAGCTCAGCTTTCATTAAAGTGTGGAAAGATGAAAAAGTAAAATAAAAAAAAAATACATTTAAAAAAATATATCTGAGGATTTCTTTTGGCCTAGGAAAACAAGCTCACTTCCCGCATACATACATGCACTTCCATTTAGATACACAGATAAAAGTGTTCAGTAAAAAAATTTGGGAAGACGCTGCAGGTGCAGTGAGGGAAAAGGGTGCAGGGTCAATGGTTGGGGCTTGGGTGGAGGGGGTTGGTAACAGGCCTCCTGTTCACAAGTTGCTCTCGTGCTGTTCTTCTGAGTCCGGATTATTCACAGGTGGCAACCCGCCATTGTCATTCAGCCTCTTGGCACGGTAGGTTTCGTAGTGGATGTTGTGGGTCACTTCTTTCAGATCTTGCAGGTGGGACCTTAGTGCAAAACGAAAGTAAAAATCTTAATCCTCAGCATTCATATTCTGCAGCTGAAGTGCTCACTAAATCCCTTAATGAATCAGTGGGTGGTGCTTTATCCTGTAAACTCTCATCTGTCAGCCGCTTTATAAACCATGCTTATCGAATGTTCAGAAATGGACAGCTGCACCACCTTTCTGTCTAATTTACTCAGCTTTCTCACTGCTGCAGTAGAGACGTTTAGCTGATTTAATCAAGTGTCAGAAACCACACTACAGCCTGATCCTGTCATTCTTACAACCTGGATTTGTCTAATTACACTGGTCAACAAGTATTTTGCTACTGGGATTCTTTCATCTGTACTTTAACAAATTTCACTTGCTGACTCCCGTTTTTTAGTTATGATGTTTCAGGTCTTGGACAATTAGGGTGACTGGACAGTAAAGGTGATGCGTTTCAGCATTTAAGAAATAAGTTTGGTCTCGAGAAAAGTGAAGCCAAAATTAAGGCAGGTGTTTTTGTTGGCCCTGAAATCCGTGAACTGATGCTTGACGATGAGTTCAAAAGGAAACTGAAGCCAACTGAATCAGCAGCACCCTCATTCATGCAGGTTGTCCAGAATTTTCTTGACAGTCACAAAGCAGAGAATTTATACTGAGCTTGTGGAGAATATGCTGAAAGTATATTAGCTTACGGGAGCCAGAATGTCACTGAAGACACATTTTTTACATTCTCATCTCGACATTTTTCCACCAAATCTAAGCGATGTCAGAGATGAGCATGGGGAAGGATTTCATCAAGATATAAAGGTAACGGAAAACCGATATCAGGGAAAATTTACTCTGAGCATGATGGGTGACTACAGTTGGTTCTTGCAAAGAGAGACGGATGTGCAATACAAGTGCAAAATCAATTGCCTCAGACAATTTTGAGCACACTGACCTCACTTTTATATTGAGGTAAATTGACAGAAACCTGTTTTAAAGTGTCTCTGGTATCGTCTTCTGGTTTGTTTTCAGAATAAACACATTCAAACAATTTTGGTGGGACATAGTTCAAACTCTAGATAATGTGTTGATATATTGATATTCAAAAGTGTTAAAACGGCACTGATGTGTATCTCAAAAATCTGATGTGCTAGCTTAATTCCAATTTCATATATGAAATCTTTGTAAAAAACTTAACAGAGAGCTGCTCTGAAGTTCCCAGTAGCAAACAAAAAATATTTTTTGGTGACCAGTGTAATTGGTTTGATTTCAGCAGGTACTGAAACAACAGTGTAGCACACATGCTGGACATCTGTCTTCATACAGAGGTGTGTTGCGCCTCAAGAAGTCAAGCCTGCAACTTATGAAGGTCTGCAGCCCTATAAACCAGAAGTATCAGTTTGCAAAAATAACATAAATGTAGTCAGTCTACAAACTGTGTGGGCTTTAAGGTTGCAGACTCTTACATGCATCAAATAAATTAAGTACAGTTAAAGATAAATAGCCCTCTTTCTTTGTAGGATGACTGCAGAGATTACAGAAAGTTTTCATTCTGCCTGTTGAAGCTAGTCACACAGGATCATTTATTAAACAATTATCTACATTTGATCCTGTGTCATTACACACCTATTATCTTCTACATGAATACTTTAATGAAGCACTCCACATTTAAAGTATCCATCTGTTTTCCAACCACTTCACACTGAAAAAATACAAAAATATGCCATCTACAGTACTTGTCAAAAGTTTTAGAACACTTAACGTTTAGGTACAGTGGTGTGAAAAACTATTTGCCCCCTTCCTGATTTCTTATTCTTTTGCATGTTTGTCACACAAAATGTTTCTGATCATCAAACACATTTAACCATTAGTCAAATATAACACAAGTAAACACAAAATGCAGTTTGTAAATGGTGGTTTTTATTATTTAGGGAGAAAAAAAAATCCAAACCTACACGGCCCTGTGTGAAAAAGTAATTGCCCCCTGAACCTAATAACTGGTTGGGCCACCCTTAGCAGCAATAACTGCAATCAAGCGTTTGCGATAACTTGCAATGAGTCTATTACAGCGCTCTGGAGGAATTTTGGCCCACTCATCTTTGCAAAATTGTTGTAATTCAGCTTTATTTGAGGGTTTTCTAGCATGAACCGCCTTTTTAAGGTCATGCCATAGCATCTCAATTGGATTCAGGTCAGGACTTTGACTAGGCCACTCCAAAGTCTTCATTTTGTTTTTCTTCAGCCATTCAGAGGTGGATTTGCTGGTGTGTTTTGGGTCATTGTCCTGTTGCAGCACCCAAGATCGCTTCAGCTTGAGTTGACGAACAGATGGCCGGACATTCTCCTTCAGGATTTTTTGGTAGACAGTAGAATTCATGGTTCCATCTATCACAGCAAGCCTTCCAGGTCCTGAAGCAGCAAAACAACCCCAGACCATCACACTACCACCACCATATTTTACTGTTGGTATGATGTTCTTTTTCTGAAATGCTGTGTTCCTTTTACGCCAGATGTAACGGGACATTTGCCTTCCAAAAAGTTCAACTTTTGACTCATCAGTCCACAAGGTATTTTCCCAAAAGTCTTGGCAATCATTGAGATGTTTCTTAGCAAAATTGAGACGAGCCCTAATGTTCTTTTTGCTTAACAGTGGTTTGCGTCTTGGAAATCTGCCATGCAGGCCGTTTTTGCCCAGTCTCTTTCTTATGGTGGAGTCGTGAACACTGACCTTAATTGAGGCAAGTGAGGCCTGCAGTTCTTTAGACATTGTCCTGGGGTCTTTTGTGACCTCTCGGATGAGTCGTCTCTGCGCTCTTGGGGTAATTTTGGTCGGCCGGCAACTCCTGGGAAGGTTCACCACTGTTCCATGTTTTTGCCATTTGTGGATAATGGCTCTCACTGTGGTTCGCTGGAGTCCCAAAGCTTTAGAAATGGCTTTATAACCTTTACCAGACTGATAGATCTCAATTACTTCTGTTCTCATTTGTTCCTGAATTTATTTGGATCTTGGCATGATGTCTAGCTTTTGAGGTGCTTTTGGTCTACTTCTCTGTGTCAGGCAGCTCCTATTTAAGTGATTTCTTGATTGAAACAGGTGTGGCAGTAATCAGGCCTGGGGGTGGCTACGGAAATTGAACTCAGGTGTGATACACCACAGTTAGGTTATTTTTTAACAAGGGGGCAATTACTTTTTCACACAGGGCCATGTAGGTTTGGATTTTTTTTCTCCCTAAATAATAAAAACCATCATTTAAAAACTGCATTTTGTGTTTACTTGTGTTATATTTGACTAATGGTTAAATGTGTTTGATGATCAGAAACATTTTGTGTGACAAACATGCAAAAGAATAAGAAATTAGGAAGGGGGCAAATAGTTTTTCACACCACTGTAAATCTAAAATTTAAAGTTTAGGCTAAATTAGCAATTGAAAAAAAAAAAGGAAATTTCAGAATATTACAAATTGGCCTTCGTCAGGGAACAACTAATACAGATGTCCATCCATCCATCCATTATCCAACCCGCTATATCCTAACTACAGGGTCACAGGGGTCTGCTGGAGCCAATCCCAGCCAACACCGAGCACAAGGCAGGAAACAAACCCTGCGCAGGGTGCCAGCCCACCTTAGGGCGCACGCACACACACACACACACACCAAGCACACACTAGGGACAATTTAGGATCGCCAATGCACCTAACCTGCATGTCTTTGGACTGTGGGAGGAAACCGGAGCACCCGGAGGAAACCTACGCAAACACGGGGAGAAGATGCAAACTCCACGCAGGGAGGACCCGGGAAGCAAACCCAGGTCCCCAGGTCTCCCAACTGCGAGGCAGCAGCGTTACCCACTGCACCAGCATGCCACCCTAATACAGATGTTCTGCAGCCATTCAAGTAAATTAAGCCTTGCAAGATGAAGCAAACACTTTGCACAGGTGTCCCAATTTCTGTTGATTACTTAAAAACCTCTCTGTTTGTCTTTAAGCAGAGTTCTAGCAGACTGTGTTACTATACCCTCTGCAGAACTACTTGGACAATATGACACTGAAGAAAGTTGTAAATTCCAGTGATAATAACAAGAAAATGGCAAATAAAAAAGGAAATGAGGCAGAGTATTATTACCCTTAGAAGTGTCAGCCTTTACTTTAGAGAAACTGCAATAAAATCCAAGTGTCCATGAGTCTAGTGGTGTCCTACACAATCCGAAGGCAATTGGAAACTGGAAGAAACTCCAAGCCAATTAGGAGACAAGTTTCTGAGGGTCACCAGCTTGCGCGACGGGCGCCTCACAGCACAACGGCTACAAGCACAGATTAACAGCGGTCAAAAAAAGTAAGTCTCAGTTTCTACTGTTAAGTGCAGCAGAACATCTGTAGGTTGTAACCTGTTAGTTTTTTCCTGAAGAAGGCCCATTTGTAATATTTTGAAATGTCCTTTTTTCAGTTTTTGCTAACCCTAAACTTAGCAAAGTACCTGACAGTAACAAAGTACCTGAAGTAACAAAGTACCTGAAATCAGGAAGACTTTTTATCAACCACTCAAAATCAACTCAAAATGTCATTTTAGTGCTCTTCATCTGAAACTGTTCGGTAGCCATGACTGGAAAAAAAACTTTAATTTACAAGGAACAAAAGATAAAAAGTAAAATAGTGGTAATTCTGACCTGATTAAGAAATCTCGCAGAAGACCAAACTCGCAGTGATTCAGGTTTTCAACTGAGGAGACACAACATAGGAAAACACAATTAAAGAGATTTTCAGGCCTGACTCGGCTACATTAGCATTCCACTATGCACAATGTATATTGTAAATCTCCTTAGAAATTTCTAAATACTTTTCTTACATTACAAAATTGCATTGGTTTAGAAACTATAAATATAACAAAATGGGTAATGGAGATGCATTGGATAACACCTCTGCCCCACAGCGTCTGGGTTTGGTCCCCATCGCATTGCTATGTCTGGAGTTTGCATGCTTAACCCTTGTTGACATTGATTTTTTTTGTGATTTCCTTTTACATCCAAAATAATTCATAATATTAAATTGTCTCTGTACCAGTGAGCACTGGTGTGCACATTAAGTGTACCCTGCAAAAGTAGGGCATCCCATCCAGGGTGGTTTGCTGCCTTACTTTCAAAGGTACCAAGACCCTGTGACTATATAATGGAGAAAGCAAATTTAACGCTTGGATCAATGGCTGATGGCAAAGGTTTATTTGTTCTGGGTTCTGGCACAATGGAAATTTTGTTTCCCTCATTGTGTTCTGTTTAAAATTCTGTTTATTTTAATTTTCAATAAATTATACTTCCACCATTAGATAGATATTTTATTAATCCAAAGGGGAAATTCACAAATAAAAAAGATGGTGGTAGTTAGTCACGTTTCGCAAAAGCACAACAAACTGCATTCTCTGTAGGTTCTGACATTTTTCACCAGCGCAGCCAGTTCGTCGATCTTATTTGAGATTGAGTTCCCATTTCCCAGAATCACAGAAGGCACAGAGGGCTTAAAACGCCACTTTCTCGCAAGCTGCTTCATTTTTAGCTTAGTGCCTACTCTGCTGCCACGATACCGACTTCTTACCTCGTTGGGTAAATAGGGAACCACACCGGCACTGGCATTTGTTCTCAGCGCTCTAAGTTGAGTACTTGAATAGAGTCTCGGCGTGTAAAAATCCATGCCCACGTTGTAAAAGTAAGTGTGTCCAGGGAACGAATCCACATAAAATAAAGTGATTTATTTTCAATAAAAAAGAGAAAAATAAAAGTAGAAAAATATAGTCGTACACGGAGCTGCTGAAAAGGCTGCCTCTCTCGGCGGCGCCTGAGTCATCACTTAGATGACTTAAGACACTTGGGAACATGAAAAATGTGCTTATGCCTACATATGTGTGTGTATATATATATATATATATATATATATATATATATATATATATATATATATATATATATATATATATATATTAGGGGGCTTGATTATTTAAATCCCCAGGCCGGTAAGTGTCAGAACAATTTCAAATTCAAAATTGTTCTCAGGTATACAAAGTACAGTTAAAGCCTTACTTGTATGTGTGACCAACACACAACATGTTACGACCCTCTGGCGTCATAGTCAGCAGGTATTAATAGTCAAACATGCATAGGGTAGGTGGGACCAAGTTAAATGGTGAACTAGTAATGGCTAGAGTAAACTGTGCCATGAGTATCAGAGATACTGGAACACCATTGGCCACAAGAGGGAGCGCTTGAGAGATGGCCATAGACCTTTCTAGTGACATTCCTGACACCAGAAAAGGTGAAGGGAAATTGGCCCAGAAATATAGTACATGTGGCTGGGTTATATAAGAAGAAGGACAGAGGTTAAGCTGGCAAAGGGGCAGCTTGGCCAGAGTGGTGGGGCCCAGTGCAGAATCCTGGGTTTTGTGCCTGTTGTTTTTTTTTTTTTTTTTTTTTTTTTAAACTTACTTTTCTCTTATTACTTATCCATTGTGTATTGATTTTGTATAAATAAGCCAGTTTTTAGATAAAGAACTCATCTGAGCATTTGTTCTCTGGGCTGAGGGAGCACAAAGAGGTGCCCCTGTCATTATATAGAATATATAAAATGTGCACGTTATTTAATTAATATAAATGCAATAATTAATACTAAGAAAAACATATCTCTTATATTTTGATATGTACATGTACGTGTTTTATGTGAGGTAGAACAGGTGGCTGTCATTGTGCATCCAGGGGAAAAAAAACAAACTCTGCCTTTAAAAAAATACATAATTATAAACACATTCAGTACCTGGTGTATGGTCAATACACGACACACTACCTTTCAAACTTAAGTTCATTTTTTTCTATAACCTTATCTTTAGCCGAGGATAATGTCCTGCCAGTACAGGGGCACACAATCATCAGAGTGACAGTGTAACAGCAAACATAAGCTCTAACTCTTCAAAACATATCTTACTAATCCTTTTAACCAGTTGTTTGCTCTTCGTTCTTTGTCTTTTCGTGCATAATTTGAAAGTAATGTGTTTGCTTTAAAAGTGAAGTTTACTGAATAATGCATCAAAAATGGAAAACTGCTTTTTTGCATTAAGTTAGGTTTGAGATGCAGAAAAAGTAGGAATTTACAAATCTGAGGGATTTATTACTTATCTACTGACTTTACTTTCCTTCACCATAGGCTTTAAAGAAATCAAATAATTTGTTTTCTTAGCACAAAGTCCATATCCTAAGCTTACTGAACCTGCCAGCAGGCAGAAAGAATCCTTGAATTTTGTTCAAATTTGCCAAATCATCTCTGTGTTATTTTTCTTGAAGTGAATAATTTCTGAATATCACAGATTAGATAAATCTGTGGGTATATTCAGACTTCTCTATAAGCCTGGTACCTTGGCTGGCTCCTAAATCATGGCATTAAACGTCTGACATTAGAAAACTGTTTTATCCTTGCCTAGCACATGCACTGAGGAGCACTACTAAAAGCAATTGATTTTTTACAGAGTTTAGGCAGAGTTGCTGACAACAATGGCATACATCACTTTAAAAATAGAAGACAGTTTAAAGGTTTGAATAATTGTAATTCTCCGCCAGACCAGGGGTTAGTGCCGTACTCTAAATCTTTCTCCTCTTTCCCACTGCAGACTAACAGAAGAACCCACCTCTTAAAGAATTCACTTTCGTTTCCACTCCAGCCAACCCTGCCTCCAAATAACGTTACTTCCACCTCCGGTCCCTCTGAACTCGCCTGTTCCTGTCAGCCTGCTTTATAACTGACATTTTTTGCCTGTATACCACAGTTCTGTTTTGGACTCATGTCTGTGAAGACCTCTTGTGACTTAAAAGTCAACTCAGTCAACTTTTGTCAAGTAAACGGGATGGCTACCTCAAACCTTTTTTCTTTGTCTGCTCTTTTTATTTTACAGGCTGTATCATCAATACTCCACAAATTAATCCATGATTTAGGAAATCATAGTGGCTTCATGATTTCCTTGCAGGTTCCCCACTTGTAGCTACATCTAAATGTCTGAATTAACCACTTTGAGTGTTGAATTTACAGGATCTGATTCAGTATTTTAGATTATGGGTCTTCTCCCAGTTTCAGGTCATGTTGGTTGACCACTTTGTGTTAATTGTAGTTTCCAACATGTAGCAGCCATGAGACACTCAGGTCCTCACTGTTCTGAAAGGGTGATATATTTATTTTAATTTGGGGATGCCAGGAATGCACCCAACCTTTTCTTGCAACGCTCAAACTCACACATGGGGGCACGTTAATACAGCAACCCAGTAAATCAGTGATAAAGAATATATTAAATATATTAAATTAACGATGACAGCAAACACAATTAAACAAAAATTGCAAACACAGGAACCTAAATAACCCCAATTAGATAATTATTGAACTAACACAAAACAAATGAAACCTGGCAAAACACAAAGCAAAAAACAGTTAACTGTAAAAGTTCCACAGATACAGATGAGGGTGATGAAGGGAATGAAACTCCCTATGAGCAGCCTCCTGGATTTTATGTAAAGTTTTGACCTACCATGGTTCAGTTGCAAGTGAAGATTTGCAAAAATTTAAAATCCCCGAACAAAGGCATTTTTCAACTCAGACAAAATCAAACGATAAAGCAGGAACAGATCAGGAACATAAGTCCAGAGAAAACTGTAATCCGATGGGTGTAATTATAATCCAATTGTGGAGTGAAGCATTGAAACAAAAAGATAACCAAACAATTGTGATTTCACTGATGGCTTCTTACAGCTCCTTTTTTAAAAGTAGAGCCTCATAATGCGATTTCAAGTCCATTTAAGTAGAGCTGCTGCATTCCCCACCCCCAGGCAGTTATGTATGGCCGAAAAACAAAGCTTAAGGTTGGCGATGATGACAACAATGTCTACGTTTTGGGTTGTCAGCAATCCCCACTCAACGGAACAAGTCACCAAACCTTTTTTTGATTCCAAATGGTGGGTGGGCTGAACCATTCAGGAGCCAGTTTATATGTAAATTTATCAGTGGCTTTTGAGAGGGAATGTGTCCCTTATCCTGATCCAAATTTTGTTACCAACCAAGGTTTGTGTTTCAGGCTGTACCACCAAGATTGTCTTGGCTGGGCTTCCATCATCCTTTCCTTCTTTTTTTGTGGAATGTGGTGGATAGTCTGGAGCTGTTCATGCAGAGTTGTGTCTGGTTTGGGAGGATTGTGACCAATTCCCTTTTCAAAAGGATAATTAATCTGTCTGCCTTGAGCTAATGCAGGGGTCTCACCTGCAACCTAATGAATAGCCACGTGCAATGTGAAAACGGAGTTCGGGCAGCCATTTTGCCCATTTCTGATGATGGTCTCTGATGAAGGATGTAATCATTGTCTTCAGGGTCCAGTTCACCTGCTCAGTGCGACTGAGCTGCGGTTTGTATATGATAGTCTTCAGGTGGACTGTTTCCAGAGTTCTGGAATGGCAGATCCCTTTCAGTTATGATGTTCTTCGGCACCCCATTCAGATAAATATCTCATCTTTCAGGATGGAGCAGATCTTCTTTGCCATGGCATTGGCCAGTTTGAATAGCTTCATCCACTGGGTAAAATAAATCACAACCACCACTGGGAGGTTCTCCCAGTTCTTACTGGTGGGAAACAGTCTCATTAGGTCCACACCTAGGCACTCCCCTGGTAGTGTAATAGACACTGGTTGTAACTGTCCAGAGGAGAGACCAGGTGGGGTCTTGTATTGCTGACAGGTAGTACATGTCTGGATATGAAACCAGACGTATTTGTGCATCACTGGTCACTATGCCACCTCAAGGATGTTAAACCAGTGTTTTTGTGTATATAAGGTAACCAAAAATAGGTTGTTGTGGTAGCATTGTTGGAACTTGGGCATGTACATCCCCGGAACTACCAACTGATAATGGTAACCCCAATCCTTTTATGGTACACAGCAATACATTTCCCCCTTAAATACCTTGTAATGTTTGTGGCCAGGGCTCTCCTCAGGAACCTCTCTCCATCTCTGACATATATGGGACTGGTGGCATGAAACTGAACAGTGTCCTGCATGTTTAGGGGAAGGTCAGGCCAAGGGCTTGAGGCCACGACCACACTTATCACAGATGCCTGCCCATGCACCCAAGAGAGCATGTCTCGCACAACATTAGCACAATCCTTTCGATAGAATACCCTGAATGCAAGCTGTTGGAGGTGCAGTCTTCAAGGACAAACACTTCAGTCTCCCAAGTGCATCCCGTGCAAGAACAGCCTTCGAGGATCTTTGCTCTTTGCCCCATATGCCTTTTCATCAGCAAGAAAGAACTTTCCAGTAGTTGTTCACGAAAGAGTAAATGTGTTGCCAGTGATGCATCCTGTTTCACTTTGTTACTGTTTTAAGTAATTTAGTGCCCTAATAAAAAAATTTGTAAAAATAGGTCTTGGAAAATAATTGATGATTAAAATAGAAGGAAAAAATGGATTTGATTGTCTATATAGATGGTGGTGATCTGATAAATGTACCTCACAGCAAAAGTTTTTCGGCCGCTATATCCCATTTTTTGCATGATACATCTATAGAGTTTTTACCTTCAACAACTCCCCAGGGTGTCTTCCGCCCAAGTACCCTTTTCCCATTGACCTGGTACTCTTTGTCGCTACCTACTACAGCAAAAGGCATCATCTCCTGCAGAAGTTAGAAAAAAGAAAAAAGGTTAGAGAAGTGAAATGTGTTTTACTTTCCATTTAGGATTTTTACAGGTACATTAACAATCTTTATGTAAGCTTTATTAGAAAAAGAAGCCACCTGCCATTCCTTTAACATAATTCTGCAGTTGTCAGAATGGACAACCGATTGTGAATGCTTTTTTATTTTGTCATTTGCAGATTCAATGTAGCTTCTCTACACTGAATGTTGGAATTGTGTTAGCTGCAAGGTTCGTGTGTGCACTCCATAAGCGCACACACACAGGTAAACTGCTGTGCTCAGCATTCTTGTGTCGCACGAGGCATTATGGGAATCGGCACTTAAGGGCACAGATCACGTGAGCTAAGTTCTCTGCATTTTAAAATCTTTTCTCAAAACTGCAAGATGGCATCATTGTGATATTAATCATGTTCTGAGAGACGTTTGTAAAGGTGTTTCAATACCTTGTGTTGGAGATCTGTTTAGCTGTCAGACACATAAAAGAAAAAAGGCGAGGTGAAATAGCATCACTCATGATCTTTAAATCTGAACATTTTCAGTAAATGAGTCCAGTAGATTAATCAGTAACTGAGGTATCACAGAATGTTTTAAGATAGATAAATTCAAAAATTTTTTAAAAGGGTTTATTCAAATTTTAAAAAATAGTTTAGTATGTTCTAATTGAAAAATCTCACAGTGAGAAATCCTCTGGAAGAATAAGTTTACCAAGATTTCAATGAAATTGGTCCGCTGGGACCTGAGTCCTTTCTAGTGGACAGAGAAACAGTCATTTACTTGAGAAAATCCAAATCACAGGATTATCCAAACACGCAGATTCCATGTCATCAAGATGTTTGAGCTTTACATAAGGGAGGTAATAAGGATATCCAGGAAAGGTGGCTTTTTTTTTTTTAAAGGTATTGAAAGCTGTTAGTACACCATACCCGGATTTTGTCATTTTCTGCCTTATCCTCCATATCTTCATCAAATTCTTTTTGGGGGTAAAACTCAATGCCATTGAACTCCAGTTCTTTACGGACCTGTGAGCGTGAAGTGTCAGTTAGTACTGTTCACCGGTAGCAATTTGGGTGGCCACATTTTATACAGTTTAGCTAAGAAATTCCTACCCGCTGCTTGAAATCATGTTTCTCCTCCACCGTCATGGTGTCAGACTTAGCAATGACTGGAATGATATTAACCACCTTACTGAGGTGCCTCATGAATTCCACATCCAGCGGCCGCAGTCTAAGGAAAAAGAAAAGTGGTAGACATTTTGAAGAAAACAGTAAAGAAAGATAGAGCTGTGAGAAACAACAAATGCCATACTTAAGCTTAATGTAAAAACTGAATACAGTGAGAACTGCAGTGTGTGGAACATTTTCGACTGGACAGGTGCCAGATACCGAAATTCATTGGATATTAATTATATTTTCAATGTAACATAATGCACACAGAAAACTGCAGACACCAGGGAACTCTTTGCACGAAAACAATGCAGATGCTGAAATTAAACTCATGAAAATGGCAAAAGTCATTCGAATTGGCAAACTTTCTTATTGTGGGGAAAAAATAGAAGTCTTAGTCACTAAAGCAAATACCAGCAGTCCTAAACAAAATAATTTGTTATATGTAGATAAAGTACAGGTTATTGATTCTTGCGGCCTTTCTCTCTGAAATAAGATGCCATCTGTTACTTAATCGATTGACCCATGCAACCTGACCGTGCAGCAACAGGAAAGTATCAGTGAAGAGGGATGTGAACAATAAATAAAACAAAAATGAACAAAAGATGTAAAAATAAATTATTTAACAGGAAAAAAATAAATAAAGCCTGCGGATGATCCAAGTGTATGGGAAACTCTGCTATAAAATCAAAAAATATCTGACTTCCAAAGTGCAGTTTAAAAGAAAACATTATAAACTAGAGAAGCACCAGATTTCTTTGTTATAACATAACTTGCTTATCTGTTTATGAATTAATTTTTTTCTGCTGGTTGATAATCATAGCTACTATATGTATGCGAGAATAAACTAAAGAAACAGCTTTTGTTTGGTGGCAGTGTAGCAAGAGGTTAAAAAGTACATCAATTTTTAATTTAAAAGGTGCAGCCACTGGGTTACTCTTCATTTAGATTTGTAAACAGTGAAACTTTAAATATCCCTACTGTTGCTTCTGCTTGTGGTAGTGAGGTACACCTCTAAAACAAAGAACAAGCTTACTTTCCTACACTACTGTTCCTAAGCTTCCCCTATTTTGCTATGCCTGGCAGCCTTACCCCACCACCATCTTGGTGCGATTTGCCTTTCTCAGTTGATATTCAGTTCCTATAAAACATGCTCACCCCATGGACGTATTAGCGTTTTATTGCTGTACTACACTGAATCTATTCATTTGGTTTTTTGACATCGACCAAGAGAAAAAGGCTCTTAAAGTGAAAACAGATTGCTGCAAAATGATCTAAGTTAGTTACAGATATTAAACACAAAAGAATTGATCACCTAAGTATTCACCGCCTTCAAGTTAGTATTTAGTAGATGCAGCTTTGGCAGCCATGACAGCCTCGAGTCTGTGTGCGCAGGTCTCCATCAGCTTTGTACATCTGACAACTGACATTTCTGTCCGTTCTTCTTTGTAAAACTGCTCAAGCTCCCATCAGGTTTCATGGGGATCCTGAGTGAACAGCCTTTTGCAAATGCACTCAGAAACACTCGATAGGATTGAGACCTGGTCTCTAAGAAATTCCAGGACATTAACATTGCTGTTTTTCAGCCATTCCTGAGGAGCTGTGGCTATATGCTTGGTGGCACTGCAGTGACTTGCTGGGAAACAAATCTTCTCCCAGGGCACAGACTGCATCTGGTTTTCCTCCAGGATGTCCCTGTATTTTGCTGCATTCATTTTCTCCTCTACCATCAGGAGTCTTCCAAGGTCTGCTGCAGAAAAGCATCCCTACATCATGACATTGCCATCACCACGCTTCATAGTGGGGAATGGTGTGTTGTTTTGATAATTTACAGTGTTTGGATTGTTAGTCTGTTAGCCAAAATACTTTATTTTGGTCTCGTTGGACAACTGGACTAAATCCCAGCTGACTTCAGATTCTCCCGTGTGCCTTATGGCATATTCTAGGTGTCATAAGTGTAATTTAATTTTTTTTTTTTTTTAACAGAGGCTTTGTCTTTGCCACCCAGGCAGTAGATGATGAATGCACCCAATCTCTTGTACTGTAGCTTGTTACTCCTTTGGAGTTCTCATAGGTTTTTTTGGTGGCCTCCCTCACTAGTCTTCTTCTTGCATGATTGCTCAGTTGTTGTGATTGGCCTAGCTGTTTTGTACTCTTTCCATTTCTTAATGATTGATTTAACTGGACTCCAAGGTATTTTCAGTGTCTTGAATATTTTCATGTAGCCATCCCTGGATTACTTGTTGAGAGGTTTATTTACCTCGGCAGTGACATTCATGTCTCTGGTGACTCTTCCTATGAAGTCAGTAGATGGATTAGGAGAGCATGGGGGGTCATGATGTCGCCGGAAAGGGGTGTGTGGTGCCCCGCGATATCTATGCAAAAGGACGAAGGTCCAAGTCTTTAGAGTCCTGGTGCTTCCTGTTTTGCTATATGGTGGTGAGACATGGACGCTATCCAGTGACCTGAGACGAAGACAGAACTCCTTCGGTACTGTGTCTCTCCTGAAAATCCTTGGGTACCACTGGTTTGACTTTGTGTTGAATGAGCAGTTATTCACAAATTCTCAAAGGAGGCACATTACCTTCATTGTGATGGAGTATCAGTTACAACACTACAGCCATGTGGTGTGATTCCCCGAGGGTGATCCGGCTCACAGGATCCTCACTGTTGAGGACCTGAGTGGCTGGACCAGGCCAAGGGGTCGCCCACGTAACACCTGGCTGCAGCAGATAGAAGGCCATTTCTGGAGGGTGGGACTGGACTGTGTGTCTGCCTGGGGGGTTGCTATTCAGGATCCCGAGCTGTTTTGTTGTGTGGTGGGTGCAACAACACGCTGTACCAGTGCATGCGCCTCAACCTGAGCTGATCCAGCTAGCGAATACAGCATTATGTCATGAAAGGTACCATTATATAAACATAGATAAGGGTTTCTGATCTGAATTATTATTATTATTATCTTTAGATACATTTTCAATCACAGTTATCATGTTCAAGGATGCCAGTGCTTCTCGTTGTAGCATCAGGAACAATGAAGGTATCACACCTGGATAAAACATATGCCCATACTTAGCACTTACTATACTTTCTAGAATAAAAAAATTCCTCAAATAGGATGGTGAAAAGTAATTTCAGAAAAAAGAATTATGTTGTGGGACATACACCTATTTCAGAAAAGAGTGTACTAGAACATTCCTTTGTCGATTCCAGTTCATATGACACTAACCAGCAGCCATACCACCTGCACTTCAGAAGAGGTCATCTACCTGAAGCGAAGCACATTCAGGCCCAGCCAATACTGGGATAGGAGACCATCTAGGAAAAGCTTGGGTTGCTACTGGAAGCGGTGTTGGCGAGTCCAGCAGGGGTTCTTACCCTCTCGTCTGAATGTGGATCCCAGTGCCCCATTTCAGTGACGGACACATTGTGCTGTAAAAATGGCTCTGTCCTTCGGATGAAACATATAACTGAGTTCCTGACTCTCTGTGGTCATAGAAGTTCCCTGGGTGTATCCCAATGTCGTGGCTAAATTGCCCACCACAGACTGGTCATTCTGTTCCTTTAATCACCCGCTGTCTCTAACTGTCTGTCTCTCTCATCACTTCACCACCTAACGGTTAATGTGTGGTGAGCATGCTGGTGTAAAAATGGCTTCTGTTGCATCATCAAGGTGAATGGTACACAGTGGTGGTTGAAGAGGCTCCCCACTCACTGAAGCACTTTGAGTAGTGAGAAAAGAGCAATATACTGTAAATGTAAAGAATTACCATATATACTCGCGTTTAAGTTCTCCCGTGGATAAGTCAGGACTTGATTTTACCGTATGATTTCCGGTATTTTATAATGTCGGTCATATAAGTCGAATGTGGAAAACTCACGCGATTGGTACAATGGATTTTGATATGCTAACACCCACATGACAGAGTAACCACAGAGCACACTGCCTTTTTTTTCTATGTATTTCTATGTATTGCGTAAACCACACGGTAATACCCAAACTATTCCGAAGCGACGTTTGCACTGATTTGTGTTTTTTTGTATCTCACACCCTCATACACCTTTATCGTAAGAGCATCCCTTATATACGATGGAACGTTCATTCAGAACAAAATATGAAGCTGGTTTTAAATTAAAAGTCATTGAAGTGGTGAAAGAAATTCGATGTGTCTGAGAAAGTGATGCGAGATTGGAGGAGGCAAGAAGATGTAAAAAAAAAATTAAAATGTAACGGTTGCATTTTTGAACGGGTGTATGATTTTATGATCGATTTTTTTGGGCTTCAAGAACTGACTTATACGCGAGTATATATGGTATTTATTATTATTATGATGATGATGATTGTTGTTATAGCAAATTCCTCCTCGTGTGCAGTGTAATAACAGATGCACTAAAGAAATATTCATTAGTCTTACTGACAAATTCAGCTTAGTTTAATCTGATAGAAACTTAATATGTCTTCTAATGGTAGATTTATAAGCTATGTTCTAAGATAGTTTAGGTAAGGAAGACAGATGTTTTGAGATATGGTTGCTAAACTCACTAATTATGGCAGCAGAGAGTGATAACATGCTGCAGGTTTGCTTTGCACATCTAAGTAAGAACTTCACTGTATTCTGTGCACATGATAATGGTGGCCCTATAAACCTACAAAGCAGGCCACTGTGCAAAATAATAGTTAACTGAAGCTGCCAGTTCATAAAATACAGAACATCACTATTTTTAACTACTCATTTAGCCATGTGTAGGCTCTCTGAGCGCCTGGGAGTTCTTTGCTTTTTTTATAGTCATTTTCCTCGCATACCCCTCACTCCCTAAAGCCATGAGATGCATCATACTCACGAGTGTCCAGTAGGAGAGATGAAGTACATGCAGCAGTGCACACGAGTGTCGGGGATCCTCTTTTTCCGAGCAATATTGACTTCCTCTTTGAGGAACTTTTCATACTGTTCATTGATATATTTCTCAATAGGATCACAGCTAGTGGGAGAGATGACATAGCATCATGTCAGCTGCTGCTTTGGGAACAGGTTTTCCTGCTTTAGAGCAGAAAGAAAAGACTTACCAGTTTTCGTTATTGATTTGGTCTCCAAACCCTGGAGTATCAATGACGGTCAACTTCATCTTAACTCCACCTTCTTCAATAACTGCAAAACAAAAAAATATACTGTATGTATCAATGTCAGGATTGTTAACTGATTTTCTAATTTGGAGGTACAAGATTTTCTGATGGAATCTACTGAAGATCACAAAAGAAACCATTTCATCACCAAAAAACAGTGGGCTTGATTCAGTCTTTGCAATGGCTTAAATTCACACTTAACGTTGTTTGTGATCTTATATTGGATTAAGCAAGTTTGAAAACTGATAGATGGATATGTGGATAAATTTACTGAACTACAATAGTGAGCACGGAAAGCCTCAAACCTGAATGTCTTAGGTCTGCGGGTGGACAGACAAAAAGACAAAATGAGAGATTAAGTTTGGAAACTATTTTACATTGTCACACATGCACGCTTAGGAGACAGCCAAAGTGTCCAATACGGGGGCGTAAAAGACAGCAGGAAAAGGGCTGGTAACGAGCATTAATGACTTTTCTGTTTCCTCTTTCAGAACCATGGAAGACTAAGCCAAAATTTGTCACTTCCAATCCTTTGCAGATGACCTCACTTCCGTCCCGTTCTAGTGACCTCATTTCCTGACCATACCAACACCATCATTTCATTTCCTGCCATTTTGTACAAAGTTGACCTGTTTCCCATATTCACTTGTGTTTGGTATTTTATAGAAAGACCGGTACCAGTCACTATTTACTACTCAACGTCAATATATGGGGCAAATCCCCAAATCTTTGTTTTGTGTTGTCTCAGGTACTTCACAACATGTAAAACATATCCGAGAACAAAGGCTGATTGCATCTGCAAAGTTGATGGTATTGCTCTTTCCTCAAATATTTTTACTCGGTTTGTTTTTTCATGTTAAATATGTACGCATTATCCGCACTTTATACATTTTGATTACTTTCAATTGCTTTTGAAAATATAACACATTTAACACTAGCAATGCTGCACCAAGATTCATGGAGCAGTGCTGTTGCTAGGTTATTTGGCGCCTTAGGCCAAGCTTATTTGTGCGCCAACCCGTGCTGCTGGGTCCCTCCCACCCCTTATGATCTGCACTGTAGGCAAATGCCTTAATGGTGGAGCAGTCCCTGGTAGGAAGCCACAGCTAACAGCAGGAGCCTTGGGAACATGCCAGTGACCAGCAATCATAGCATTCACATTCACTCTTCTGAGTCTAATCTACAAATGTCAGTTAACCTAAGATGAGCATTCTTCAAAATGTGAGGAAAAACATACAAACATGAAAGTAAAGGGACACATGAACACTCCATACAGAGAGTCCTGGAACTGCACCTGGAACTCTGGATCCTTGAAGCAGCAGTGCTAACCACTGTGCCACCATGCTGTCCCTCCATAAAAAAGACCCCATCCATTCATTCATTCATTCAGTTTAGTTTATTTTGGGAGTTCTGAAAGCATTAGGTACAAGCCAGGAAACTTAATCATCAAAATGTAAAATGACACAGAAAATTCTTTTAAGGTATAAACAGTAAAATTTCAAAGAAATGGCACTGTACAAACATGCAGATGTGAAACAAATAAAAATGGTATTTGCCAAAAGTGGTAGTTTTAGGCTGCGCATGTTAATGCTCAATTTTTTATGCTGTCATTCCTATTCTTTTTTTTTTCTTTTTCTTTTTTTATTATCGGTGATCAAGACCTTACATTAAAAACAAGAACTTTATTATTATTGGAATCTGCATTTCACAGTACTCTTATTCAGCCTCATAAATACAAGCACAGGACTTCATTTTAAAGTACACAGTGGCAAATATCAATTATTCTAGTCACAAGTGGGTCTTTCTATACACCATAATCAAACAATGCAAACCACTGAAACAAACTGCAAATGTCGTTATAGGCACTGGTGGTGGAAGAGGACAAGTTAATATCCAGGTAACCTGCTGCTCGTACCCCAGGATCCTAGCAAAGTCAAACCTGAGAAGGCGCACTCTGCATGGACAGGACAGGCAAATGGCATGTCACTGTTATCAGTCAACGTTGTCTCTGTATTATAAAAGAAAACCTTGAGATAGGATGAGACCATTGCCAAGAGATTTTTTTCAAGTCTCTTCTCAACCATTTACAGTTAACGGCCCATGCCCACGGTCCTCTCACCTCTCATTCGTGTGAATTCTTTTGTCAGACACAGTTTCTGTGCTCTCAGCTCTTATAAATTTTTATGTTTTCCTCACTTTAAGTTCCCAATAAAAGAAGACATATTATATCCAAATCTTATTGAAGAATTTCATCCCGAAGGGTTATAAACAGCAGAAATGAGTACACGGGCAATCCTAGCACAGAGAAATGATGAAGTCAGATGAATTAACACGAAAATTGTCAATCGTTTACACATCAAATTGGTTAAATGCGTATCAATAGACTATGCTGGAACAGTTGGTAGTGATGGTGCGGAAGATGAAAACATCAATTTACAATATCCCACAGAATATCTACAACCGTTAACACCGTCCAGTCTTCCAACAGCCGAGTTACTGTTGAAAGAAGGATGTATCGTAATGTTATTGCGTGTAAAATTTTAACAGGCGACAAGAAAGGTAATGTAGTGCATCTTCCGCAGATAACATTAGAGCCCAAAGGAGATCTTGATATTCCATTCGTATTAAAACATTAACAGTTTCCCGTTAGAATAGGTTTTGCTATGACAATTAACAAATCACAGGGCAAACATTCGAAAAAGTCAATTTATTTATTGGAGAGAAAGAAATGATATTCACTTACAGGCCGTTATAAGTTGCATTGTTGCGATGTAACTCCAAATACGGAATCAAAATTCAGTGCGATATTGACGAAAAGTTAATTCCAAATATTGTTTTTACTGAAGTTTTACAGTAAAGGTGTAATTTTAAAAAGTATTTGCATGTTAATTTCAAGGCCAAACAGAATGAAAACATATAACGCAATGAATACCTCTAATGCAACAGGAAACACCTGATATCTGAAATAATTTCTGATAAAGGTATGTGAGGCTAGAGCTGTCGAATAGTCCAGTAAACTGCTTAAAGCATCCTTTTTTAATTTGGTCATTTCATAGGCAGGGAGTGTGGTACGGTGGTCAAGGCTTTTGGAGGTTGTGGGTTTGAATCCCACCACTGACACTGTGTGACCCTGAGCAAGTCACTTCACCTGGTGTGCTCTAATTGGAAAAAAAAACAAAAAGAAATGTCATCAATTGTATCTCGCATGTTGTAAGTTGTTTTTGGATAAAAGTGTCAGCCAAATTTGTCATTTATTTATAGTGTATTTTTTGTGCATAGTGATGTAAGTCTGCTTTCATGGAATACAACTATTTGGCAATCCTAGATACCCCTCTCTTTACTAATAACGTCTTTGGTCTTTGTTTTGTTTTTTTTTTCTGCCATCCTAAGTACGCTCACAAGTATTAACAGTACAACGCTTGTGTAACAGGAGCGTCCACAGGCGCACGCCATCACGTCGCGTGAAGTATAAACCCGGCCTTACAGCAAAAGTGTAAGCATGAAGACATTCTCACCAGCTTACTGACACACAGCTTGCCTCGGAAGACAACAGGTTGCTGACAGATTAAAGTTCATTGCCCGTTTTCTTTCTTTTATCGGTATGATGACCCATAAGTCAATGGAGGAAATGGTAGAGAATGTAACAGAAGTGAGACAGGGAGAGAAAATGGAATTGTCCTTGAGAAGCACACAATTAATAAAAGGCAGGTCATATTACAATTAAAGAATTAAGTACATCAGTTGCACATAATACTTGTTTTTATCAAAAATAATTTAATTATGCTTAATGCACTAAATTAATATATCCTGAAACAACATCATATTTTTATATAAACTGAATGAAACCTTTTCATTCTCTGTTAAATCATTTATATTATGTTAAATGAACATGTCAATAAAGCATAATATTTTAACAATTGTTTTATAAACTTTTTAAAAAATGCACCTCACCGAGTTATTTAGCTATTACCTTTTTAGGCTGTCAGTTATACTTGTTCCAGTATCATTTTATAGGTCATGTTCAAATTTATTAATAAGAAATACACAGGTATGCTTATACCAAAACTAGTTTTATTTGGTAAAAACAATACAAACCAACAAAAATACAAAAGATTAGTATTCAAAATCTGAAATGTACAACAGTTGTATAAGAACACTACTGTGCCACAATGCCATGACCAATGTATAACTAACTAAATATGAATACAATATACCCTGGATAGAGTGTTATATTATAAAATAAACATTTCTATTTATATAACTGTATATATTATAGAACAAATGTTAAATATTAGTAAAATTTAAATTTTCAAATGAGCAAATTTGGCAACTACATTTTATTGTATTGGGGTGTATTATTTATTTGTCTGTATTAATAGTATTTATCTGGTTGAGCAATGTTATGATAATACTAATGAACAGCATTGCTGAAAGTAGTTGACTCGTAACGAAAGTCAGAACTTATTTTTTTTCAACTACGTAAACGTACCTGTATTAAGCGAGTAAATCTAGACAACTTAATAGTACATTTACTGACTTGTGACGGTAGTTAGTGAGCATAATTTGATAAAACATTAAAAGAGAATACAAGGAAAAACGCAAAACGGAGTAACGTTAGTCTGTGTGATTAAGTGTTTTAAATTAATATCTGAATCTTTCTCGTGTGTGTGTGTTTTTAACTTTTATTTCACTAACCTTTGCTCTTAACCGGCGACAATAACTGAAACCCACAACCTGTTCCTTCTTTGAAAGTCACATGACTTTACCGTCAAGTTATCCAACATCAGCTGACGATGAATCTGCTTGGTGCGTATTCATTTCCAGTGAGGACTAAATATAACTATTTAGACTTCTACCTAAATGACCGAATTTAGTATAATTGCACATCCCACAAGAGTCAATAAATTAAACATGATCGAGTTATGTTCAAAAGTGGAACATAAACAATACATGTAATATAAAGTAAATACATTTTTGTAAATGTAACAACCTGCCATTTCCCTTTTTTTCAGTGCATAAAACCCAAGTGATGCGCTTTCATACACCATCCCTGAAATGAAAGTTGCAAATCATCTGAGAATTATCAGAAGAATAACATACTAACGGACAAGCTAAACAAACCAGGGCTGAAATGATTCTAAATATTTCTTTTATATTTCAACCTGATCATTCTGTCTCTATATACACTGTGCCCTGCACTGTTTGAAAATTCTGTAGTCATTTAAAACAATATTTGAATTGCAGACATAGTCTCCAATAATGGGCCCTTGAATTTTCTGCATAAATCTAGCAATGGTTAATTGAATAGGAGAACATCCAAGTATTCAGAATGCTCTAGATGATCAAAGCACTACTATCTACCAATTCCCTTGTCTACAGCCCTGGATTGTGCACAGAATAAAACCTGACTTTAGGACCTCATCTGACTCATCTTACTATCCTCCTGCCTTCACTCTGATAATCAAAATGCTGTCTGACATTTTGTTAGTCAAGCCTTCCTTATGCTCTCTGTCTCAGCTCTCTCTCTGCCCTCTTAATCTGCTAGCCTGTAATCTGCCTTTGCCGTTTGTTTACTCACCGTGGTTCACGGCCTTGATTTCGACAGTCTTTGGGATTTTCTCTTCTCTGTTCCAGCTTGAAGATTTTCGACTCACTTGTGATTTAAACAGTGTGTTCACAAGTGTGGACTTGCCAAGTCCACTCTGGCCTGGAAAAAGAACCAAAAAAATCAGCTAAATTCAGATCTAAATTTAACTAACTGCATAAATATTAATGACAAAAATGCTTACAAAATTACCAGAATCATTCAAAATCTAAGAACTGTTTTGTTTGAGTTGGTGGTCTTCAGGAACCTTAACTGACTGTCAGATGGTAAGATAGTGACCTTGACCGAGAGAGTGAAGAGGACTGCTTACTCTGCAGCCAAGCTTGTAACGGCCCACCCTTTTACCCAGACCGGCAACTATACAACCAAGGCTGTTGACTTGGCTAACCTGAGGATTCTCCAGAAAATAACAAGCCAAACTCCTTACAAACAGTCCTTTTTCCCCAAGCGACGAAATAACAGGCAATGGAAAACAGTGATGTAAAATCAAGTGCAGATATATTGAGAGTGAAACGGATATATATATACAAGGACAGGCAAATACTCAATATTATATATCTGTACACAATCCCCCACTATCCCAAAGACACCAGTGAAAAATTATATACAGTATATATATATATATATATATATATATATATATATATATATATATATATATATATATATATACACAGTATATATATATATATATTTATATATATATATATATATACAGGTGCTGGTCATAAAATTAGAATATCATGACAAAGTTGATTTATTTCAGTAATTCCATTCAAAAAGTGAAACTTGTATATCAGATTCATTCATTACACACAGACTGATGTATTTCAAATGTTTATTTCTTTTAATGTTGATGATTAAAACTGACAACTAATGAAAGTCCCAAATTCAGTATCTCGGAAAATTTGAATATTGTGAAAAGGTTCAATATTGAAGACACCTGGTGCCACACTCTAATCAGCTAATTAACTCAAAACACCTGCAAAAGCCTTTAAATGGTCTCTCAGTCTAGTTCTGTAGGCTACACAATCAGGGGGAAGACTGCTGACTTGACAGTTGTCCAAAAGACGACCATTGACACCTTGCACAAGGAGGGCATGACACAAAAGGTCATTGCTAAAGAGGCTGGCTGTTCACAGAGCTCTGTGTCCAAGCACATTAATAGAGAGGCGAAGGGAAGGACAAGATGTGGTAGAAAAAAGTGTACAAGCAATAGGGATAACCGCACCCTGGAGAGGATTGTGAAACAAAACCCATTCAAAAATGTGGGGGAGATTCACAAAGAGTGGACTGCAGCTGGAGTCAGTGCTTCAAGAACCACCACGCACAGATGTATGCAAGACATGGGTTTCAGCTGTCGCATTCCTTGTGTCAAGCCACTCTTGAACAAGAGAAAATCTATGGGGTATTGTGAAGAGGAAGATGCAATACGCCAGACCCAACAATTCAGAAGAGCTGAAGGCCACTATCAGAGCAACATGGGCTCTCATAACACCTGAGCAGTGCCACAGACTGATCGACTCCATGCCACGCCGCATTGCTGCAGTAATCCAGGCCAAAGAAGCCCCAACTAAATATTGAGTGCTGTACATGCTCATACTTTTCATGTTCATACCTTTCAGTTGGCCAACATTTCTAAAAATCCTTTTTTTGCATTGGTCTTAATTGATATTCGAATATTCCAGGATACTGAATTTGGGACTTTCATTAGTTGTCAGTTATAATCATCAACATTAAAAGAAATAAACATTTGAAATACATCAGTCTGTGTGTAATGAATGAATCTAATATACAAGTTTCACTTTTTGAATGGAATTACTGAAATAAATCAACTTTGTCATGATATTCTAATTTTATGACCAGCACCTGTATATATATATATACACAGAGTATATAGCGTGTGCGTGTGCTGATACAATGTGCTGCTGCATCCACCACACAATGAACCACCCAGATTGGGACCTGAGTGCAGCCAAGCAATGTGTGACACCTTGGCACCACACTTTTAACAGTGTGAGATTTTTTTACAGTGGCTGGAGTGCCAATCCTGCCACCAACACCCAACTTTTCTCTGTAAATTGGAGGACCTGCTTGCAGGACTGGGGTGCAGATTAGCGTCATACCCAGGACAGAACAATTGCATGTTAAGGGCCTTAGTCAAGGGCCCAATGGAGTAAAGTCACTTCTGGCACTTACGGGATGCCAGCACAGATCCCTAGCAGCCTCAGAGCCACCACTCCGCCCGCTACCCATACCCCAGCTGTAGTATTCTCATCTCCTACAGAATGAAAAAATGAGAAACACACAAACGTGCCTACCGACAACCATGATGTTGAAATCGAATCCTGTCTTCATGGTCTTCTTACGCATTTGCTCAATAATAGTGTCGATACCGACATAGCCCAGCAGTTGTGAGCCCATGCTTATGTTCGCACAGGTGGGCTTTGCCGGCACAGTCGGCTTCTGGCGTGGTTCTGGGACAACTTCTGACATCGCAGCTCTCTCCTGGGAATCTGAGGAAAGACAAAGAATACATTACTAGTGCTTTGGATAGATTGATAAATCAATAAGGCAATCCCATCTGAAAATACTACATTTTACACAGACACAATTACAGAAATATTAGAAAAAAATACCTACATTATTAACTTATCACAGATAATGAACCTATGCACTTTTTGTAAACTATTAACACTATGTGCACACATACTGTAGCTGTGGACATACTATATGTTGTACACTACTTAATGCAGTACAATCAAACAGTGGCACACAAGTAGATGTGTACAAAATGACTGAAAGGTATGAGCATAGCACGCACACACATACACACACTGACTTGAATATTCACTTTAAAAAAAAAAAAAATTAAAATTAAAGTTAAATGAGATTAATGTACACATGGATTCCATCGTAGACCAACACATTTGATTCTCTTTGTGGATTTTACACTTTGCTCGTTTCTCCACAATGTTTTCATTCTGGAGAACCACGTTAGGTTAACTGTCATCGTTTTATTGGGCCCTGTGTGTGTAAGTTTGCTCTGTAATGGGCTTATTTCTACATCTGAGGCAGCCAGGATTGACTTCAGACCTGCAGTGGTCCGTGGAATGAGAAAGACACTTTAGATAATGCGATAGATGAACATTGCATTATATTGCACATACTGTATTCCCAAAGGCTTTGCAACACAAATAATGCTAGCAAATTATTTTACAGTGGTTTGAACCTACACTTTACTAGACGGCTTCGCTTGCCAAATCCCCCGGCCTGCACTACGTGCCAGCCACTTCGTGTCTCTGCCACTCGTGTATGTGAATTTCACTTTCACCAAACAACAAATCTTTTAATTCTCGCGGATACGCCTCTTCATTGGTAAGAAATACTATTTTTCCTAATGACAACACGAATTAGAGGATCTACAAGTCTCCAACTTAAAGTTTAGATCCGAACAATATCTACATACTTATGTCATATCACCTATGTTCATATATTCAATCTCTTTTCACTGTTACATTATTTCACTGAGTAATCATTTCCGTGTTGGCGCTAATGTAATCTTTACTATCAGTTTTTTGAGACTTTCGAATTTTAGTACTTTCATTATCTCTAACCTGCTCTGCATGCGTATTGCGCCATCGTTTTTTGAATTCTTTACGACATTCTACTTTGTCATCTACTCTTTGTCTTTTATTTCCTGCCCCAGGTGTTGGTTAAATCTCTTGGCACAAAGTCTCGTCTCGCGGGTAGTGAAAGTATCACTCTGAAAAAGTCACGTCTCTTCCCAGGATTTTTTTATTATAATAGAGAGACATGTTCTTGCTGCACTCTGTATTTTTCGATATAATCGCCTTAAATTTCAACAGCTTTGCATCATACGCACTGTTATGTGGAGCTACAGGAGCAAAGCAGACATTCAAACTAACCACAGAGTAAGCTGAAATGTGACTATAACAAATGCTGCAATTGTTTTGAATGTATAACATTCTAAAACTTGCATACTTCAGCTGAGGATAAAATTCCTGCCTCACAAAACTCAGCATCCTAGGTTCAAATCCCAACTTTTATCTGGAGGGGAGTCTGACATAGGCGCCACATTAACTGTTGTTGGTGTTGGAACTCTCTGTTAGCCTAGCTCTCTTTCTCATGGGTTGGTTGATTTGATTCGAAGCTAGTTCTGTAAAATTTGACTTGCTTATATGGAATGTTATTTGATTTTTAATAAAGTCAATAAAATGTTTTATAAAAAAAAAAAAAACCTTTGTTGGTATGTACAAGAGTGGCCTCTGATGGACTGGCATCTTGTCTAGAGCCTTGTGTCCACCTGAAACCAAGAACTAGACTAAAAATGTTGTATATATACACAGCATATTTATATTCTGGTCGAATAGCAGCATGCTCACCACTGTTTCCTGCCCTAAGTTTGATGTTTGTCATAATGTTTGGGAATACATGAAGTGAGGAAGTGAATGAATTAATCAATGAATGAAAAATGTATACACATATACTGTATATTTAAAGACACATACAGTACATACACAAACCCCACAATACCCCATATGCTTGATACCATCAGTATTGCACACCGCATAGAAGATGCAACAGCCAGCAGTGTGGGATGGTCAGCCATACTGGTAATGCAATGTGTAGCCAGCGATTTTCATTATTATGAATAAAGCATTGGAATTTCAAGCAGTATGTGAAATAGCCTGTGGTAATCAAGGGCTCTCATTAGTGCTTATACTCTGGCACTGTAAAATATACATATTTAGCTATGGAGAATGGCATTACTTAGGATATGCATATCTTAAGTAGACAAATCACATCATACCTGCATACAACCTCTGCAAACAGAAGCCATGCCACCTTGTGCTTTTGAACAACATCAAGTGGAGCGCCCAACTTTTGTGACAAATGCACACTGTATGTGAAAGACGGCAGCCGCTCCGCTGTTATACTTCACACCTGCGTCGAAGCCTTCCTCCCATCGAGCCCAACATTCTCCTGCTGACAGCTGGGAATCGAAAATCCTTTTGGTAACCTCTGCCACAGGCTCATCGCAATAACGGGCTTGTCCTTATATGGGCGGGATGTCTTCAAATAAACCTTGTCACTTGATTGGACAAGGGCATCCGCCTCACCACCATTAGTGATTGGCTAATGAAAAGTGCATTCATTCAAATTAGGAGATGCAGAAATACAGTAACGTTCTTAGAAGAAGATGGCCCACAGATTTATGAATTTGGATTCTTTATTTTAGAAAAAAACAAAGTAATTTCTACAAAAACATAAATTAAAACCATCACAGTGTATTTATTTAATAAGAAATGAGTACTGACTTAAGTAAGCTTAAGATTCTTATTTTTTAGTGGATGAGTCACTACTGGCAATAATTATGATTTATAAATAGATAAATTAAAGTGTTGGTTTAGCCCTAACTTTAAGCCAGAGATGTAACTTTGCCAGGCTGAAAATCATCTTATAACTTCCAGTAATCAATAACTTTGTTACTTGCAAAATCTTTTTCTGGACAAACTGGAATAATATTTGAAATAATGAAGCCCCATATTTTTAAAGAAAGAGAGAAGAGAATTCAGCAATCTAATTTGAAAGTAGGAGTCTCTGATTTTCAGCATGGCAGTGGCAGAAGGAAGACTTTTCCCTATTGGATCCTTAACAGTTAAGCATGTCTAATTTGATACAAATTCTTCCCAACTTACTCAAAAAGCTTTCTCTATGTAATGTGCCAACCAGGTGAAATTAACTGCAAACGCACAATCATGTGTACATAGAAAACATGAAAAGAAAAAAAAATGAAAGCATAAACTGTGGCTCAGTCTTATATCCATGGAGTAGAACAAAAATTCCAAGCACATCGAAACTTCTCATTTACACCCATTTTTATATACCATTATTAGCTTAAATACAAAGCCAACCTTCACAAAAGTTAATGTTGACTATAAAGATAAAGGAAAAAATAAATAAAAAAGAGGAAGCAAACCACGTTTTTTGGGAAAGTGAGCTCATAAGATGAGACCATTCCTCTAACCTGGATTGTTAGCTAATATAAGCAGACATTATTTTATATAGTACAGTAAACATCCTCCTTTACATTAACATCCACCAATCCATTTTTTAAACCTTCACCTCCCATTAACAGGGCTGGAAGGAGTCAGAGTCACCTGCAGCAGCACCGAATGCAAGGCAAGTAGACCACCCTGAACAGATGCCAGTCTTTTGCATAGCACATTCATGCACACATCCTCACACATAACACGACTATAGCGACACCTATTAAAGTACCCTTCTTTGGATATGGAGTCAAACCAGAGTACCCTGAGGAATCCATGCAGACATGAGGAGAACATACAAAATCTAGATAGTAACAGAGCACCCGTGTCTCTACAGCTGTGATAAAAAACGGCTCCACAGTGCATCATAAGTCATGTCAAGTTGGGGAGCATGCACTGGTAGAGTACGTTGCCGCACCCACCACACAACGAAACAACTCGGGATCCCGGTTTGCAACCCCCCAGGCAGACACACAGTCCAGTCCTACCCTCCAGAAATGACCCTCTATCTGCCACAGCAAGGTGTTACGTGGGCGACTCCTTGGTCTGGTCCAGCCACTCGGGTCCCCAACAATGAGGATCTTATGAGCTGGATCACCCTCAGGGAAGCGCGCCACATGGCCGTAGTGCCATAACTGACGCTCTCTCACAATGCAGGTAATGTGCCTCATTTGGGACTCCATGAGCAACTGCTCATTCGACACAAAGTCAAACCAATGGTACCCAAACATTTTCTGGAGAGACACAGTACCAAAGGAGTCCAGTCTTCATCTCAGGTCACTGGATAGCGTCCATGTCTTGCAACCATATAGCAAGACAGGAAAGCACCAGGACTCTAAAGACTTGGACCTTTGTCCTTTTGCATAGATATCAGGAGCGCCACACACCCCTTTCCAGCGACCTCATGACCCCCCATACTCTCTCAATCCATCTACTGACTTCATAGGAAGAGTCACCAGAGACATGAATGTCACTGCCAAGGTAAGTAAACCTCTCGACTAGGTGAACACTCTCTCCGCAAACAGACACACTGCTGATGGCTGTGCCTAAGAGGTCATTAAAGGCCTGGCTGTTGGTTTTTATCCAGGACCCTTGCAAGTTCAGAAACTTGGACTCCTCGCTCAGTCTCTCGACCGCCCCGATCAGAACCTCCATTGACTCCGTGAAGATCACAGCATCATCAGCAAAGTCAAGATACGTGAATCTTTCTTCACCAACAGATTCCCCACAGTCGCTGGACCCCACGACCTTGCCCAACACCTAGTCCATACAAGCACTGAACAGAGTAGGAGCAAGAATTTTTTACAAACATCTATGACAGATTAAAGAACTTCCTGAGGTTCACACAATGAGTCAGTGCTGGAGACATTAGTCAGCCAAGTGATAATGTGCAGTCAAACACCTCAGCCAAATTAAATGTCCTCCCAGACGCTTCTCAAACTAACAACTACAGTCACTCTGTGCTATAAAGCTGTAATCTTCTTTCTGACAATACTCTTCCTCATGCCTTCTTCTGTCAGCATCTTCAAAAGTATGTTTCAGTATAACTTGTATGAACCTACTGTTTTATTTTTTTGTATTATTTAGTGTATATTTTTATTCTAGCCATCACAATCTGGCACTCAGTCACTCAAATCGTTACACTTGCCCATTTTTCCTGCTTCCAACACATTACAAGGCGGAGCGGTAGCCAGTTCGAATCTTGTAAATACCAGAAGTGACTCTACTCCGTTGGGCCCTTAACCTGCAATTGCTTTGTCCTGAGTAAGATGTCAATCAGCATTACAGCCCCGCAAGCCGGTCCTCCACCTTACAGGGAAAACTTTGGGGGCTGGTGGCAGGATTGGCACTCCAGCCACCATAAAAAACCTCACACTGTTCTAGTGTGTCACCAGCTGCACTTGGGTCCCAATCCTGGTAGTTTGTTGCGTGGTGGGTGCGGCAACGCAGTGTATAAGTGCATGCGCCCCACCTCTGTCTATGTATATATTTTTATAAAGTACTAGCTGTGTAAGCCCATACGGTAAGAAGCCCGGACTCCTGGATACTATTGAAGTCGTCAGAAAAAGAATTGAAATGCAAGAGTCGACATTTTCGTTTTTCAGACGTGTTCGCCCCCCTTGTCTATCAGTGGCTAAGTGAGTTCCTCCCTCTTCGGAGGTATCGTTTTGCAGATGTGCTTGCTTTGCTTGTATATCAGCGGTTAAGTGAGTTTGTATTTCGTTGGTTGTTTCACTTTGGCGATAGAGTCGCTTTCTTTTAGCTTCATGCTGTAGCCTCATCCTTCTCTTTCTTCTTCCGACTCGTTAATTTGGGGCCACCTTGCCGGCTCTTTGAGCTTCATGCTGTAGCCTCGCGCTTCCAGGCCGAACAGACAGACAGACACACTTCCACATGTAGTCGTTTATATATAAAACTAGGGGGCTTTGCTCCCTGCTCGCCTCACTTGCCAACCCCCTGGCCAGCGCTACACGCTAGACTCTTTGCGGTTCTGCCACTCACGTATGGAGATGTGAATGTATAATTTAAACAGATTTTAATTTTCATGTGAAGTGTTATATTTGCATCCACGCGACATATAACTGCCCGTGATTGCATTCCGTTTCTTTCTCTCTATTAAATAAAGTGACATTTTTGAATGTTTGGCTCTGAGATTTGTAAATTGTCTTTGCATAAGCTATTCTAACAGGAAACTGTAAACGTTTTAATATGAATGGCATATCAAGATCTCCTTTATTGTCTACTGTTATCCCCTTTCTTGGATACATCCTTCTTTCAACAGTAATTCGTGCGGAGGAAGACATGACGGTGTTAACGGTTGTAGAAATTCTTTGTGATATTATAAGTTGTTGTTTTCATCTTCCGCACGATCACCACCAACTGTTATAGTCTATTGATACGCATTTAACCAATCTGCTGTGTTACTGATCGCCATTTTTGGTGTTAATTCGTTTCACTTCATTGTTTCTCGGTGCTAGGATTGCCTGTGTACTCATTTCTTTCTGTTGATAACCTTCGTGAATTCTTCAATATGATTTGGACATAATATGTCTTCTTTAATTGGGAACTTAAAGTGAGGAAAACGTTAAAATTTATAAGAGCTGAGAGAGCAGGAACTGCGTCTGTCAAAAAGCATTCACACGAATGAGAGGTGAGAGTACCGTGGTCTTGTTTGAAAATGGTTGTAAGTAGGGCGTGACTTGAAAGAATATCATGTTAAAAGTCTCCGTCTCGCGGGACTTCATTCCAAAAAGTCTCTTCAAAAAGATCACGTCTCATCGCAGGATAAAAGTCTCGTCTCCCAAGATTTTTTTTATTATAATAGAGAGAAACTTATGTTTCCGTTAAAGCTTGGTCATTCCAGTTAAAGGCCACAGCATGTAGTGACATATTTCACCAGTTTATGTCACAATGCAACAGTCAGCCCTACACTGCCAGGCACACTTACTCACATTGGGTCAGTTTAGAGTCACCAACAGGCAGGCCTAACCTTTGTGTCTTTTCATGGAGTACTTTCAGAAAAGTGGTGCAGGCATAGGGAAGAATGTGTAAACCCCACAGACCCAGCTGGGACTAAAAACCATTCTCCTTGAGGTGTGAGGCAGCAATTTTTTCCCCTGTTTATAAATGACTACTTTACCATAGCCAGCAAACTAAATATTCTATATACATCAAGCCATCCATTTTCTTACCCAATTCCTCAGTATAAAGTCACAAGTAACTTGCAGCTTCGGAACCAACTCTGCACATGGTACAAGTCCATTACAGCACACTCACACACACACACACTTGCATGGCCACATCCACTAATGCTGTGCCAATTACCCTGCACATCTTTAAATGTGGAGTGCCTGGAGGAAAGCCCAGGCAGACACAGACTGACTATGCAAAGTCCACAAAAGCAGCACCTAAGCCAGAATTTAAAATGAGGACTCTGGAACCGCACTACTGTTTCTCATTGTAAATGGTAATTTCTTTTAAAAGATGCTGCCCTCATGCTCCTCATTTGAGTTCTCCTACGATTACGTTTCGGGCCAAGTGTTTAACTGATCCCCTTCCTTTAGCCTCAAATTCATTGCACTCATTAGTAGTAGGATGGCCAACGTGCTGTGGTGAATTAAATAGAGCGGTTTTGAATCTTAATAGAAACTTTGTTCCTGTCGCTGTGCTGAATGCTGCAAGTGCTGGCACTTTGTCTTTCTCCAGTAAGCCTCTTGTGATCTCGGCTGGTAGGAAAGGGAAGTTAGGAAATCAATTGATTGATTGCTTAACAGAAACAAAAACTACACAAAGTAACTGTGCAGCAGTGTGCCAAGTAAAACCATTCTGTTAGAGTTAGGGGTAGGCTTAGGGTTAGTAGAAGATGAACTATGGTGAGTTATTATATGCAGGTGGCTAATTTTAGAAATTCAGCAGGCTACAGATTTGTTAGAACACAGTTCACATACTTGGTGTCTGCATTATTTAGACTGCAACAGTAACACATCTTTATGACAGTTATCTTTCTTTATAGTAACCAATAGGAATGGAGTTAACAATTGGCAAAGCGGGAAGAAAAGTTACTTCCAGAAAATATAAAGGGAACAAATTCATAAATTTCAAATTCTTGTCTCAGATATTATCTGACTAATTACACTAGGAAAATATCAATAATTTAATAAATTGCAGGATTCGGTTTTGCCTAAGTAAATATGGACATCACTTGTAGCAGCAGAGCAGAACAGTAGCGTTGGATTGGTGTTAACATTTTGACTTTAGTATTGACACCAGTGGACCTCAGTACTGGTACCAAAATGGTTTTGAAGCAAATTACAGATGAGTCCTACTCCAGCCTGCACAGTGCAGTGCACAACGTCTCGCCTAGCCGGTGCGATGGACTATCTCGCTGCATTATGCACCGCTTCCCTCTCGACAGCCCGTGAAGTCTTGATTGTGTGAAAGTAATAAGTTTTTGGGGGGAGTGCCAAGAAGTCCCAGTTGCATTAAAGAAATGGGGGGGGGGGGGGTGTCCTCGGTAGGTCACAATAGCGTCAAAGTGGTGTGCAGTTTCATGAAGTGTACTAAAAGGACATTTTACCCACAACTAGAGCATTGAGTGTCAAGAGAAGGATGGCAGGGGAATTTAAGAGAAAAGCTGATGTTTACTTGTGGTACTGAAAATCTCAAACTGCTGATACTGTAACATTTTAAAATTGGGTTTTTCAATTTATTTTCTGTACCAGTACACCACACAACTCTACAGCATAGCGGCTAGTAGTCTGGATTGCTGCCTCATGGTCACAGGACCCCAATGTTCAATTCTTGCCTGAACTTATTTTATGGAGTTTGCAAATTCTCCCAGTGTCCATGCTGGCTTTCTCTAGATACTCTGTACAAGATGTCAACAAATTTAACGGTAAAAATTCTGTAAATGGGGAAAGTAAAATACGTTTTATGAAAAAAAGGAAAGTCAGTCAGTCATTATTCAACCCGCTACATCCTAATACAGGGTCACGGGGGTCTGCTGGAGCCAATCCCAGGGCACAAGGCAGGAACAAATCCCGGGCAGGGCGCCAGCCCACCGCAGGACACACACACACCAAGACACTAGGGACAATTTAGACATCCCACCTTATAAGGAGTCAGCTCTCAGCTGAGGTGGTATTGTTCTCTGTGTGCTGAGTGGTACTAAGCTGGTCTAGCAGACATCTTGTGTGACAATGACTGGGCCAGTGACTGTCATCCTGTACTGTAAAAATTGTTTCTTGTAAGTATGTGTAATTCTAATCATTCTAATCATAAATAATTGCACTTTGCTAATTTACTGACCCACAGGTCTTGCTATATGTGTATTTGTACCTTGTTAGTATACCTACGGTTATTATCCATCCATCCATTATCCAACCCACTATATCCTAACTACAGGGTCATGGGGGTCTGCTGGAGCCAATCCCAGCCAACACAGGGTGCAAGGCAGGAAACAAACCCCAGGCAGGGTGCCAGCCCAACACAGGGCGCGCACACCCACACACCTAGCACACATTAGGGACAATTTAGGATCACCAATGCACCTAACCTGCATGTCTTTGGACTGTGGGAGGAAACCCACTCAGACACGGGGAGAACATGCAAACTCCACACAGGGAGGACCCGGGAAGCGAACCCGGGTCTCCTTACTGCGAGGCAGCAGCACTACCACTGCGCCACCGTGCCACCCTGGTTAACTTATATTCTACTGAAAATTACCTGTATATCTTAAACAATACATTTCATTATTTTTTACAGCCAAGTTCTGTAAAATCGATATTTTTCTACCTTCAAAATATGCTACATACCATTTACTGATACAGTTACACTGAAAACATCTGTTCATTTTACAGTGTAAAACTGTTAAATAGCGAAGGTAAACAACTGTAAAATGTAAAACGGTAACGCGCTGTTTCAGTAACACCAAAGTTACGCTATTTGCCTAAGGACATGACCCTTTTACCATATTGTTCCTGGTGACAGGAGGGAAACAAAACTGAAACAAAGTCGGCAGAGTTATTTTTTTATATTTTTCCCTGTGGACTGAAGGTTTTTTTTGAGGTTATGGAAGTTGATTTATGGTGGGTTGTTTTCAATAAGTTGGCACACCTGTAGGGCACCATACACCTCAAAAGCAAACATTACTTCTCCACCAGACAATACACCGTAACCTCTTTAAACATTGAATTGTTTTCAATGTGTATAATTAAATGATACATGTTTGTTATTGGTTGTTGTTACTTTATTAATGCTAACTCAGTACTGGGGTTTGATTCTGACAATACTTTCTAATGGTTTATTGATTGGCATATTTATTACAGTGCATGGATTTCTGGTTATAGTTAAACATTCCCTTCTGTTGGAATGTGTTGTAAAGAAAAAACAGTTATTTACTACAAGTTATATCACAGACCTAAAAATATTGTCACCTTATTTATTACGTTAAAATTCTGGCAACCCAGCTGCCAGTACTTTACTGTAAATTTCACTTTTTTTTAAATTTTTTTTTCACAGTGTGCTCCTTCCATATCTCAAAGACGTGAGTGCCAACTTTTAGGATGTGTGCATGTGCATGCCCAGTGCTGGACTGGCACCCTGCTGAGAGTTGCTTCCGGCCGTGTGTTTGATGCTACTTGGATAGGTTTGACCCCCTCCAGGTCTACACTGAAATAAATGGCTTTAGAAAATTGATGCTTCCAGATTTTTACTGGATTATACTGTACATTCCAGGGTATTCTACATTATCACCATAACCCCCAAACAGCCCTTTGGTTTATCTGTGTTCTAAGGACAATGCAATTCTTCATGTATACCCATTGATCATCTACCACAAGAAAACAATTAAATAGAGAAAAGCTATAGTACCTTTAGTATATTTAAAATCTGATATACAGAATATAAATGCATGCCCGGAGTGTCATGGTGGAAACGTGGGCATGTTGGATACTGTATATGCACTGTGAAGAATGCTAAATGATGTTAAGTACAGTATACTAGGTCACCATCTGATTGAATGGCAATTCTGCTGTGTGGAAAAGGGAGAATAATAAAATAATGTTCAAATTAATTACTTTGTGATTATACTGAAAACCACACAATCCCGAAAGTCTACAGAAGTGCAGTGCAACACACTATGCTGCTGTATAATAAAACACACAAAAACATTCTCCAACACACTCAGTCCAACTCAGGGTTAGGAAGATCCAGAGCCTACCCTAGCAGCATTAGGACCAAGGCAGGAACCAGCCCTGATATGGGAAGCCGCCATCACAGAGCCCATTGACACATTTAACTGCCCATATTCACATATTTGGAATAACCAGTTCAAGTAACACACGAGTCCTTGGGATGGTGAGAGGTGCAGGGCCGTGTTAACAGCATCATAGACCCCCGGGCTAAGTAGTGTGCTGGGACCCCTGTTTTGATATTAAAACAGAAACACACATAGGCATCAGAAACATCGTAGGCCCCCATGCTCCTCGGATCCCCGGCCAGTGCCCATACATTAAGATAGCCCTGTGAAAATCATGCAAAATGTATACAATACAAACTTACAACATAATATCCAGGACGCTGGTGCCAAAGAAATGCTAACCACAATGCCACCTAGTATACTGCAATATGATGGCTCTTCATCTTACTAAGGGGTCACTTATGGGTGCCAATTTTCATTCTGATTAAATTTGTTAGATACCTTTCTTGCTGTTACTGCAACAAGCCACTTCATTAATCAGAGTCTTACCACTGACTATTTTACAACACTGAGAGAATCAACAAATTGCTTATGACGTTGGGAGGATTTAGTAACTTTCTCTTTTATTTTTTTAGTTAAACTGCTACATCATGGTGAACACATGCCCAGGGTAAGACAATAACAGATTACACTTGTCTATTTTATGTTGTATTTTTCCCATATATAACATTACTAACCAAATGAAATAAAAATATAACAAATGTAGAGACTAAATAAAGTGATACAAGCTAAAGCTGTGGCCGGAAAATAAATCTTTTCAAAATTCATAGACAAAAATACACACGCCTTGAGTCATTTCTGATACTGCCCGACAAAGATCTTAGATAGTTTGTTTAATTAATAACGCGTGCCATTAACAGTAAAGAACTGGATTCCAATTAAGAAAACTGCTTGAGCCACACACTAACGGCCAAGTCCAAAATCACAATCCAAATCTGTGATACACACAACGGATTAAATATTTTAGAGGAAAGTAAATTGGATTAATATGTCTAATTACGTCTAGACTTACACCAAATATATTTTCTTGGTCATTCTATAATGATTTAAATAGTTGTTAACAGAGAATGGTGGCGACATGTTGCATGTTGATTAGCACATGCAAGTAAGAATTTCAGTATGCTCCATACATGTGACAATAATGAAACCTATTGGGAATTTATTTACCCTTTCTTTTTCTGGAACGTCTTTATTCAGTATAGAGGCTGTGAGAAGCCAGAACCCAGTCAATAATCAATGGTGGCAAGACAACGGACAAATCTTCACTGGATTTCTGATATTCCATTTGGAGATGATCCCTTACTAGGTCAATTCAGAAAATCTAAGACCAATTGAGACTTCTCATCTTCGTTTTTAATTAAGTAGAAATCCCACGTGAGAACACAGAGATCATGCGAAATCCATTTGTGAGGCATCCCACCTATAGAGATCAAACCAGAGTACACATCTGGCACCCCACGATTCTCAATTGGATGCTACATTTAAATGTATATGATAGATTGATAGACAGACAGACAGACATGGGACTAAAGAGGTTTGTGTAATTGATTAATGACTTACTACTATTTAAAATACTAGAATAGTTCTGCATGTCTATTGTATAGCATTGTTTAAAGCTAAATTATTATTTTCTATTTCTGTGGTTAAATCTAGATTATTACTCTGTAAATCATTATAGTAAATACTGTTTGGATTATGTTAAACAGCGTGAAAGCGAGGTGTAACATGGAATATCAATTGAAGAGTTATAAATGTAGACTATCACTGTGTAAACTATAACATATTTTACTGTGATTACTTTAAATATAACATCAAAGCGAGGAATAACCTGCGGTATTAATTAAAGTGTAATCTTTCTAATTTCAGTTGCTATCTCGAACTCATGTATAATGTTTTATAGTTTTCATTTTAGGGAAAAAACAAACAAGATTCGTTCCGTTATTTAGAATGATCAAGTATAGAGACTCCAATAATAAACGCAGGACCCATCGCAGGACAGTCGTGGTATCACAGAGGCGGGGACGAGATACTGTTTGTCCCGTTTTGCATTAAACAGATTGTAACCAGAGCAAGAACAAAGGCGAGCAAATTAAGCAGCTGCGCTGGTCGCGCCGGAGCACTTCTCGATGTTCACTTGGCTGCGGTGATTTGAACGAGCCGAGCATCCTCTTCCTCTTCCTCATGCGAGGCTCATCTCCGTGTCGCGCACGCAGGCTCACACACCCTGCCTCTGTGAGTGAGGCCGTCTTCGGCGACTCACACAGGCAGCACACGCACACTCACTAGTGCTTCCCTCTCACACCAGCTATCACATTCGCTCATTTTTGTTTCATTTCCGTGCAACGCGTGAAATACCTTCGCTGCTGGTTCCTGTGCTTCCGCAAGTCGTGCAAAAGGCGTCCCTCTTTCAGCTTTATTTTCGCCCTCCTCTTTTAATTGCTATTAGCGACGTTTCCCAGAGCCGCCAGCAGAGCGCTTCTTTGTGCCACTGGCTCGCTCTCTTTCTCTCTCTCTCTTGGCACGGTGCTGGACCTCTGCCCAATTTCTTTAATCCGCTAGCTTGTCAAAGGATGCTGTGGCGTCGGAGCACGTGACTTTCTAATCCCCGCCCTTAAGTTGCTTCTTTCAGAGCCGTCGGAGATCGCACACTAACTCTAACAACCCCCACCCCTCCGGTCCTTGCGGTTGTCATAACGACGGGATGAGAGTGTCCATTCCCCTCAGTGATGCTCAGCGCCTGCGCGCAGTGATTCATGTACTTCGCATTAGTCTGTGGGAAAATGCATAGCGACAATCAACAGAAAATCACGGGGAAAATAACATGACAAATAAATGCATCCTAATGAATGCTTGCTTTCCTCGACACTTAATACTTCCCCAAGCTGTGGTTAGAGCATATGCAAGTAAAGAGTTTTTCTGTACTCTGTATATGTGACAATAATTACCCCATACACCTTTATTTACAACCATACTTCACTGTTATTTCAAAGCCCTCTTCTATTTAGAGAAGCTTGTAAAGTTAATAAATATTTTTAGAATATGATTAAGAATGAAACGTCTTGACTTAACATTCTGTAGCTGTCAAAACAGACCTCAAAATTCAATATGTATTTTATATCCACCCATTCATCCGTCCCTCCATTTTCTCACCTGCTCCTGCAGCATCAGACAGAATCAGGCACAAGGCAGGAACTACCCCTGGACAGGGTGCAAGTCTGTTAATACACAACTGCACACACACACACATTAGACTTATTAACGTTTAACTGAGTTACATTTGGGAATTGCAATAGTTCTCTCGTTGGAATGCTGTGACCCCCAGAGGTCATGCGAAAAGATAAAATATATCAAATCAAAAACCTAAAGGACCATTCAAAATCCTACAGATTTTTCTAAATCATTTACAATATACTGCATATGGCTGGGAGCATGCACATTGCTGCACCCACCACATGACAAACCACCAGGATTGGGACCCAAGTGCTGACTGGAGCAGTGTGAGGTTATTTGTTACGGTGGCTGGAGTGCCAATCCTGCCACCAACCCCCAAGTTTTCCCTGTTAAGTTGAAGGACCTGCTCGTAGAGCTGGATGCAGATTAACGTCACACCCAGCACGAAGCGATAAACCGAAATCCCCGCTCCCACCTCAAGTCCAGTTTTTGGCACCAATATAAACGGCTGCCAGCTTTGCCCATCCAAACACTGTACTGTTTGCCCAGCTTCTTCAGATAATTTTGTTTCCTCCACGTGGGCCAGTCTAGTCAGTGAATAGTCACTACTACACATCCTCAACTGGATGGAATTGTGGGCTTTGCCTCTGCTACTCCAGAGAATTTAGTCTAGTATGACTTTAGCGACATGTATTGGGCCGTTGTCCTGGTATAAAAGTCCAAGTCACTTGGAGATTGCAGCAGGTTCTCTTCCAGAGTGTCTGTGCTGCCCTCATTTTAACTTTTGCTTGTATGGCTCTTTGACCTGGGGACTTACACTACCTGAGCAAGTTATTAGGAACACTTGGTCACCTGATGATCCATGAGATGATCTAATCAGCCAATTATGATGCAGCAGTGCAATGCATCAAATCATGCAAACACAGGTCAGGCTCCTCAGTTAATGTTCACCTCAAACACCAGAATATGTGACCGTGGCAGGATTTTTGCTGCGAGATGGGCTGGTTTGCATATTTCTGCATCTGCTGCTGTCCTGCACAACATCCCCTAGAGGTTACAAAAACATCCAAGGAGTGGCAGTTCTGTGAATGGAAATACCTTGTTGATGAGAGAGGTAACTTAGATAACCACTCGATCCAATTGTGGTGAGCAGAAAGGAATCTCAGAATGCACAACACCCAGGGCCATCTTAATGTATGGGCATTGGTTGGGGGAACACGATGTTTCTGATGACGTAAGTATGTTTCTGTTTTGCTATCAAGATAGAGGCCCCAATTGCCTGGGGGACGGCCTATGATGTTGACAAGATGACCCTTTGTGAAACCTTGAGGCAGATGGGCTACAACAGTAGAAAACCATCTCAGGTTCCACAGCTGTCAGCCAAGAACAGAACGCTGAGGCTGCTGTGGGCATAGGCTTACCAAGACTGGACAGTAGGAGACTGAAAAAATCTAGTTTGGTCTGATGAAACTCAATTTCTGCTGAGGCACACAGATAGTGGGGCAAAATTTGGTGCCAACATATATTGTGTCAATAGTTCAAGCTAGTGGTGACGGTGTAATGGTGTGGGGAATGTTTTCTTGGCACACTTTGGGCCCTTTAATCAATCAATCAATCATCACCATGTGCATCTCTTCATGGCCACAATTTACTCAACTCATTAACTCTTTCCGAATGAAGCCTGCGATCATTAAGGAATGACTTAAACACATTGACTGTATGGTAGGCAGAATACTCACTGGGAGTATTGGCCTTGGAACCCCTGCAGATATTGTTTTTTTCTCCAGCTTTTTTTCTATGCTTTCGGCCATCTGACCTTATCATGGTACTCATCTGTAGAGACCTACAATATCCATCCATCCATCCATTTTCCAACCCGCTGAATCCGAACACAGGGTCACGGGGGTCTGCTGGAACCAATCCCAGCCAACACAGGGCACAAGGCAGGGAACCAATCCTGGGCAGGGTGCCAACCCACCGCAGGACACACACAAACACACTCACACACCAAGCACACACTAGGGCCAATTTAGAATCACCAATCCACCTAACCTGCATGTCTTTGGACTGTGGGAGGAAACCCGAGCACCCAGAGGAAACCCACGCAGACACGGGGAGAACATGCAAACTCCACGCAGGGAGGACCCGGGAAGCGAACCCGGGTCTCCCAACTGCGAGGCAGCAGCGCTACCACTGCGCCACCGTGCCGCCCCCGACCTAAATATGATATTGCATATAGGGACACTACTTTTTTGAAAATTTTATGTCTATATTATGTAGGCTCATATTTTTCCTTGTCTTCTTAGAGAGTCAAGGCTGGGGGGGGGGCGTCAAGAAGCAGGGCCAGTTAAAGCCCATTACGGCACAACTTGTGTGATTTTGGGCTATACGAAAATAAATTGTATTGTATTATATATGGATTTATTTCGTTACTTTTCTCTCTATTATAAAAAAAAATCTTGGAAGGCTGGAAGGAGACGAGACGTGATGTTATCAGAGAGACACTTTCACATCCCGTGAAACGTGTCTTTATTCCAAGAGATTTAACCACACCCGGGGCCAGAAATAAAAGACAAAGAGTAGATAACAAAGTAGAACGTCGTAAAGAATTCAAAAACATTGGCGCGGTACACATGCAGAGCAGGTTAGAGATAATGGAAGTAGGAAAATTCGAAAGTCTCAATAAAAGAATAATAAAGTTCAATCACATTAGCACAAACAAACAGAAATTATTACTCGATGAAATAATGGAACAACGAACAGAGATCGAATATATTGTTTGGATTTAAACTTTAAGTTGGAGACTTGTGATTCGTCTAATTTGTGTTCAATCAGGGAATAAAAAAAGGAGCGTTTCTTTCCAATGAAAAGGCATATCTGCGAGAATTAGAAGATTTGTTGTTTGCTGAAAGTGAAATCCTGTAAGAGAAATCATTTCTCATTTGTGTGAATACTATTGTCAGACACATTTCTTGTAGAAATGATATTCACTCACGATCAGTTATATGTTGCGTTGTCACAATGTAATTCCAAACACGGAATCAAAATTCAATGTGATATTGATGAAAAGGTAAAAGCGAAAGAAGATCAAATATATGGACATAGGTGATATGACAGAAGTGCGCCACGCAACATGCAGATCAGGCAGCACAGTAGCAGCAGCAGCAATCCAGCAGCTGATCGAGCAAAGAGGAGGTAAAAAAAAATGTGTTTCCCATTGTATCACTGTTTAAGAGGGGGTTTCGGAGGAGCGACTGCATCTCCTTCAGGTGCGTTCAGCCCCCCTCTTCACAACGTGAGCGGCAGAGATGCTAAGTAGCTGGCGCATAGCGCAGCCATGGAGAGGGGGAGGGAGTTGGTGAGTGAAGCGAGCAGGGGGTGAAGCCCCCTAGTTCATTATTATTTTTAAGTAATTTTATATGTTTTTTTCTTTCCTTGTAACCACCCCTTTGACATTTTGTAAAGCACTTTGAGGTACATTCTTAGTAAGGAAATGTGCTATAGAATTAAATGTTGTTACTTTGTAATGGCAACTTCCAGCTCCATAAAGCACCAATGTCACAAAGTAACATCTCCAACTGGTCTCATGAACATGACAATGAGTTCCGTGTTCTTCAGTGGTTCAGTTCAGTTCAGTTTTTCAGTGGCCTTTCCACTCACTGCATCTGAATCCAAAAGAACACCTTAGGGATGTGGTAGAATGGGAGAGTCACAGCCCCAATGTTTAGCTGACAGAACTGTGACCATGGACCAGATCTCAAGGGAACGTTTCCAACACCCTGTGGGGTATCCATGCCATGAAGATCTGAGGCTTTGAGGAGAGCAAAATGAGGCCCTACCCAGTACTGATATACAACACTGTATGTTCCTAATAATTTGCTCAGTGAGTGGATGTCCATTATTTAATGCTGTACTTTGTGTGCTCAGGGTGATGCGCAGCCTGTTCTAACTTGAAAAATAAGAGTTCAAACTAAAAACGTAAAGTTCATTAGACCACAGAATCAAGATTTTTTTTTTTTTTTTGGTTTTAGGATTTCCTAACTAACCAAAGTTTAAGATGACCTTTTATCAACAACTTTTATGTTGCCACTTTACTGTGATGTCTTGCTTTGTCAAGTCATATTTATAAATACACCGTGGCATCACAAACACACACATACAGTTAAGAGAGGCTTGGTGTTGTGCGACAGAAGCACCCTCACAGTTAAGTGGCCAGGTTTGCTGCCAGCTGATGGACGACGACTTCCTTTAGTGTGTCAACAGAGGTGGCAGCAAGCAATCCCAATGTACTTGTGTCTGCATCCCACCTCTACTGTCTCAGAGAGGAGACTCAGAAGGGTCGAAGGGACGTCACCCTGAGTGGTTCCTCACTGGTGAAAACTGTATACAACACACATAGTATATTTACTTCTGTTTCATATAAGGAAAACTAATTCCTCTAGTAGACCGCTTTATGGCATCCCTGACTAGTGTGCTGTTCTCACCCTGATACTCATGTTTACAGGATGTCCTGTCCTCCATAGATTTCTACATTTATTTTCTATTTAATGGCTTTTGCAGTGCCTTCAGACATTTTCAAAGTCTCTAAAATCTGATGTTCTTTTTCTGGTTGGATCATTTCAAATAACCTGATCCCATATTTCATCTGAATGTTTTTCATGATGTAGCTCCAAAGGCTTCCTGTGGGACTTCACAGAACATTTTGGGCCAATGCTTTAAAGAGCCAACCGCATATGTAGTGTGAATTAGACAGATCTCACTCTGTTTTTGCTGCTAAAATACAAATATTCTTTTTCTTACCTCTGCTCATTATGAGGGCCTTTTGTGGTAGCATTTGAGAAAAAAGGTGAGAATGAATCCTGGGTAAAGTGCAAGTCCATCCCAGGGCAAACTAATGCGCTCCTCCACACTCACTCACAATAGGCAAACTTAGTGTGATCAGTTACCTCCACAGCCTCAGAATACGTGAAGAACACTAGACGACACCCCAGGCAGAATGAGCGAGAGCATGCAGACTGCACACAGGTACTATGAAGGTCAGGATGGAAACCAAAGACTTGGGGCTACGGTGTGGCAGCACACACTACTGAAGCACAGCATACACAGTGCGTCTGTGTATGCTTGTATATATAGTTGGATTGATTGTGAAGATGTTACATCTGCTGCCCCACAAAGACCACAGTTTAATACGTGGTGGGCTGGCCACTTACTTTGAAGGGTTACCTTTGACATTTATTATCTTCTATGTCTTCAAAGACATGTAATGTTTGGGACACAGCAATGTCAGGTCTATTAAAGTCATCATATTTAGGACTTTGTCGCACATCCCTTGCATTCAATGACTGCTTGAAGTCTACGATCTTCTCTGGTGATGCTCTGCCAAGCCTCTAATGCAGCCAGTTTCCGGGGCTTGTTCCCTCAACTTTTCTCTTCAGCATATGGAGTTTTCTCTTCTGCTCAGTTGGATTGAAACTGGGTGACTGGCTTGGCCATTCAAGAAATTTCCACTTTTTAGCTTTGAAGATCTCCTTTGTTGCCTTAGCAGTATGTTTGGGATCATTATTTTGTTGTAGGGTAAAGCGCCGTCCATTGAGTCAGGAGGAATTTGGTGGAACTTGAGTAGATCAGATATTTCTACACACCTCAGAATTAATTGTAACACTGCCAACAGGACTCTCATCATCAATGAAGAGAAGTGTGTCAGAACCTGTGGCAGCCATAGATGCCTAAGCCATAACACCCCCTACCACCTTGTTAAACAGATGAGGTGGTCTGCTTTGGATTTCGAGCAGTTTCTTCTCATCTCCACACTTTGCTCTCGCCATCACAGGTTCATCTTTGTCTCGTCTGCCCACAAGACCTTTTTTCCAGAGTTCTGCGGGATCTTTTAAGTCCTTTTTCACAAACTGTAATCTGGCCATCCTGTTTTTGTGGCTAACTAGTGGTGGGCCTCTTGCAGTGTGGCCTCCACATATTTGTTCATAAGGATTTCTGCTGATAGTCGTCTCTGGCACACACACACACACATCTGCGTCCTAAGTCAGACAGGCGTTTGAGGCTTTTTCTTTGTCACTGTTGTCAGCAGTGAGGGTCTTCCTTGGCCTACCAGTCCCTTTGTGATTGCTGAGCTCACCAGTGCGTTCTTTGTTCTTAATGATATCCCAGACAGTTGATTTATGTACTCCTAAGGTTTTACTGATGTCTCTTTGGTTTTGGTTTTATTCTTGTTTCTCAGCCCCATAATGGCTTCTTTGACTCTAACTAGCACAGCTCTGGTCCTCATGTTGAACAATGGCAACTCCAGACTCCAAAGGGTAGAAGCAGGCCAAGGTATCTTATGAAGGCATGGAGTAATCCCAAACACCTGTGACACTAGTTGTCCCAAACATTATGTCGCCATGTATAAAAAGTGTTGACATATCTACATGGCGGAGTGGTGGCTCTGAGGCTAAGGATCTGCGCTGGCATCCCAAAGGTTGCCGGTTCGAATCCCCGTCACTGCCAAAAGAGATGCTACTCTGCTGGGCCCTTGATTAAGGCTCTTAACCTTCAATTGCTCCAGGGGCGCTGTACAATGGCTGACCCTGTGCTCTGACCCCAAGGGGTATGCGAAAAGATGCATTCCACTGCGTGTTGTCCTGTATAACTATATATGTGACAAATAAATAAAGAATTATGGTGTGACTGAAATGTATTCAAATCCCATTAAACGAAAGTCTTCAATGTTCACTTTAATCACAAAGTCTGAATTGTTTCATTTGTTATTTTAAACTGTGGAGCAGAGGGGTAAATCAAAGAAAAACGTGTCTTTGTCCCAAACATTATGGAGGGCACTGTACATAGTAGCAGAATTGGTGACTGTGAACTGACCCAGTATGAGTGACTGTGTGTGCGTGTAAATGCGCCCTGTAATGGACCAGCACCAAGTCGAGGGTCGGCCCCCATGCTGCCAGGATTGACTCTGACCCTGTGATGTACTGTATAAAGGAGGACATGGCTGAGGACTGGTTCATAAACAGTGGAACTGAATTTATAAAACATGAACTTGAAAAGTTTTTCAGGCAAGATAAAATACTGATACATTTAAATTTACAAATATTTTTTGTGAAGCTAAGTAAAATCCACCTGTTGTTTAGCTCTGTATGACATTGAAGGAAATCACAACAGTAGCGTGGGAAAATCTGAATAAAACACATCTACTTACTACTATTACAATTACAGGGTAATTCTAATGGGTGGGCACCAAGTTATCATGTCTTAATAATGAAGCAATCCAAACAAAATAAAGTACTCCTGGATAAATGTACAAACGAGTGAGGCGCGGCGCTCTTTTTGACTTATTTGTGAATGAACTGGATGACCGTGAGATCATTGAAGTTTATTTCCAGCAAGATGGGACAACTTGTCACACGTCAGCTCACAGCATGACACAAACTCAATTGCTTTTTTGACAATCGGGTCATTTCAAAGGGACTATGGCCACCTCGTTCCCCAGATTTCTTTCTTTGGGGAGCATTGAAAGGAAAAGTGTACAGGAATAAACCTCGTACACTGAAACAATTACAGCGAAACATTGAACAGGAAATTGCTGCCCTCACCCCTAAAGCGCTTGCGGATAGCTTTGCCAATATGGAGTGCCGTGTCCAGAGGTGTCCTTAGTGGTGTGCAGGGCCTAAGTAGCTGACCAACCCAACGTGGGGCAGGTTACGTCAAATGCTGTTACCGGTATGTGTAGACTGTATAAACTTGCGCGCAAATTTAATAAAAATAACGTTAACATACACCAGATTTTCTCATTACAATATTCATCTAAATTTTTGCAGATTAACACATGGACTTTATCAAAATATAACGATATAATCTAATAAAAAAGTGCAATTCATAATTCATGACAATACCACAACAGTTTGAAATGGATGCGGTGTCATGCGCAAATTACCAGGGCCTCCTCTAGAAAATGTACCCAAATTGCAAGTATCCTCTGAGTCTCGATATGCAGGATGTCATAGTCATAAATCACATTGATGTCATGTCAGCCAGTTATCATTAGCAATACAGGCTTTTGTGCATTAATATTCGGACTATGGAATGTTTTCAAAGACATACAATACATGTACAGAATTTGACCTTAAAGAGGGATTTTAAATGGGTTCCTCTTAGAAGCATCTCAGATATATCTATATACTGGACAATATAACTTGACAAATCCGCTCGAACGGGACATGTGGGCCTCAACAACGGGTTCCCCTTAGGCGCGGGGCCTGGGGAGGTCGCCCCGCTTGCCACCCCCCAAACGCCGTTCTTGGCCGTGTTGATCTGTCTTTGCAAGAAGAAGGGAACCATTTTCAATACCGAATGTGATTGGATCATTTACACATCTTTCAAGATATGCACTGTATTTATTTTGTTTCTATCGGTTCATTATTACGTGAGTAACACATCATAACTCGGGGCCCTGCCCATTAGAATCTCCCTGCACTAATGATGATAGTAAATTTTATTCTTAAGACACTCAAGGACACTGTAGATCAGGGTGGACTGCACACCAATGCAAAGAGTTGATGTTTGTAGAATCAATTCTTATTTTTGTCCATTATGGATAGCTTGCTTACCTGTGAAATTTCAACCTGATTGTGAAACATTTAGAGGTTGCTCCATTCTGAACATTTTATTTGTATATTTACTACGTACTCTTGCGTAGGGTTCTTAACTGACTAAAAGTGATTAGAAAACTATAAAGAATGCATCTGAGAATATTCTGGTAATAAGATGGAGTTCCCACAACATTCTAGTAGTAAGATGAAGTTTCCAGAATATTTTAGTATTAAGTAGGAGTTTCTGCAGGCAGGGTGGAATGGGTGGAGAAGAGTGTCAGGAGTGATTTGTGACAGACGGATATCAGCAAGAGTGAAAGGGAAGGTCTACAGGACGGTAGTGAGACCAGCTATGTTATATGGGTTGGAGACGGTGGCACTGACCAAAAAACAAGAGACACAGCTGGAGGTGGCAGAGTTAAAGATGCCAAGATTTGCACTGGGTGTGACGAGGATGGTTAGGATTAGAAATGAGAACATTAGAGGGTCAGCTCAAGTTGGACGGTTGGGAGACAAAGTCAGAGAGGCGAGATTGTGTTGGGTTGGACATGTGCAGAGGAGAGATGCTGGGTATACTGGGAGAAGGATGTTAAGGATAGAGCTAGCAGGGATGAGGAAAAGAGGAAAGCCTAAGAGAAGGTTTATGGATGTGCTGAGAGAGGACATGCAGGTGATGGGTGTAACAGAGCAAGATGTAGAGGACAGAAAGATATGGAAGAAGATGATCCGCTGTGGCGACCCCTAACAGGAGCAGCCAAAAGAAAAAGAAGATGAAGAAGGAGTTTCTGCTGTAGCCCTTTTTAGTGACAGTCTCAGCAGAAACAAAGGAAAAGATGGTGCAAAGCCTGCAGTGGCCACCATTACCAGACATTCTTTGATGTCTTAATCTGACAAATAAATCCGAACAGCTGGCGTTGGAGTGTCTGGTAACAGAAAGAACAACATCCTTCATTGATGGAAAAAGGCAAAGAAAAGTCTCTGTCATTTCTCAAGAAACCAACTAGAACAGTGGACAGACGATCCATTCTTCAACAAATTTTACAAACTGTTGGCTCACAGCTGAAAGAAGAATACGTCTCATCGAAAAACACAATGACAGTGACAAAGGACGAGGAACAGAAACAAAGACAGTGTCTATATTGTAGGTCTGCTGTTCAGTTCAGATGACACAAAAACTACCAAATTGTGTGGCCTCTAAATGTCGTTTATTTTCTTCAGATTTTGTGTGTTTGTTATAAATATAATCAATAATAAAACTAGCCTTGTGAAGCACTTGGAATCCGTTTTTTTTTTTGGACCACCCTACTATCCATAAAAAAAGTTTCAAATGGAAACATACAATAATAAAACAAATAGATAACATAAAACAATCAAAACTGCAAGAAGAGACAATGGGCACATAAACATCTGTTTAAACAGAAACATCTAGAACAAGGGTGGCCAACTCTGATCCAGGGGGGCTGCAGTGGCTGCAGGTTTTTGTCTCAACCCACTTGCTTAATTAGAAGCCAATCCTCATCAATAACAGATCTTATTTAATTTCATGGCTTGTTAGTGTTTTAACTCCACCATGTCAGTTTATTCTTAAATCATATATTTGTTTTCCTTTCTAATGATACATGTGTCATCCAAGTGAATCCACTCGAAGAAGGATTTTTTTTCAGCAAATCGCCATGAATCTTCCTGGCTTTCTCGCATATGACCGCCTCACTTACGCTATCCACTGCAAGTTGCTTCTTGTCCAACTACACTAGCAACAGTTTTTCCACCTCTTCCAGCACTTGAGGCCTCTGCTTGGTTAACATTATAACTCCTTTTGCAACATCAGCTGCTTTGTTAGGCCCTGTATACGCAAACAAAAGAAAATGGGAAACGGAGAATGGCAAATCATTGGCGCGTACGAACGCGCGTAGGGAAACTGGCCGCCAGTGTTTTTGTTCGCCACCAGAGCGTGTGGTCGTGAACAGATGCAAAATTTTGGCAAACTTTTTTGATTGTAACCTGATTTGTACGTGTTCGGAAACGTTCGTGACCAGAGGTTCTACTGTATATGGCTCTTTGTGTCACAAAGACAGAATGAGTTCCAAAAATAGTTGGGATACCAACCCAGCCAACTCTATTTAATTTCAAAAGCAACTTGGGTGCGCAGTGGTGCTCAAAGATACAGAATGCTGGAATTCACCTCCAGTTCACCCTCCGGTGGTCATTCTGAGTGTCAACTGCATGATAACATGCATACAAGACTACAAGATCACACCCCACCCTTAGGGTTGGGTTAGGGTTGATTTCACCCCACAGTATTTTTAGTCAACCAATGAGAAACATGTGTACCAAGTTTCATGAAAATCACTCCAGCCATTCAGAAGTGATGCTGGAACACACATACACACACACGCACACGCGCACACGCACACGCACACACACACACACACACACATTGACTTTTATAGATATAACAGATTAAGGATGGGGGGCCAAGGGAGTTTAAGACATTGTAGTAATGGCTGCTGCTTTGGGGCACTAATGTACTGGTGAGACATGAATGAGATGATATTATGTGTTGTATTTTACCTGTGAAATTGCTACAACGTTCTGAGCCTGTGCTCTATGAAGATCGCTATTCAAAAAAAAAAAAAAAAATGAAATTAATTAAATATGTTAAAGAGATCATGTTTAAAAGTTTCCATTCTAGCTTAGTTTTCAACAAAAAGAAGACTTTTACAATAATCAAGAAGAGAAGTGAGAAAGGCATGAAATCGTGTTTAAGTGGCCTGACTGCTAAGAGAAGGTCAATTTTGTAATTATTTTGCAGATTAATTTACACAGCAAGTTAGAGTCTAAAATGACGCCCAGGTTCCTGACATACGAAGAACCATTAATATCAACATTATGTTTGCCAGAAGATTTAAGAAGTGGCTTAGAATCTTATAAGCAACACCTCAGCGTTATCTCCATTCGGCTTTAAATAGTTGACCCGTACAATCAACTGGCGAGTTTGTCACAAAGCCAGTGGTAGCTTTAATGTGAATGAAATGGAATCGCAGCCCCTTTGTGGAGTAAATTCACCTAATGGGACAAGATAATAATAAACAGCCAAGTGCTGAGCCATGTGTATAGCAAACTTGTGACATATCGGACCAGCTGACAGATGAATAGTCATGGAGATTCGCCAAAGGTGAGGCCTACTTGAGACCCAAGTTGTTGAATGAGCAGATAATGGCACTCTGTATCAAAAGCCAGTGAATCATCCGGCAGTACAACAACACTTGGCATAGCTGAAATGAAATAAAACATAATATAACATGATATAACCTAACATTCCCAAAATCACTTAATCCATTTTAGGATCATCACAGGATTGGACACACAATGCTTGAAGCAGGGCCCACTTTGGGTCATTTGGTGCTCTAGGCGAGATGACATAAAGCACACAAACTGTTCTTGCAAATCTTCAAACGCTAGGCCATAAGCAGCAGGTTTTTTGTAACAAATTCTGTCACAAGAAAAAAGAAACACAATTACGAAATGTGTAAGTGGAAGTTCCCAAATATTTAACAAGAATTCATTTAAAAAGACAATGGCCTTTTCCTTCTGCTGTCATACTTGGTTGGGCCTTGCAGTTACGTTATTGCAGAATGTCATTATGCAAACCAAACATTCATGTGAATCAGCAATTAGCTATAAATATGGCTATAGACATCAAAGTGAGAAGTGCGATTTTGTTCTGCTTAATCAATATAATCAAGATGGAGCAAACAAATCCACCACCTTTACGGCTAAGCTTTTTGCTGTTGACTGTTGATGACATTTTAACCTCCTTGGCAATACATTTTTTCTCACAAAAATATGTAAAAAGCATTGCCTTTTTTTGCTTGAAAAATGAATTTATTTTTTTAATTAAATCTCACCTTTCTACTGTAAAATGTGTAAAACACTAAAAGTACAAAGTCAGAAGTGTAGAAAGTATAATAATGATACAAATAATAATAATAATAATAGTAATATGAACAGCACACTGCACATGTGCAAGTGACCTGAGTGTCACTTTTGGATTCCCAGAATCCCTTTCAGTTTCACTGTCAAGTTCAATTTCACCGCCTGAGGACAGATATCCCCTGGTGTATCTTATGAGATGCCATTATGAGGCTACATCGTTGCCGAGACATGCTTATAGCTTTTCCCGAGTAATGCTCGGTACTAACAGCCTGAGTAAACCTGAGGTCTTATGAGAGACGCGTCTATACCGTTGCCTGAGTGACGCTTGGGTCTAACACTAATTCAGCTTAATTATACAGTATGTAATAAGAAAAGTAATATTAGATAATATTAAATCACTACTTGGGCCTTTCTTTATTAGCACTACTGCTACTAATCTTAAAACATAGCATAAAAATATTTATGATGATGTCATGGCGTGACAAGATTATCTTTAGCTCTCTTCCCTTCTTCCTTTCTTTTATTCCCTAAAACAGCACCAGATGGCTTTGACTTTTTCATAACTGATTATAGCGACATTTGCTGTTCAGTTGACATTTGTCAGCAATTATAATGGACACATTACCAAGTGACTGCCCATCTCCCCACTGTGTCAAGCAAAGATCATATCTCTCTATTATATAAAAAAATCTTGGAAGGAGACGAGATGCGATTTTCTCATTCAGATACTTTCATGTCCCGTGAAACAAGACTTTGTGCCAAGAGATTTAACCACGCCTGGGGCCGGAAATAAATGACAAAGACTAGATGACAAAGTAGAACGTCATAAAATATTCAAAAACGTTGGCGCGGTACACATACAGAACAGGTAAGAGATAATGGAAGTGGGAAAATTTGAAAGTTTAAAAAAAAAAGGATAGTAAAGATCGCATTAGTACAAACAAACGGAAACAATTACTCGGTGAAATAACGGAACAGCGAAAAGAGATCGAATATATTGTTCGGATTTAAACTTTAAGCCTGAGACTTGTAGATCGTCTAATTTGTGTTGCCATCAGGGAAAAGTAGTGTTGCTTCTCAATGAAGAGGCGTATCCACGAGAATTAAAAGATTTGTTGTATGGTGAAAGTGAAATCCACATACGCGAGCGGCAGAGATGTGAAGTTGCTGGTGCGTAGCACAGGCTGGGGGGTTGGCGAGCGAAGCAAGCGGATGGCAAAGCCCCCTAGTCTGACTAAAGACTAAACCCACTCAATGTGGGTTTCGTTATTGATTTTGCTTAATTTATTGCTATTAATGCTATAATGTTGTTATTATTTTATTTATTAATTACCTATAGAAAACACCTTGTGTGGTACCAGTCCACAAGGTAGTGCAGCCAAAGTGTCTGCCAGTCCGCAAGAGGCTCTGACTTCACACATTATGAAGACCTTGGAAAGGCTTATATTGGCTCACTTGCAACCCCTGGTCAGATAAACACTGGACCCTATGCAATTATTCTACCAGGACCACCCAAGGGTGGACGATGCTGTCATCTTTCCATTCTAGAAAACCCAGGATCAGGTAGGCAGCCAGTTGGCCGAGTTCTCCAGGACTGTGATGTTATGTTTGACTTTCTCTTTTACAATTTTGTTCTCCACCCTTGTCAACTATCCATAGTTTATCAATAAATTGGACAGACATTGTTTCAAGTTATGTGTGTTTATTTGTTTCGATTTCTGTTTAATCGGTTCCTACCTCATTCTTTGTGTGTTTTAACAAATCTGTACTTCTGTATTTAGTAAGTAGTACCGTCTATACTTGTATTTTAATTGAGAATTGTTCACAGCCTGCGGTGGGTTGGCACCCTGCCCGGGATTGGTTCCCTGCCTTGTGCCCTGTGTTGGCTAGGATTGGCTCCAGCAGACCCCCGTGACCCTGTGTTCGGATTCAGCGGGTTGGAAAATGGATGGATGGATTGTTCACAGCGCTCTGTGCCTGCACTCACTGAAGGATGCTATACAAAAAATAAGTTGTATTGTATCTTTCTGCTTCTCCCACCTGGAAAATCATGGCAGCAGGATGAGGATTTTGTTTTTTGACTTACAGCATACAGTCCAAACTGCCTGGGGAGAAGATCTGGTCAATGTGGGTTGATGCTACCAACTGTGTCTTGGATAATGGACCACCTAACTGATAGACCACAGTTTGTGAGGCTGACATGGCCAGGCTCCACAGGAACTGCTCTGGCTCCATTCCTGTTTACCTTGTACACTTCAGACTTTACATACAATACTAAATCTTGTCTTCTGCAGGAATTCTCCAATAACACAGCCATAGTTGGATGTATCAGTGGCAGGGAGGAGAATGAATATGGTGCCCTAGCAAAGGGCTTTGTCAAATGGTGCACACCAAACCAGCTGTGCCTCAACATCAGTAAGACAAAAGAGGTAATCCTTAGAACATCAGAACAATCTAAACAAGAACAGGCCATTCAGCCCATCAAATCTCAACAGTCCTATCCACTTTATTCTTCTAAAATAACATCAAGTCTAGTTTTGGAAATCTTTAATGTCCAGCTATCTACCACACTACTTGGCAGCCTATTCCATGTCTAAACTTATTCCTAGTCTAATCATAGACTTTAGGAGGGTCATACCCTCCACTCTCCCCCTGGTTTTCATTGACGGTGAAAATATGAAGGCGGTGAGGACACAGAAATACCTCAGCGTGCATCTGAATGACAGACTTGAGTGGAGTACCAACACAGAGGCTTTATACAAGAAGAGTCAGAGTCAGCTCTATTTCCTGAGGAGTCTGAGGTCGCTTAGTGTGCGCAGACCACTCTTACATGTTTCACATCAGACTGTTTTTTTCTACGCTGTCATGTTCTGGGGAAATGGTATTAGTGCAGGTGATGCCATCAGACTAAATAAACTGAATACAAAGGCTTGGGAGTCAGGCTGGACTCACTGGAGGAAGGGTAGGAGCAGAAGTCACACAGGAAGCCACTTACTATTCTGGACAATAACTGTCACGCCCTGTATGAGGTGTGGGCTAAACGGAGGAACACAATCAGTAAAAGACAGAGATGACTGCAGTGCTCCGAGGAGCATTTCTACCACCAGACATCCCACCTTATATGGCTGAGGTGGTATTGTTCTCTGTGTGCTGAGTGGTACTAAGCTGGTCTAGCAGACATCTTGTGTGACAATGACTGGGCCAGTGACTGTCATCCTGTACTGTAAAAATTGTAACATGTAAGTATGTGTAATTCTAATCATTCTAATCATAAATAATTGCACTTTGCTAATTTACTGACCCACAGGTCTTGCTATATGTGTATTTGTTCCTTGTTAGTATACCTAAGGTTATTATCCATCCATCCATTATCCAACCCACTATATCCTAACTACAGGGTCATGGGGGTCTGCTGGAGCCAATCCCAGCCAACACAGGGTGCAAGGCAGGAAACAAACCTCGGGCAGGGTGCCAGCCCACCACAGGGCATGCACACACACACACCAAGCACCCAGCACACACTAGGGACAATTTAGAATCGCCAATGCACCTAACCTGCATGTTTTTGGACTGTGGGAGGAAACCCACACAGACACGGGGAGAACATGCAAACTCCAAGCAGGGAGGACCCGGGAAGCGAAACCTGTGTCTCCTAACTGCGAGGCAGCAGCGCTACCACTGCGCCACCATGCCACCCTAAGGTTATTATAATTCTTGTTAAATGTATATTTGTGCCCTTTTTTCTCTACTTCTGTAACCATGAAATTTTCTTTGGGATTAGTAAAATTTCTATCTATCTATCTATGCTCATTTAGACAAGCCAGATTCAAAGTGCTTTGGACTGATGAGACAAAAATTGAGTTATTTGGTCAGAACAAAAAGCGCTTTGCATGGCGGAAGAAGAACATCGCATTCCACGAAAAACACCTGCTACCTACTGTCAAATTTGGTGGAGGTTCAATCATGCTGTGGGGTGGGCTGTGTGGCTAGTTCGTGGACTGGGGTCCTTGTTAAAGTTGAGGGTCAGATGAATTCAACCCAATATCAACAAATTCTTCAAGATAATGTTCAGGCATCAGTCACAAAGTTGAAGTTACGCAGGGGTTGGATATTCCAACAAGACAATGACCCAAAACACAGTTCAAAATCTACAAAGGCATTCATGCAGAGGGAGAAGTACAATGTTCTGGAATGGCCGTCACAGTCCCCTAACTTGAATATCATCGAAAATCTATGGGATGATTTGAAGCAGGCTGTCCATGCTCAGCAGCCATAAATTTAACTGAACTGGAGAGATTTTGTATTTAAGAATGGTCAAAAATACCTCCAGACACTCATCAAAAGCTATAGGAGGCGTCTAGAGGCTGTTATATTTACAAAAGGAGGCTCAACTGAGTACAGTAATCCCTCGCTACTTCGCGGTTCACTTTTCGCAGATTCACGACTTTGCGGATTTTATATGTAAGCATATCTAAATATATAACGCGGATTTTTCGCTGCTTCCTGGGTTTCTGCAGACAATGCGTCTTTTTACTTCTGGTATTTGCTTCCTCAGTTGGTTTGCCCAGTTGATTTCATACAAGAGATGCTATTGGCGGATGGCTGAGAAGCTACCCAATCAGAGCACGCAGTTAAGTTCCTGTGTGCTGCTGATTGGCTCAGCGACGGAGTGCTGCATTAACCAGGAAGTCTCATCTCACTCATTCAACATTAACGTGCTCTTGCTACTGCATTCAGGGGATTATCACCTTCAATCGTCATCATTTTTACTGCGCAGCATATTCATCACGTCATATATAGCTACGTGTACTTCGCTATACAGTAAGTGTAAACTTATCTACCGATTTCATATTGCTTAGCAGTTGTCCCTGTTATTAATAGAGTAAAGGGTGTGTTGTAAACAATACAAGGAGGGTTTAAAAACGTCCAAATACACGTTAAATAATTAAATAAATATGGTATCCCTACTTCGCGGAAATTCAGTTATCGCGGTTGGCCTTGGAACCTATCTCCCGCGATAAGTGAGGGATTACTGTATTGATGTAATATCTCTGTTGGGGTGCCCAAATTTATGCACCTGTCTAATTTTGTTATGGTGCATATTGCATATTTTCTGTTAATCCAATAAACTTAATGTCACTGCTGAAATCCTACTGTTTCCATAAGGCATGTCAGATATTAAAAGGAAGTTGCTACTTTGAAAGCTCAGCCAATGAGAAACAAAAATCCAAAGAATGAAGAGGGGTTCCCAAACCTTTTCATATGACTGAATCTATCTATCTATCATATATAGTGTATTTCATTTCTATCTATCTAATTGTAAGTAACAACTTTGCATTGTGCATCATTTGCTGACATTCTGTTCCATATACTTGTGTGTGTTTAAAGAAAACAGGGGCACGTGTGGATTTGTTAGATGTTATTTCACTGACCAGCAACGTAAGAGAGTTTGAGAAGGCAAGTCATCGACAGTCACCCCTCCATCTTCTTCGACTACATTCTGGTTAGCCACCTGTAGCAGTAGTCGGAGGAGGAGGAGGAGGAGTGCAGAAGAGAGCTGCAGCCGCTAACATGAGTGCCATTTGGGTGTGATTAGGAGATGAAGGTACACAACGCAGAGGATGAAGGTGTTCCGATGCTTTGATCACTTGTCAGCCTAGGCAGTTGCTTATACTGCCTATGTCAGGAGCCACCACTGCATGTACAGTGGTGTGAAAAACTATTTGCCCCCTTCCTGATTTCTTATTCTTTTGCATGTTTGTCACACAAAATGTTTCTGATCATCAAACACATTTAACCATTAGTCAAATATAACACAAGTAAACACAAAATGCAGTTTTTAAATGATGGTTTTTATTATTTAGGGAGAAAAAAAATCCAAACCTACATGGCCCTGTGTGAAAAAGTAATTGCCCCCTTGTTAAAAAATAACCTAACTGTGGTGTATCACACCTGAGTTCAATTTTTGTAGCCACCCCCAGGCCTGATTACTGCCACACCTGTTTCAATCAAGAAATCACTTAAATAGGAGCTGCCTGACACAGAGAAGTAGACCAAAAGCACCTCAAAAGCTAGACATCATGCCAAGATCCAAAGAAATTCAGGAACAAATGAGAACAGAAGTAATTGAGATCTATCAGTCTGGTAAAGGTTATAAAGCCATTTCTAAAGCTTTGGGAGTGCAGCGAACCACAGTGAGAGCCATTATCCACAAATGGCAAAAACATGGAACAGTGGTGAACCTTCCCAGGAGTGGCCGGCCGACCAAAATTACCCCAAGAGCGCAGAGACGACTCATCCGAGAGGTCACAAAAGACCCCAGGACAACGTCTAAAGAACTGCAGGCCTCACTTGCCTCAGTTAAGGTCAGTGTTCACGACTCCACCATAAGAAAGAGACTGGGCAAAAACGGCCTGCATGGCAGATTTCCAAGACGCAAACCACTGTTAAGCAAAAAGAACATTAGGGCTCGTCTCAGTTTTGCTAAGAAACATCTCAATGATTGCCAAGACTTTTGGGAAAATACCTTGTGGACTGATGAGTCAAAAGTTGAACTTTTTGGAAGGCAAATGTCCCGTTACATCTGGCGTAAAAGGAACACAGCATTTCAGAAAAAGAACATCATACCAACAGTAAAATATGGTGGTGGTAGTGTGATGGTCTGGGGTTGTTTTGCTGCTTCAGGACCTGGAAGGCTTGCTGTGATAGATGGAACCATGAATTCTACTGTCTACCAAAAAATCCTGAAGGAGAATGTCCGGCCATCTGTTCGTCAACTCAAGATGAAACGATCTTGGGTGCTGCAACAGGACAATGACCCAAAACACACCAGCAAATCCACCTCTGAATGGCTGAAGAAAAACAAAATGAAGACTTTGGAGTGGCCTAGTCAAAGTCCTGACCTGAATCCAATTGAGATGCTATGGCATGACCTTAAAAAGGCAGTTCATGCTAGAAAACCCTCAAATAAAGCTGAATTACAACAATTCTGCAAAGATGAGTGGGCCAAAATTCCTCCAGAGCGCTGTAAAAGACTCATTGCAAGTTATCGCAAACGCTTGATTGCAGTTATTGCTGCTAAGGGTGGCCCAACCAGTTATTAGGTTCAGGGGGCAATTACTTTTTCACACAGGGCCATGTAGGTTTGGATTTTTTTTTCTCCCTAAATAATAAAAACCACCATTTACAAACTGCATTTTGTGTTTACTTGTGTTATATTTGACTAATGGTTAAATGTGTTTGATGATCAGAAACATTTTGTGTGACAAACATGCAAAAGAATAAGAAATCAGGAAGGGGGCAAATAGTTTTTCACACCACTGTATAAGCCAATTCCCGGCCTGTTTAGAATCGCCAGTTAACACAACATGAATGTCTTTTTGAATGTAGCAGGAAATCTAATACTGATGGTACTGAATGCAGCCCAAAACATGTTTTTAAAATGATGTTATTATTAAAGGTGAGAAAGAGCTCAAAGTAAACTGTAATCGAACAGAGGAGTACAAAGGTGAAACAACTTCCTGGCTTGTGAAAAGTGTATTGAATACACAGGGAGACACCAGTAAAACTGAAAATAAGGAATCAGGAGAGATATCATATTGAAAAAAGCAAGCCAATAATTGTAACCAAGAAGTCAAGAAACTGATAATAGGGTTGGAATCCCAGCACGTTCCTGACAGTCCAGGAGAAATGGCCCAACTGATGATGACCAAAGTAAAGGAAGATGACTATTCCTTCTGGTCACATGGAGCCAGAGAGGTGCAAAAGGGGACAGCGAAGAGAAAGGGCAGTTTGCCTAAAACTACTGTGTCCTGCAGGAGGCACACCTGCTCCCAAAACCTGACACAGACAGGCAAGAAGCAGACGTCCAGCACAACAGAGGCTTTTATTTATGTGGGAAATGCTTCCCAAACCAATGCACACAACACAGAACAATAAAAGCACTCATCAGTGCTTCCTTTTCTTCTTCTGTCTTCCTCTGTCTCTGCTTCTGCCTCCACTCCTCCCGACTCTGACTCTTAGAGACTTCTTTTATCCTGCACTTGGGAGTACTTTTGGCGGCCTGCTAGCATGGTCCAGAAGCAGTTCTGGGTGAGGCAGATGCCCAACAAAGTAGGGCTCCGCAGTCCCTGCAACATCCCCTAGTGGTACCCACAGAACCCAACAGGGCTGTTCAGAACTCAAACTCCCATGAAGCTTTGTGGAAATCTGAGGCACTGCTACAACCCATGGGGGCTGCCATCTAGCACTCTGGGGGAGATAATGCCCTGTGTATGTTCTCGCCCCAGCTCCATTCCAGCCGGGCAAGGGTGCCGGCGATCTGCCACACTACCAATAGGTTCAAAACTCTATCTGAGGACCTGCTAAATGATTCTTAAGAGAGGTTACACATTTAGTTTTCTGAATAGTTCTCACTAATCATAAACACAGTGACATTATAATAATAAAAATACAAGCAACACCGCTTGATTAAAAAATCTATTTAGGAGAGTTATGGCCTGGTTTGCTAGGTGCCACCACAGCAGTCACAAACTGTGCAGCCAGAAGGAAAGAATCGACTCGGACAAGGCAACCAGACACGAACAACCCACTATTGTAGGGTCTGCCAAAGACGAAAATTAGGAAATTTGGGGAATGTTGCCAAATGATATTTCTTTGAAAATGAATTTTATTTATCGTTTTCGTTCTTTTGTGGTCTCTGTCTTGATGACGTCATTCTGCATTTCGTTTTACATTTGGCGTCCAAGTATACATTCTCCTCGTAGCGTTTTACTGAATGTGTGTCAGTTGATGATACACAGAAGCAGACACAAGCTATTTAAGAGCCAAGGGCTGCAGTAGACTGTCTATATTTGCTTGAAAAATAAAGGAAAGACTCTCTTTAAAAGGAATAAAAAAGACTTTTGTTTAGAACTTCAGGTTTCCTGCTAAGCACTGCAGACAATGATTTCTGAAGAATTGGCTCATTAATTTGACCCTTGCTGGTCTCAGACTACAATTCTGTTTAGCATCTTAACCCTCTCCCACCCTAGAAACACTCCTCTTGCAAGTCACTCCCACCGGTCATAGTTTAATCACAAAAGGTGATGTAGGCCATGCTTGAGCTAGTGGAGGCCTGGAGTACTATTACAACTCCAAATCTGAAAAAGGTGGGATGGAGGGGGTCCTTCAGCCCGTACAGTCGCTTCTGTAGATAATACATGTCCGCCATGAAACGGTTGAGAGGCTGGAGGAAAAGGCGATCTCGCCTCTGAAGGGTCTACAGGAGTGGATTCTCCAGCCGGAGGGACACGGCGGTGCAGGTAAGCAACACCTGTACCGTACATAAAGCAGCAGTGTCAAGCGAAGGGGCACCGCTATCTCATAGTTCCGGTTGTCGAGTAGCCGCACCTCCTACAGTGGATGTTACGGTGAAAGCTGATCAGGGGTCGGAGAACATACAGGACGCCGGCTGTCAGAGCGCCCCATCCCAAGAGCCGCTGACGGCTTCACGTAGCTCTACAGGGACGCAGACGGCACAGGGTCTCCCTTTCTCCCATAAGGAGACCCAAACCATCAGGGTGCCCCAGAAAAAGATGCAAAGCAAAAAAAAAACCTTAGCAATTCTTAAATTTACTTTGACTTTTATTTCATCACAGATAGTATGAACCCAAGATATTTCATGTTTTGTCTGGTCAACTTCATTTGTATTTGTTAATATCCATCTATTCCTGCATTTTAGGCCTGCAAAATATTCCAAAAAAAGTTGGGATGGGGCAAATTAAGGCCAGTGAGGACGTCAAATAATTAAATAATGATGTGATTTCAAATGGGATTGTAATCATGATTTGGTACAAAAGCAGTATGGACAAAAGGCTGAGCCTTTCGACAAGCAAAGATGGGCTGGGGAGCTCCAGTTTGTCAACAAATGTAGGAGAAAATTATTGAAATGTTTATTTATTTATTTATAAAGCACTTTAAAAACATTAAGGCTGACCAAAGTGCTGTACAATAAAGCCCAACATATCAGACACACAATAACCAAAGAAAAAGAAACACATAAGAGCAGAAGAGATTCATAACAAAAAGTACACAGATAGTCAACATATCATATTGGGTTAAAGGCCAGAGAGTAAAAGTGCGTTTTTAAATAAGATTTAAAGACACCAAGTGAAGGAGCCTGTCTAACGTGCAACGGCAAATCGTTCCCGAGTTTCGGAGCTGCAACTGAAAAATCCCGATCACCTCGGAGTTTGCATTGTGTCTTAGGAACACGTAAAAGCATCGTGTCTGCTGACCTGAGAGAGTGATACGGTACATAAGGGTGCAGCAGTTCCGACAAATAAAATGGGGCACAACCATTAAAGGATTTAAAAAACAAATACAAGGATCTTAAAATGGATTTGAAAACGAACTGGAAGCCAGTGCAGGGAAGCCAAAATTGGGGTAACGTGATCATGCTTGCTTGTGCCAGTTAAAAATTGAGCAGTGGCATTTTGCACCAGCTGTAGGCGAGCAATGGAGGCCTGGCTAATTCCAAAAAGAAGCGCATTGCAGTAATCTAGACGAGAGGTTATAAAAGCAGGTATCACTGTTTCAAGGTTGCGTTTAGACAAAACAGGCTTGATTTTGGACAGCCGCCTCAACTGCATTCACATGGCTATCAAGTTTTAAATTAGAATCCATTGTCACACTTACATTTGTGATCATGGATTTCTCAAATTGAGCCACAGTGGAAAGGTCGATGCAGGGGGTCCCACTGGTGCCATTGGGTCTAAATAGCATGACTTCTGTCTTGTTCTCATTAAAATTTAGAAAATTTAATGCCATCTAACTCCTGATGTCAATAAGGCAATCAAGCAAGGGCTGGACAGAGCATGGGCCAGGGCGCTTCAGAGGGAAATAAACCTGACAGTCGTCTGCATAAAGATGAAAGGAAATACCATGTTTCCAGAAAATAGCGCTGAGTGGCAGCAGGTACAAGGAGAACAGAAGAGGTCCCAGGATGGAGCCGTGTGGTACCCCTCAGGGGAGGGCAACAGAGGTGGAAGTAAAATCATCAATGTTGACACAAAAACTTCTATCTGAGAGACAGGACCTAAACCACTGGAGAGTTGAACCTGTGGTGCCCACCCACTGCTCCAGCCTGGAGATGAAAAATGTTTCAAAAAGATACTCAAAGAAAGAGTAGAAGGGTTTTCCATATTTCTTCCTGTACAGTGCATAATATCATGAAACGATTCAAGGAATCTGGAGGAATTTCAGTGATTAAAGAGCAAGAAAGAGTGTTTTGAAACACCCGTGATCTTCAATTCCTGCATCAAGGACCGTCACTCATCAATAGCTGATATCACCACATGGCCAAGGCCTGATTACCTTGGCAAACCTTTGTCAAGTAGAACAATCTTCTTTCAGTTGCTCCCATCAGGGGTTTCCACAGCGGATCATCTGTCCGCATATGGATTCGGCAAAATTTTACACCGGATGCCCTTCCTGACGTAACCCTCCCCATTTATCCGGGCTTGGGACCGGCATGAAGAAACACACTGGTTTTTGTCAAGTAGGACAATACGGAGTTCCATTCACAAATGCCACTTCAGACTTTGCTGTACAAAAAAGAAGCCGCATGTTAACCATATCCAGAAGCGGCATCAATTCTTCCAGACTCAGAGGCATCTGGGATGGACCTTCACACAGTGGAAACGTGTATTGTGGTCAACCGAATCAGTATTCCAGATCTTTTTTGGAAGAAATGGACACCGTGTGCTCCGGACCAAAGACAAAAAGGACCATCCAGACAGTTATCAGCAACAAGTTCAAAATCCAGGGTCTGTAATGGTATGTTGTTGTGTCAGTTCCCCTTGTAAAGTTCATTTATACTTCTGTGATGGCAGCATTAATGCAGAAAAGTACACTGAGATTTTAGAGTAACATGTGCTGCCTTCAAGACGACATCTTTTCCAGGGACAACAAGACAACGCAAAACAACATTCTGCACATGTTACAAAGAAGAGGAAGAAGGAGGGCACAGACCCACGACTGGCCTGCCTGCAGTCTTCACCTGTCCCCAAGTAGAGAATGTGTAAGAGGGTGGGCTAAACCAAAAATGTGTGTCATGGCCTAGACCTGAAGCAAACTCATAAGCACAAGTCATCCTGATTTAGTAGGCAATTACCAAAGGTTTATACACCACTATTTGGGCAGGGCTCCATCCCACAATGAGCTAAAGTGAAAGTTGCCACCTAAAACTGTGCCAGTTCTTCAGGCAGAGACACCCTTTAAGGGTGTCAGACAGCTTTATGTTCAGCGCCAACTCTTTGAAGGCACCAGATTCCTCAAAACAATTGTCCAGAGGAACACACGACTCAAACAGGCCAGGCAGCATTGTTATTGTCTAGAGTGTTGATGGCATGAACTTTCTTATTTTGTAAGCAGGTTGTAGCATGTGGAAATCAGAAATATTGTCATTGAAAGGGAACCCAGAACAGTGAAGCGGGTGACAGTATAGCATGTCGATGGGGGAAGGAATCAACGTGCACTTTGGCGATGCAATGTGTTGGACTAAGCTCAAAGTCTAGGAATAAAGATGCTAATGTCCAAAGTGACAAAATGGTTCCTGTCTACACAGCTGTACTGCTTCACAGTCAGCTTGAATAGCTTTGTGGTCCCGGTTCCCCCCTAACCTTGAGGTCAAAGCCAAGGAGAGGTATTGCACCAGTTTGCTTTGAAACCCCCTAGAAGAATGATTGAGAACTTTCAGTGCCTTTAATCCCCTTCTGCTCTTTTTATAGGAAGGCGCTACATCAGAAGGATGGCCTAATGTCCAAGAGGTGACCCTCTGAAGAAGCCTGAGAGAAAAGCAGGAAGGGTCCTTCAGTTGGTATTAACTGGGGACTTTTAAATGAATCTTTTATTTTGGAAGGCACAATGTTAATACAACTTGTTCAGAGGTTTGCCGTTTAATGTCCAATTCTTTGGCCACAAGGCATCACAGGCTGGTTTGGCGGACGGCCGATGCACTTGTCTGGTCAGGACACCTCCACACTGGAAGGAGCTGAACGTTCACAGGGCATCATCTCTCCCGGAGCGATAAATGGCAGCCCCCCCAAGGGTTGCAAACTCCACCGAATTGGAGTTCGGTGACTCAGCCCTGTTGGGTGCCGTGAGTACCACCAGAGGGGTGCTACGGGGACTGGGGAGCCTTACTTATTCGAGCGGAAGGACTCCCAGGTCATGCCTTCAAGACAATGGAAGTACTTCTGGGGATCACTTAAAAGGAGCCACCAGCCTTCATTCTGGGAGCCATAGTCGAGAGGTGGAGGCAAAAAGCTTGCCAGGGGGAGTGGAGGCGGAAAGAAAGAAAGAAAGGAAGAGAAAGAAGGCAAAGAAAAGTGCTGTATGCTGTATTTGATATTGTGCTGGTAAGTGGCAAACAGTTTGGGAAGAGTTTCCCATAGCACAATAAAAACCTGTGCAGTGGTGGGACTTGTGCCAATGTCTGTTGTGTCGGGTGTTTGGGGAGCTGGTGTGCCCCCTGGTGGCCACACTGGTCGGATGTCCTCTTATCGGCATATTTATCTTCTACTGTAGTCACCCTTCCTAAAGAGGCTATCAAAATGACCTGACATCTTGAGAGATGAGGATTCTAGATGTGTCCTTAGTCGTTGCAGGCACATGATATTCATGGTTCATAGTTGACTGAACGGAGGATGCCATTTTCAAGGTTTTATTCAAATTCGTCATATGCCTGCTTACCTAAAGTGGTCCATTTACTGTTTTAAGGTACAGTGCACATCCTGAATGTCCATCACTAGTGCTAGTGGCCAAGTTGGCTACATCTGTTTTCTAAAAGCATGCTGGATTATTAGTTTGAGTTGTATATTTAAAAGTGGAATCCTGCCCCTTGATACAGAAAGATGCTTGCAGGATGTGAGGCTTTTACATTTCGTACCGTTCAGGAAACCAGAGCGGAAACAAGAAGTGCTCACATTTCTGTCGCTTTTCAGTGATGGCTGCTAAAAGTCGTAGAAGTTATCTGCACCTTTAACTTCCCCTATCAATTACCATTCAGATCTGGAGGTTTTAAAAACGATTTCCTTCGCACTATTCACAAACTCGTCTACTAAACCTTTGCCACCATGACAGAAGCCAGGCTTACCTTACAGTACCCGACAATATTTATCAGCTATACACGTAATCACCAGACCTCGTGTCACCATGCGGGTTTCAAGACTTTTCATATTCTGAAGTGTACATGGCTATTATTATCACAATTACAAGCCATAAGAACCTGTTAAAAAAAAAAGATGTGAAAGGATCGCACCCTCCTGGCATTTCTCCACACCTGGGACAATGCCAAGGAGACTCGGATATCAAAAGCTTTGTTTATTTTTCTTTAAACACACAGGAGGGAGATGTCAACATACCAAAAGCAGAGTAGACAAACGAAACCCTGCTGCACCTTTGGGCCAGCAGCCATAACAGAGCACTCTCTCTCATTAAGACTTCACCCTAAACTTAACATTCAGCTCCAGACTCACTCAAACTTTGGTCGGATGCAGAGGGAAAAATGGAGAGGCAGAGACAAGAGAGGCAAAATGAAATAAAAAGAATACTGGGGCATCAAACTGAAACTGAAAATATCCAGCTCAAAGCGTTAGTCAAGAACTGAAGTCAAAAATAACACACTGTGTCTTTTTGGCTTAAATACTAAATACATCTGTTAAAGGAATAGTCCGCCCAAAAATGATTTTTTTTTTATATGCTACCTTCCCCAAGTAGTTTGTAGTGATGGATGAGAAAAATGTTTAACCTCGTGTTTTTATGCACAAACGTTCTGATAGAATGGCCGTCAATGGTGACCAATGCAGGACGACAGCAAACAATATCAAAAATAAATGTGGAAAAAAAAAATCTGACGTTACTCATGTCATATAATCCACATATCAAACCATCCAGTCATTGGCTCACACATCAATTTCTACTAAAATATCGTTAAAGAAACCACTTCTGGAAAACACTCCAGTGACTGAAAATGGAATGTGCTCAAATGATATATTCTGTGCTTTATATTTGGATATAGGGCGGCATGGTGGCACAGAGGTAGCACTGGTGCCTCACCATAAGGACACCAGGGATCTTGTCCCGGGTCCTCCCTGCATGGAGTTTTCATGTTCTCCCTCTGGGTGTCTTCCAGTTGCTCTGGTTTCCTCCCACTGTCCAAAGACATGTAGGTGAGGTTTAAATGGCCAGTGTATGTGTGTGCTTGTGTGGTCACCCAGTGATGGACTGGCACCCTGTCCAGGGTGTTCTGCCTTGTGTCCTATGCTAGCTGACATAGCGTCTCGCACCCCCTGGTGTAGGTTTAGTAGGTTAGGAAATGACATGATATAATTATTATTTTAGACCAGGGGTTGCCAGCTCTGGTCCTGGAGGATCACCATGGCTACAGGTTTTCATTCTAACCCTTTTCTTAATGAGTGTCCTGTTTTTGCTGCTGATTAAATTCTTTTGAACTAATTTTAATCGACTTGCTCACGCACACGCACAGGCAGCGCGAGAGAGAGAAAGCTGGACGCATAAGGTAGGAAGGCAGTTAAAGAATGCACTGGACATGATTTTGTTTTCACTTCTGTTTACAGCGATCGGTTCATAGCGTGCATTGTTGCAATGTTACTTTTCTTGGTGGTTTATTAAATTACGGATTTTTTCAAATGTTCATTTTTTTCCCTATGCTTAAAACTCATTAAAAAAAAAGTGTTTTTAGCCAGCGGTTGGTAGCGCTGTAGCGCGAACTATTGCAGTGTTAGTTTTCTCTGTTGTTCAAGGTTTTCTCAGTGTTATTCAATGTTTTTACATTTAGTTTACTATTACACTGTGCATTCTATGGTTTAATTAACTATATTTGTGCTTAAAAACTTAAAAAAATATATATTTACATACAGTTCATATGGTCTGGAATGGATTAATTGTATTTACGTACAATCCTATGGGGGAAATTGCTTCGGTTCACGACCAAATCAGTTTACGACCAGAGTTTTGAAACGAATTATGGTCATGAACCGAGGTTCCACTGTATATATATATATATATATATATATATATATATATATATATATATATATATATATTCTATGTGAATTTCTGGAGTGAAGGACACCAGCCAAATGAGAGTCTATGCAAGTCCTTGATCTTTTGGCAAGCAGGTGACCTGAGGCTGCTCTTTAATTGGTTGCTTTCAGATTCTTCGGGGACACACTATTTCATGTTAACGTCAATGTTTCACAGTTCACACCTGCCAACTTTGATGGCAACTTCAAGCAGGACTTCAGAAATCAAAGAAAATTTGGCTCTTTCTTTAATGAAACACCCCTTCATAAATCGATCAATTGAAGAAAGAAAAGAAGATAAAGGAGTTTGGACCAGACCGACCTGGCTTAAGAATTCAGCAGAAGGCAAGTGATAGAGGACAAGCTTCCACACTGACTTTTTCCAGCTCTTGTTATGACAAACGGTACGGTAACTATGAATACACAAAGGGCAGGTCTTTGTTTTTAATGCTGCTTTTAGGGTTAAATTTTATGTAAGTGATCACTTCTCCAAACTATGCATACAACGGTTTGAACACTGTGGTGCCTAAACCTGTAATATAACAATGATAACAAAGGGGCTTCTTTTACTAGGCTTTCTAGAGCTCCTGCAACTGTAAGCCTTCAAAATACCCGTGACGAGTAATCACAGAAGCATTTCAATGCTGTGCTAAGTAATGTTATTTTTTTTCATAAAATAGAAACTAAAACATTAATAAATACAAACAAGCAAAATTATTTGCTTAAACCTGAGAAAACACTTGGGATGTTGTGATTCAGGTGGTTTGTTATTTTTGCAAGCATTTCAAAATCTGTTTTTGATGCTCATGTTCCATGCTGCTTTGTGCAGCTGCCTTTTTTCTTTTTCATATTGTGCACAAAAATAGATCTAGTCTGGCATCTGAAAATGTGAACAAACTTGTTTGCCTTAGCAACTGGCTGAATGTTAAGAAGGAAAAATACTGATGAAAGTGGCCTTGATCAATGTAATAGACAACCCAAAATATTGGGTGTGAAGGACAGCCGGGTCCCATGCCCGGCAGGGACGCCCCTGCTGCATCTATTCCGGGGGAGCCACCATGGGCAGCTCAGTACCTCCCCCGGGACGCTTGGTGGCAGCCTCCCTGGTGGACGATGATTCCCCAACCTGGCGCAAGGCTCCATGGGACATGGAGTCCTCCAGAGCCTGGTTGGGGGCTTGGATGGCCGCCAGGGGGAGCTGCGTGGACTTACCAGCCCGGCTGGTCAATTCCTCAGCCCCACCCGGAAATGCAATTAGGCCCAGGTGACCAAGCACCTGGACTACATCCGGGTGGGGTATAAAAAGGCCAGCCACCACCACTCGAGAGAGCCAGAGTCGGGAGGAAGAGGACTAAGCCTGAGGAGGAGTGGTGGTGCTGAGGTGGAGAGAAGTGTGAGTTATTTGTGTTGGAACTGCTTTTGGGACTGTGTTGGGCCTGTGGGACACGGGGAAGGCGTGCCCCACGGCTGAAGAGAAAATAAAGTACCTTTTATTAAAGTACGTGCCTCTGCGTGAGTCTGTGCCGGGTCGGGCGCTATATAGCGCCTTTTACATGGGTTTTGTTTGTCATAATTTTAATAATAAATGGAATTTCTGAAATCCTCTGAGAATTATTTCCAGAATATCACAATACTGACATTATTATATGTATACCTGGTCTGATGATTCAGTAACTGTACATGTTTACATAATTCATAGTGTACTGTAGTACTAAACACTTAAATACACCAAGTACTAAATACACAACCTAAACATGTCTCCTATACAATTACAAAACAAGCAAAGACTTTTCTTTTTATACATCGTGTGTTTTATTCCCTTAGTGTGCTTTATTATTAGGCCTACTGTTTGTTAAGGTCATGCAGTTTAAGAAGGTTGAACTGAGCGAGAGCTCGAAAGAGAGAAAAACATTCACCCGACAGTGTTGTTCACCATAGGCTATTGGTGTGTGTAGTTTGGGTGCTATCATGACAGTTAATTTTTTTTTTTCTTTTAATTTTGTTTTTTGCATCATTGTCAGGCCACACCCATACGACTGGGTCTTTGAGTTTGTGTATCTTCCAACATTGTGTGCATTACTGAGCAGAGTTTTATTAGAGGATCCCCCTCATTTGGCTGCTGATGGTGAAGTTCTATAAATCATTTAATTCACTCACCATGTTTCATATATGCCCACCCACCAACACATTTCTGGCTACGCTGCTGCTACTACTACTACTACTAATTTTTTACATTTACATAGTGCTGTTCTCCCTACTCAAAGCGCTCTGTGTATAGGCAACATTACAGTTTGTGTGTTTTTTCTTTTCTTTTCTCCTAAACTATAAAGTGCTGCTTGAGTTTGAACCCCCCCCCCCCCCAAAGAACTACGGCCCTGCCCAAATTCTTTTCACCAGCTGCCACTGGATTCAACAGGGCAGGATACAATCAAATCTGGCTGTGTTCATTCAGCTGAGACCAATTATCACTTAAATTGTATGAGCGGAGTAATTAAGGCAGTACAGATATTGGACATTAGTACTCAAATATATTAAGTAGCAACTTTGAAATTGCATTATATATTTACTCAGGTTCTCTTTATTTAATGCCACGATGGACTGGCGCCCTCTCCAGGGTTTGTTCCTGCTTTGCACCCTATGCTACATGGGATAGATTCCAGTAGATCCCCGTGAGTTAGAAAATGACTGACAAAGGTACATCTCCATTTTTGACTATGATTTAAGATTAACACGTTGGCTATGATTATGTGTTGTTTTCAGGTTCTTGACTTAGAAAAATGACAGACTGACTCTTTATCTACAGTTACATTTTCTATAAAGGTCTAGAGCCATTCACTGCTACAAATAAGCAAGAACAGAGGATATCAGGAAGAGGCAAAATACTTTTCAGAGCAGTGTATTTACATAGATATTACATAATGTTTAGCATTTGACTCAGTTTTGCTACTTTTCTGTAATAGGATGAAGTGAATGTGAGAATGTGATGTCTTGGTATGTCTGCTAATGTGTACAAATTTGGTGTAGCTTGTGCACTGTGTAAAAATAAACTAAATTGAATATCTGGTGCCAAAAAGACTGTTACTCTGGTAATTCCAATAATCCACAAATTTCTTTGAATTTATTCATGTGAAAATGTAAGTTCACTGTCTTTCAGTTGTAAGGATTTACATATCAAAATAAAATTAATCTCCTAGGTCCTAAAATTAAAGAAGTCCAATTTGAGATTGCAAACAACACATACTTTTTTATACCCCAGGAATCTGACTATGCAAATAGAAAATAAATGTGCTGTCCTACAAGGAAAAATGGTTGGGTGCTCCAGCAAAAACACAAAAGAAAGGATTCTTCTTCTGAGACACGTCTCACTTGTACCTCTGGGCAAAAATCCAACTTCGAGTAGGTGGCTTCTGTTTTGTGTTTCCCAAGCTTATGTGATGTTGTTGTGGTTCCCTGCTTCTCCTCTAGATGTCTCCCTCTGTCTCCTCTTACTTTTCCAAGTTAAATCCCCTTTATGCAGACTGTCCCGTCTGTGTAGTGCAGGGATCTCAAACTCCGGTTCTGGAGGGCCCCAGTGGCTGCACGTTTTCATTCTAACCCTTTTCTTAATGACTGTCCTGTTTTTGCTGCTAATTAACTTCTTTTGAAATAATTTTCATTGACTTGCTCTTGAAGACTCAGACCCCTTAATTGATTCTTTTTCCTTAATAAGCAGCCAAACAATAATGAGATACAAAATGAGCCAAAACAACTGGTATGCATCATACAATATCTGAAAATAAAGAAAGGTGGAGGTCTCAGAAATGTTGATTTGTTCAGGCCCTCAAAATATTTTACCAGTGCTCTTAGAAAAGTAAAGAAAAAATCAACAATTTTGAAAATGTCTGCTACTGCACAATACGAGCAGCAACGAGCCATGGAATTAAAGAGCGGGTTTAATTAACAACGACACTCGGCGCCAAATTAAGCAACAGGTTGGAGAGAAATTGGTTGGAGTTTGAGGCCCTGAGTTAGTTGGTCTTCTGTTGGCTCACTCACTTCACATTTCATTTCTGTTTAAGGAAAGAAATGAAGCAATTCAGAGGAACAATGAAGAAATTTAGGGGAACAAATCTTTAAAAAACAAGTCCATTAAAATGAACAGAAAAGGAGTTAATTAGCAGCAAAAATTGGTCACCAATTAAAAAAAGGGTTAGAATGAAAACCTGCAGCCACTGCAGGCCTCCAGGACTGAATTTGAGATCCCTGGCATAGCATCTCCTCCTTAAGTGTGTTGATCCCCTTTTTTCCTAATTTGAGGCAAACCCAAACCAACCCAGATTCCTAGGTATATGTTCAAGGAGTGTATAAACTGATGGTACTGCACATGTGGCACTTGTTACATATTCCCCAAACGCAGATCATGTGAAGGGCCAAAGTAGGGCCTCATGTTGGTCACGTGCACAGTATCAGTTTTCACCTCTGTGTCAGTTGCCCATTGTACGTGGTAATTAGCAGGGCCTTATTGACTAAAAACAGTAGCTTCAGGGCTAGCTTTGCAGTAAATGTGTTTGGTGCCTTAGAGAGAGGATGAGCCCTTAAATAAACCCAATCCTCAACTGAATAAAAAACTACTCTTCTATGCTTTTCATAGTGTGCCACACATGTACTCCAGGCTCACCTAAGGTATGTGGTACCACCCCAGGATGAGAGGGGGTGCTGTCACTAAAAGTCTTGTTTCCTTTTTCCCTCGCAGCATCAAGTAACCACCCCTTGAGTGCAACTGAGTCAAAGAAGCCCGGACCCATGTGGTCCACCTGGTATAAAAAGGAGAGGTTCATGGAAGATGGTGTCTTATTTGGATCTGACAACGCTAGATGGGAAACTCTTTAAGAACACCACCAGAATGGCTTAGAAAGCATCAAGCCAGTGACTGTTGTAGCACCATCAAGTGCATGTTTTTTTTTAATCTTTTTGTTTACATTAAATGGGATATGCCTGGTTGGCACCCCAAATATTTCTGCACTCTCCCTGCCTCATCACTTACCCCACTACAAGTGCCAAGCCTGTTTGGTTTGCAACTTCAGCATCTCATATCTAACTTGCTTTCTCAAAAGCTGTAATGACTGTAACTAATGATACACTATGGTATCTGGACATGGGGGAGTGATATGTTGTTCTAATGGTCCAGGAATATGTCTTCCAAGAGTTAACTGCACAGGGAACTTACCCGTACTCTTAAGTAATGGCAAATTAAGGGCCAGACTTTAATGATGGTTTCCAAAATAGAAGGAAAGTGAAGTTTTCACTCTCTCTGAGCAGTTAACCTGGGGATGATATGCCTTAGTCCTTAATGTTGAACACCACATTCTGCTCTAAATCTTTCCATTTCTGAGCGTGTGAACTGGAAAAGGTGAATGAAAATCTCACTTCTGATGGTAGAACAAAGGCGTTAGATGAAGGCAAACAAGCCTTCATCCAGGTTTCTCTTGGTTCTTTTACTGTACTGTGCTGAAGTGGTCATGCAGGAAAACCAGATGGGTTCTTGTATTGCTAGCAAATAACACAGGTGTTAACATGTTTCCAAACTTCTTTCCTAACCATCAGCCACCAGGCAACCTCTAATATTTTCTTCAGCCTTTTAAGACTACCATAGAAAGGGCTGTGGTGGAAATAAGCAAGGAACGTGTTTTTCCGGACAACAATGGGTCAGCAGAATATTAATGTAAGCTGCATATGTGACAATATTAATACCACACTTTTTCACTTGACTATATATCATGCAGCTTTATAGGGTCTTTGAATGTATACTTGCATTCTTCTTACCTATGTGGCTTGGCAATGCATCTGACCCCTGAGCAAACAAACATATTACAAGACGTTCATACTGTATGCCTGAAATGCACTTGCTTGGTAAAAACAGACAATATAATCAAAGACCACATCTCGTATCTGAGAAATATTATAGCATACCCAAAGTAAGGACCCCTCATTGTCTTAAATTCCTTATAGCAGTCCTGCCATTTAAAGGTCTGATACATTCCAGCTCATTTTCATCTTTCTCTTTCACCTTAAGGTAAGTTATGAAGCAAATAAAACCATCTATATTGCAATATTATCTACATATTTGTTAGTAGTACATATAATATTGTAACTCTGGTTTGTGTTCCCCTGCCCAAGACAGGGGTGGAAGAAGGGCATCTGGGAAAGCAGCATGTCCGAAAAGAAACAAAATAAGCAACAAAAGGGCAACTTTTCCCTTGTATTTAATTGTTATTTTATTGTGGTTTTCGTTTATCTTGAATGATTATTTTTATGAAATTTTTACTATGTTTCTTTATGATTTAACATTTATGTGCTCTGTCTTTAAATGTGTGTATTCTGGGGGTGGAACCCCAAGAGGCATGGCCACCCTGACATCACTGCTACTGGGACCTCCCTTTGGCTATATACAGTCAGAGAGTCAGAGCAAGGATCTCAGCAGTGGGTCATTGAGTTTGTGTTGGAATCATTCTTATTATGATATTACAGGAGTTTGTGTATTTTATTGTTGTTTTTGAGTTATTATGTGCTTTTTCTTTATATATTTTCTGTTAAATTTATAATTGTGTACTATCCCTTTAAATATACTCATATAAATAAAATGTATTAATGATAAATATTTTATTATTTAATTATACTAGGGGGCTCTGCGTGTCTGCCAAAAGCAATCCAACAACTGCTTAGTTAGATGTCTGTGGACTTGTTTTAAATGATGGCTCACTGACTTATCTCACGTGGTGTTGTAAAAACAATAATTGTCCTTTATTTCCGGCCCGGGCGTGGTTAAATCTCTTTCTTGCAGGATGTATAATGCTGCTCCCATTTATGAAGTTCTAATCTTTTAATTCTGAGCCCTATTGGACATGCTTTGTTTTCAATTCCACTTGTTCCGGGCTGATTATCACTTTCCTTATTTTCTAAATTTGCACCTAGATTATTGTTTTTCTTTTTAGCATTTTTTTCTCTCCACCGCTTTTGGGTTTCTTTTCTCCGTGCTTTTCTTTCTTCTTCGTTTAATCGTTGACGTTTCATTTCTACCCTATTCATTTCATTTCTACCGTATTGACCTTATACACTTTATATGCACTGAGAGCCATGGAGCTGTGTGTGCTGCGTGACTGCCTTTACACTACTGATTTTTTTTTCTGCCCGTGGTCTTATCTTGTAAGTAGGGCGTGTCTTGCACCGTGGCAAGTGTCTTTGGTCTCGCGGGTCTTTAAAATGTCTTCCGAGAGGATAACGTATCGTAGCCTTGCTTTTGCTTTGCTTTCCAGGATTTCCTTTTATAATAGAGAGATTATCATTATTATTATTATCATTATTACTTTATATTTTTATTATTATATTATTATTACTATTATTATTATTATTTAATTATGTTATTATTGTTGTTGTTACTGCTATTATTGTTATTAATATTTTCCATGTTCATTGTGTATGGAGCCCCAAGAGGCTGGGCCACCCTGATGTCAACCCTCCTGGGCCTGCCCTCTGGCTATATTTTGTAATAAATCTATCATTTATAAAGACACTTTGTCCTCTTAATACAAGCCAAGGGTTGACAGTCATCCTTCCTTTTGTTGGGTTTCACTGTATTTTGGAATATTTGTAGTTTTTTCTGTCAGCTTCCCATTTTTGGGCCTGCTCCAGGTGAAGCCAACAGGTAGCCTTAGGGGCCTGGCTGAAGTCAGGTGAGCCTCTGTTGGGCAGACCAGTGAAGATTCTGGTCTGCTTAAGGTGTAGTTTTTGGAGGCCTCAGCCATTCATGACAGTTCCAAGTACTGCTTGTCCTTTGGATTTGCTCTTGGATTAGTGCATTGGGACTTGTTTGCTTCAGATGGCCATTTTAGGCAACACTACTTTTGCTCTTTAAACATTTTTGCTATATTTCCACTTTTTCCTTTTAGTTAATAAACATAAAGATTCTTTGTGGGACTAATTTTTCTGCCTGCATAGGCCGCAGCCTGCAGCTAGCAGTTGGGGACTGACTGACTTGTGGTGAACCTTTTCTGGACAAGCTGGTGAAGGTCCTGGCTAATTAGGGTGGCCTCACAACCCTTTTCTCCCATGTCTGGAACTGCTACAAATAAAAAGTACACAGCAGAAAACAGATCTTGCTAAAGCAGCGAGTGAGACTGTAGGCAGCTTTTTTTTTCTAGTGTGTGCCTGGGACCTTAACATTGGGCTGGCAACATGGATAAAAGGGCAGAATTGAATTAATAAAGCAAGGTGCCATAGCATTCACCAAAAGACACACTTGTTTCTTCATGGGTTGATACAGTATTGTTTGACTGCTGCAGCATATAATGTCATGGGATTCGGGGTGTTGTATACTGTGCTGTATTCTGAGGAAGTTATAGTTGAATGACAGACCCATCACCAGTAGGACTGTGTAGTGATTATGTTACATGGCTGTGGTGGATGGCCAGGACACCTATATAATAGAATGACTAGGGGAGAGAATTTGCTCAGGGCATTATTGCCTCCGAAGCACTAGAGGGCAGCCCCCCTGGGTTGCAGCGGTGTCTCAGACTCTTGCAGGGCAACATGGAAATTGGAGTTCAGCACAGCACTGTTGGGTTCTGTGGGTGCCACCAGGGTGTGCTGCAGGAACTGCTGGACACTTTATTGCTACCAGAAGCAGATTACAGGACAGCTGGAGCACTTCCAGGTGCTCTATAAAAGGAGCCACCTCACTCCATTCGGGGAGCCAGAGTCGAGAGGAAGGAAAACGAAGCTTGCTTGGGAGGAATGGAGGCAGAAGGAGAGAAAGAGTAAGAAGAAAAGTGTGCTTTTGTGCTGTGTGCTCTGAACAGTGCTGTGCAGGTGGGAAACGGTAGAAAGGCGTTTCCCACGAGAAAAAATGTGTGTGCTGAACTTGTGTCCTGCGTCTGTCTGTGTCGGGTTTGAGGAGCTGTGAGCCTCTTGCAGGCTACAGGCACAAATATTTTAAGTCCCTTAAATGTTAGTTCACTCCAAATCAGTAAGACTTTTAAATATATGATTTCATACTCCAGTGTAGTAAGAGTATGGACACAAGACGAGTTTGTTTATAGAGTAATCCTGAAAGGTTCTTTGAAAAAAATGATTACTGGATACCACCAAAATCATTTCAAAATCAGTTATCCTGGTGACTACGAGATTGAGACACTGGTTATATAAATGTTTGAACAGAGGTATTCATGGCAATACATATTTATATAAAATTAGCTGAGAAGGAATTGTTATGAGGAAGTAGAAATGCTGCACTGGAAAACCGCCAAAAACATGCATAGGGTTACTGTGGGAATATATACACAAAAAACGATTAAAAAGAAAATTAAAAATGGTTACTACACGTCGCCTTGTATGTCTTCCCAGTGCGCTGCTCACACCCCACCCCGAGGCTTTAGCTCCCTGATGCAGATTGTTCAGGAAATCTTGGAGTCTTGTATTTTATTTGGTGGATATTTCAGCAGATTTATAGGAACATCATCCATCCATCCATTTTCCAACCCGCTGAATCCGAACACAGGGTCACGGGGTCTGCTGGAGCCAATCCCAGCCAACACAGGGCACAAGGCAGGAACCAATCCCGGGCAGGGTGCCAACCCACCGCAAGACACACACAAACACACCCACACACCAAGCACACACTAGGGCCTATTTAGAATCACCAATCCACCTAACCTGCATGTCTTTGGACTGTGGGAGGAAACCGGAGCGCCCAGAGGAAACCCACGCAGACATGGGGAGAACATGCAAACTCCACGCAGGGAGGACCCGGGAAGTGAACCCAGGTCCCCAGGTCTCCCAACTGCGAGGCAGCGGCGCTACCCACTGTGCCACCGTGCCGCCCATAGGAACATCAATCATTCGTTTTCATTTGTCTTTCTTAATCTAGGTTTGGGTAGTAAAAACCACAGAGGCTAAATAACCTAACATGCATGTTTTAAATTAAATAAAAGCTCAATTAGGCATATGGAGGGTCATGCAAACTCCACACAGCCAGTAACCAGGCCAGGATTCAGACCCGACTCCTTAAGCTGCGAGGCAGCAGGGCAGACAACAATGTTATGGTGCTACCTTTATTAATTTTACATGTAATGTTACATAAATGCTTCATTTAAAAACATAAAGTAACACGATGGCACAGAGCTTTGAACCACTTCCTCACAGCTACAGCTTGACTTTGAATTGTAACCCCTTGAGTGAAGTTTGCATGTTCTCCCCATTACCACTTCACTTTTCTTCAACAACACAAAGACTTGTCTGGCAGGTGTGACAGCAGTCAGGCCTGGGCCTCCGACGTCCTACAAACCTGCACTGAAATAAGAGGAGTAAAAGTGTAAAGTGGTTGGACGGAGAGTCAGCTGGTTAAATTGACATTTGAGACATGATGAGGGTTAGGATGTCAGTATTGCCAGCTCTCCATTACAAAGCAACGCTGCTTTTTTTTTTCTGTAAGCAACAACCAGCAAATCCATTTTGCTTCCTGTCCCTGGGATTGATAGCAGTTAACCGCTAATAAATTGTCATCTGCATTAAGGAAGGGCCCGGTGGTTACTGAAAGGCTTAGCTCACTGCCTGCCGACCGTGTAAGATGAATGTGTTATAAAGCAACAAAAACAATCATTTTTCGAAAGCAATTTTCATCTCGTAACTTCAAATGATATCTCTCTGAGCCCTGACCATTGATCATATATAGGCGGTGTGGTGTGGTGATTAAGGCCTAAGGCTTCAAAACCTGAGGTTGTGGGCTCAAATCCCACCACCGACACTGTGTGACCCTGAGGAAGTCACTTCACCCGGTGTGCTCCAATTGGAAAAAAACAAAAGAAACATCACCAATTATATCTCACACGTTGTAAGTTGTTTTTGGATAAAAGTGTCAGATAAATTTGTCATTCAGTTAGTGTATTTTTTTGTGCACCGTGATGTAAGTCTGTTTTCACAGAATACAACTATTTGGCAATCCTAGATACCCCTCTCTTTACTAATAACTTCTTTGGTCTTTGTTGTGTTTTTTTTTTTCTGTCATCCTAAGTACGCTCACAAGTATTAACAGTACAACGCTTGTGTAGCAGTAGCGTCCACAGGCGCACGCCATCACGTCGAGTGAAGTATAAACCCGGCCTTACAGGGAAAGTGTATGCATGAAGACATTCTCACCAGCTTACTGACACACAGCTTGCCTCGGAAGACAACTGGCTGCTGACAGATTAAAGTTCATTGCCCGTTTTCTTTCTTTTATCGGTATGATGACCCATAAGTCAGTAGAGAAAATGTAGAGAATGTAACAGAAGTGAGACAGGGAGAGAAAATGGAATTGTCCTTGAGAAGCATACACTGAAAAAAAGGCAGGTCAGATTACAATTAAAGAATTATGTACCGTATATACTCATGGATAAGTTCTCCCGCACGTAAGTCGGGACTTGATTTTATCGTATAATTTCTGGTATTTTATAATGTCGGTCGTATATGTTGAATGTGGATAACTCAAACTATTGGTGCAAAAGATTATGATATGCTAACACCCACCTGAGAGAGTAATCACGGGGCACACTGCCTTTTTTTTTTCTATGTATTGTACCTACGTGACCACATGGTAATACCCGAACTACTCCTAAGTGACGTTGGCACTGTTTTGTGTTTTTTGTATCTCACACCCTCATACACCTTTATCGTAAGAGCATCCCTTATCTACGATGGAACGTTCAATCAGAAGAAAATATGAAGCTAGCTTTAGATTAAAAGTTGTTGAAGTGGCGAAAGAAATTGGTAACTGCACTGCGGCAACAAAATTCGATGAGTCTGAGAAACTGATGCGAGATTGGAGGAAACAAGATGTAAAAAAAAATAAAATAACGTAAGTGTCACATGTTTGAACGGGCATATAAGTCGGGATCTGATCTTCTGATCAATTGAAGACCCGACTTATACATGAGCATATACGGTACATCAGTTGCATATAATAAAGTTGTTTTTATCAAAAATAATTTAATTATGCTTAATGCACTAAATTAATATATCCTGAAACAACATATTTTTATATAAAATGAATGAAATATTTTCATTCTCTGTTAAATGAATTATATTATGTTAAGTGAACAATAAGCATAATATTTTAACAATTGTTTTATAAACTTTTAAAAAAATGCACCTCACCGAGTTACTTAGCTATAACTTTTTTAGGTTGTCAATTATACTTGTTCCAGTATCATTTTATAGTTCATGTTCAAAGTTATTAATAAGAAATAACCGAGCAAGACCCTAAACCTGCAATTGCTCCGTCCAGGGTATGATGTTAACCTGCATCCAGCCCTCCAACCTGCAGGGAAAAACCTGGGGGGGTTGGTGGCAGAATTGGCACTCCAAGCACCATGAAAAACCTCACAGTGGTTCCATTCCATCTGAACTTGTGTGGTGCGGAGGTGTCACCTGTCGCATGGCTACACTCGGGTCCCAATCTGGTTTGTCATGTGGTGGGTGCGGCAGTGCACTGTATCAGCGTGTGCTCCTGACCTCAATCTCTCTCTCTAGCCCTCAACAAAATGTGTCAGCATACTTCTAGTCTGAGGGGACTGAACATCAGAAAGGAGTTTGTGATTGGTATCTTCAGACTACATACACTGCCCTCCATAATGTTTGGGATAAAAACACATTTTTTCCTTGATTTACCCCTCTGCTCCACATTTTTAAATTACAAATCCAACAATTCAGAGGTGATTAAAGTGCACAATGCAGACTTTCATGTAAGGGGATTTACAGACATTCCAGTCACACCACGGATAAATGACAACACTTTTCCTATGTGGTCCCCCCATTTCAGGGCACCATAATATATAGACAGGTGTCTGTGAATCCTGAGGTGAGTTTCATTGCCTTGGCTTGCTTTTACCCTTTGGAGTCTGTAGTTGCAATTGTTCAACATGAGGACCAGAGCTGTGCCAATGAAAGTCAAAGAAGCCATTATGGGGCTGAGAAGAAGAAAAAAAAAACAATAGAGACATCGGTAAAACCTTAGGAGTACCTAAATCAACTGGAATATCATTAATAAGATAGAACACGCTGGTGAACTCAGTAATCGCAAAGGGACTGGTAGACCAAGGAAGACCCCCACTGCTGACCACAGAAGAATCCTCAGGATGGTAAAGAAAAAACTTCAAATGCCTGTCCGACAGATCAGACACAGTCTTCAGGACGCAGATGTGTGTGTGTATCAGAGATGACTATCAGCACAAGGCTTCATGAACAGAATTACAGAGAATACACTGCAAGATGCAAACCACCAGTTAACCACAAAAACAGGATGGCCAGATCACAGTTTGTGAAAATGGACTTAAAAGAGCCTGCAGAATTCTGGGAAAAGGTTTTGTGGTCAGATGAGACAAAGATGAACCTGCATGAGTGTGGTGGAAACAGTAAAGTATGGAGATGAAAAGGATCTGCCCAAGATCCAAAGCAGACCACCTCATTTGTTAAACATGGTGGTGATGGTGTTATGGCTTGGGCATGTATGGCTGCCACAGGTCCTGACACACTTCTCGTCACTAATGATGGAACTACTGACGGCAGCCACCCGATGAATTCTGAGGTGTATAGAAACATCTTATTTGCTCAGGTTCCAGTAAATGGCCCCAAACTCACTGGATGGCACTTCATCCTTCACGATAATGACCCCAAACACACTGCTAAGAAAATACAGCAGTTTTTCACAGCTAAAAAATGGAAAATTCTTATATGGCTAAGCCAGTCACCTGATTTAAATCCAATTGAGCAGGCCTTCCATATGCTGAAGAGAAAGCTTAAGAGGACAAACAAGCAGGAGCTGAAGATGGCTGCATTGGAGGCTTGGAAGAGCATCACCAGAGAAGACCCTCAGCACCTGGTGATGTCTATGAATCGCAGGCTTCAAGCAGTCATTGCATGTGAGGGAAATGTGAGAAAGTCCTAAAGCTGAATATGACGGCTTTAATAGACCTGCCATTGCTGTGTCCCAAACATTGTAGTGCCCTGAAATGGGGGAACTATGTATATAAAAAGTGTGACCAAAATATATCCAAATTCCCTTAAATACCAATCTGCAATGTGCACTTTAATTGCATCTGAATTTTAAACTGTGGAGCAGACGGGTAAATCAAGGAAAAAATGCGTCTTTGTCCCAAATATTATGGAAGGTTGTGACACCTCTTGAGGGCACCATTTTTGAAAGTCGAGGAGCACACAATCTAGATACCAAACTTCCCAATTGTCTAGGGCACCATGTAGGCTTTGACTGGCACTGGGTACCATATTGAGTCCAGTCACACTGAATACAGTGAGGTGAAGTTTTGTTGTGGTAAAGCCAAGGATTAACTGATCCTAACAAGCAGCACTTTTATGTGTGACATCTAAAAAGACTGCAAGTGCAGTGGAAAAGATGCAATAAATCTGACACAACTGGAGAAAGGAATGCAAAAAGCTGTGTCTGAAGGCTCTGTGTAGGATCTGAACACATCAGGACAAACCATCACTTCCCAACTCCGGGACAGCAGGAGCCTCCTGAAGGCCGAGTGTTATTACTGCTTAGCATTTGTTACTCCAGGCCCAATACTGCAAGTAACCTGGAAGTAAGGAAAAAGGCCAGTAAAAGTAGTAACTTGTGTATATCAGGGTTATTCATGAAAATCGGAACCTATGTGCGTCAAGTAGAATTTATAAGTTATTCCTACAGGCTAAATAGGAAAATCAAGCTTGTGAGATCAAAAGCTCCTTCTGTTATAACTTGAAGCTGCTGTATTGCCTCACCCCGTCTTTGAGCTGCCTTTGTGATGATATAAACACACACTCACTCACTCACTCACACACACACATGCACGTGCACACGTTGACACAGGTTCTCAGATAAAGAATGCTAGCCACCGCATTTAAAAGAATGCATTGTAGGCTCTGGAGAACTTCAAAGTCATGGCTAGAGGTTTACTGACTTGGCTAACTGACCAGAAATCTTGCATAGGTGTTTGGAAGCTTGAACAGGAGCGATACAGTTACAAGTCAGCCTAGATTTGATATTTTGTGTTGATTGTGTTGTGTATTTTCTTGACGTTTGTGTTATTATATATATGCATACAGCCACCTCCTGTAATACCTTGGTAATCAATTAATTAATGAGCTTTTTTGCCTATTAACGGAAGCTATTCCGTCACAGATGATGTTGTGTACACGCTTGAGTATACTAATGTTATTGTGAGAAGTTAGAAGAGTCCGGGAGAAACCAAAAGTGTAGTCAGACAGGCAAAGATCAATAGCAGGAAAACCAACAAAATAACTGAACTCCACGTATAAAAGGAGAGTCAATTGAGTAGTCAGGAAAGCGGTCAAAGTCAAAATACCAAAAAGATCCTCTCTACTTGTCTGAAAGGCAAAACTGACATGCAAAGTGAGGCAGACTCTAATTTATCCATTGAAAGATAACTCAGAGATGCAAGAGCACCAAAATTATACGTGACAGCCACTGCTTCAACAACGCAACCGGAAAACTCATGTGATGATAAACACCACTGAAGCTGATTGATACTCACCAGTTACACAGTACTGCCACCTCTTCCAGTTTCTATCTAGAGTACTGGCCCCTATTTTTAGCGTACCGGTTGAAACTTCATGGGAGACGCTCTTCAATTGAATGTTGATTGTGTCGTTAGTGTCTTTATAATTGGCAACCTGGGCTTGTCTGACATTCGCACATTTATTGAAAGCAGGGGTGCGCGATGACACAGAATATGGAATACTCACACAGAGGAATATGTTTGAGTTTGCCGGTGGCTGGCTTGTCTAGAATTTTGGTGCACACATCTATTACACAAGGTAGGACAAGCTGTTCTGCAGTACTGTGGACTTTCTTAAATCTGGTAATTCCTTGTGCAATGAGACGATGCCCAGAGTGCCTACTGGCTTGTTGTACAAACATGCCTGAATGTTTATTTTTTCTGAATCCTCAAGATTGACTTGTTAAAATTAAAAAAAAATTCAAACAATTTATTTCAGTAAGTAGCATACTTTGTTTGGGCGAGGGAGAGGAACAACTGATGCAGTCTTTGAGAGAGAAGCATCGAGAAAAACAGAAAGGATTGCATATGGTGTTCATTGATTTGGAGAAGGTTCATGAAAGAGTGTCACGCCAAGAAGTCTGGAGGTGCATGAGAGAGGAAGGAGGACCAGAGAAGCATATGAGGGAGTGAGGACTCGGATTAAAAGCAGTGTCGGGGTAACAGACAAGATCCCAGTTAGAGGAGGTCTGCACCAAGGATCTTTTTTATGCCCTTATTACCTCTCTGATCTGATTATGGGTGTGTTGAATTTTGGGATAAAAGACCAGTCCCCCTGGTGCATGCTTTTTACTGATGACATTGTGTTGTGTAGCACCAGAAAAGAGGAAGTTGAGAGCAAGTTGGAAGAATGGAGAAGGGCTTTAAAGACAAAGGATGAAGATAAATAGGATGAACACGGACTGTATGAGGTTTAATGATGATCACAATTCATAAGTTAACCTGAAAAGTTGGATACATTTAAACGTCTAGGATCAGTGGTAGCCTGAAATGGAAAACTACATTAAGTAACTCAAAGAGTGCAGTGTAGATGGAACAATTGGAAGAAGGAGTACTGTGTGATCACAGAATTAAGGCAAAGGTGAGATCATTAAGGCAGTAGTAAGACCTCAACTGATGTGTGGAGCTGAGATATGGAGAGTAAAGGGAGCGCAGAAGAAGAAGTTAGATGTGGCAGAAATGAGAATGTTGAGATGGACGTGTGGAGTTACCAAAGAGGACAGAATAAGAAATGAGTCCACTGGAAGTACAAGAAAAGTGGGAGAGAAATCTAAGGAGGTACAGGTAAGGAGGATAAAGTTGTGTAGACATGTGATGAGGACAGACAATGAATAGGTGGGCAAAAGAGTGATGGGAATGGAAGTGCAGGGGAAGAGAAAGTGAGGGAGGCCAAAGTGGAAATGGATGGACAAAGTTAAAGAAGATCTGAAGGAGAAGGGCTTGACTGGCAAGAACGTATAAGAGAAGGTTAATCAAGCACATCAATCCCACATAGAACTGGCAAAGATGAAGAGGAACAACATGAAGAAGAAGCATGTCATGTTTTCAAATGTCTTCATTGCTGAAGGCTTCATGCTTTTACTTGGTAGAACTCCACAGAAGATAACACACCATGACTATTGCTCACCACACTTCACTGTAAAAGTAAATCTATGCCTCAGAAATTCTGGGTCACATGAACTTGTAACTTTCCTGTTTTGGCTTTTGAGATGAATCTTGTGAGGTTTATATGAAATTGTACGAGTTTGGAGTAAGTGATGCCATGTGGCATTTGAAGAACTTGTCCATGTTTGTTGGATTTCTTAATGAATAATGCAGTGGTTAACAAATTATCATCTGCTTGTAACTGGAGTTACATCAGTTGTTGTAATTCCACAGTACTGCAGGAGCAACATGTCCCTTTTACGGAGAGCAATAACCGAAATCTACAGTCAGAAGCCCTCTACAAAATGAAAGTGATGGCCAATTTCATTTTTTATTTCTTAAGATGGTGGCCAGTCCAGGACATCCAGTGACCAACATTTGGTCCACGACACACAAGTTGAGAAACACTGCTCTAGACTATACATCTTGTTTTGGTTATAATAAACAGACCTCTGGTAAAATCTGTGACATTTCAGCGTGGAAAGATCAAATCTGTCACAACATCAAGGGAAAGGCCTTTCTTTTTAGTTAGGGAATGTTAGTTTCTCCAGTAATTTATTTTTCAAGGATGGTTTAGACTGTTGGTTTTGTCTTTGTTTTGTTTTGACTTCCAGGCCAAGCTTCCTTGTTGATATTATAGGTGGTGACCCTTTTGACCTCTGCTTTCTTGTGACAGCTCTTTCAGTTTAGCCCTAAAATATGTCCGCCTCACTCTAGTTAGTTTTCTAACCCTGTGGATCCACCCTGCATTATGGGACTGTTGGCATGCCACAACAGGCATGAGACTTGTCACTGGGACATCTCGGTTTTAGCAACAACAGGGTGACGAATTATGAAACAGCACATGGTTTAAGGGGATGAAATACAGCTATGAAGAAAAAAAAAATTAAAAAGGGAGCTAATAACTGCCCAAAGGCAAAACCAAGTAAAAAAAAAACATCACAATGATGTAAATCAGTCACAGAAGGAGGAAAAAAGGAAAAGTTGAGGAACACGTACAACAAAATAAAGCAAATGATTAGCAAGGCAAAGGTGGTGTTTAGATATCTGATGATTCCCACAATTCTTTTGTTTGAAATCGCTGGCTGTTGTAGCACGTATCAAATCTGTGGTGATGTCGTGACCATGACAACATGAGAAAACTCCGTAGGTCCTATGGACAAGGGATGCCACCGATTATGTGCTAGTCCTTTTGGTTTTCAGCCTAGAAAACTCATACAAGGAACCACCTTCATCTGCAGCCCTCTTGCGCTCTAGGATATCCATCTAGCCAAAACCTCCAGCACAGGGTCTTCTGTGACCACGGCATGGGTGGCGTCACTGGTGTTTTGCCTAAAGCTCCGTTTCTTACTGCACATCCCTGTCTTAACAGCAATAAACACGAAGACTAAATCCCCAATCCTTTTGTCTTTGATTTTTTTATAGAAGTTACCAGGAATCAGCAAAACTAAAAGTAGTGAGTAGTTAGTTAGCAGTCATACCACATGCACTTCAGAACAGATCATCCACCTGAAGCTAAGCATGTTCAGGCCTGGCCAGTACATGGATGTGAAACCAACCAGGAAAAAGCTTGGGTTGTTGCTAGAAAAGGTGTTGGTGAGGCCAGCAGAGGGCACCTACCCTGTGGTCTGAATGTGGATCCCAATGTCTCAGTGCAGTGATGGGGACACCGTGCTGTAAAAATGGCACTGTCCTTCAGATGAGACGTGAAAACGTGATCATGACTCTCTGTGATCATTAAAGATTCCTGGGCTAAATTTCCTACCATGGTCTGGTCATTCTGACCCCTAATCATCTCCTGTCTGTATCTGGCCAACTGTCTCTCACTACTTCACCATGCAAAGGCAAATGTGTGGTGAGCGTACTGGCGGAAAATGGCCAGGTGGATGCTGCACATTAGTGGTGGCTGATGTGGTTCCCCACTAACAATGTAAAGCACTTTGAGTACCTTGAAAAACGCTATATAAATGTAATGAATTATAATTATTATTAAAACTAGGGGGCTTTGCCCCTGCTCGCTTTGCTCGCCAACCCCCCAGCCTGCGCTACATGCCTGCCACTTCGTGTCTCTGCCGCTCACGTATGTGGATTTCACTTTTGCGATTTTACTATCCTTTCTTTTTAGACTTTCGAATTTCAGAATCTCTAACCTGCTCTGCACGTGTATTGCGCCAACGTTTTTGAACCTCTTTACAACGTTCTACTTTGTCTTCTACTCTTTGGTTTTTACTTCCGACCCCGCTTGGAGCTGAGAGCGCAGGAACTGTGTCTGACAATAGCATTCACATGAATGAGAAGTGAGTGGACCGTGTACACACCAGCCTCTTCACGTCCCTTTTGTTCGCGTATGTGGATTTCACTTTTACCAAATAACAAATCTTTTATTTCTCACAGATACGCCTCTTCATTGGGAAGAAACACTACTTTTCCCTGATGGCAACACAAATTAGACGATCTACAAGTCTCCGACTTAAACTTTAAAGCTGAACAATATCTACATACTTCTGTCATATCATCTATGTCCATATATTTGATCTCTTTCTCGCTGTTCCGTTATTTCACTAAGCAAGAATTTTCATTTGTTAGCGCTAATGCGATCTTTACTATCCTTTTTTTGAGACTTTGAATTTTAGTACTTTGATTAACAACGTTCTACTTTGTCTTCTACTTCTTGTCTTTTCTTCTTCTACTGTTTGTCTTTTATTTCCGCCCCCACTTGGACCTGTCAGGTTTTCACTTCATCTCTTGGCACAAAGTCTCGTCTCGCGGGACTTGAAATTATCTCTCTGAAAAAGTCTCATCTAGTCCCAAGATTTCTTTATATAATAGGGAGATAAATCCAAATTAAACATTCTTATATAAAGATTAAAACAACGCTAAACATCATCACTCTGCTCATCATAAATTCAGTCCATTGTAGTACCAAAATATTGTGACTTCACTTTACAGTTAAAGCCAACTAATCTTCTTATATAATACGCTACCACAGCTGTTTGTTTGTCTGTCCAGGATTTTAAATTATCTGTAGCTCGCAAACTGTTTGAACTATTGACCTGACATTCGTTACACATATACTGTGTGACGTCTACTATCCACTTTCGGGAGGTGATGATTTTTATTTCTCTTTTCATTTTTATTTTATTTTATTGTAGAATCAACTCTCTGCAGCGGCCAGCAGGGCGACCGTGCGGCGCATGCATATGGGCGCCTTTCTCATCCCTATCACTTTCGCTGTCACTTCCCCTACCTCTTCATATCTTAAATCATTCTTGATGCAGATTGAAGACTTAAGTGCCAGCTTAAGTGAAAAATTAAGGAAATCGTACTAAGTAATTGCAACACAAACACTGACTAAATGAGTTTTAACGCGAAAATATGCCGATGAAAGAAGAGAAGAAGCGGGCCGCTGGGGTGGAGAAAAGAAGAGCTGCTCAGGAAGCAGCAATCGCATCAACCTCTGAGCAAACGAATAATAAACATACAGAGAAAGACAATGAAAACTATAAGTCAAGTGTATTCACTGCACGTTATTATGCAGTCCGCCATTACTGGTCCTAAATATTCCACAATCTTTCTCAAAATATCATTCCCAGACTGGTTACTGTATTCCAACATAGTGGACATGGAAGAGTTGCTTTCCATGGTGCTTCTTGTTGTGTTGCTAACCTGTATGCAACTAAATTGCGTTATGTAGAGTCTGAATGCCTATGTCATATCTCGGTCAGGGACCCTCCCTTGGCTGCAGTTCAAATGCTTGTTTTGTGTTTTTGTTGTACATTTTTGATTTATTTGTATATGTTACTATTTCTTTTGTTTATGATTCGCAGTATTCTTTACATTTTTTTGTATCTGTATCTATACGCTTGTGTAATGTTCCATGTGTTTTGTGAGTGGTCCCCCAAGAGGCAGGGCCTCCTGCCAATCTTCGTCACTGCCTATAAATGTGGAGGGTATCCCAGAGTTCCTGGTGGTTCATTGAGAATGCGCTTTGGAGTTCGTGAGTTTTTGTGCCTTTTTCTGGTGCTTATTGTGAATTATTGGATTTTTGATCAGTTTGTTCCATTTTTTTTACCTTACATTGGATTCTCTTTTGGGACTTTGTTCAGCTTGGACTGACTTTGCTGCCGGCAACTTCTTTGGCCTTTTATAATCTTCAGTGCTTGCTATTTTTTTTCTTTTTTTTTTTTTTTACAGAGGACTGTGCTAAGAATAAATCTTTATTAAAAAAATCCTGCATTTACCTTTATTACAAGTGGAGTTTGACCATGATATACCCCCCTCTAGCGAACAAATTTGAAAGTGCTTTTGGAACGTATGTGCTTTGGGACTCCTGGTTCATGCTCAAAAGGCAAGTAATTTACTAGTTGCTATAGTTTTGCAATAAATCCTGTATCTGGTGGCGTTACCACCATTTTGAGGATTTTTCCACTGAAACCTGCATGGCCAGTGTAGGAGGACGTCCACATCAGGGGTGTCAAACTCTGGTCCTGCAGGTTTTCACTAAAACCATCTTCTCAATTAGTGACCATTTTTTTCCTGCTAATTAACTTCTTTTGCCTTAGTTTGAATTAACAAGCCGCCATATGACCAGCTCACCTGTGCCCACCACACAATATCTGAAAATTAAGAAAGGTGATGGTCTTGGTAATGTTGATCTCTCAGGTCACCAAAACATTCTGACAGTGTTCTTATTAAAAAACAGAAAATCAACCATTTTGGCAGAATGAGAGCAGCAACAATCCATGAAATTAAGTAACGGGTTTAATTAACAGCAAGATTTGGCTTCTCATTAAGAAACTAGCTGGAGTGAAATTGGCTGGAGTTTGAAGCCCCAGTTTAGTTGGCTCGTTTCACATCTCATTTCAATTTGGCTGCCACTTAATGAAGAAACAAATCAATTCAGAGGACTGCATCCTTAAAAACAGGGCTATTAAAATGATGGGAAAATAAGCTAATTAGCAGGGAAAACTGGGCACGGATTAGGAAAAGGGTTAGAATGAAATCCTGCAGCCACTGTGGCCCACCAGGACCAGAGTTCGACACCCTTAGCATACATCGTATGTGTTCTCAGTCATATTAGCGAGGACAGAGACAGTTTTGGAAGAGACTTGAAAGCGCTAGTGTGGACAGAGATCGTTTTCAGTTAAAAGTGCTGTTCGTAAAGGAGAATGTAGTAGTGTGGGCATAGTCTTCATGCCTCCACGTCTCTTATCTTCAGCTCGTATTCTTCTAGTTGGTCTTTCTTCCTTTTCCACAAGTCTTCTAGTTAATATTAACAACAGCTTCTCTTTGTCTCTTTTTAAGAAGTTCTGTATTATTTGGAGGATTTGGTTTGTCCTTTCTACTTGGTGATTTTCCCCTTTCTTTAGTATGAATGGTAAACCATGCTTGGTGTTTGATTTTAGGTTTAGTATTTTGTTTTGGGGTTCTCCTTCTGATCTTCTGAACTTCAGATATTATTATTTGAGAAGCCTTTATAGGTTGTATTATTAAACAGTTTAATTTTTGTGTGTGTGTCATGGCTCTTTGAGTTTCAAACTTTATAAAATGCATTTCCTCTCTATACACAGGTGCTTAATTAGGCAGTTAAGTTACATAAGGGGGAGTCTTATTTTCTCTTTACCCTCAGATCATAACAAATTTCACTTTACATTAGAACGTAATTGTTATGATTCTCATGTCATGTTATTTTCTAATCCGCTTAATCCAGACCGGAGCGGTCCGGTGCCACTAAGATGCACACCGTTGAGAAGACGGCGATTTATTTATTTTTATGGTGGAGATTCCAGTGACGCACCCAGCCTTGGCCCGACCCGCACACACTCACAAACAGAGAGAAAAACAAAGCAAACTGGTAATCAAACAACAAATTAAAAAATGTAATGAAAACAAATGAAATAAATGAAAACAACAAAACCAACCCTGTTCCCCTTACTGCGACTATACATTAAACACAATAAAGCACAAACAAAACACACACAGTAAATCATGAAAAACGGCAACGGATGAAATGTAATGATGAAGATAGATAGTCCAGAGATCTGCATGTTGAATGGGAATGTAAAGATAGTCCTACCGCTAGTTCCTGAAATGGTGAAGCCAGGTTCAGGAGCGCTCCTTTCTTCGCAGGATGGCCATGAATCCACTTACAGTCCTCATGTACACAGGCAGATGGCAGACAATCCAGACGCCAAACACAAAACGATCCAGGACAAAATGAATAAGTACAGGTAACCCAACAGAAGGCAGGCAGAAAGACAGGAACTTGAAACACAAATTTACAAACAATCCTCCTCCCGTGGTCACCGGCCCCCTTTTTAAAAGCCGCGCCGACCTACAACAGCCCCTGCAACCTCAGCAGAAGACCAATCAGAGCCACTGCAGGGACTTCTGGGAATTGCAGTTTCAAATTCTAGTAGCACCACTACAAGAGTCATGGGGGGTGCTGGAGCCTATCCTAGCTAGCATAGGGTGCCAGTCAATCACAGGGCAAACACACACACACACCAGGGCCAATTTAATGTCACCAGTTCACCTAACCTGCAGGGGCTGTGGGAGGAAACCCACAGGGAGAACATGCAAACTCCATGTAGGGAGGACCTGGGACACGAACCCTGGTATCTCTACGGTGAGGCAGCCACCCTGCCACCGTAATTACAAAATGAAAACACAAAACATGTCACGTGAGAGCATTCCGTTTTCGATCATGAGAGTATTTTCTTTATCAATATTTTTCCACACAGGGAGGACCCAGAAGGCGAACCCTGTGCTATGATTCTGTTATGATCTCTTTTTCTTTCTTATGTTATGGATTTATTTAGTATTTATGTCATGCCCTTTATGTCTTTTTGGAGAATTGAAATGGAAAGAATTCATATTTGTTGTTTTTTTTTTTATTTTGGTATTTGGTACACTTTATTAATCCCTGAGGGAAAATTATCTTGTTGCATAACCTTTGGGGTTCGGCGTGGAGGGTCAGCCATTGTACAGCACACCTGGAGCAATTTTAAAGTGAAGGGCCTTGCTCAAGTGACCAACTGAGTAGGATCCTTCCTGGCAGTAACCTTACAGATGCCAGTGAAGATCTTTAGCTACAGAGCTGCCACTCCATCCTATTTTGTACTAAAGTCAATCTAAAAAATTCCTCTCATAAGGCCGTTTTGCTTTTTGTGAGCACTGCCATTTTAGACTTCACTTATGTATGGTTGATGAGAAGGGTCTAAGTGCAGAACTCTGGAGCTGTGCACTTTAAGAGCTCCACTGAACTGCCAATCGAATTACATGTTTTTGTCACATGGTTTAAAGAGCAGGATTTCTGAGAAGGCTGCAGCACTGCATGGCATTGTTGCTATGCGAGTGACAGTCGTAGTCCATGATACGCCAACTGCAATACTCACCAGTCCCATAACTCAAATCTTAACCATAGTGTAAGGATGTAATACGAGAACAGAGTGTGAGGGACACCTTCACGTGGCGGTGATGAGAATGATGCAAATGACTGGGCGCATCACATAACATCACTGATGTATAATGCAAAGGATGCTAAACCTATGAGGATGTGTGCAATTCGATTAACTCCTCAAAGGAGCGGAGCTCTGGAGTTTTGCAGCACGACTCTGTAGCCATGTTGCTAAGCAGGACAAACCGCAGGTCACGACCCTTGATGTCACAGCACAGAGCATATAAAGGCCGGGTCATGCACTTCCTGATTATTTCAGATTGAATAGAAACTTGCAGAGCATCTCTGATAGTTATAATCTTCTATGTTTCAGATTTTGTGCAACGGTGTTTTGACTGCACCTTTGTTTAGTGATTTGGCTTTGATGACAGGAAAGACTCACGGCTTTGACCTTTGCTTGTTATGTGAGACTTACATTTCATCTCCCAATCTCTATTTAAAAAATATCTCCACCTTTTCCCTCTTAAGGGATTATAATAGCAACAGGCTTGACAAGAACAGGTCATTCAGTAGCACATAACTTGTCATTCCTTCTTCAACTAATACTGTATTTCTAAAATAGAAAGTATTCAACGTACTGTTTGTACTGCACTGCTTGATAAACTGTTTCATGTAAAGAAATACAAAATAACTGTTGTGTACAGTTGAAGTCAGAAGAATCCGTACACTTAGGGGTGAATTCTTTAAAACTTTCTAACCCCTCCATAGATTTTATACTAACAAACTATAAATTTGGCATATCGTTTAAGACATCTGCTTTGTGCGGGGCAAAAGTCGTTTTTTCCAACAATGTTGACAGACCTCAGAGTATTTCACTTTTTACTGAGTATATCACAAGTGGGTCACAATTTTATATTCTCTTTCTTAACTGTGCCTTCAAAGAAGTTGGAAAATTCCAGAAAATGATGTTAAGCCTTTAGGCAATTAGACAATTAGCTTCTGATAGCCAGTTAGCCTAACTGGAGTCAACATGTGGATGGATGTTAAGGCCTACCATCATCAAACTCACTGCCTCTGTGCTTGACATAATGGTAAAATCGACAGAAATCAGCCAAGACCTCAGAAAAATAACTGTGGAACTCCACAAATCTGGCTCATCTTTGGGATCAATTTCAAAATACCTGAGGGTTCCACATTCATCTGTACAAACAATAATACATAAGTATAAATGCTGCTGTCATACTGCCCAGGAAGGAAACACATTCAGTCTCTTAAAGAAGAACGTACTTTGATATGAAAAGTGCAACTCAATCCCAGAACAGCAGCAAAGGACCTTGTGAAGATGCTGAAGGAAGCAGGCAGACAAGCATTGATATCCACAGTAAAACAAGTCCTGCATCGCCATAACCTGAAAGGCTGCTCAGCAAGGAGGAAGCCACTGCTCCAAAACCACCATAAAAAGCCAAATTGCAGTTTACAATGTCACATGGGGACAAAGATCTTACCTTCTGGAAAAATGTCCTCTGGTCTGATGAATCCAAGATTTAAACTGTTTGGCCATAATGACTATCGTTATGTTTGGAGTAAAAAGGCTGAGGCTTGCAAACCAAACAGCACCATCACAACCATCAAGCATATTAGCATCATGTTGTGGGGGTGCTTTGCTGCAGGAGGGACTGATGCACTTTACAAAATAGATGGCATCATGAGGAAGGAAAATGATGGAGATATACTGCAGCAACATCTCAAGAGCTCAGCAAGGAGGTTGAAGCTCAGTTGCAAATGGATCTTCCAAATGGACAATGACCCCAAGCACACCTCCAAAGTTGTGTCAAAATGGCTTAAGGACAGCAAGGTCAAGGTACTGGAGTGGCCATCACAAAGCCCTGAACTCAATCCAAGTGAACATTTGTGGGCAGAACTGAGTAAGTGTGTGCAAGCAAACAGGCCTACAAACCTGTCCCAGTTACACCAGTTAAGTTTGGAGGAGGAATGGGCCAACATTCCAACAACTTATTAGTTAAGCTTGTGGAAGGTGACCCAAAATGTTTGGCTCAAGTTAAACAATTTAAAGGCAATGCTACCAAATATGAATAAAGTGAATATAAACTTGTGACCCACTAGAATTGTTATATAATCAATAAAAAGTGAAATACTCTGAGGTCTCTCAACATTGTTGGAAAAAATGAGTTTTGCTCCGCACAAAGCAGATGTCTTAAACGATATGTCAAATTTATAGTTTGTTAGTATAAAATCTGTGGAGGGGTTAGAAAGAGTTTTAAAGAATTCCCCCAAAGTGTGTGGAAACTTCAGACTCAACTGTAAAATTTATACTGAACACATTTTAATCTTGTTGCACTGATTTTAAATAAGCAACTGGCATTCACCTTACTTACTCTGTTCTTGATTATTTTACACTTTAACACTGTTACTTTATTATTATTTTTTTATCAGGTTACTGTTTAATCTCCATTTGAGTTAGATGATAAATCAAAGTACAATACAATATGCCGACCTTGAATAGTTTTGTTAGCTCTTATGGCTTTTGTTATGTCTTTCTGATAATAAACAGACAAAACCACTCACACTATCACACAAGTGTTACTGTGTAACATAAGCATGGCGTCTCTTGCCTGTAATCCATGTTGCATACTCTCCATAGACCATCAAACTATTTCCTTGTTTATTCACTTGTGTAGCCTGTCTTGTTGAGGACATTGACTTCTGGCACTGTCTCATAAGATCCAAAAAATGTGCCCAATATGTGTAATTCAATTCAACCGTTCTTAAATCCACTTAACCTACTTCAAGTTTGTGTTAGTCAGAATCAATCCCAGCAACACTGCGTACAAGGCAGGAACAAATGCTGGACAGGACCCCAGTCCTTTGCAATTTTAAGGTTAAGGGTCTTGCTCAAGGGCACAGTGGAGTAGGATCCCTTCTGACAGTAACAGGATTTGAACCAGCAACCTTCCAGATAACAGCGCAGATCCTTAGCCTCATACACCCATGCCCACCCATATCAGGCCAGTTTAGAGCTGCCAGTTTACCAAACCTGAAAACGTTTAGAAAGTGATCAGAAAATTTACAATGCACATAGAAAATGTATTTCCTACTTGTATTACATGTCTGTTAAACTTTACTGTCTACGTGTCTGTCTTTATTTGAATTTTGTCCATGGTCTCATTAACCTCCTTTGACACTGGAATGGATAAATAGGTTACATAATGGAGGACTGGGTAGTTCTGTAGAAATTATGACCTATCAGTGGTAGTCCACCTATGTGGCACAGATGTCACCCCCTGTCTGATAACATACAACTAAAATAAAAACATGCAGTACAGTGGAACCTCCGGTCACGAACGTCTCAGACCACATACAAATCGGGTTACGACCAAAAAGTTCGCCCAACTTTTGCATCTGTTCACGACCACACACTCAGGTGATGAACAAGCCAGTTTCCCTTCCGGTTTGTACACGCCGATGATTTCCACACGTGTTCAGTCTCTCCCTGTGCATTCCCTGTGCAGCGAGTGAGCGAACGAGAGAGAGAGCGTGAGAGAGACGGCTGGCCGTGTAAGGCCGAGAAGGCAGTTAAAGAATGCATCGGGCTGGTTTTCAAAGAGACTGCTTTGAGCTTTGTGTTAACCTCGTTGTATTTAATGAAGACTTTTTTTCTATTGGATTTTAACCTCCACTTCACTTCTGTTTTTATGGGATCATTTATTTATTGAAGGATTCTGAAAGCACTGCACTTTATTTAATTTGGACTTTGTTTTTGTTTGTTGTTTTGATGATTTTAATAAAAGCACATGGCACTTTTTGCACCATCCGATTGCTCCACTGTAGTGCCTCACTGTCGTGCTCATCGGTAACATTACCGACGGTGATGGGTTTAAGGGCTTCCAGAAGCAAGATGGGAGCATGCAGTGAACCTGCATCGTCACAGACTTTACCTCAAAACTGTAATCTCCTCTCCACCCAGTTCCTCCTCACATCCTTCATGCCAGAACTCGACTCATGCAAGGTTAGTTTTCTTGGTTGTTTATGGTCAGTTTTTGTATAAATTACAGCTTTTTCAAATGTTCATTTTTTTCCCTGTGCTTAAAACTCATTTAAAAAAAGTGTTTACAGCGAGCGGTTCGTAAGGCTGTAGCGTGAACTCTTGCAATGTTAGTTTTCTCTGTTCAAGGTTTTCTCAGTGTTATTCAGTGTTTTTACATTTAGTTTACTATTACACTGTGCATTCTATGGTATAATTAACTATTTTTGTGCTTAAAAATCTTAAAAAATATATATACTGTATTTACATACAGTTTGTACGGTCCGGAACGGATTAATTGTATTTACATACAATCCTATGGGAGAAATTTCTTCGGGTCACAACCAAATTGGGTTGCGACCAGAGTTTTGGAATGAATTACAGTGATGACCTGAGGTTCCACTGTATTCCTACCCATGGGAAGAATGTGCAGACCCCACAGAAATAGTGACTGGGTTGATTAATTAAGATCTTAAGACACTGGTCTACTAAATATTTTAAGGATAAATAAAATAACAGTTGGAGGTCAAGCATTTATTTACAGGGCTCCAAAGCTTTTGTATTAGGAGAGATGCCTCTTCAGTCTCGGCTATCAAATCCAGACTGAAGACTCAGTCCTTTAGTCTAGCACACCCTGACTAGAGCTGCAGTTTAACTGTGCATATCGCATCACTGTTTGTTAGTCTTTTATATAGAACTATAAGCATTGCATTAATTATAAATTGTTACTCTGTTATGTTTTTTCTGCTCTGTATTCTGCAGTGGCACTTGCCAGGCTGTTTTACTGCCCATAGAAAAGACACAAAGGATACTGAGAACCAACAAAATCAATGAATAGAAAGATTCTGTTGACATATCAGATGACCCAGCACAGACTTTATTGTAGTTGGCTGAAGTCTCCGGGACTGTTTCTGACTTTGTTCGTTATAAATATCCGTGGACCCCCCTAAAAGGTTCATGTTCTCCAGGGTTGCTGCTGACAGGAGATTTTGTTTTCTTCTCCTTTGTTGCCAACTCAATTAATTAATGGACAGATATTGCTTGGCTTCATTTATGTTAATCAATTTGTTACAGTGCTCTGGGCATGCACTCAATGAAGAACACTATGAAAGGTAAAGTGGACTGAATTGAATTAAATATTTGTATTTCCTATGTGTATTGCATTTATGTCCATTAAATTTTACGGTCAACATATCTGTCCATAATTGAATTTTGCCTGAGGTCTCTTTAACACCCTTTGACCCTGGAATGGATAAGTAGGTTACATAATAGATGGATGGATAATTCTGTAGAAATTCTGACCTAGCAATGCTAGCCCACCTATGTAGCACAGATGTCACCCTCTGCCTAATAGGATGCAATTAAAATGAAAAACTGCAATAAATCCTACACATGGGGAGAATGTGAAATGGTGGCTGGGTTTTATTAAATTAAGATCTTAAGATGCTGGCTGACAGGAAATTTCAAAGATAAATAAAATAAAAGTTGGAGGTCAAGCACTTAGTTACAGTGCTCCAAAGATTTGAAACAATCTGTTTGCTAATACAAGAGATGCCCCATTCAGTCTCAGTTTTTAAATACAGGCTAAAGACTCAATCCTTTAGTCTAGTACACCCTGACTAGAGCTGCTGATTAGCTGTGCATATTGCATTACTGTTTGTTAGCCTTTTATATAGAAATATAAGCATTGCATTAATTATAAACTGTTACTCTATTATGTTTCTCTTCTCTGTATCCTGATGCACAAGGTTCTGGAGAGTCTAGCATACCCTGACTAGAGCTGCTGATTAGCACAGATGTCACCCTCTGTCTGATAACATGTAATTAAAATAAAAACACAAAGCTCTTTGCAAAGGAGTATGTTAAATACTAATTTGTTATCATCAGTTAATTATACTGCCAGTAAGACAACTGAGCATCCCAAAGATAGTTAATAAACCAGAAGATAAAACATAAATTTAGGAATTGTGAAAGCTAAAAAGATCATCGACAAAACCAAAACGCTAACCAAAGCTCAAAAACCAAGTGAATAGGTAAAGTGCTAAACCACACCTAAATTTCACTTGATGTCTTTTAAATTTATTCACAATCATGGATGACCATTAGAACACACTGGCAACTTTTTAAAGAGCTGTGTTGGTTGGGCCAACAGGACCACACACTGCTGTGAAATAAAAACAACAATAAAAATTAAGACCACATTCATAAACAATAACTTAAAAAAGGGAGCATTCCAAAATATCAAAAACACCTAAAATATATATATATTCACTGCAGAAAAAATATATTTATCTCTAATACAAAAATATAGTATGCAGTACAGAGAAATTGTTACTTGCATGTCCAACACATCGCCACTCTCTGGTATCATGACAATCAAGAATGGATTAAAGTAAAAGTATCCATTTTGTATAACAGAACACACAAACCAGCTCTCTTGATATACTCTTGACCCCCATTTCATTGCTTCATAAAATACCTCAGCTTATTTCTACCTTTTGGTGTCTGTAGTTGCCATTGTTCAACATGAGGACAAGGGCTGTGCCAATGAAAATCAAAGAAGCCATAATTAAGATTTGGAGTTCGGCACATCCCTGTTGGGTTCCATGGGTGCCACCAGGGAGTGCTGCAGGAGCGGCAGAGCCCTACTACGTCAGGCTTCCACCATACCTGGGAGTACTTTGGATCAAACTGATGGATCACCTGGAGCGCTCCCTTGTGCTGCATAAAAGGCACCACCTAACGTCACTCAGGGAGCCAGAGCTGGGATGGAGAAGACAAAGCTTGCTGGAGGAGAAGTGAAGTCAGAAGAGACACAGAGAGGAATAGAAAGAGAAAAGAATTTGACAAAGTGCTGTGTGCTGTAAATATTATGCTTTATTGTACCATGCATTGGTGGGAAAGTTTGGGAAGCGTTTCCCACTGAATAAAGCCCATGTGTGTTGCCTGGTGTCTGTCTGTGTTAGGTTTGGGAAGCTGCTGTGCCCCCTGCATGCCACACTTAATATACCTTTGAATTCATTGTTCCCTCGATGATTGCAAGGCGTCTGGGCCCTGAGGCAGCAAAGCAGGCCCAAACCTTGAGGATCTTTCAACCATGTTTCACAGCTGGGGTGAGGTTTTGATGTTGGTCTGCAGTTCCCTTTTCCTCCAAACAAAGCACTGTGCATTTGTCCAAAAAGATTGTGTTTGTTTATAATTCAGACTTAGATGAAGATCAGACTGTGTTTTATTAGTAATCAATGCAGAAATTTGGGGAATTCCAAAGGGTTCACTTACTTTTTCTTGCAACTCTGTTGCATTCAATGTATGATGTTTTATTTTATGTCTCTTTTGTTGGTATTGTACTACTAACACTAGCCTATGGGAAATATGCAAGTTAGAACTTCACTGCATTTTGTACACACAACATTAAAGTTGATCTTGAACTTCATGTTCTTTACATTACAAGTCATCAGCAATGCCTTATTTTTTACAGAACTGACACCCACTACAGTGACTTCGGTTTTTCCCAAACTTAACCGATACAGTTAGTCTCATCTCACTAAAATGGCTTAAAGTCAGATCAGCGCCCCTGTTTATAAAGCATCTTAGAGTAGGAAAACAATCCTACATGACTCAAAAATCTCAGAGTGGCTCAAATCTGGTCCCACTCTTAGGATTAGAAGTAAGAGCATTACATCAGTTTATCTAATTTAGTAAACTAGTGAAAACTTCACCAGGCTTTTAGGAGAGCTATTGGGCTGTTTTAAGTCACTAGGAGCTGCCAGATGATGGCATTCACGTAGAGATGGGCACACACATTGTGGGAAAGGCAGAATTCTTTGGAAAAGCGGGACAGCAATGAACTTTGAAAGTGACGGAATATTATTGGTAACAAATTCTCTATGTCACATAATCGCTCCAGCTATGCAAACAAAAGTGTTGCCAACATTACGTTTTTTGGCCACAGTGAATATTCAAGCTTTGCAATAAAAATGATCTGGATATGTCATAACAAACTATTTAGCAAATTGTGCGCCAGACTTTGAATGTGAAATAGTATGCAGATTTATACATTTGCCCACCACTATGAATAAGGTAACTGTAAGCCACTAGGGGGCGTACTGTCGCCCTAAGCCCCGACACAGACAGGCAGGACACCAGTTCAACTCAACACCCATGTTTATTTATAGCTTTGTGCACAAAATACGAACACCACACCAATATAGAGTCCCTTCTTGTCGCCAGTCCTCTTCAGACTTTGTCTCCTTCCTCCCGGAATCTGGCCCCCCAATGGAGTGAGGCAGATCCTCTTATTCAGGTCCCAGGAGTGCTCCAGGTGGCTCATCAGTATTACCTGGAATCACCAAACTCCAGTTCCCGACATGCCCTGTGGGAATCCGTGGTTCCACAGCCGCCCAGGAGGGCTGCCCTCTAGTGTCCCAGGGGAGGTATTGCCTCATTATTGCCCTCTTTCTCCTGGTCCTTCCACTCTGCTGGCGTCCCGGCCAGGTAGTGGCCGTGGCCGCCCATTACATAATATTAAAGCAAGCTACATTCATGCAAGTGACTGGTCTTCCTGGAGATACTGGTGTGACTGACAAAAAGATCGTCATACATAAAGATCATCGCCCAGTTGTGGATGAGCACACATATATGAATCACAAGCGATATCACAGTATCAATGATGGTCATGGATGTAAACTGTATTGTAAAGGGTTGCGCACGAAAAACCGAACCATCTCCGACCGGTTGGCTCGAGCTATTTATACAGGCGGGTGCTGTTGCGATCGCTGAGCCTCGTTGTCGCGACGGGGTCAGCAGCTCCATCTGTGCATTAGTAAGGAAGCTGTGAGCCAGTGGGTACAGACGTGCGTAAAAGAGATCCAGAAGATGTGTTTACCAGTTCTTTTAAGGAAACGTGGGACATTTTCGCACAGAAGTTTCCTGGCGTAAATCTACCAGCAAAGAGCAGTATTCATGAGTTGGTGAAGAAGTGGCGTAAGACTGGGTCAGTTGCAAACTGCAAAAAGAATCGGGCCCCGTTGCTTGTTTCATGTACAGGCTAAGAAACATACATTGACATTGGAGTCGGAGTTAGTTCGGTCTTTCGTGCGCCACCCTGTAGTATCCAGCAGATTACCCAGAACACATGTGGAGGTGGGTGGGTGATTGACAATGAGCACCTGGAACATTTGCACTACACCTTTCAAGTCTGGGAAGGTTCAAGAAGGTAGGCGGAGACTCCTGGGATACTGGAAAAATAGAGCCTTGCAAAAGATAAATTTGGGGAATCATGAAGAAAGGCATGGCATGCAACTTTGGAAGACAAATGGGAACACTGGATGACTGAATGAGACTTCAGAAACGTTTATTATGTATCCAAAGAAAGTTACAATATTTGAGATACCATTGGTTATATTTCTTCTGTTTTTCGCAATTGGAGCATGGGTGGGTGAAGTGACTTCCACAGGAGTCACACAACTTCAGTGATGGGATTTAAACCCAGAACCTCATGGTTTGAAGTCCAAAGTCTTAACCACTGCACCACACTGCTGGAATAGCTGTGGTTAGTTCCAGTAACTGTTAAAATTAATGACGAGTTTCCCTAGGCCTAAACAGCAGGAAGATGATTCTTTGGAAAGAATGGCTATAGACAGGACCATCTTAACAGCATCACAGACCCAAGGATTCTCCGAGGAGACACAGTACCAAAGGAGTCCAGTCTTCGTCTCAGGTCTTTGGATAGCATATATCCATGTCTCGCAACCATATAGCAAGACAGGTAGCACCAGGACTCTAAAGACTTTGTTCTTTTGCAGTGCCCTGCAAAATATGCCCTTTCCAGTGACCTCATGACCCTCCATGCTCTCCCAATTCATCTACTGACTTCATTGGTAGAGTCACCAGAGACATGAATGTTGCTGCTGAGGTAAGTAAACCTCTCGACCAGCTTGACACTGTATCTGCAGACAAACACAAAGCTGATGGTTGTGCCTAAGAGGTCATTAAAGTACTTGATCTTGGTTTTTATCAGGACACTCGCAAGCCCAGACACTCAGACTCCTCGCTCAGTGTCTCAAGAGCCCTAGTCATAGCCTGCATTGATCTGTGAAGATCACAGCATCGTCGGCAAAGTCGAGATCAGTGAATCTTTCTTTGCCAACAGATGTCCCACAGCTGCTGGACCCCACGACCTTGCCCAACACCCAGACCATGCAAGCAATGCTTGCCAAGCATTAAACAGAGTAGGAGCAAAAACACAACCCTGATGAATCTCAGAATCAACTGGGAAAAACATAGAGGTTTGGCCTCCACTCTGCACAGCACTCACAGTACCAGTATAAAGGTTGGCCATGATATCCAGCAACCTTGCAAGGATCTTGCAAAGTCTCAGGATGTCCGATAGGGAAGCTCGATTAACACAGTCAAATGCTTTATGAAAATCAACAAAGGCTGCAAAGAAACTCTGATGATATTCACGTTTGTGCTCCATGAGACTCCTCAGTACCAGGATGCGGTCGATGGTAGACTTCTTAGGCATAAAACCAGACTGCTCCGGTCGCTGGTAGGTGAGCAAGTGATCACGGATCTTATTGAGGATGACCCTAGCAAGGACCTTACCCTGCACCGAGACCAGTGTTAACCCCCTGTAGTTGCCACAATCCAGGCGATCACCCTTTCATTTCCAGATAGGGACGATAAGTCCCGTTTTCCAGTCAGTTGGGATGATGCCAGTCTCCAAAATGGAAGCAAAGATTGCTTGCAATGCCAGGAGGACAGACTTACCACCAGCCTGGAGAAGTTCACCCCGGATACCACAGATCCCTGCAGCCTTCCCTGCCCACCTGTGCAATCCCAGTGAAATTGGGTGGTTCACAGCTAATTGTAGGATCAGCCTTAAGAACCGTGGACCCAGAGATATTCAACGTCCTATCCAGAGGATCAGCTTTGAACAACTGCTCAAAGTAGCCAGCCCAGATAACTACAAAACCTCATCATTAGTGCAACTTTGTGGCTCAGGGTGCCATAAACCCGTGATGTCATTCATTCTGAAATGTGAACTCCTACTCCACACTGGGAGTCAGCGTAGGATGCTTCATAACTATGTTTAATTTCCTTTTCCGGGGTATGACAAATCTTATCCTAGTCCGACTTTTAGTGCAATTCTAAGAAGCTTGATAAATATGGGCACTGAAGCAGGATCACTTATTTCCATTAAGTAATACGGTTCAGGGTTAGGAGGATACATATGGGAGTTAATAAATTGAAAACACTCATTGAAAGCAACAAATAAAGAAAAAGTAGTAAACCACACAAGAAGGGCTGCCTGGAAGGGTGATGTGATTCTCAAGTCTGAGCAGTTAAACGTTGTGGTTCATTTCATCAAAACTGTGCTTAAATCTAAACACATACTGATGGTGCCATTTCTGGCCTAGGAGAAAATTAGATTATCATTTACAACACAAGTTTAGGCTGTGAAATTTATGAAACCTTGACTGGTTGTGTTTTTCTTAAGTTTTGTAATGACAATTCTTTCTAGAAGTGATCCAAACTTCTTAACAAAATTCAAATGTAAACCGAATGTCTCTCATAAAAAACTAACAGTGTCCAGTTTGAAGGAATCAGGAATAACGCTGTTCAGGCCTTAGTGATATTCAGTATGGAGTTTGCAACTAGTGAATAAGCTAACTGGCCCTGTGTCTAAGGGAGGGGGACAATCATGGGGTGGTGGGAGTGTAGGACTCATTAAAGAAATTAATAGCAGAATTTCCTGCTCTGTCATTAACTTCAAATTACTGAGGCAAGTGCAAGAGGTGACATGTTGTAATTCTGTAGTGCTGACTGCTTAGCCTACACGTCTGTACTAATCCAGCCATACATTGTCACGTTTTCTTTTACAGGATCTTAGGAAGCTGGAATCTGTCTCTGCAACATCAAGGGGAAGGCAGGAACTAACTCCATGCCAGCACCCACACACACTAAGCAAATTCAGAAATGCCAATCAGTCTAATCTGCCCACATCATTTGGGAAGTGGAGTTTCTGGAGGGAGCCTGTTTGCTCCCAAGCTCTGGAGGCAAAGCCTGTGGTTCACGGAGTTGCTATCCTCAACTATAGCTGAATACAAATCTTTTGCATAGATTTGTATCATCCATGCAAAATAAGCAATATTTTTCTTTTGTGTATACCACATATTGCTGGGAAAATACATATCCATGAAGTGCACATATTACTTAAAGAACAATGCATACCTGACACATAAAACACAAATATTTTTAAGCTGCAGCCACAATCAAGGGCGCCAACTGGTAAACAATCTAAAAGCCAAGCATTCCTATGTGCGGTCCCAGAACCTTGAAATGGCCATATCTGTAACATAACATGCAGGTCAAAATGTACCGTAAATCATCAGAAGCGTCAAAGATTTTAACATTGAGGATTAACCGAGGATTCAGTCAAAAGTACAAAGAACAAGTACTGGAAAGAAGCATTTTTCACAATTTACCTCCATTAGCAAATGCAAAACCCCAAAACTTACAACAACATGCGGCCCACCACAATGCCACAGAGCATGGGGGGTCAGTCTGATATGCTGGAGGGCCGCAACAGATGCAGATTTCCAGTCCTGTCCGTTTCTTAATTTAGACTGTTGCTAACAGAATGCTCTTTTTTTGCTTCCATTTTTAACCTCCTTAGCATTACATTTTTTCTCAAAAAAACATGTAAAAAACATTGTATTTTTTGGCCTGAAAAATTACATTTTTATTAATTCTAATCTTTCTACTGTAAAACGTGCAAAACACTAAAAGCACACAGTCAGAAGTGTAAAATGTATAATAATCAAGTTAAGTTGGGGAGCATGCACTGGTATAGTACGTTGCCGCACCCACCATATGACGAAACAGCTCGGGATCCCGGTTGGCAAACCCCCCAGGCAGACACCCTCCGGAAATGACCCTCTATCTGCCAAAGCAAGGTGTTACGTGGGCGACCCCTTGGCCTTGTCCAGCCACTCAGATCCCCAATAATGAGGATCTTACGAGATGGATCACCCTCTGCGAATCACGCCACATGGCTGTACTGCTGTAACTGACGCTCCCTCACAATCCAGGTAATGTGCCTCATTCGGGACTCCATGAGCAACCGCTCATTCGACACAAAGTCAAACCAACAGTACCCAAGGTTTCTCCAAAGAGACGCAGTACCAAAGGAGTCCAGTCTTTGGTATAATAATGATACAAATAATAATACCATATAAACTGTCAAAATATGTCTTTTGTGTGGTATATTTTTGAACCATAAAATTGCTTAGGTGTACGGTCATTGACCCGACACTGTTCAGCATAACGGTTCCTCTCAAAAACAACTCTTTCGATCACTTTAACATGATATAACTACAAGTAAGTAAGTGGATCTTGGCTATCAACGTTCACTTTTATTCCTGGCTGCCCCACAAAATCAAAACGAGGTGGTGCTGGATTATTTGAAGCAGGGTCAACAGAAACCCAAACGCAAGCGTCACTTTCGGATTCACGAGAATCACCTTCAGTTTCACTCTCTGTTTCAATGTCACTGCCTGAAGACCAATTCCCTTTGTCATCACTGCTGATGAGAGGCTCCTCAACATCACTGCTCATATCGCTTTCAAGAGCGTGCAACACCTGGACTGCCGAAAAATGTTTCATACGAGATGCCATCATGAGGCTAGGAGAAGACACGTCTACACTGTTAATAATAATAATAATAATAATTCTTTCTTTACATTTATATAGTGCTTTTCTCACTACTCAAAGCGGTCTCCACACAGGGTGGACCCGGGAAGCGAACCCACAATATCCTTACTGCAAAGCAGCAGCACTACCACTGCGCCACCTGTAAGTAAGCGGGTAAAGCTCGGGCCTGGCGCTTACATAAGACACACCAATACCATTGCCTGAGTAACCCTCAGGACTAATGCTGTTGGCACTGTTTCCATAACCCAAGTACCTGCTAGTACTTTTACAGCCCAATACCATTGCCGAGAGATACTTGGGACTAACGCTTGTAGCACTGTTTTTACAACCCAAGTGATGCATGGGTCTAATGCTGCAGTGTTTCATTGACTTGCTTCACATTCAGAACCTTTCATTATTTCGGTTTACTAAAACTAATATCCAAACAATAATGAGTTGTAAAGAGGGCTGAGATGCTTCACTCAATCAGAATATGGAACCAATGTAGGAAGTATTTTATGATAGAGAAGCTTTTATCTGTGGCACCTCTGCACGAGAATCACCTTTTTCCACCATGTCAAAGGTATGCAGTGTTTAATGCCTGGAAAACATTTGGGATTAAATCACTTAGAGATCTGTACATAGACAACATCTCTGCATCCTACGAACAATTACAGTCCAAGTGCAACTTTCCAGCAACACATTTCTTTCACTAGCTTCAAATTTGAAACTTTGTTAAACAGAACCTGCCCAATTTTCCTCACCTCCCACCCACCTCTATGCTGGAAAAAATACTGATCAGTCTCGAGGACTCAGACAGCATTTCTGCAATATATAAAACCATTTTACAGTCCCTCCCTTTCAAAGATCCAAGAGGACAGTGGGAAAAGGATCTCTCAGTCAACATCTCAGCAACAATGCAGAGAATTCACTCGAGCTCCATATGCGCAAAGCACACAATTATTTAATTCAAAATCATCTGTCGAGCACATCTGTCTCATTTAGAATTGTCCAAAATGTTTCCAGGGCAAGATCCAACCTGCGAACGTTGCAATCAAGTTCCAGCCTCACTGGGTCACATGTTTTGGGCCTGCACCAAATTAACATCATTCTGGACCAAAATCTTTAAAGGCCTATCAGACAGCCTTGGTGTCACAAAACCTCCTAACCCACTAACAGCTGTGTTTGGGGTACGTCCAGATGGGCTTAAAGTGTAGAAGGACAAACAAACTAATTACCATTACTACACTATTGGCACATAGACTTGCTCAACTAGAAGAATCCTAACTCACCTGTTCTAAGTCAGTGGGTAACTGATGTTAAATACTATTTGAAACTGGAAAAAAATCAAATTCTCACTTAGAGGATCTGTGCAGAACTTTTTCAAAACCTGGCAGGATCTAATCAGTAGCATATTAGAATAAGCTGCTATTGAAGAAGCAGGTTCTCTCCCCTCTTTTACTCCATTTATCTTTATTCATTTATCATTTTATCTATTTACTTATTTTTACTAGCATAAAGTGTTACTCTGCTGGCCTAGCCCTCTTTCTCAGGGGTGGGGGTTGATTTGTTTCGAACTTTTTTGTTAAACTTGACTTGTGTATGGAATGTTATTTGATTTTAATAAAATCAATAAAATTAAAAAAAAAAAAAGTAAAGAGGGCCGAGAGATAACCATCCATCTGTGGAGTCACAGGCTATGTCCACACTACCCAGTTTTCATTTAAATATGGCATTTTAAAACAAAGCCAATCTCTGTCCATACTAGTGTTTTTACATCATTTACAAAAGTCCACACGAAAACAACAGAGTGTAACTGTAGCCTGCAATAGGAATGACGTTGTTTATGTAAAGTCACTAAATGCCCACCTACTGTCCAGATACACCATGGTTAGGATTAGGATTGTGAGAGGATTATCTGACCCAGAGGGTGTTTCATGACTGACATGATGGGAGTTCCATGATGCTGAAGGCGTTACGTGACCCACAACATACTTATTGCAGGCTGCAGTTCGACCTACTGTATCTCCACTAAAACAACCAGAAATGCATGTAACATAGGCGTTCACCTACATTGGGCATGAACGCAATGAGCAGAAAAACTCCTGAAGGGAAAGTCTAATGAAAAATTGCGCACCTCGTGGAAATCAGACTCTGATTTATGTGCTTTCAAAATAATCAGTGCAGCGCATTCACAACATAGAAAAAAACAAATTCTTTAACAAGCCACAGTGAACTGCCTCTGTGTCACGTTAATGGACTGATTAAAGTTAAAAGTAATCGTCTTCAGAAGCGACAACACCAGTCTCGCCATTAAATTAAAAAAAAGGGATCGATGTCCATTAGTGAAAGTATTGATTATAAGCAGTCCACAGCAATCGAAGTGCACCTTGAACCCAACAACATTTGTAAAACTAATTGAATAAAGAAAATAAATAAATAAATGTGTGCATGCATGTGTCTATACTATTAGTCAAATATTTTAGAACACCACAATTTTTCCAGTTTTTCTTCAAATTTAATCAGCTCAAATGCAATAAATGACCTAAAATGGTGAAAAGGTAAGCAGAGGATTAAAGTTCAAGTTTAGGCAAACAAAAACTAAAAAAAAAACCAGAAATTTTAGAATATTACAAATTGTCCTTCTTCAGGGAGCAACTAATAGGTTACAACCTACAGATGGTCTGCAGCAATTCAAGCAAATGAAGCCTCGCAAGTTGAAGCAAACAATTTGCACAGGTGTCCCAACTTCTGTTCATTACTTACTAAAGCAGAGTTGGAGCAGACTGTGTTACGTACTACACCCTCTGAAGTACTACTTGGACAATATTCCAGTGATAATGGCAAGAAAATGACAATTAATTAATGAAATGAGACCAAACATTATTGGCCTTAGAAGTGTAGGCCCTTAATTTAGAGAAATTGCAAAACTGATTGATTGCAAATCAAAGTGTCAGTGAGTCCAGTGGTGTTCTACACACCCAAAGGCCATTGGAAACTGGAAGACACTTTGATAGGAAGAGATCTGGCAGAGCCAAAGTCACAAGCCATTCAGAAGACAAGTTTCTGAGGGTCACCAGCTTGTGGGATGGGCGCCTCAACAGCACAACAGCTACAAGCACAGCTTAACAGTGCAGGTCAAAAAAAGCAAGTTACAGTGAAGAGGAGACTTTGTGCTGCAGGTCTGATGAGGTGAGTGGCGGTAAGCAGGTCATTCCTTAAAGGACAAAATCGGGCCTTGAAATACCGGCTGTGGATGACTGCAGACTGGAAGAAAGTCTTATGGCCTGATGAATCAAAATTTGAAATCTTTGATTCATCATGCAGGGTGTTTGTAACCACTGAGTTGGTGAAAGGATGGATGCTCAGTGTGTGACACCAGCTGTCAAACATGGAGGAGGAAGTGTGATGGTCTGGAGTTCTTTTGCTGGAGGTGGTGAATTTCACAGAGTGACTGGCATTCTGAATCAAAACGGTTGCCACAGTATTTTGCAGCACCACACAATACCCTTTGGTCTGCGTCTGTTAGGTCAGGGGCTCATCGTACAGCAAGGCAAAGATGTAAAACATACCTCCAGGCTATGGCAGGAGGAGGAGGTTAGGAGCACACGCTGATACACCGCATTGCCGCACCCACCACATGACAAACAAACTCAGGATTCCAGATTAGGACCTGAGTGCAGCCATGCAATGGGTGACACCTCAGCACCACACAAGTTCAGAGAGCTACCTTTAAAGCAGGGGTCTCCAACTCCACTCCTGGAGAGCTACTGTGGCTGCAGGTTTTCATTCTAACCCTTTTCTTAATTAGTGACCAGATTTTGCTAATAATTAACTCTTTGCCTTAATTTTAATTGATGCACAACTTAAGACTCAGGACCCTTAATTATTTCTTTTTTCCTTAATTAGCAAACAAACAACATCAAGACACAAAATGAACCAACACATAAACAACAACCTGCGTCCATCACACAATAACTGAAAATAAAGAAAGGTGAAGGCCTCAGTAATGTTGATCTGCTCAGGTTCACAAAACATTTTGACAGCACTCTTAAAGAAAATCAACAGTTTTAGAAATGTCTGCCATGGCAGGATGAGCGCCATGGAATTAAATAACGGGTTTAAATAGCAACGAGAATTGGCTTCAAATTAAGAAACTGAATGAAGTGAAGCTGGTTGGAGTTTGAGGCCCCAGCTTAGTTGGTCATCTGTTGGCTCACTTCACATCAAATGTATGTTTAGGTGCTGTTTAAGGAAAAAAGAATCAATTCAGCGGTCAGAGCCTCAAGAAAAGTCAATTAAAATAAAGGGAAATAGTTAATTAGCAGCAAAAACTGGTCACAAATTAAGAAAAGAGTTAGAATGAAAACTGGCAGCCACAGTAGCTCTCCAGGACTGGAGTTAGAAAAGAACATGGACTGGGCAGCACAGTCTCCAGACTTAAACCCCATTGAGTTAGTCTGAGATGAACTGGACAGAAGGGTGAAAGGAAAGCAAAGTACAAGTGCAACACATTTGTGGGAACTTCTGCAACAGCATTGGGAAGATCTTTCTGACCAATATTTGAATTCCCTTCCAGAAAGAAAGCCACGTGTGTGACTGGCTGTTATATCAGCAGAAGATGACTACTTTGGTGAATCCAAAATGTGAATAAAATTTTGTACACTTAATGATTCTTTGACTTATTTTTATTTGCCCTTGCTTATTTGTTCATGAAACATTAAGACATTAGGTCACAGGTGTCGAACTCTGGTCCTCGAGGGCCACGGTGGCTGCATGTTTTCATTCTAACCATCTTCTTCATTAGTGAGCCATTTTTACTGCTAATTCACTTCTCTTGCTTTAGTTTTAATTAACTTGACTCAGGCCCCTTAATTGTCTCTTTTTCCTTAATTAGTAGCCAAACAATAATGAGACATCAAACAAGCCACCATATGACCAGCTCACCTGTGCCCAACACACAAATCTGAAAATAAATAAAGGTGAAGGTATCAGTAAGGTTGGTCTCTTAGGTCACCAAAACATTTTGACAGTGTTCTTAGAAAAAACAGAAAAATCAACAGATTTGGAAATGTCTGCTGTGGCAGAATGAGAGCAGCAACAAGCCATTGAATTAAATAACGGGCTTAATTAACATCAAGAATCAACTTCTCATTAAGAGACTGTTTGGAGTGAAATTGGTTAGAGTTTGAAATCCCAGTTTAGCTGGTCATCTATTGGCTGTTTCACGTCTCATTTCTGTTTGGCTGCCATTTAATGAAGAAACAAATCAATTCAGAGGACTAAATCCTTAAAAACAGGGCTATTGAAATGAAGGGAAAAGGAGTTAACTAGCAGTAAAAACTACTCACTGATTAGGAAAAGGGTTAGAATGAAAACCTGTAGCCACTGCGGCCCTCCAGGCCCGGAGTTCAACACCCCTTGATTAGGTACTTGTGTACTAAACGGACCCTTTTCTGTTATCGTGACGCAAATCGGATTTTCATTTTTAACATTAGGCACCCAAAGGGGACATTAACTTTAGGGACCTATAGGCAACTATGCTCCACCCCCACCAACTTTAAGGTTAGTATTTGTGGTTGGGATAGGTCAGTCTAATAATTTAAACTACAAAAATTATGCAAACGGGGCGTCTCCCCCACAGAGCCCAACACTAGAATGGGTAGGAACTGCCATCCGTTTTAGTACACAAGTATCAGACATTAAACTGCATGCATTTCCATAAAAACTGAAAATACTGAGGTGTTCCAAAATTTTTTGACCGGCGAGAATATGCATTTCTTGGGTTCGCAGTGAAGCAAAAATTAAACTTTGAAAAGAACACATTTCTTTCTTATTCTACAAAGACTTTCCAAAGTTGCCAAGACAAAAGTATTGGAACCCTTCTGAGGTTATAAGAAATAATTCTCTTGTAGGGATCCTTCAAGCAGACTCGTGACTTTTAGTGACTATCAAAGGCATCTTCTGTGCTTTAATCGCTCATTATTAAGTCAGAACTCCCTCCTCCATTTTGTGTCACAGCAAAAACAGGAACGAGAAGGAAGTTGGAGATAACAGCCAAGCATGATCAACATAAATGTGTGAAGCCCATCCACAAAGAACTGCAAGATCAGGTGACCACCGCTGCAAATATTATCAAGACGTTTAAGACCCACGCGACTGTAGCCAACATCCCTGGATGTGGCCTCACAATGAAAACTAACCCAAGGTTCAAGAGAAAGACTTTTTGAATGGTGAAGAAAGAACAAAGGAACACTTCAAAAAAAGTCCAGGCTGACCTTCAGACTCCAGATGTCTGGTTGAAAGTGGGCTCCATGTTAGAAGATCTGGAAAGACCCCACACTTAATAATACATTTTATTCATATAGCACCTTTCCTGTGCTCAAGGTGCTATATAAAGCTCCTGAATATGTCACAATGCATGTTGACAGGCCACAGTCCTTCTGAGAGAATATCTTCTCAACAGACAGAACAAAACGAGCGCTTTTTGGTAAATCACTTCAACTCTGTGTTCACAATAAGAAATAAAGATTTCAAAGAACAGAACAAAATCCATTCCATGAAATATACAGGAGTCTCAGTGAGGTTTTTCCGTCTCATTGAAACTGTGTGGGACACAATAAAATCAGAAGACAACCAGAGCATTTAGAGTTGAAATATACAGCCCAGTGACGGAAGGCTACGTCCCAATCATTGGTCAAGGGTCCTCCAGCTGGATAACGACCCAAGAATGGAGGGGAAGAAACATCAACAGGCCTGCTATGAGTTCTGAGCAACTTGAACAACCGTGCAAAAAGCTGAAAGTCACAAATTGGAAGAAGGAACCCACCAAGCCTGAGACAACTTAAGAAGAGAGGAGGATGGGGAGAAATGTCATTCTGGGCTACAGCAAGTGCTTCATGGCAGTTACTGTCTCCACAAGGCTGGGCCATGAAATACTATGTTCACAAATACAAATATTTCTGTGCATGCCATTTTTATTTAATTATTTAAAATAAAATGTTTGGTTATAAATCAGAAGCAAAGTTTCTGTTCTGCTCAATGTGATATAAAGAATTGTGTAGGCCAAACACTTTTCTGTGAGTTTCAGCTTAGCTCTTTAAGTGAAAGAGTCTCAATATAGTACTAAGAAAAGCGCTATATAAATGTAATGAATTATTATTATTATTATGAACCGTGTCTCCAAAATAACGCACGTAGTGTTAAAGTGTTTTGGTTTTTATACTTCTGAGGGTTAATATAACACACGGTATGTGGGGTTCATTCATGGACGGGATGCCATTACCATGCTAACTGATGCTTGCCTGCTTCTTGTATGTTGCTGTACACTTGTCTGGTTTTGGTACTGGAAGTCTCTTTGAGACACGCAAGTAAGACATCCATTGTACAATGTGCAATGTTAGCGCTGGCAGTTAAACAGAACAGCTAGTCTTTGAAAACGTGAAGAAAGCACACATGCTACCAAGTTGCTGTCCCTTTCGGATATGAAGTCACTCCCCCACTAGTTTCCGAAGTTTTTGCAAAAATGAGCTGCAATCGGGTTATTTAGATATTACACCTTGATGTTTTTCTTAGGGAAATTTCAGTCACCAAGAAAGTTAAAATATGCGTGTGTGCCAACAAGCATGGGGGAGGGAGTGTCTGTTTTAATAATAACGCTCATTTATGACTAAAGCAGGCAATGCCGCCTCGCCTCTCCTCCACTCTTTCACTTTTCACCGAGTCCCTATCGGCCAGTCTGCACTCTTACAATTAAGATGCGATTTTCCAGTTTTAAACTCCCAGCTCGCGCTTTTTTTTTTTGCTTTGCTAAGGATCGCACTTTTTATTCTCATTATTTTGCTCAAGTACTTTTCGACACCAACGATCGCGCTGTTATTCTCTCCCATTTCTGTTGCACAGTGTACGACCCGACTTTAAAAAAAAAAAGAGAGAGAGAGAAGGAAATCGCACTTACAGCGATGGGGCGTCCAGGCTCAGTCCACGCGAGAAGTCCGTTCTTTCAGTCCAGGGCTCCGAGGCTCGGGCTTCTGGCAGCTCCGAGGCTCCGCCTTTCCGCGTTTGAGAAGTGCGCCTTATCCGCACCTCGCAGATCTGCGGCGCTGCACAGATAAGTAGCTGGCGAGTTTCCGCGTATGACTGCGCACCTCATTGGACATCCCGAGTGTATGCAGAGGGCTCGAGGCACTAAGTGAAAATAAAATCAAAGAACCAATGAAGTGCCATCTCCACCTGATTGTTGTGCCAGCATATCAGTGCTTGCCGAGGAAATGACCTTGGTCGATATTTGAAAATCTGTCGTTGATACCGAGGAATGAAAGAGCAAGCAAGAGTGGTTATGCTTGCCCTCCGCGACCTTGCTCAGGATTAAGCGGACTTAAAAGATGGTATGGTATGGTTATCTAGATAAGGGACTGTGCTGTGCTGTGGTGGATATGGCGCACTTTGACTTCATTTGAAAACCGCAAAAAGGAAGGCAATATGATAACCAAAAGTGCGTCTGGCTGGGCTTGAGGAGCGACACTGCCTGAGAAAAGATGCCAGTCATCCATCCATCCATTTTCTTACCTGATTTTTTCATTTTGGGTCAGTTGCATTTCAGTTCAATTCAATTTCGACCCAAGAGTAAAGTTAGGCTTGCCTGCAGGCTTTACAAACAACACAGCTAGGAACTGTATAATACGGCAGTGAGCATATTATGTATGCTAAAATACTAAATCAAACATATTACGCATAAAAAATTAAATAGACATTTAGACTTGACTAATGATTGATGCCCATAATTTAAACCTGTGGACGTTTATTAGAAATGAACCTTTAGATCGGTGATTCCCAACGTGGGGTGCACGCCCCACTGGGGGGCAGTTAGATTTCTTAGGGGGGCAATTCGAGAATTTTGGTACGTTAAACAATTTATAAAATGAACAAATAGAAATTCACTGTTAAAAATTATAGAAAAAAATAATTTTTATTTTTTACAGACATTTATCTATATATATAAAATTGTTTTCGCGTTTGAAACGGAAATTACGTATGACCACGCGATATGGAAATTACGTATGAAACGGAAATTAAGTTTGACCACGTGATATGGAAATTACGTATGACCACCATCGAAGCAGCACTCTGTTTGTAAATTACCCTGCACGACTACTTACTGTCCCTTAAGGTGAGTTCGGGTCACTAAACCCCCACAACATTCAAAGTTCCTTTTGTGATGAATTATTTTAAGAAGTACATCACAGGCACGTAGTGCAAGGTTGTCATGCAGAAATTTAGACGATCACATAGAAAATGTAATTTCTATACCACAGCGGTCGTGTAGCGCCTTTCAAAAGGGATCTACTACCGAGAGATAATCCAAATACATTTTAGCTGCTGTTAGTGCTACTTACCTGTTGTGTTATAGCGCCTTTAAAATGTAGTTTACCCCAAACCACTCCAGTAGTGCTTAGTATATCTTTACTTCTTAAATGTTAATGTTTTACTGTTTTATAACTTATAGACTACATTTTAATTTTTTCCCTTGCACTCAGTGAGTGAAGCCACTGGGTAATCAACTAGTATATTTATATAAACATAGAAGAATGGTGAAGAACCCTTTAATTTATGATTTTACAACCGGCTTGGGTTTTTCTACTTAGAAATCGGTTTTACCATTAAAACAATATGAATTGTAACAATGATTAAAAAATTGTGCAATATAACAAAAATATAAAATGATCAAAATATTACAGAAAAACTTGTCATTAAAGTTATTTTATATTTATAAACATCACGTCTCATATGTTTTCAAAACTGTATTTGCTGTATTTTCATATTACTTCATATTATATTTTTTTTTTAACAATTTCTTAGTGATTTCTTTGTCGGTACTTCAACTATCCTTTCCCTGTTTTGTTTCCATGTTCTTTGGAAGCTTGTTTAGGCCAAATGAATGACATTATGGGCCTCCTCCACGTGAGTAGGAGTTCACTTTTTGAATAGGTAAGAATAAGAATAAGGGATATGTTACAGTGGGAGACCTCATGATTTTAGAGAGGCCTAGGTGGGGCATGGCCAAAAAAAAGTTGTGAACCACTGCTTTAGATGCTTCCTTGTGACTTAGGATAAAAGAGCATTTGAGCCAGCTGCTTTTTATTCTTGGAACCCTGAACCTGTGACCTGATGGCAAGAACCAGAGCTGAGAATGTAGTGGACTGTCTGACAGACCACACTCAGCTTCCCAGAATACTTTCTTACTATACAAGTCTGTTAGATTTGAATGTTGAAATCCTGTTATATATTTATTTTTTACTCCATTTTACAATTTGATTTATTTTGTTTTTGTTGCCGACATTAATATTTATAAACCAGGCCAGCAGAACATAAGCAAAGACAGACTCAATACCTTATTTATAAGAGAATGACATAATGGTGGGGACTTGCACTAAAAAGACTCCTTTTCTTTAGACAGTCGGGGGGCTGCTGTCCCTTTTTACAGACAGCTTCTATCTTTTTATTAAAATTCAGGTTTGAGTCTCTAATTGTCCCCAGATATTTATAACAGTCAACAATCTCCACTGACTGGTCTTTGACAATTGTGTCCTGTGGGTGAAAGGCATCTCTTCCAAAAAATGGATTCTTAGTTCCTTCGTTTTTGTAATGTTTGGGTGTAGAAAAGACTCCTCACACCATTGAACAAAACCATTCACTACTGGACCAGGACTGGCTGCAATCTCATTCAGTAGGCTGACAATCACTGAGTGGCCAGCACATTTGAAGATGAACCTGTTTTCAAATTTACTGCGACCACCATTAGTGTAGAGGATGTACAAAAGGCACATCATGATGAGTCAATGAATATTCTGGCAACACTGGTTGGGGTCCGGGCCACCTAACCAGCAACATAGGCCCCCAGGAAAAGTAGCGCGCTGGGGCCCCTATTTGGACAGCAACATGCATAGGCATCAGAAACATTATGCTCCTGGGGCCCCGGGCAGTGCCCATTGTGCCCATACGTTAAGCTGGCACAGGATGAGGAGGCAGTCCTTCCGTCTATCACATGGCACATCCTTTCACACTGGTTCAAATCAGAGTTTCCAGTGAGCCCTATCTGCAAGTCTTTGAGGTGTGCCAAGGAAACCCAAACAGACATTAAGAAAATGAGCACTGCCAACGTCCTCAATTGGACTTCAGGGGTCTGGAGCTGTGAGACAGCAGTGCTAATTGCTGCACCACCAGGCTGTTTTAACGTTTCACTTTCAGTGCATTACATTTGCAGGTGTAAACCAGCTTTCAGGTGAGGAATTTTGTTGATTAATAATTCATTCATTACATTTATATAGCGCTTTTCTCAGTACTCAAAGCGCTATGCACACAGGGAGGAACCAGGAAGAGAACCCACAATCTTCCACAGTCTCCTTACTGCAAAGCAGCAGCACTACCACTGCGCCGCCTGTGAGGACATTAGCATTAAAGGAAAGATTCAATCGACATATAAACAGTGTGACCACCAGGGGGCACACCAGCTCCTCAAACCTGACACAGACAGATGCCAGGCACAAGTCCAGCACAGCACACGTTAATTTAAGTGTTGGAAAACACTTCCCGAATCGTTTCCTCCTGCACACTCCCAACACGCAGGACAAAGCACAAGAGTACAGACACTTTTCTCTGTCTTTGTCTTCCGCCTCCAATCCTCCTTTGCAAAGCTTCATCTCTCTCTTCCTCCCAACTCTGGCTCCCTGAATGCAGGCAGGTGGTCCTTTTACGTCAGGTAGCCCATCAGCATTATCTGGAAGTACTCCCAGGTGTGGTGGACACCCATAGTAGGGCTCTGCAGCTCCCCTGGTGGCTCCCTCGGAACCCAACAGGTCTGTGCCAAACTCCAACTCCCATGGAGCTCAGCAGGAATCCGGGGTGCCGCTGCAAACCAGTGGTCTGCCATCTAGCACTCTGCGGAATGCAGTGCCCTGTGCTTATCTGCTCCCCTGGTCCTTCCTTCGTGACGGCCTCCTGGCTGGGAAAAGGTCTCAGCCGTCCGTCACAACAGTTTGCACTCATTGGTCATTGTATTGGATATTCCTGTTGTTAATGCTCCTCCAAACACGCAGTCATGTTTCTGAAACTCAGACGCAGACATGTTGTTGTTTGACTAAACAACTAATTGAGTAACCAATTAGGACCACTATACTAATGACGGGTGGGACCTCCTTTTGCTCTCAAAGCAGCCCCAATTCTTCATCAGAATCAGGATTCACTTTATTGGCCAGGTGTACACTAGGAATTTGTCTTGATAGTATCAGTGCAACACACAAGGACAACACAGAATACAAAGGATAAATATAAGAAGATAAAATGTAAAATGATAAAGTGTGACACAGCATACAATGGCCATACAAACAGGAAAGAGATAGTCGAGGCAGTCAGGTGTGCATGTATACATATTGTCAGACACGTGTGCTTAGGAGGCAGTCAACAAGCCCTGAGGTGAGTGAAACATCGCGAGATGAAGGGCTGATTTACGGTACTAACACCTCTCTCTCTTTATCATCAGACCAAAAGAAGACAAATAATCCAGTATACTCACCACACTTCCACAACTTCCAGATTCCCAAGATGGCCGCCCAACGTCACTTCCACAATCAATCCCCGATGAAAACCGTCACTTCCGGTCCCCCGCTGATGACTCCCGAAGGATGATGTCACTTTCCGGTCGTCAGTTGATGATGACACTTCCATCACATCAATAACAACATCACTTCCGGTCTCCCGATGATGACGTAACTTCCGTCTAACCGTTACGATGTCACCTCCTGCCTGCCACATCATTTCCTCCAGCCGTCTTTGTTCTGCATAAAGTGCCATTTTTCTGTTGCCATTTGTCAGTTGCTTTTTTGAAGTATTTTGATTGTTTTTTGCATCTATTTTCTTTGCTTTGCCCTCTGGACAATACACGGGGTCATTCCCCAACTCTTTTTTTGTGGTGGAAAGTCTATTCATTTACGACAATAGATAATGAGTAGAAGCTCAGACCCGATCAGTCAGAATAATGGCATGTGGAAGAAAACTGTTTAGGTGACGTGCTGTTTTTGCAGTCACTGCACAAAGATGTTTGCACATGACCGGGACAGGGCATATAAAGTGAGGGTTTCAGGGAGTACAGTCACTTTACTATTATGTTAGTTCCTTTTATGTGGCCATCAACTTGGACCCATTATGTTTTTCGGAAAAAGTTTGCCAATTTGTGACAACTTTCGTCTAAGGTTTTTGTTATGTTTTGGGTTCATTTAAAATTTTCATCTTATTTTTTTCAAGACTTTTTTTATTACTCATTACTAGGGGGCTTCGCCCCCTGCTCGCTTCACTCACCAACCCCTCGGCCTGCGCTACGTGCCAGCCATTTCGCGTCTTTGCCACTTGCGTGTGTGGATTTCACTTTCACCAAACAACAAATCTAATTCACGCGGATACGCCTCTTCATTGAGAAGAAACCCCAAGGGGTATGCGAAAACTAACAAATTCTCAATACAAGAATTTGTATAAGGCAAAATAAATAAAGAACAAAAAAAAAAAAACATGACTTTTCCCTGGTGGCAACACGAATTAGACGATCTACAAGTCTCCAACTTAAATTTTAAATCCGAACAATATATTCGATCTCTGTTTGCTGTTCTGTTATTTCACCGAGTAATAGTTTCCGTTTGTTTGCGCTAATGCAATCTTTACTATTGTTTTTTTTTGAGACTTTCGAATTTTCGTACCATCATTATGTCTAACCTGCTCTACATGTGTATCGCGCCAATGTTTTTGAATTCTTTACAACATTCTATTTTGTCATCTACTCTTTGTCTTTTATTTCCGGCCCCAAGTGTGGTTAAATCTCTTGGCACAAAGTCTCATCTCGCGGGACATGAAAGTATCTCTCTGAAAAAGTCATGTCTCGTCCCAGGCTAAAATCTCGTCCCCAGATTTTTTTAATATAATAGAGAGATAAGTTCTTTGGGGAGTTAATTCCAATTCTGATCATTATTTTTGCTTTGAAGTTTCCAACACTATTTTGTTTTTGATGGCATCATGCCATTTTATAAATTTCTGTCCCTAGGGTAGTAAATGTACGTCACAACCTTTGATCTGATCAGTTAAACAGTATAAAGGTCCTTCCCATGCACTTCCTGGACATCTCAGATTGGAAATCCACTAAAGACTTTTTCTTGTTTCTTTTTAATTGTGACTTCCCATTTTAAAGTATTTTGCGTTTTTTTTTCTCTATTACATTTTAGCATTTTGGCTTCATCGTTTGGTTTAAGTGACTTCCTGATGTCGACTTTGGCTTGGTTTCTTTTTGTTTTTTTGACTACGCTTCATCGTCTCATCCCAAATCAAATCCAAACCGCCTCCTAGGCATGACACCTCAGTTTTGTGCTCTGATCTCCAGACTTTTCAGCCTCAGCCTGTTTTTAGAGTCTGGTTTGGTTTCACTTCTTTCGATCTGTGTTTGTGAATCTCTCTGTGTCCACCCAACAGTCTGCTTTTTCCCACATTTGAACTATGGACTTGTTTAAATTAATGCCATTTATTTTACTATTCATTATGCTTGATCTGCAGCCTAACTTAGTACTGAACTGTCCTTCAGTTGCACCCCTACTTCTGTGTGTACTGTAAGTCAGTATTTGGTTGGTGTGTGACTGAGAAAATTGAAACAAATCTGAGAGCACCTGCAACTGAGGGTACAGAGTAACACTAAGGGCTTGTTTATACTTCACGCTCAGAACGCGTATGCACACGCATCATGGCTGCCTTGAGTTCCCAGCGTTCATTTGACGCGCCCTCTGAACACGTCCTCAGAAGTTAACGTGATGCGTGCGCGAGTTGCAGTACCAGCAAAAAGGCAGAGGGGGGCGCAGTGTGCTAAAAGTCGGAATGTGACGTCAGAGTCCCTGTTTACGACCTACATGTGACAGTAAGCCGTTTTGAGGATCCTACAGGATCGATGTGCCTGCTTTGATGTTTGATGAATGGTTCGATGTGGTCATGCATTCGTAGTGCTTTTATATTCAAGCGTCGCATATTCCCCATCATAATGACATGATCCACTTTAAAAGTCTCACATACCATCTTCTGTGTCGTCTTTTTAAAAAATATTTTTTTGCTCCTGCACGCCATCATCAGAATGTACAGCAGCATATTTGAGCCACAGAGAAAAAAAATGACGGGCATAGTGAAAAGGTCTATTTTGTGATTAAAGTGAAAACTTCAGCTTCAATCTCAAAATGTCCACTTTAACCTCGTAGTTTATTTTGTCATTAAAGCAGACCATCGTAAATGTCATCTTAAAACCGACCCAGTTGTTAATCGCTATGTGCTTCTAGGGCTTCCTTCTGACCCGATAGCAGCAGTCGCCACACACAGGACACATTACATTTATGATATTCTAACTCTCGACTCATTTAGAATCCTTAGATTTCTACTTGATATCACTTTCATGACGAAATGCATTAAAGTATGTATGTTACATTTTACAGATAAGTCGTTAACTGCATTTAAATAATGAATACTGATAATAATTACACATGTTGTGGCAGCACAGTCTGTCTCACAGGGAGTCACGTCCCTGCTTGGAGTTTGCATGTTTTCCTGGTGGGTTTCCACAGTGTGCTCAGTTTCCTTCCAAAGACTTGAAGGTTTGGGGATTTGGTGTCGGAAAAATGACTCCAATGTATGTGTGTGCTTGTATTCACCTTGCAATGAGCTGATGCCCAGTGTAGGGATTGTTTCTGCCTCGTGCCCAATGCTTGCTGGAATGAACATCCCTGGATTGATGGATTTAATCATTAAACATCCTTTTCAGATATATTGCAGCAAGGTGTCCTGAAAATTTAATGGGTGTTCCACAACACAGCGAGGCCAAACATTTTCTCACCGTGATAATATCTCGCACTGCCACCTGGTGGAATCTTCCAGATGTACAGTACGTAAAGTATGCGTGCAAGTATAAATAGTAAAGTGCTTGAATAACAGGAGCGTTCACTGGAGCACGTGTTGCGTTGCGTGAAGTATAAACCCGGCCTAAAAGTCTCAGGTACTTCAAGCACTTAGTGCAACATGCCGTACGTACATGGGCACATGAGAGACACTATCCTGCAGGAAGCAAGCTCTGAAAAGGATTTAGGATGTAACACAACGCTTCCATCATCTAAGCAATCTGCAGAAACAATTACAAAGGCAAATAAAATATTAGGTTATATATTAAAAACTGTTCAGTATGAAGCAAGGGACATTATATATGCTTACATTATATAATGCATGAGTAAGATCACATCTGGGGTATTGTGTGCAGTTCAGGTCATCACACTACTAAAAAGATATAGCAGCACTTGAAGCTGTGCAGACGAAAGCAACCAGTTGTATCCCAGGACTTAAGGACACGTCATACTGTGACAGACTCCGAGAATAAAATCTGTTCAGCCTCAAGCAAAGGAGACTGCATTGTGGCCAAATCCAAAATTATCAGTGGTATTGATACAGTACAGTAGATCCTGAAGGTAATGGTGAATCACATTCTCGAGGACTCCAGGGGAAATTAAGGAGAAGTGCATTTAAGATTGAAGTCACAAAGCACTTCTTCATGCAAAGTGTTGTGGGTATCTGGAATAATGAAGGTGAAGCAGAAACCTTGACAGTCTTTAAGAAGAACCTGAATGAGATATTCGGAGAACTTAGCTATTAACTAAACAAACAAGCCTGACTGACTCAATGGTCTTCTCTTTTTTCGTCACATTTCTTGTGTACACTCTGTACAGGTGACAATATGACTACTACTGCAATTATTTCTGCTATCACTACTGCTACAGTATGTGCAGTTTAACACACCATTAGAAGGACAGCTCACTAACCTTGCTGCAGCACTTATTGTAAAGATTGGGGATATTAATATCTAAACAGATTTTGCACATATTTTTCTAATATTCTGATTACACATCTGTTACAATTACATGTCAAATTTCTGACTTGCATGTACTGTATAATTCAATGTATTTGTGCCTCACACATTGTGTGTTATGCTTGGATGGAGTCTGATATGTAGAAAGGTCTATGACTGGTATTTAGTCCAAGATTGATTCCTGTGTTGCACCCAGGCTATTAGTCTTATAATTGTGCCGTATACTCTTTGTATTATTTGACAGGTACTCTATAACATGTCTACGATCTGCTTCTCACAACTGAGAGGAATTGGCGGATGGTTGCTGACTGGCCGACCAACCACAGGCTTTTAACTGGTGGGTAACCTCTGTGGCGGGCAGCTGGGAGCTGTGCCCAGCCGGGACACCTAGAAGGATTGGGAGAGGGACTACGCCTCCCCCGGACCACGAGAGGGCAGCCACCCTGGTTTGTATGGGGGCCATGGGAACTGAGCATGGAAGCTTAACGCTATAGGGGCCCGTGGTCACCGCCAGGGGGCGCCCAGAAGATTGTGAAGCCCTGGACGTCAGCACTATTACCAGTCAGTATTACCAGTGCCGCAGGAAGCTCATCAGGAGGCACCTGGAGCACATCCGGGTGGAAATAAAAGGGGCCACTTCCCTCCAGTCATGAGCCGGAGTCGGGAGGAAGAGGACGAAACTCAGAGGAGAGGAGTGGAGGTGGTGAAGGAAGGCTGGAAATTGAAGAGGCCCGGACTGAGGGTGATTGGTGAAGGGGCACTGGGTTGTGTGCGGGACTATGTTCACTGTAAATAGAAATGTAAATAAGTGTGATGTGGGTTTGAACATTGGTGTCTGCCTGTCTGTGCCAGGGCTGATCTTTCCACACCACCCAAATAATCAGATTGTGATTAGACCTATATATATATATATATATATATATATATATATATATATATATATATATATATATACATATATATATATATATATATATATACATATATATATATATATATATATATATATATATATATGGAAGAGAAGGTCTGTGATACGGTTTGCATATTTGCAGTTGGAGATCCACAAAGGGAGAAAAAACGAATCACGTATCATAAAATAGTTTTATTCCTGAGCTTTCAACCCCTATCAGGGGTCTTCATCAGAGGATAATGCTTAGACTTACAAGAATCAAAGGCAATATATAGCAACACATTCAGGGGGGGGTGGGTGGAGGTGACTAAGTCCGTATGATCAAAAGGGGGGGGGGGTTTATCGTTAAATTAAAGTGCATATGTCCTTCTTAAGTTGGCATATGCTGGGTTTATGTCCAAGTGTCTGTTGATGGCATTTTCATCTGATAGCCAAGACTCGGCCAACTCTCTGGCAAGTCTAAGCATTATCCTGTGATGAAAACCCCTGATAGGGGTTGAAAGCTCAGGAATAAAACTATTTTATGATACATGATTCGTTTTTACTCCCTTTGTGGATCTCCAACTGCATATATATATATATATATATATATATATATATATATATATATATATATATATATATATATATATATATATGTGGTGGGCTGGCACCCTGCCCGGGGTTTGTTTCCTGCCTTGCACCTTGTGTTGGCTGAGTTTGGCTCCAGCAGATCCCCGTGACCCTGTAGTTAGGATATAGAATGTTGCATAATGGATGGATGGATATATATATATATATATATATTCACAGCATTCGTAGTCTGTGTCACAATCTGATTGTATGGGTGGTTACCTACCAGGTAATGCTTGTGGTTGGCCAGCAATCTGCTAACATCCGCCACGGTGCCCTCAGTTTGTGAGGAGCAGATCATAGAATGGTTGAAATAGTTTACTGTCAAATAAATGCAAAGAGTACACAACACATGTTTCGCCCTCATTCTGGGCTCATCAGCTGTACACACTCCACTGCACTCCCTCTCGGGAATCGAACCTCGGACGTCAGCGTCAGAGGCGATGCCCCTAACGTTGCGCCACTGCGTGTGGTTCGTTTATTTGACAGCTACATATATATGTATGTATATACTGTATATGCATACATACATATATTGTCATGCCTACATGTCAGAGCGACACATTCCAGGCTCATCCAAGGTGAGCAGCACCACTCCAGGACATGATTGGGGACTGTTGCTAACAGCATCGATTCTTTTTCCATTCAAATCTCATTTAAGACTGGGCTAGCCACAGGATGGAGCTCTTCCCCAAAGACAGACCCAGTTGTTATTTATTTGTGTTTATTTGAATTCATGGAAGAGTCACTGCAGCCTATGACTTTGTGTTCCTGTAATATACCATCGAGTGCTTTCTCTTTATTTTGTTTAAAACTTTCCATTATTTAAAGGGGTGGCCATGTTGGCAACACAACATATATCATTTTGCACTTGTGTTATCCTTCACCCAACCATAATATATGTATATATACAGTATATAGGATACGTGCCTCATTTTCTCCCTTTGTGGATTTCTACCTACAAATATACAAACCATATCACAGACCTTTACTTTTATACATATATATATATAAACTGCTCAAAAAAGTTAAAGGAACACTTTAAAAACATCAGATCTCAATGGGAAAAAAAATCCTGCTGGATATCTCTACCGATATGGACTGGGTAATGTGTTAGGAATGAAAGGATGCCACATTGTTTGATGGAAATGAAAATGATCAACGTACGGAGGGCTGAATTCAAAGACACCCCAAAAATCAAAGTGAAAAAATGATGCGGCAGGCAGGCTAGTCCATTTTACCGAGCATCAACTAAGAATCGTACTCAGTAGTTTGTATGGCCCTCACGTGCTTGTATGCATGCCTGACAATGTTGTGGCATGCTCATAATGAGACGACAGATGGTGACCTGGGGGATCTCCTCCTAGATCTGGACCAGGACATCACTGAGCTCCTGGACAGTCTGAGGTGCAACCTGGCGGCGTTGGATGGAATGGACCATAATGTCCCAGAGGTGTTCTATTGGATTTAGATCAGGCGAGTGTGGGGGCCAGTCAATGGTATCAATTCCGTCATCCTCCAGGAACTGCCTGCATACTCTCGCCACAAGAGGCCAGGCATTGTCGTGCGCCAGGAGGAACCCAGGACCCAGTGCACTAGCATAGGGTCTGACAATGGGTCCAAGGATTTCATCTCGATACCTAATGGCAGTCAAGGTGCCATTGTCTAGGCTGTACAGGTCTGTGCGTCCTTCCATGGATATGCCACCCCAGACCATCACTGACCGATCACCAAACCAGTCATGCTGAACGCTGTTACAGGCAGCATAAATTCTCCATGGCTTCTCCAGACCCTTTCAGGTCTGTCACAGGTGCTCAGGGTGAACCTGCTCTCATCTGTGAAAAGCATAGGGTGCCAGTGGTGGACCTGCCAATTCTGGTATTCTATGGCAAATGCCAATCGTGTTCCACGGTGCCGGGCAGTGAGCACAGGGTCCACTAGAGGACATCAGGCCCTCAGGCCACCCTCATGAAGTCTGCTTCTGATAGTTTGGTCAGAGACATTCACACCAGTGGGCTGCTGGAGGTCATTTTGTAGGCTCTGACAGTACTCATCCTGTTCCTCCTTGCCCAAAGGATCAGATACTGGTCAGTCCTGGTGATGGGTTAAGGACCTTCTACAGCCCTGTCCAGCTCTCTGAGAGTAACTGCCTGTCTCCTGGAATCTCCTTTATGTCCTTGAGACTGTGCCTGGAGACACAGCAAACCTTCTGGCAATGGCACGTATTGATGTGCCATCCAGGAGAAGTTGGACTACCTGTGCAATCTCTGTAGGGTCCAGGTATCACCTCATGCTACCAGTAGTGACCCTGACCGTAGCCAAATGCAAAACTAGTGAAAAAACAGATGAGGAGGGAAAAATGTCAGTGGCCTCCACCTGTTAAACCAGTCTTGTTTTGGGGGTCATCTCATATATATATGGTGAAAACATTGTTTTTTTATTTTTGTTTTTTTATTTTTAATATTGAAACACAAACTTGGCTATAACCTTAAATCTTTTAACTCATTAACAGAAAATAATTTCCAGTCAATATCAAATTATCATGTAATTTTTTGTCATTTGCAATTAAAATTTTAGATTTAGATAATAACTATGATCTCAAAATTAATGACATGGCTTATTGATTATTCTCATTACTTCTCTTGTTTTGGATTGGAATTTAGGATTTAAATTTTTGCCTTATACAGGTGTATATGGGAAACCTAGGCTATAATTTTCTATGTCCCAGGCTCTCACAAATATCTTTAATATCATTGAACTTTTAAAAAGAAATAAAAAAATAATGAAAATTGAAAAAACTCTAAATAAATCCAACCCTTTTCCGCCTTCATTATGAAGTCTGTCTAACCTAGTTCAGGGTGTGTGGTAGCAGAATTCAGTGGGCACCCTATTGCAGGGTACACACACACACACACACACACACCCACATCAGGCCACTTTAAAGTCACCAGTTAACTCCTGTCTTTGGGATATGGAAAGAAAATTAGAAACTCACAGAGAAAAGGCAAACTCCCTGCAGATAGTGATTAGGCCAAGATTCAAACCCACAGCCCAGGAGCTGCAGCCAAGTACATCTTCTCTTTTTGCTAAACACATTTCCTTTAGGGCGGCATGGTGGCGCAGTGGTAGCGCTGTGTGGAAGATGAATGTTCTCTTTGTTTGTACTAATCCTTGTCTAAGGAGTTAAGCAGAAGTAAGCTTTAAAAACATGCTTTGCTGAGCAAACAGAAAAATATTTGTCAAAAGAACTCAATGTCTAAGCATTCCACACTGAGACTGCCTTATCACGTTTTCCCTTAGTTTACATCTGAACGCCATAACAAAGGAGCCAAGGAATCAAGTTGCACAAGGAGCATTGAAGGGGCTCAAGGATTGTGTATAATAAAGTGTTGACTGTTGCATTTTCATAATGAATATTAAATCACGCATTCTAGGGGTATAAAAACTTTGCCCCACCCAACAAACAGTGTTCAGAAGAGCCCTGACGCTGTCAAGTAATATTGATTGCCTGTTTTTCTGAAACCTGCTCACTGTGACGATGAGAAAATAAAGCTGCTATATGACCACACCTGCTGTCTTGTCTGGTGTCTTCGTCTACAGCTGCTGCCTCGCAGTTAGGAGACCCGGGTTCGCTTCCCGGGTCCTCCCTGTGTGGAGCTTGCATGTTCTCCCCGTGTCTGTGTTGGTTTCCTCCGGGCGCTCCGGTTTCTTCCCACAGTCCAAAGACATGCAGGTTAGGTGGATTGGCGATTCTAAATTGGCCCTAGTGTGTGCTTGGTGTGTTTGTGTGTGTCCTGTGGTGGGTTGGCACCCTGTCTGGGATTGGTTCCTGCCTTGTGCCCTGTGTTGGCTGGGATTGGCTCCAGCAGACCCCTTTGACGCTGTGTTCAGATTCAGCGGGTTGGAGAATGGATAGATGGATGGACATTTCCTTTAAATTACTGTCATGTTGTATGCTTTGCAAGTCATCATCAGAGGCTCAGAACTGGTGTCCATCACCCCATTTTGCCAAGCTGATTTCACATCACTGGGAAGCCAAAGAGCCTTAGGTAGTTTCCAGGTAGGACAGCAGGGATGTACTATGATGCCCTATGATCATGAGATGTTTTAATGTGCTGTAAGACAACTCCCACCAGGTGGGGGCGCTCAAGGGCACTCACAAGAGTGAGGATTCAGGAGCTGCAGTAAAATGCAACCAAGATCCACCATATACCTTGCTGTGACTGGCAGCTGAAGGTCAACTTAGAAAGATGACATGTTATGTTATTTTGTAGCCCACTTAATGCAGACGATGGTCACATGACGGGGGCTGGAATAAACCAAACACATATTAGGGCCAATTTAGTGTTGCCAAGTGTGGTATAGCGGGTCCACAGCTTATGTCAGAAGGGCCAGTTTTTAAACTAGATAATCGCCGCACTTGTGGCTTAGCGAGGGGGCGTGGTAGTGTGTGGCCGAGCGGTTCCCGAAAAGAAAAACAGAGTGACGGATGTTGCAGGAGTGAGGAAGAAGGCAGGAAGCAGGGAGAGGATAGCTGATGCGAGAGAGCGAGCATGCTTGTGTGCGCATGCACGCGCAGGCTCGCAGGCAGCTGGACAGTTGAGACCTAGCGGGGTGTTTGGCCGACACCTTGGGCAGTCGATTGTGGTCGCTCCCACTGAGCATTCTGTGAGGAGCGGGAGTAACCAGAAGAAGGATGGCTCGTCGCGTAAGACAGCGGGAGTCAGGAGGCTTGGGAGATGGATTCCCCAGTGTGAGCATCCTGGCCGTTGGGGGAACCTAAGTCTCGGTCTGGAGAGTGCTGAACCGAAGCCAGGGATCAGGAAGCCTCCAGATCAGAGCGTAGAAAGAAGGTCAGCTGCAGGTAGGGCGACTCTCTTGTTGCAAAGCCCGATGGGAGAAGCTGGGGAGCCACCAGATAAAAAGAAGGCTTTGGTTCTTAAGAGATTGCTTCCAGCCGTTGTTTTACCCTCATTTTAAAGGATTTATTAATTTATTTTTTTTTAACCTCCACCTTTTACTCGTTTTATGGGATTATTTATTTATGGATATTTGAGGAACTGCACCTTTGTTTGGACACTGTTTTGATTATTTTGTTTTAATAAAAGCACTTGGCATTTTTACACCATCCCCTTGCTTCATTGTTATGCCTCACTGCCAAGCTCATCGGTGACATTACCGATGGTGTCAGGTTCAAGGGCTCCTGGAAACAAGATGGGAGCGTGGAGCAGAATCCCCTTCGTCACACCAAGTCACCTAACTTTCATGTCTTTGGACTTTGGGAGGAAGCTTATGCAGACATGGGGAGAACATGCAAGCTCCATGCAGAGAGGACCTGAGACATGAACCCTGGTCTCTTTACTGTAAGGCACTTCACCACTGTAATGCCCAACAAAGATGACAATGGGAGGCAAAATGATTTACACCATAAAGGGTACTCCTGTGTCATCCTCCCCTCACTGTAAAGTTTTTCTCACCTCTTGTCTCTTGATTTTCTGATATACTGACCAATGGTTGGCATTGTATGCCCTATATATGCCATATCAGTTATTCAGCTGGTATCACTTGCTCCCTAAAACTCTCGGCATCTGTTTGTTAATGACATCTTTTTGGTCCTGCTTTTGCCTTTGTTTAACTCAGGTTCGTGTGAGTTGTATTTTTTTTTTGCCCTGAATATTTTTGGCTGCCCCCCCCCCCCCCCCCAAAAAAATAGACACCTAAGACTAAATGGAATTTTGCTGTAGGCTGGTGATAAGCAAACCAGGCAGGGGATTTGATTTATCCCTACACTGGAATGGAAGGCATCAGAGATAAATTGAAGTGTCTTGGATTTTTGTTTTCTCACGTCATTGTGAAGGAAGTATAAGAAAGAACAGTAATGGTGGGAGAGTGGGTGGTGATCTGAAGGCCTGACTCATTTGGGCACAGCAATAGATGGGCAGCAGAAAGTTGGGGTTAAAGGAGCAGATGGCAGTGCAGGATGCATTAGGGTGCACCTCTGGAAAAAGGCTCATTTGTAGCAGAGAGGTGGGTGCCAGGCTGGTAAAACAGCCAGGAATCTCAGATTTAGGTCCATTAGGAAATGTCCATCAAATGAATATTTCTTTAGTATTGATTTGGCAATTAAAAGTAATAATTTATCTAAAAGGTTCCCTGCCTGGGATATGTTCCTGCCTTGTGCCCTGTGTTGGCTGGGATTGGCTCCAGGAGACCCCCGTGAAGCTGTGTTAGGATATAGCGGGTTGCATAATGACTGACTGAATTTCTCTAAAAGTTGAAAAAATCTTGCCTGAAGAAGAGGCCTGAGTTGCCTCGAAAGCTTGCATATTGTAATCTTTTTAGTTAGCCAATAAAATGTGTCATTTTGCTTGGATTTTCTCTAAAAGTGGATTAACCAAATGCGTCTTTCTTGTTTCTCACTTGGCTCTAAATTTTAGTTAGACAATTTTGCTGCCTCACAGTGAGGATACCAGGGTTTCAAGTTGGCATATTCTCCCTGTGTGTGGGTGGGTATCCTCCGGGTGCTTTGGCTTCCTCCCACACGCCAAAGACATGCAGGTTGGAGTACTTGATATTTCCAAACTGGCCCTACTTGCGTCTTATCCAGGGTTTGTGCCTGCCTTGCACCCAATGCTAGCTGGGTTAGGCTCCACCAGACCCAGGCAACCCTGGGCTAAGGTGGGTTAGAAAATGAATGACTGACTCAGGACCGTCTTAACAGCATCATAGGCCCCCCTGGGCAAAGTAGTGCATAGGGGCCCCTGTTTCGATAGCAAAACAGAAACATACATAGGCATCAGAAACATCATGGGCCCATATGCTCCTGGGGTCCCGGCCAGTGTCCATACGGTAAGATGGCCCTGACTGGACAGTGTGGTGATGCATAGGCAGGCTCTATTGTAGGCACGGAGCTGGACAGTTTGACAGAGTGACGGGCGCTCAGCAGGCTCCTATCAATTATGGAGAATCCACTGCATCCATTAAACAGGATCATCTCCAGACAGAGGAGCGGCTTCAGCGACAGACTGCTGTCACCGTCCTGCTCCACTGACAGACTGAGGAGATCGTTCTTCTATGCCACTCTTCAATTCCACCTCGGGGGGTAAACGTTAACATTATACAAAGTTATTGTCTGTTATTCCTGCATTTTTATTACTCTTTAATTTAATATTGATTTTTATCAGTATGCTGCTGCTGGAGTATGTGAATTTCCCCTTGGGATTAATAAAGTATCTATCTATCTATCTATCTATCTATCTATCTATCTATCTATCTATCTATCTATCTATCTATCTATCTATCTATCTATCTATCTATCTATCTATCTATCTATCTATCTATCTATCTATCTATCTATCTATCTATCTATCTATCTATCTACCTACCTATCTATCTACTGCTACACCACAGCTCCAAAGTTTTGCGTTCATTTCCTAACCAGGTCACCATCTGTGTACAGTTTATATGTTCTCCTTGTGTAATTAATCATGTTATCTATCTCTTGTGGAAGGCACAGTGAAACAGTGGTCGGTGGTGCTGCTGCCCCATATCTAAAGTGGCCGTGGTTTCTGGGCTGTATGAAGTGTGGACATTCTTTCGTTATCTGCGTGGGATTTCTCCATATATTCCAGTTTGTCACATCCCAAAATTTGCAGGTTTGCTTGATTGGATACTTCTCAAATGTGCAATGTGATTGACTGGAATCCCAATCAGGGTTGGTCCATACCATGTCTCCACTTGAACCCCCCAGTCATCCCGTATTATAAGTGGGTTTGAATCTAAGATTTGGGGTGGAGTGGTGGCTCTGAGGCTAAGGACCTGCGCTGGTATCCAGAAGGTTGCTGGTTCGAATCCCCGTCACTGCCAAAAAGAGATCCTACTCTGCTGGGCCCTTGAGCAAGACCCTTAACCTGTAATTGCTCCAGGGGCGCTGTACAATGGCTGACCCTGCACTCTGACCCCAAGGGGTATGCAAAAACTAACAAATTCCTAATACAAGAAATTGTATAAGGCGAAATAAAGAACAAAAAAAAAAAAGATTTCCCTTCCAGCATTATATTTTTTTAGATAATTGCCATTTTAAGTTTCCATATGTAGTAATAATAATAATAATTATTCTTTACATTTATATAGCACTTTTCTCACTACTCAAAGTGCTTTATACAATGACTGGGGAGCCAGTTCAACCACCACTACTGTGTAGCATCAGCAGGTGGCAGCCATTTTGTACCAGTACACTTACCACACATTACTTGGTGAAGGGGTGAGAGATACAATACAATACAATACAATTTATTCTTTGTATATAGCCCAAAATCACACAAGAAGTGCCGCAATGGGCTTTAACAGGCCCTGCCTCTTGACAGCCCCTCAGCCTTGACTCTCTACGAAGACAAGGAAAACTCCCAACAAAACCTTGTAGGGAAGAAAATGGAAGAAACCTTGAGAAAGGCAGTCCAAAAAGAGACCCCTTCCCAGGCAGGTTAGGCGTGCAGTGGGTGTCAAAAAGAAGGGGATCAATACAACACAATACACAGAACAAAACACAACTAATCCTCAATACAGTATAATAGTAAAATAAATATATTACAAGTACAGAGCAGAATTTAACAGTTGATGATATCACATAATATAATTTGGATTTGGATTTGGATTAGATAGTTAGCCAGTTAGAGACAGGGGATGATTAGTGGGCCAGAATGACCAGGCCATGATGGGCAATTTAGCCAGGACATTGGGATACACCCTACCCTTTATGAAGGATGCCCTTTGTCAGAACCTCGATTTCATGTCTCATCTGAAAGACGACACCATTTGTACAGCACAGTGTCCCCATCACTGCACTGGGGCATTGGGATCCACATTCAGACGACAGGGTAGGCGCCCCCTGCTGGCCTCTTCAACACCTCTTCCTACAGCAACCCAAGTTTTTCCTAGTTGATCTCTTATCTAAGCACTGGCTGGGCCTGAACATGCTTAGCTTCGGGTGGATGACCTCTTCTGAAGAGCGATATGCACTGCTACTTCCAATGTTAAGGAGGCTGCACTGAAATCCAGTCTTATTAAAGCCTGGCAGCTCTAACTTGGTGTAAGGTGGATGTGTGCCCTCTGTGCTGGGTTAGTTCCTGCTGTTTATTTAACGTAGCTGAGGACTGGCTCCAGTTCTCTGTGACTCTGAATTTTGTTAGCTGGATTTGGGAAATTCATGGATGCTGTACTAAAAAACCTCACACTGTTCCATTCCATTTGAAACTTGTGTGGTGCTGTGGTGTCACCCATTGCATTTTGGGATCCTGATGTGGTTCGTCGTGTGGTGGGTGTGGCAACTTGCTGTATCAGTGCATGCTCCCAGCCTCCATAGGTAGAGCACATAATGTGGATGTACTGTGCTGTACTCAGACAGGAAATACAGCAGTGGTGTGATCATTCCTTTAGCAGTTTGTGGAAGTGCAAGGACTGGAGTCTCGTCTTATCCCAGACTAGGGGTCTCATTTATAAAGCTTGCATATGAACATTTAAAGCCTCTTTAGGTTCATACACAAATGTAAGGAATTATGCAAGAAAACTTGATGGGCAATGTAGTGTATATTTACGGCAATCCTAACCCATACATACGCAACATTTTGAAGAAACTGGGAAAGGACCACACGCTTGATCAAGTAGGGAAATGCAGCCAAACCAACTAAATGATGCATAATATTTCATATTACTCAGCAGTATGTCTGTCTTCAGAGAAAGTGTCAGTTATGTTGAGTGGTTTACTTACCTCTGCAGTGACACTCATGTCTCTGATGAGTCTTCCTATGAAGTCAGTAGACAGATTGGGAGAGGATGTGGAGTCTTGAGGTTGGTGGAAAGGGGTGTGTGGCGCTCCTAATATCTATTTAAAAGGACGAAGGTCCAAGAGTCCTGGTGCTTCCTGTTTTGCTATATGGTTGCAAGACATGAACACTATGTGGTGACTTGAGACGAAGACAAGACTCCTTCAGTACTGTATCTCATTGGAGAAGCCTTGAGTACCACTGGTTTGACTTTGTGTCGAATGAGCGATTGTTCATGGAGTCCCGAATGAGGCACATTACCAGCACTGTGAGAGAGCATCAGTTACGACACTATGACCTTGTGGCGCGATTCCCCGAGGGTGATCTTCATTACTAAGGACCTGAGTGGCTGGACCAGGCCAAGGGGACGCCCATGTAACACCTGGCTGCAGCAGATAGATGGTCATTTCCGGAGGTTGAGACTGGATCGCGAGTCTGCCTTGGTGGGGGGAGGAGTTGCCAACCAGGATCCGGCTGTTTTGTGATGTGGTGGGTGCGTCAATATGCTGTACCAGTGCATTCTCCCCAACCTGAGCCTGACCTGACTGAGCCATTATTACAATGTATGTTGATGTGACAAACATTTTACACCTCAAAAGTGGTGAATATTATACACAGACTGCATTTTAATTCCATTTTAAGAGGGCCAATTCTGTGTATTTGCACTGAAGTACTTTTTGTTTTTTTTATCAGTTAATACCCGCTACATGTTGTAACTTCTCAGTCATTAACCAACTGACGAGATGCTACATTCAGTTTTTGTATGGCGTGGGTGTACATATTTTAAACTTAACAGATTTATGTCGACATTTAAAGTTAATTTGCAGCAATGTCCAGTTCTCCTAACGTAATCAGAGCAGTTAATGACACCCATATTGCAATAACGGCACCAAGCGAGAATGAAGTTGCTTTTGTTAACCATAACCAGTGACATTCCATTAATGCACAAGTCATCTGTGATGCCAAGATGTGGCTGACAAATGTTGTGTCTTGATGGGTTGGGTCAACCGCTGATCCTTTTATTTTGAGGTAGTAGCTTTGGCAGACGTGATGGTGCTGTACATGGCAGCGGGCTTGTTGGAAACTCACTGGTTGAACCTTGTGTTTTGATATGGCCTGTACAGTTCATTCTAACAGCAGGCACGTCATTACATGTGCCAGGTGACAGTGGCTACCCGCAAAGATACTGGCACCTTTCCCAGACCCCTAAACGAAGAAGAGAGGTGCTGTAATGTAACACTCTCAATTGTATAGCACAGCCTGATACTCTTGAGGGCCGGTCATGGGGTCTCGATGTGCCAGGAGGGAGCAGCTCTACCAGCCAATGAAGTTCTGAAACATTGTGATTGCATTTTGTGTGAGGGTGACGAGCATGTTCCATATTTGGATGTTTCGTGGCAACATTCACTCACATACGCATATTTACAAGGAAATTGTAATTTATAAAGGGTAACTTGCAGTGAAACTTTCGTATGGCAGATTTTATAAGTCTGATTTTTTTTTTGCTGCAAGAATTTTCCTTCTTTTTTGGTATGTGCATATTTTCAGGCTTGAATCCAAACAAAATTTAATAAATTTACTTTTCAAGGTGTGGGATGGCTCATCCATTTGAAGTGCCCACTCCCTGAGCAGGATAAAATGCATTTTTCTATGTTTAAAAATACTATTATTATAATAGCTTGAATACTTTTATGTCCCACTGCAATTCAATCATGTGTTCTTCAGCTTTTGATGCAACTGTAATTTTTGGTAACTTCATAATATTCTAAATAAAACAAATCAATTTAAAGTATTTCTTTTTTCAAAGATGGTTTAAGCAGCCTAGAATATGTTTACAGTTTGGCTGAGTCATAAGCTGCAAAGGACCTCAAATAGGAAAACGTTTTTAACTGATCATAGGAAGTGGTTAGTCACCATATGCACGCACACAAAGACATTAGACAGCACAGACCTTTGCCACATAGAGCAGCGTGGGATGTTACTGTGGAAGGCATCTCCTACCACCATATCAAGGCTGGTGTTTCTTGTAATGGTGCAGAACCTGCATGTAACAAAGTGGCAAGAGACGTCTCAGCGCCACGTGAAATGAACTTGGAAAGAAATAAAGAAAGAAAACCTTGAGGACAGTCAAGTGAGAACATGTCTTGTACGTAAACGCGTTGGTTTTTTAGTTGAATCACTAATAAGCCTTCCAGTTTCTAAAGCCACATGATAGATAGATAGATAGATAGATAGATAGATAGATAGATAGATAGATAGATAGACAGAGAGACAGACAGACAGACAGACAGACAGACAGACAGACAGATAGATAGATAGATAGATAGATAGATAGATAGATAGATAGATAGATAGATAGATAGATAGATAGATAGATGTTAGTGTAGTAGACACAATTAGATAGATAGATAGATAGATAGATAGGTAGATAGATAGATAGATAGATAGATAGATAGATAGATAGATAGATAGATAGATAGATAGATAGATAGATAGATAGATAGATAGATAGATAGATAGATGTTAGTGTAGTAGACACAATTAGATAGATAGATAGATAGATAGATAGATAGATAGATAGATAGATAGATAGATAGATAGATAGATAGATGTTAGTGTAGTAGACACAATTAGATAGATAGATAGATAGATAGATAGATAGATAGATAGATAGATAGATAGATAGATAGATAGATAGATAGATAGATAGATAGATAGATAGATATGAATAGGTGGGAGTGATAGATCCTCAGTGTCTCAAATGCCAAATTAGGAAGTAGCAGTCTAAGGTGGTGGTCTACCTTTAACATGCTTAAACCAGCTGGTTTCTTCCCCTACTATAGAATTTACGGTCACTCTATCTTAAGTTGTTCATAGATTTCCTGGTTTCATCAAGTTTATATGCTATAACATGAATCATGTTGACAGCTCTTTTTATTTCTTACCGACACTGTGAACTTATTCTCATCACACACCAATGCACACTTACCAGCCCCTGCAGCCTCACAGTAGTCTTTCCTTGGTAGGATGCTCACCATGTCCAATTCCAATAGCATTTCTTCATTTTGTAAAACTCTATGCAATGGTATATCCCCTTTTGTGTTTTCCCATTCTGGACCCTGTATCCACTGACTGTCATATGTCTCAGTTTGATTTGAATCAGGCACTGGGGATGAAGTGGACTCTTCCAGATGCTGCTCCCAGTACCCTTCCACCAAGTTGTCTGGCCAGGGCTCAGTTGTCAGCTCAGAGATTTTGTTTGATTGCCATATGTTTTCAGTTTTAGCCTGAAATCCTATTTCTGTATCACTGATAGTCAATGACTGAGATGCAGAGTGGCCCTCTCCTTTATTGGTTACCAAAAGTGGTCGTGAAGACCATCTGGTCTGCAGGTCTTCAAACTCTGTTGAAAGTGACCCCATTTGAAACATGGAAGACTGCTCATTTTCAGGTTCAGACATCTGAGGAGCCAAGCTCTGATACTGCTCTTTGACTGCTTCAGATCTAAGAAAGCCTGGCAGCCCAGAGCTAGTATTTTGAATCCCAGTAAAGCAGTCTGTTTTATGGCTGTATAATTTTGAAACATTTGTTTCCTTGCTTAAAGCCTGGGAGATACCAGGCTGTGCAATAGAAGATGGTCTATGTTTGAATGAGAAATTCTGAGTGTAGCTCTCCACACAGTCTTGAGAGCGAGGACATTGTTGGGATGTACCATCACTGGCAGTCGGTAGAGGTGAGTTCATCAAGTTTGTTTTTTTTATAAGGCTTAGAGGACGGCGTGCACTGGAATCATCGATGATAGGAATGGAGACTTGGAGTTCACAGTCTGCACCATCTTGTTTAGGCAGAAACCTGGAAAAGGAACTTCTAGGTAGACTGCTGGAGCGCTTTGAATAGGAGATTGTTGGGTTGAATTTAAAAGTGGGGTTAATCTCACTTGGAGGAATATCTTTCATATGGTGATCTGAAGATCTTTGCATGCTTCTGCTTCTCGGCCTTGGTAAGCAGCTGGAGACGGTGGGGTCTGTACATAGAGGTTGAAACAGAGGACATGAGCTTTTGGAAAGAATGACTTCTGGAGAATTCACCTTCCAGTCTTTGTTAGCAACCTTTAAAGATAACTTGTCTGCCTGACTGTTGTTATCAACGCCAGTAACAACCTGACTGTACACCTTTTGGAAGTCTTGTGATCTATGACTGCCACTAGTGTTCATGTTCTTACTTTCTGACTTTGAAGATGACAAGATGTAAGATGCTGAATTGGTCTCAGAGGACTTCTTTTCTTGACCTGCATCCAGGATTTCAAAGTGTCCTGTCAGAGACTTTACAGGCACTCGACTAGAAACAGCCTTAGAGCCTGAAGACCTAGGTCTGCAGCCAACATCTTCTGCTTCTGGGAATGAGGGCAATTGTTCAGTGCTGTTGAGGAATTTACCTGAGCGACTGAATGAGGAGACCCCCATTTTCTTTTTCACCACTGGGCTTAGTGGAATTGAATTAGATGTTGCTGTAGGGTTTGTTCTAGGGGCAAAAGGACTCCTTATGTGAGGTCCCGGGGAAAGGTGACTTTCTTTGGTCATTTGAAGTGAAGAGTCTGTAGGGTAAAATGGCTTCCTAGTTGAAATCGTTGGGGAAGGAAGTTGTTTCTTCATGCCTGACATTCTTACTTTATGAACAGAAAGGAAAACCATAAGTCAGTAAGGTATACGTTATCAAGAGTTTATTCAGTAAGTCAAAAAATTAGTCCTTCTAAAATTTACTTCATCTAATTTACAAACCATCCCAGGACATGGAGCCAGTCCATTGCAGGGCCTACAAACACAAACAGGGTTAGCTGGGAGATATTCCTTTATGGACATGGGGAGAAGATGCAAACTCCATACAGAATATGACAAGACTTGGATTTGAACTCAGACTCCTGACAGTCCCAGGCAGCAATGCTAAAAGTGTCAAAAAACAACCTTCTCAAACCAGTTTACTGTATTCCAGTTCAGGCTTATGAAAGGGCCATAGCCTACCCAGGTAACATTGGGCTTAAGACAGGAAATGTTTTGTCCAGGGTAGAGCCCACTCACATGGGGACAAACTTAGAAGCACGAGTTAATTTAGAAAAATCCAGAAAGACTTCAACGAGAACATGCAAACTCCACATGGTCAAAGAGGGATGCAGGAGTCAAACCCAGGACTCTGACCCCATGACGTAGCAGCATTAGTGATGAGCGAAACAGGCAAGTTTTATTTTGCATATAATTTTATGAAAGACACTAAGGTACATGTTATCCTTCTCAAATGTATGTAATCTAATTCAGGGTTGAGGGGGGCAGAACCCATTTTGGAAGGAACAAAACAGCCCTGGGCAGGGGGGCAGCCCATCACAGCATCCACAAACACAAAGCGTTCGCTGCGAATGGAATGTCCATCGAGAGATTGGGAGAACATGCAACCTCTACACAGACAAAGACTGAGCTTGTATTTGAATCCAGGCTCCCGGAGCTGTGAAGCAACAGTGTTAACCCTGACCGTAAAGTATGTCACATTCTTAGCTGACTTAATCCAGTTTTTAGAGTTGTAAGGGGCCAGAGCCGGGTAGCATTGTGTGTAAGGCCAGGAAACAGCCCAGGACGGGGTGTCCACTCACACATGCAGCCATAATGCATACAGTAACAATACAGAAAACTGAAGTGATGTCTGTGGACCCTAATCCCCTCAGACCCCCTCTACTCTAGTTGCTTTCTGTGGTCCTTGGATTCAATTATTTAATAAGCTTATGGAACAAGTTATGGAATCCAGTCAAATGGAAGAAAGAAGAAATTTTCAACTCATTAGGGCAAAGATAGAGAAGTAGTGAAGATGACAGATGGGACACTTGCTTTTCAGCCAGCAATGATAAAAAGGTCACCTTTTAAAAAACACATCAATATTGGTTTGTACAATGAAATTCTTACTTTTGTGTCTCTTCAGAATAGTGAAAGTAATATAATACCAACAAAGAAAAACAAAACACACACACCTACATAAACATGACACGTGTAGAATTAAAAAAAAAAAAAAAAAAAAAATATATATATATATATATATATATATATATATATATATATATATATATATATATATACTGTATATATATATATATATATATATATATATATATATATATATATATATATATATATATATATTCACACACACAGACGCAAATATATATATACTAGGGTAGGCGACAGTAGGTTTGCAGTTGTGAGCACCTGCAGTAGGTACAGTTTGCCATTGTGATAAATCTGACATTCTTTAGAGTTAATAAAGTTAAAAAAGCCATTGTAATAATCACAACCTGCATGTCTTTTTCCATAAGGACAACTGGAAACCTACTATTGCCCACCCTTGTATGTATATATGTATGTATGTATGTATGTATGGGGAGCTGTCAAGAGGCAGGGCCTGTTAAAGTACATTGCGGAACTTCTTGTGTGATCTTAGGCTATACAAAAATAAATTGTATTGTATTGTATTGTATATTTATTGTGAGGCATGGCCTACATCCATACCTGGCTTGGACCCCCTCCAAGTGGAAGGACAGGGGGAGACAGCTTACACGGGGCGTTGTCTCCCCCAGGATTCTAGATGACAAGGCGAACCCTGGCTTAGATCTCTGCATGGGTCACCACGAGGGAGCTGCCGGATTTGGGAGTCCCTACTCCATAACGTTCCAACCTCACTTGGAAGTGCTTCGGAGCTGCAGCATCATATCACCAGAAGCACGTTCTCTGCCATGGCACAACGTCTGAGGCTTTGCCTCAGGCACTGACATCCAAGGTTTGATCCTTGCAAGGAGAAGCAAAGGAACGTATGCATGATGCGCTCCAATCAGGGTGAAACACATGTTGCGTACTCTTTGTATTATTTGACAGGTACTCTATAACATGCCCAAGAGCTGCTTCTCGCCAACTGAGAGGGTGTGGTGAATGTTTGCCAACTGGTCGACCAATCACCAACATTACCTGCTAGGTGTCCACCCAAATAATCAGACTGTGATTTCAACCTTTGCATATATATATGATAGGGTGCTTTTATTAACACAATCTCTCTTTTCATCCACAGTTCAGGGGAAGCTCAAACGGAAGGTGAAAGAAGTTAATTCTGGGTCATGTCATTATGACCCTCCTGTCTGGGAGTCAGCACTACAAAAACAACTGGGACCAGAAGATGTCAGTTAGTTTGTTCACTACCAGCAACTGAGATGCAATGTTCAGAGGCACAGCTTCTTTTTCTTGTTTTAGCACCATTGTACGCCATTTATTTTGCCCAATTTTTCCTCATTTCCTTTGGATTAAACAGGGGCCTGCTGGTTCCCCACAGCGTTTTTGGCTCAAGGTCTGCTATTATCTATATATTTATATAGAGCGCCACAGATGTGTCATATTGTGGCAGACGGCTGGGGAACCTCCCCAGCTAGGACACCTGGAAGGTGGAAGGACTGGGAGAGGGACAATACCTCTGCTGGGACATGAGAGTGCAGCTGCCCTGGTCTGCATCAGGGCCACAGGATCGGAGCTTAGAAGCTCAACCCTGTTGGGGCCCATGGCCACCTCCAGGGGGCGCCCAGATGATTACTAATTGGACTGCAGCACTTCCGCCACACCAGGAAGTGCTGCCGGGTGGTCATCACAGAACACCTGGAGCACATCCGGGGCATTATAAAAAGGGCCGCCTCACTCCATTAGATGAGCCAGAGTCGGGTAGGCAGAGGATGGAGCTTGCAAGGAGAGGAGTAGAGACGGCAGAAGAATTGAGAAAAGGAAAGAGAAAAGAAGGGACTGTGGGCAATTATAGCTGATTAATGCATTGTGTGGTGCTGTAAAGCCATAAAGAATATTAAATGTGTGTGATTTTGGACTTCTGTGGTCTGTCTGTCTGTGTTAAAGGGCCGAACCTCCACAATATATAGTCAGCCATTCATGTCGAGGGGGTCACCTACCAGGCTCATCTGAGGTAAGCACTTCCACCCTGAGACACCAGAGGGTGCAATCGCTGACTCCCTTATCTCTTTTGTCACCCCCAGCTCAGAGAAGATGGCCATTGAGGGCTGCTGACCGTGTCCCTTCCATTCCAGGAGCTGTGAAAGCAAGGTGCTTCCTGAAAGTGACGTATCGTTAATGAAATGAGTCACCCACACTACGGAGCTCCTACCCTGAGACTGGGCCACACTCCAGAGCCTGTAAATTCACAGCCAAAGGCTAGAAATTTGACTTGTTGCTATACTGCACTGTGAAGTGATTGTTTATTTCATTTTCTTTATTTTTAATGTATACAGGGTGGCCCATCTGTCAACCCAACATTTCTTCTTGACTCCTGTTATTCCCTTGACCTACAACAATATTTATTTATAGGCACAAGAACATGCTGTTTATCGAACAAGCTCTGTGTGGCACAGTTGTCAAAGCTCTGGACTTCATTCCCTGAGGTTGCAGGTTCAAATCCCACTACTGACACCACGAGCAAGTCAGTTGATCTGCCTCTACTCCAACTGGGAAACTACCACATAAGTAAATGACAGAAACTGTCATTGAGTCTACCGGTGTGAGAGTCAGTGGTCCTGCACCATTTGCTAGAACAAAGGAGTGGAAATTATTTTTAATTACTGCTTTTAGATTTAAGATGGCACAGCAGCATGTCCTGCTACCACACACACCCATTGACCTTCTATCTGCCCATGAGTGGAGTCTGCACATTCTCTCCATGACTTTGTAGATTTCCTTTAACCTGAAAAACATGTAAAATGGCGATTCTAAATTGAGCCATGCTTAATAATTTTAAGGGTGTGTCTGCATATCCCATGGTTTAGACTGCAGCCCTGTCCAGGGGTGGTCTCCGGATTGTACCCATTTACACCACGGTTCTCAAATGTCATTTTCACATAGTCCTTTTAAGGTGTTAATTTCAAATTTTTTTCCCCTATTTTCCTCTCTTGATTTCTTGCTTTACACAGTTTTTCATTACTAAATGTGAAGGCACCAGAATTTGATAGGCAGTGTGATCCATCAGCCATGTCTTTCACAAGTTGCTTCTTCTGCTTATAACGCCAGCAAAACATGACAGGGCGACCGACATGAGATAGCAGGACACCAGGATAGACTGAGACCTAATAACTGGATTAGATGAGTTTGGAAAATGGATGGGCGATTTTTTTTTCTTTTTAGGGTAAATATAAAATCCAAGCTATGATTTTTTTAAAAGTAATGAAAATCGTTACACATTACCATTGCTGAGAATCTAAGCTACCTTTTTGTAGTGATATGTCCTACAATAAATGCAACACAAGTTCATCATCGACCCTTCCTATATTTTATTTTTAAATCGTTAATGTCACAAATACATGCAAAAAACTTACAGTCTAATGTATTTTTTAATCCAAGTGTAAATGATAAATAGAAAGAAGTTCAGCTCACCACGCCTGCAAATTCAAAGTAAACCGTTACAGTAAATGAGTGGAGAACCACTGCCCCCTGGTGGAATCGGGTAGAAATTCGTGAAAGGCACATTTACAGCTTTCAAGAGCTCATTCAGGTGACAGCAGAAAGGTTTCGCACCTGATTTGCAGGGACGTTTTTAACATATCTACAGCATAGACAGATTTAGTGGCATAATTTTTATCTGTTTAGCCTAAGGAAGGAATTAGAAGTAACTCCTTATTCTTTGTTAGCTAAAAGTAAACATTTGCAAAAGAGTACTCCGTTACACTGAAGTCACATGGGAATATAAATAATAAAATACAAGAGAAATTAAAATGACTTACCTCTCAATACTTTTTATGTGTGTGCTTTGAAACATGTCTTCATGACTGAGCTGAGTATTACTGAAGATTTCATGGAAGCTATGCGCTCACTTGAGCTACCCAGTGGGCTATAAACAGCACAGAGGGCTGCCTTTGTTGAGCAGAATTAAAGCGTCTTCTGTTCGTCGCTCCCACTTGGACGCGGGCTGCTCTGAGCTCCGATTGTTTCAGGCTGGTGGAAAAGGCTGAGCAAGAAAGAAGGAGGCAATGAATAGCATTCTGCAGTCCTCTACAATGCGCTCCAGTCTCCCAGCAAACACTGAGCCCCCTGCCAAGTCACAATTTAATGTGATATCTGTGCTTTACAAAGCTTTAATGAAGTTATGCATTTCTGCAACCCTAGACTGGATAAAACGGTTTGAAAATTTGGAGATGGATGAATCTTTCATTTACTGTGGAGTCTTTTACTGGGGCTGTCATTCATTTCCATTTGATTGTTTAGCTAGTAATTTTGCATTAGACACTTTACTGATCCCATGTATGTCCTCATGTTTACTGTTACAGCAATGGCTGGTTAAAATTACCTGTCAAAATGCTTGAATGAGTTTCAACAGCTCTTGAAAACCAAACTCCCATTAGATACCGGCTGAGTTGTGTCTGGTAGGCTGCCTATTTAGTGTCGCTATCCGGGGTTTTTTTCTCATCTTGTGGCCATGGCCTGCAGTAAGGGCCGGATTAAGACCCTTAGATGCCCTAAGCACTAAGTAATTTTGGTGTCCCTTTACACTAGTAATTCAAAATATTAAAACAATAACAAACTAGAAAATAAAATTTTATTTTGTTATTGAAAATTCGAAATTAAACAAAACATACTTATAGTAAGTAGGAAAATAATATTTATTTTTGTATGCTTCATTTTATTTTTATCTTAATAATTTTCTCCTACTTTTTTTCCTTGCAAACTGTTTGATTAGATCTTCATAATCAATCTTACGTAACACATCTGCTTCTATACATAATAGAGCTAAGGCATCCAGCCTGCCTTGATGCATAGATGTTCTGATAGGATTTTTAATATGGGCGGCACGGTGGCGCAGTGGGTAGCGCTGCTGCCTCGCAGTTGGGAGACCTGGGGACCTGGGTTTGCTTCCCGGGTCCTCCCTGCGTGGAGTTTGCATGTTCTCCCCGTGTCTGCGTGGGTTTCCTCCGGGCGCTCCGGTTTCCTCCCACAGTCCACAGACATGCAGTTTAGGTGGATTGGCGATTCTAAATTGGGCTTGGTGTGTGGGTGTGTTTGTGTGTATCCTGCGGTGGGTTGGCACCCTGCCCGGGATTGGTTCCTGCCTTGCGCCCTGTGTTGGCTGGGATTGGCTCCAGCAGACCCCCGTGACCCTGTCTTCGGATTCAGCGGGTTGGAAAATGGATGGGTGGATGGATGGATTTTTAATATCATTACTTGAAGAGAAACTGGCATCCGAAATTTTACAAATTTTAATGCTTGGGGTCGATTTTAAAGTTTTTTTTTTTAAATGTATGTTTCTCATTTTGACATGAAAACCGTAGCAGTTGTAGCGCTGCTGCCTTGCAGTTAGGAGACCTGGGTTTGCTTCCCGGGTTCTCCCTGTGTGGAGTTTGCATGTTCTCTGCGTGGGTTTCCTCCCACAGTCCAAAGACATGCAGGTTAGGTGCATTGGCAATCCTAAATTGTCCCTAGTGTGTGCTTGGTGTGTGTGTGTGTGCATGCCCTGCGGTGGGCTGGTGCCCTGCCCGGGGTTTGTTTCCTGCCTTGCGCCCTGTCTTGGCTGGGATTGGCTCCAGCAGACCCCCGTGACCCTGTGTTTGGATATAGCAGGTTGGAAAATGGATGAAAACCGTAGATTTATCATTTTGATTATTTAATTTATTTATGGCTTTTGTGTCAGTTTAGCAAATCTATTTACACATATTCTTAGTACAAGATTTGAAGAATATTTTGTGAAAATTTTGTTAACAAATCTTTATTAGTAAAAAAGTTATAAACAATTTTATCCAATAGTAATCAGCTGTACGATTTTCACTTTTACATAATGTAAATGAATTTAAAAATATCCAAGAATAGAATTAAATAGACTTACCAGAATATTTTTTCCTCAAACTGGGACGATTTTTTTGTTTTTGCTTAAAACAGAAAATAACGCTTTCTACGCACTAGAAATTTATTTTAAGTTAAATAACAGATAATTCACTAAACACAACAATTACGTGATAATAATTTTTAATCAACTATTCACTATTACTTTAAAATATAAAAACATATTGTTTTGAATCAAATTATTTTCACAATATTTTGACATAACATGGCGTTTAAGGGAATCACCATGAAACGGGAATTCCCCATTGTAGACGGCACCAGTATGCGCCATCTACGAACAGTGGCGGCATAGGGAGGCACAGGGAGGCATTATTCATTTTTCATTACATTTTGATAATGGTTATAAATTTAATTAATTTAATAATTTATGTGATAAATTCGGCCATGAAAATTTTTTGTGGTGCCACCTTAACCCTAATCTCTTCTTTTTATTTGCCAGTTTCAAGTATGGCTTTTTCTTTGAAACTCTGCCTGTTAGGCCAGCATCTGGGAGTCGCCTTTTCTCTGTTGCAGGTGACACTGGAGTTTGCTGTGTATTTAAGGAAGAAGCCAGCTGAAGACCGGTAAGGCATTTATTTCTCTCACACAGACTCTCAAGTTCTTATCCTCTTATGAAGTTTTGCATCTGAGCCTTTCCCTTCTTTTGCTATCCTGGTCAGATCCGGTCTCCCCTCTTCACTCACAACAGTAATAGATAACTTTGAATGAAATCTTCAGTTTCATGGCAGTCTGTCACTTCGCAATAGCCTTCACTTTGCAAGCAGACAATAGGCTGACATGTTTCTTGAGAAAGCTGTTTCACTTTGGCCATTTTATTTGCGTTATTAAAGAGAACAAAAGGCTTCGGCAGTGCTAATGCAATTACAAAGGTTGCTCTAATTGCCAATTAACACTTCAACATGAATGATGAAGGATAAGCTGAGGGGCACTGAAGGAATGGCTTCTAAAATTGGGGCTTTGCAGTCATATGTGAATAATAACTTAGCATCACCAGTAATGTCCTGGCTGTATCTTTATATATGATACAATACAATACAATACAATTTATTTAGGTGTAGCCCAAAATCACACTAGAAGTGCCGCAATGGGCTTTAACAGGCCCTGCCTCTTGACAGCCCCCCAGCCTTGACTGTCTAAGAAGACAAGGAAACCCCCTTGTAGGGAAAAAATGGAAGAAACCTTGGGAAAGGCAGTTCAAAGAGAGAGCCCTTCCCAGGCAGGTTGGGCATGTAGTGGGTGTCAGTACAATACAATACACAGAACAGAACAAATAATCAATACAGTATAAAAATAAAAATATTACAAGTACGGAGCAGAATTTAACAGTAGATGATATCACATAATATGATATCAATTCAGTGTCATCTTTATTAAAAAAGATATTCATTTCTATAAAAAAAATGACAGTTTCTAGGTGATTCCAGACTTTTGAACATTAGTGTATATAAAGTGCCTTCAGAAAGTATTCGGACATCTTCACTTTCACATATTGTGCTTTGTTGCGACCTTGTGCTAAATTTAACTTTTCTCTCATCTAACAACATTCAGTATCTCCGAATACATGATCTTAGGAATTTACACACATTTATTGAGAATTAAAAGCTGAAGTATCATACTGACGTTAGTAAATGAGTAAACTACTTTAAGTAGGAACAGACGAGAGGTGGCCATTCAGTTTGCCCAGCACGTCTGGTTAACTAACAGCCAGGATGTCCAGAGCAGTTGTTAGGGTTTCCTTTTCAAATCCTTGATTTTCGCCCTCCTTTGTCCAACAGTGGCTTCATGATTTTGTCCTGATGCTGACAGGCCAGACGAGATTCTATCCAGGTCAGTTCATGCCTGGCATCAGGACGTTCTCCCTGTGTATCTGTGCTCCAGTTATCCTCCCAAATGCCATAGACATGTGTGTGCTATCTGCTGCCTGTGCATCAACATTCGATCAGCTCTGAAAATGTCAGGACCCCCAACTACCAAAAATCCACTGAGTAGAGTATTTATCTTGCTGTTATCAGAGCCCCATTACTGCAGGCAGTGCTGGATTAACCATATAAGCAAAGTAAGCACATGCTTAGGGCGTCTGGAGGATTGTAGAGCACTGGATTGTAACACTTCCGTCGCACTTGGAAGTGCTGCCGGAAGATCATCGCAAAGCACTTGGAGCACATCTGGGACATTATAAAAGGGGCCGCCTCACTCCATTAGTCGAGCCGGAGTCGGGAGGAAGAGGACAGAGCTTGTGTGTGAAGGAGTGAAGGTGGCAGAAAGAGAAGAAGAGAGGGAAAAAAGGACTGAGTTGGCTGGTTTGAGCATTGGGTGGTGCTGTACAGTATTGAAAACTATAATTAAATGTGTTGGCGCCCTGCCCGGGATTGGTTCCTGCTTTGCGCCCTGTGTTGGCTGGGATTGGCTCCAGCAGACCCCCGTGACCCTGTGTTCGGATTCAGCGGGTTGGAAAATGGATGGATGGATGTGATAATGTAAAATATGGTCTAAGAAAGGATTCAAATCCCGTCTCCTAGACCTGTGGGGCTGCAGCATAAACCACTGTGTCACTGTGCAACTCTGAAATGAAATGGCGGTGAGTTATTGCTTACTAAAAAAGGAGCCATATACCTGTAAAGTGGACTTGCTAACAGATCAGGGGATCTCACTTCTGGCCATGTCAATACAGAAGGAAGTGAATTCTTCAAACAGAATATCATATGAGCTTTTGCTTGTTGAATTCCACGTGCACTCCTCAGATTTACTTTCAACAAGAGGATAGAAAGAACTGGAAACTGAAATGCTGCTTATTGCATTATTAAGCCATTTACTCAGTTTCTTTGAGTTTTATTAATTTAATGAAATCCTCTACAAAAGGGTCACTCATGGATGACTACAATATGATATGTTTTTACCATTTACAGTACACCGTTTGATAGGTATTTCACAGTTGACAACATAACAGAGATGAAGACTGGGAATTAAAAACAGCAGAATAAATGTAACATTAGGCCGTGTCTGCGTCAGTTCATTGACGACAGTGTCACTTGATTGCTGTTAGCCTTCTGGTCTGACCACTACACTATCAGTGTAGACTTTTTGATTAATCTGCGTGGCTCCATTGACTTCCAGACTGTGCAGCGTTTGATGAGTCTTGAATATGGTGGCAGATTTGCTGAACTCCTGCAAGTTACACACATTGATTGACACTTTTGTTAACTTTAATGGTTCTCCTTTTGTCTTACAGTTTGAATTCCCGTGTAAAACTGCTGACACTTACATCATTTGAAGCAGCTGGATTGATTCACAGGCCATGGGTTGTCAGATCACCCAACAAGGTTCAATTCACATTACTGAGTGGCTCTCCCCACTGATTTAGAAATGGGGTTTTTATTGCAAAGCAGATTGTCTTATTAAAGTGCAGTAAAAATTTCAGAATGGTAGATAGGACCAAATGAAATCTTAAGAGGTAAAAATAATTTTTTGGCACCAAGAGAATACTCTGAAATGTATCTTCAGTTAAGGATGAACAGTTCCTTCTACGAGTATAGTGCTATAAAACACTAAGTCCATCGTTTCTTTCCTCTCTAGATAATGGCAGCATGTTTGTTAGATGTGGGGGAACTGAGAAAAGAAAAGAAAAGAATTTTCAGATGCTGTTGAGCTCAAGGACAAGGCAAGCAGCCTCCCAAATTGCTGTCATACATCCGGAGCACGGAAACCCAAATTGTCCTGCATCATTAAAACTTTGTTAGTCTCTCTTTCAACCAGAGGTTTCTGTGTCCGCCACTTGTGGGCTTCTTGTAGGCCGGGTTCGAAGTAGTAGATGCAGGCTCCAAATCCAACCAGAATTAGAATAGAGATCATCAAATACACAGGGACAAACCAGTCTAAGAAGTGCGGCATGGTGGGGGCTGTGGAAGGATAAGAAACACATTACTTCCTTGATTTATCTAACATTGTACAGTGTATATGGTGAAAGATACAGTATGAATGTGGTAGTATGCAATTATTTAAAAATGTGCATGCAATTATTTATTTTCATTCATATAATTAGATATCCACTTTAATAAAAGGACCCGTGTCTGTTTAGTTGCTATGTTGTGTTATATGCTATTTGCTATGGGATTCGTAAAAGCATTTCTTATAGATTTCACTCACCATCTGTTGGAATGAAAAATGAGATGCCTTTTATTACTACATGCATTACAAAAAGTTGATATTGCATTCATAAAAGCAGTGCCAATTTTTGAGATGTGTTATACATTAGAATGAAAAATGCAATGCATTTGCTTACTATGTTACAAAATACACTCCAGTAGATGGTTTACAGCAAATGTTACTGTTGAATATCCTGAGGACAATGGTGATTAGTTGGACTTCAACTCATTTTAGACAGGTAGTACAAGTACTAGTTTTAAAACTTGACAATATTATGCTATAGATAGTTATATATCTACCATTATATTAAGTATAAATATATAATAATACACAATTACTTGCATTATTACATGTATTATAATCATTAAAGCATATTAAAGTATAAGCACAGAATCACTTTGAGAATAGTGATCTTTATTGAAACAAAGTTTAATTTATTGTGATGGACTGAAGAAGAACTGTAGCACTCCATCATTACTGTTAATGCAAGTTCTGTATGTGAGAATGTAATTTGAAAAGTATTAATTAAATGGAGATTTTATATACAGTACTGCATATTTTAGAGGTCCTTTATACAAATGCAGCAGTAGTATTATAGAGGTGGTATTAGCAATACTGTCACGTGTACAGACTACACACTATATATACATAATTTTTCAACAGTTTACAGTTATGACATTAATAGGACAATAATAAAGGTATATATATTAAACCAGTTAATCCAATCAATATCAATTATTTGCTATGTATACAATGTTGAATGTTTTTCATGGGAATGTTACATAGGGCACTTATATATCTTAAATCAGTTAATATAATTTTTCCTGTGTAATGAATTAGTTATTAAAAGAAATGCTGCAATATCTAAAATAAACGATCTCTCTATCTTTTATAAACCATAGACGCCCATAATAATAATACTGGTGCAGTATATCAAACGCTTTTCAGGCTACTTCTGGTAAGAATTGGGCTGATCTTCTGCTACATTGTAGTACAGTATTCTCGAAGAGTATAATCCAGTTTAGCATTGTACATTATACTATATGATGTTATATTACACTGGATATTATATTACCAAGTAGTATTTAAAAAACGATGAATATGCTGACAAAATAATAGTTAAACGTAGTATCTGAACGCTATTTTATAGTTTACTCATGGACAAAAATAATCTCAATACATTTTATATTCCTAAATCTTATTTTCACAACTATGGAACGTGATTTTATGCATAAACACTTTTTTAAAATACTGAGTTTTAAAAAAGTGTGCAAGTCAGAAATGCTAATCCACACAATACGCTCGCACACGCTTGTCTTTCTTCTTTCGTTGTTTTTATCAGTATGTCAAATGATGAGGCCCTGTAAAATTTTTAATCGACGCGTTCTCTTTTAATTTTATTTGTTCTTATGGATCATCAATGACGATTTTAAGGATTCTAGTCACTGACCTGGTGTTTCTCCAAGGAGAGGTGTGCTGCCCCCTATCGGTCCTACTGCAGACCAAATAAATTTTTAGATTCGCTTCCTCTGCTTTTCTCACCAAACCTAACAGGACTAAAGGTGTAGCTTCTGATCGCAAGCCGTTCAAGTGAATATTCGCAGTCGGACAATCAAAATCTCTGAATAAGAAAGGGAGGCGACGCAGAATGCCTCTGGTCTCGGAGACTGTGGGTGAGATGAGAGTGTCGGAGTGAGGCGCCTCCTCGTTGAACTGGAATGAATTTTAATCATCCACGATAGCTGCCCCCCTTCTCTCCTCCCCGCCCCCAATTCCCATCTGGTAATGACAGCATTACGTCATGTTCTCCCGGGATGCAGTTACTATGGAGACGTGCCAGGGATGTTAGAGCTCGTCTCAGTTTTGGTTGATGGTTTAAGACAAGAAGCAGGGCGCTGGCGGGCGACTTATACTCGTTTTCACAGCCTGACACTTTTGAGTCCTGTACGTCATCCGTTTGTCCGCCGGCGCATCTTCATCATAATAGATAACACAAACTAAATTTATCCAATTCATACCAGTGTTTTTCTCTTCTTGTGTCAGCTGTTACAGGTTTTCTGTAATGATCAGAATAAAACGATTTTCATTTAGGCTACTTAAAACATATCGACTGCGGTGGGCTGGCGCCCTGCCCGGGGTTTGTTTCCTGCCTTGCGCCCTGTGTTGGCTGGGATTGGCTCTAGCAGACCCCTGTGACCCTGTAGTTAGGATATAGCGGGTTGGATAATGGATGGTAAGCATATCGAGATATCGCTTATAAAAAGGCTAAAATAATTTGAGAGGGTTGCATCTTATTGTTAGACTCAGGATGTCAGCTCTGACATAAAATTAAATACGGATCAAAGTGAAAGATTATCTTTCTAAATGTACAATAGTTGATTTAAAGGATTGTAACGCAATGGATAAATGACAATCAGGTAGAAGGAGACGTCGATTTCCATTGATGTCACAGACAGGAGTGATAGAATTGTGACAAAATAATTTAAGCACATCTTCTATTAGTAATGATGAAACTTAAATGACTCGTCACGCAGGTTGGCCTTACTGCAGCATGGATTTAGTGTCCTGGGGCGATGCCAACGCGTGACTTGGACTTTCTACCCGTGTCAATGTCACTGTTAAAAAATCCACTAACCGTATACAGTATTTCCACAGTAAAGAAGCTGTAATACAATAAACTATTAAAATAATATTAACTAGATTAACACATCTGCGGTGGGTTGGCACCCTGCCCGGGATTGGTTCCTGCCTTGTGCCCTGTGTTGGCTGGGATTGGCTCCAGCAGACCCCCGTGACCCTGTGTTCGGATTCAGCGGGTTGGAAAATGGATGGATGGATGGATAGATTAACACATGAAATGTTACATTTAAAAAGTGTTTTAACTTTCAATGTTAATGAATTTCTTCAATAGGCAAAACTGAATATCTGTTGCTTTGCCATTAAGGTACAGAATTCTAAATCTGCATAAAGTTGGCATGTTTGCATAAGGGAATGCCCCCTTTGTAGATATCCTCCATGTTTTTGCAGTGAGAGAATCAAAAATGTAATGATGCTTAGCATAATAATTGTGAAATTGTTAATTTAAATGTTAAATTAAATTGTTAATTTAAATGTTTTTATGGTTGTTTAAGTGATTCTCGGTATAATGACAAAACTGTAGCCCAACCTATATCAAAAAATCAATGTATCTTTTTCCATTGGACAACCTGAAATTCATTCTTTGAAAGCTGAAACAATTGTCTGTTGTGATGGGTGACATACATGGGTGGGAAACCTGGTCATGATGGAGCATGGTTCCTTAAGTCGACGGGAGGCCAGCCCTATGCCACCACAAGAAATAGGGCAAAGATAGCAGTGCCAGAGTGGGTACACTGGCATCCCAGCTGGGGTGGACCATGAGTTAATACCCAGCTGGGAGGACAACATAGTGGAAGGACAGGGGGAGACAACTTTTTTGGGAGATGTTACCTCTGCGGATACCCCCAAGGCACTCTGGATATTGGGGGCTGCCAAGGAGTGCTACAGGGATTCCTCATCCCTGCTTTGTGGGACTTCTGTGTGACTGCAAAGTACTTCCATAAGGCTATGAACTAGTGCCATAAGTACTCCCAGGACCTTGAGATATGAAGCTGCTTGACCTCATCCAGGGGAGTCAGAGTCAGGTGGAAGGGGACAAAGCTCGACTGCGAGGTGCAGAGGAGGAGAAAATTAGGAGAAAAAGTGGAGAGAATTGTGTTTATTGCACTACTGGAACCTTTGTGGAAGGCAGTTGTAGTATTAAACTGGTTTTATTGAAATGGGACTTGTGTCTGGGAGGTTGTGTCTGGGGTTGGACACTCTCTGGTGCCCTCCACTGTCCACACTGTACAGTGTTTACATTTTCTCATAGTTGAGTGTTTAAGTGATATTGTTAATCTCATTCAGATACATGAACTGTGTTCTGTGGGTATGTTATAAGGTTAAAAGTTACATTTCTGAACTGTTTAGCTGGAGTTGGTTTGATTTGACAATTTTATGATGTTAATGAGACAGTTCAATTTTATGTTAACTAGCTGTCCCCTGCAGCTCTGGCCATGTAGTAGTGAAACAGGACAAACTTTAAAAATCATTAAACAAACAGGTATCGCTAGCTAAGCAGATGTAAGATATGCTCCAAAACGTGGCCAGAAGTAGACTGACTCGAACGGAGGCTGGCACGTGAGTGAGGAGGGCACCGCTGCCCTCCCCTTGGCCCACAACCTCTGTCTTGGATTAGCGCGAATATATTGCTCCTGCAAGCGAAATATGATTCTTAGCATGATGAGAGAAGTCACAAAATCAACCAGAATGTTCAAGCAAATTATAGAAAAAAACCTGATCTAAATCCGTTAAGTAGTTCTCTCGTGAAAAGAGGACAGACATACAGACAACAGACAGACATTGGATTTTATATACAGTATATAGAGATGATGATAGAATTACACATGTTGACTTCTGATTCTTGACGGTTAAATGATTGCTGGCTCAGCTGCTGGTCATTTACCTGTTAAATTGTAACTAACATTTTTACAGTAAAATTTTTCAACAGGTATTTCTCTTTTCCTCCTGCATCCTGAATCATTGCCAGTTCTCGATTTGTTTGCATGAGTGTTTATGTAGTGGCTGGGCTGGACTGGTACCCCAGCCTGGATTGATTCCAATGTCCAAAGGTGTTGGTGTAAGCTCTGCACTTGGCGCTGAATTGGATTAAATGGGTTTGAGAATGTTATTTGTGATAGATAGATAGATAGAAGTGAAAGGCACTATATGATAGATAGATAGATGTGGCTCAATACCATTCAGCTCACAGGGCACAATGCCACTTTGGCTGAGGGGTGACTCATCACAGTCTCATGGCTGAGGGTAGAAATGACCTCACATGGCACTCCTTGAAGCAATACAGTGGTCTCAGTCGGTGAGTAAATTTGATCCTCTCTGTAGTCAAGACCTCATACAAGGGACGAGAGTCATTCTCCAGAGTAGTAAGCACCTTCCTGAGTGACCTCTATTCTACATATTATTATACTATACTATACTATACTATACTATACTATACTATACTATACTATACTATACTATTCCTCCAGTGAGTCCGGCTGGAAACTCCCCAGATTCACTCCCCAGATTGAACCAGCCTTTTTAATCAGTTTATTTAGTCTGATGACTTTACCTGCATTGATGCCACTTCCCCAAAACATCACAGCATAGAAAAATACACTGGCCACTACAGACTGGTAGAAAACAAATAAGAGTGGCCTGCATATCCTAACCGACCTCAGCCTCCGCAAGAAATAGAGTTGACTCTGACCCTTCTTGGATGAAGCCACCGTATTGTAAGCCTATTGTTCAGATGCACCCTGAGGTACTTGTATGTCCTAACCCCCTCCACATCTTCATCCTCAATGAGAACCGGGGGGCAGAGGGGGTATGACTCTCCTAAAGTCTACATTTATCTCCTTTGTCTTATTGGTGTTGTGCTGCAAGTAGTTCTGTTTGCACCATTCACTAATGCCCTGTTTTCATTTTTCTGCCTATCACTGACACATCCGACTATGGCTGTGTTATCGGAAGATTTCTGTAGATGACGTGACTCAGTATTGTATCTAAAGTCTGGGGTGTACAGGGTATATCGTTAAATTTGCATTTAAGTAGTTCAACAGTAGGGCGGCACGGTGGCACAGTGGGTAGCGCTGCTGCCTCGCAGTTGGGAGACCTGGGGACCTGGGTTCGATTCCCAGGTCCTCCCTGCGTGGAGTTTGCGTGTTCTCCCCGTGTCTGCGTGGGTTTCCTCCGGGCGCTCCGGTTTCCTCCCACAGTCCAAAGACATGCAGGTTAGGTGGATTGGCGATTCTAAATTGGCCCGAGTGTGTGTTTGGTGTATGGGTGTGTTTGTGTGTGTCCTGTGGTGGGTTGGCACCCTGCCTGGGATTGGTTCCCTGCCTTGTGCCCTGTGTTGGCTGGGATTGGCTCCAGCAGACCCCCGTGACCCTGTTTGGATTCAGCGGGTTGGAAAATGGATGGATGGATGGATGGATAGTTCAACAGTTTTTGGGAAGTATTCACTGAATGTGATTTAAATGTCAGTCAATCAGATGCTGTATATCTTCTTCTTTCGGCTGCTCCCATTAGGGGTCACCATAGTGGATCATCTCTTTCCATATATTTCTGTCCTCGTCATCTTGCTCTGTCACACCCATCACCTGCAAGTCCTCTCTCACCACATCCATAAACCTTCACTTAGGCCTTCCTCTTTTCCTCTTGCCTGCCAGCTCTATTCTTAGTATCCTTCTCCCAATATACTCAGCATCTCTCCTCTGCACATGTCCAAACCAACGTAATCTCACCTCTCTCTTTGTCTCCAAACTGTCTAACTTAAGCTGACCTTCTAATGTACCATTCCTAATTTTGTCCATCCTCATCACACCCAATGCAAATCTTAACATCTTTAACTCTGCCACCTTCAGCTCTGTCTCCTGTTTTTTGGTCAGTGCCATTGTCTCCAAACCATATAACATAGCTGGTCTCACTACTGTCCTGTAGACCTTTCCTTTCACTCTTGCTGATACCCATTTGCCACAAATCACTCCTGACACTCTTCCACCCATTCCACCCTGCCTGCACTCTCTTTTTCACCTCTCTTCCACAATCCCCATTACTCTGTACTTTTGATCCCAAGTATTTAAACTCATCCACCTTCACCAACTCTACTCCCTGCATCCTCATCATTCCACTGACCCCCCATCTCATTTACACACATGTATTCTGTCTTGTTCCTACTGACCTTCATTCCTCACCTCTCTAGAGTAAACCTCCACCTCTCCAGGGTCTTCTCGACCTGCTTCCTAATATCACTACAGATCACAATGTCATCAGCAAACATCATAGTCCACAGGGACTCCTGTCTAATTTCGTCTGTCAACCTGTCCATCACCATTGCAAATAAGAAAGGGCTCATAGCTGATCCCTGATGTAATCCCACCTCCACCTTGAATGCATCCATCACTCCTACCGCAGACCTCACCACTGTCACACTTCCCTCGTACATATCCTGTACAACTCTTACATACTTCTCTGCCGCTCCCAACTTCCTCATACAATACCACAACTCCTCTTGAGGCATCCTGTCATATGCTTTCTCCAGGTCAACAAAGACGCAATGCAACTCCTTCTGGCCTTCAATCTACATCAACACCCTCAGAGCAAACTTTGCATCTGTGGTGCTCTTTCTTGGCATGAAACCATCCTGCTGCTCACTAATCATCACCTCACTTCTTAATCTAGCATCCACTACTCTTTCTCATAAGGTCCTGTCCAAGGTTGCCTTCCTCTTTGGAGATCCTCAACAAACCTAAACTGCAATGTCATAAATGACGTGCCAATAAATCAGTTTAAATCTGACTGTGAACAGAAGGCTGTTCCTTGATTATGACCATATAGCTTACGAATTATCATCTCACTCCAAATTTAAAAAAACACTGGATGTTATTCAGAGTCAGGCTTTGAAAGTGTGCTGTGGTGTTGTGTTGTTAAATCCTTGCCTACCTCTGCAGTACAAATTGAGATGGGACAAATGGCACTAAACCTTTGCAGATTTTAATTACTTTTAATGTGCTGAGTAAAACTTAAAGGCCGTAAGAATGATCACCCTGTAGTCAGTGTATTGAGAGATTGTTGGGAGCTACCTAAAAAAATCTTGTTACTGTTGGGTGGGTGGATTCAGCACAGAATGAGGTTAGTGAGATTTCAGACTAGTCCCACAGTGGTACTCCTGGCAACCCCACCTTGGCTTTTTTCAATGACATTAGTAGACTTTAGAATATGTGATTTATTAAAAGGAAATAGTCAAGATGTTTCTGAGAAAATGATAGTAAACACATATATTACTACCAAATACCAATAAAAACAATACTCAGAACTATTATGGAATATTAAGGATGTTCATGGATGGATCCAAAGATAACTTGATAGGAAATACAACATCAGCTTTTTGAGTCCCAAAATTACGAGTGTATATAAAGAAAAAGCTGTCTGATTATATGTCAGTATTTATAACTGAACTGATAGCCATTATTTTAGGTTTACAATGGATAGAAGAACTTTGTCCAAATAGGATACTTACTGTATCTGTTCTGATTCATTTGCTGTCGTACTGAGCGTTAAAATGGGCAATTGTTCAGCAAGGCCAGACTTGCTACTGAAAGTGATTCAAGCATTGTATCGAATGCAGAATATGGGTCTGTGTCTTAGTTTTTTTACAGATCCCAGCACATAAAGGGGTCAAAGGAAATTAAATAGTGGATGATTTGACAAAAAAAGTCACTAAACATCCTTTTATTGATTTAAAGGTGATATTTAGTAAATTAGAAATTAAAAGTCTGGTGAGATTGAAAATCAGTGAGATGTGACAAAAAATGTGGGACACTGATGGTAAGGGAAGACATACAATATGTACAGAATACAACACAGAGTTGGGTCAATTGGAAAAGGGGGCAAAACTAAAAGGAAAGAAATGATATTAACACGCCTCAGAATTGGGCACACTAGATTAAAATATACACTGGTCAGCCTGGAGTATGCAGATTGTGTATTCAATTAGAGACAGTAGAGCATATTTTATTAGGGTGTGTGGCACATAACCTACAATGAGTTCAGTATTTTAAATCCATGGGAAATTGTAATTTGACATTAGAACAATTATCAAGGTATGGAGAGGAGTTAAAATGGATTCATAGATCCATATTCTGTTATTTAAAAACTATAGGGTTATTAGAAGACATTTAATTGGAGAATATTGGTGTTTCTAGTCACAGTTATTTTTTTCTTTTTCTTTTTCTTTTTTGTTGGCATGGAGCTGGACAGTTTAACATCTGTGGCAGAGCGAAGGGCACTCAGCAGGCTCCTATCAATTATGGAGAATCCACTGCATCCACTTAATAGTATCATCTCCAGACAGAAGAGCAGCTTCAGCGACAGATTGCTGTCACTGTCCTGCTCCACTGACAGATTGAGGAGATCGTTTCTCCCCCAAACTATGCGACTCTTTAATTCCACCCGTGGGGGTAAACGTTAACATTCAACATTTATACATAGTTATTGTCTGTTTTTCACCTGCATTATTATCATTCTTTAATTTAATATTATTTATTGTATCAGTATGCCTGCGGTGGGTTGGCACCCTGCCCAGGATTGTTTCCTGCCTTATGCCCTGTGTTGGCTGGGATTGGCTCCAGCAGACCCCCGTGACCCTGTGTTCGGATTCAGCGGGTTGGAAAATGGATGGATGGATGGTATCAGTATGCTGCTGCTGAAGAATGTGAATTTCCCATTGGGATTAATAAAGTATCTATCTATCTATCTATCTATCTATCTATCTATCTATCTATCTATCTATCTATCTATCTATCTATCTATCTATCTATCTATCTATCTATCTATCTATCTATCTATCTATCTATCTATCTATCACACTCCAGTCCAGTTAGTGATGGTAATGCGCCTTAAGTTGGTCTGCCAACCATCATTAAACAGAAGAAGAAGAAGAAGAAGAAGAAGAAGAAGAAGAAGAAGAAGAAGAAGAAGAAGAAGAAGAAGAAATCTTGCATTTATATAACAATATAAGACAATTGCGAATCTTTATGGGCTCCAGCACTTGCTGGTGTAAAAAAATATAAAATTGCTGATGCATTAACCAAAAAAAGTGGTGGAAACAGAAAGAGTTGAAACTGAACCAGGATTGAGTTATAATGAAATTACAAGTAGAGTAGAAAACAGGTTTTGCAATTATGGAAAAATAAATGGGAAGGAACAGTTAAAGATACTGGTATGCGGTTCATAATAATGTAACCTCTTTTCAATATGCAAGTAAAAACAGAAGAAAAAAAGTAATATTAAGTAGATTAAGGCTAGGTCACTGTACCTTAAATCAGGGATTGTATTTAATAAATAGACACGGAGATGGAAACTGTGTGCAATGCAGCTCAAGGGAAACAAATGAGCATGTGTTACCCCATTGTGATCTGTATAAAAATCAAAGGCGATCACTAATTAAATGTCTCGGAAAAACTTAAATGGACACGATATCATTAAAGGATATTTTGGAGGAAATAAAGAACAGAGCTATTAAATGCAATGAGCTAGTGAAATTCATCAGAAATACAAGACTGGGAAAAATACTATAACCTATTTAATGGAATGAGGGTTTTTTTCCTCCGTACAGTAGGTGGCGGTAATATACTAAGAGTATCCAAGAAGAAGAAGAAGAAGAAGTAGGCGGTTTCTCTCCGGCTCCACCCTGACTGACGTACACCCGTCGACGCCTGCGGTCGTGACGTGTTTCGAACGGCTTGGCGCGAGCTTCTGTTTTGTTTTTAACGTAGAGTAACGTTTTTGTTTTCTAAACACCTTTACCCAATATCTTGGAAATCTTATGGTATCATTTGATTGCTTATAAGAATTTCATAGATGGATGCAGACTATTTGTGCATTTATACGCAACAATGTCCGTTTTGAATATGTTTCACAAGCACCCGGAGCTAAATACGGCTAGCATTTTGGTGAGTAAAAATGTGGTTTTATAGAATTTGCGTTTCGGAATGTCGTCTTGAGCTCCTACATGCTTCAGAGTATTACTGTCCCCCGATGTCACCGACGTGCTTTTATAATTCCGTTTAGTTAAATTCCTTCTTAGAGCAAACGGAATACAAATACAGTCTAGGCCCAAAGCCGAAACAGTTCGTTATAAGTTTACATTCACGAGAAAAGTATTAGATATTCAAATTTTTAAAGTTACATACATATAAAGCAATTATGTTTTATGGTATAAATGCTAATACTGGATACACCCCGGATAAGTTAGTCTGGAAAAACTGTTACAGTGCAATTTGAACCTTTATCGAACAGCAATTAAGCAGATCGGGTTTTGATTTTTGCAAAAGTGAAATCCGACAGTCAAACATTTTAACCCCCTGACATAAAATTTCTTTTGATTATTAACTACATGTTCTGCATTTAGTTTGCGAGTAAGCGTTATACCTTAAACAATTTAAAGTTTAAACTGGACAGTTTTGTACATATACTATATACGTATCAGTGGTGCTTCTGAAGGCAAACCATTCCGATGAGTCGTTTATTTCTTGTTTAAGCATACTGTTAATTTTATTTAGTTTATTTTGTGGACTCGGAAGTTTTTTTTTTTAGTTTTTTTTTAAACATAACTAGTTTACAAATCCATACTTTAACTTGTGTCTGTCTGGGAAGAAAATATTTTTTAGTAACTTTTGTAAAATCTTGTCCAATTCTGCATCATGTTTGGCTCTTTGTGTTTCTGAATATCTGTTCTTAAACTAGCAACTTAATCTTTTAAGATTGTAATTATTTCAAAGACTGATATTCTATAGGGTAGTGTGTATAAAACTTTGAAACTCCTAACGCTAATAATATTGCTTACTTTTTGGTTTTGGAATGCAAATTTAATTGAAATAACTAAAAAAAATAAATTGCTTGTATGTTTTTGAGGGATTCAAAAATTAATACACTGTTTTGTTTTCAGCTTGTGGAAACTGAAAGACAGCACCAGGACAAGTTGGCTGAAGCAATTCTTGCTGCACAGCGATCTTTTAATGTAAATGTGTAAGTTGCACAACACGACTATTTGCAAAATGCCATTTGGTAAAAAATGTTACAGGAAATAAGATTCTTGTGTTTATAATACATGAGTCTATTTTGTGCATTACATATTGCAGCATTTGACATTACCTCTGGTGACCATTATGGTTATCCCCAGGAAATTACTGTTTAGCTTCACCCCAAAATCACCGTAAAAGTACAATGTGAATTTCATTGGATGTATTATTAAGTAATACTTTTTTGTTTTCTTGTGACTCTTTGGTACTTTGCACATTTATATTACAGACTAGAGTGAGCAAGTTATGTAAAATATAAAAGATGTACATGTTTTTAGATTCATTGACTGCCATTAGTCACAGTGTGCTCAAATACTGCATCTTTCTTGCTATTAACATCCATAATTTATAGAATTCCACCAAATCTTACCTAATACTCATTTATCTAACTTTGCTGGCATACAGATCTTGTCAATATTCTTGTTCCTAATTTTATATTCACTGGATTATGTAAGCCATGTCTTAATATTCTGTATGTATTACAATTAACATATAGTTTGCATGTTCTCCCTGTGTCCATGTGGATTTATTCAGTGTGCTCTGGTTTCCTCCTGTAGTCCAAAGACATGCAGGTTAACTGGACTGGGGGTGCTAAACTGGCCGTGATTTGTGTGTGTGCGTGTTCACCCTGCGATATGCTGATGCTCTGTCCAGGTTTTGTGTTTGCCTTGTGCATGATGCTTGCTTTAACGGGCTCCATCTTCCCCATGACTCTGTTCTGGATAGGTGGGTTTAGAAGATGAATGGATGTTGTACATTTTTTGTCTATCATATTTAAATATAATGTACAGTATATGGTGAAAAACATGTACAAGCTGCCTTGTGGCTTAAATTTTCATGCCTTAAATACTACCACAGAAGCTGTACTGTATTTGTGCACATTTCTTAAGAGTATACAGTATTTAACTAATAAATTCACAGTGCATTTACTCATTTGTGTTATGACTTTAAATGTGCTAAGTATGAGGCTCTGGTGAATACATGTTAAATAAATTTCATTAAAAAAATTACCTCATGATAATGTCATGGTCTATTTTAAAAGCTGGATGCTTGTAGAATTTTTTTTTTCCCCCCAGAGTGCCCCTGTATTAGACCACATCTCTAATAGAGCACTCTCAAGCAGACTTAAGTGCTGGGCCGATTTTGAGTAGTGAATCAATCCAACATGCAGAGCTTCAGGCTCCAGACTTATTGCAGTATTTGCTGTCCCATGCAGAGGGGTGAAAATGTGCCAACTCTGAGGAAAATGAGCACAAATTGAATTATCTTTAATATACGTAAACATGTATTGTTTAGTTCCTTTTTGAGAAATGGATTTTATTTTGATAGTCAATAGATGACCCACAAATAGTGAACAATGCAAAATCAGTAAGTGATATACATCATAACCAGTAGACTCTTGGTGTCTTTGTACATCTGATCAGTTGTCTATTACAATTTATTGCACTTAATTTTGAACTACATGCTTTTTATATCTAATGTTCATGACTGAGAAACCTCCCTTGCATTTTACTCTATAGACAAAAACTGTAAGAGTTATGGCAGAATGCTGACTGAAGCAGAATAGAGCTAAACACCTTGTGGGGAGCTTATCAGTTTAGTGATGGATACATACTGCAGAATGTTGTGCAGTGTAAGCATAAATATAATTCAGCTCTGATTTACAGGCTTGCTAATATTTTTGTCTTTCAGGTTGCTCTGTTTTTTTTCCAGGTCAGTGAACAATACATTACTGCCCAAATGCTGACATGACTTTAATATAATTTCCTTTTGTCATTAAGGATGAATGCTTGTGAGGTTATTAATTTTTTTTCAACATTTCATTGTGCTCATTTAGCAAAAGGAGTTTACTTTATTGATTGTGTTACACCATTTCATCCGTCAGATTTCAACTTTTTTTCCCATGATGTTAGCTCAGCATTTTCACATGGGGTGTCATTTTTGATTTAGTGTTGATTCTTTGCATTTTTCTAAAATGATTATCAGTTTCTTGCTCCTAAAATGAAAAATAATGGATGAAAAGTACAGTGGAATGTTAAGCCCTATTGGCTCTGCATAGACAAAACTAAATAACTAGAACAGTAATTCAGTTCAATCTATCTCTGTATGACTCTTCCATTTACATTCCCAGGGCACTGTCCACATTTAAAAAACACACATATTTCTAATGGAACAAAAACACCAAGAAATATGTACTCTGAATCGTACAGATAATAGTGTCCATATGTTATAAGTGAGAGTTGATGGCAACACCACAATACGATACTAGGATACTTGGGTCATGATGTTATATTTTTTAATATATTCAAGTATCCAGAATATTTTGGTATTCTGTATATATTTATTTGTTGAAATCATTCCCATATTGGCAAAAATGTGCCAGTCTAGAATACCTACTGTATGTGAAAAATCTTTGTTTCAGTTCTCCTCAACTACTTTTAATTTTGGAAATGGAATGTTTTAGTTGTACTTAAAAGAACCTAACTAACATTAGTAAATTATCTAACCTTATTTCTGGGTGAGTCATTGTCCGGTTAGATTTATAGTAGAACTCTCAAACAATAGTTTACATTTTTCATGTTTAAAATCTTCTTTTATCAATATATTCATAAGCTTCAGAGACCGCAAATGTGTTTTCATAAAAATAGTTAAGCTTTTGTTCACAAATAAAAAATTTGAAATGCTCCTCAGTTCTCAAATACTGGTTAAACGTCCATGTTAATTAACAATAGAGTAACAACATTTTGTGATGCTCCATGTGAAATATCCTTTTATTTTGTTTTAATCAGCTTTTAGCTTTTATCATCGAAGTTCATTGCTCTTCATCCCAGGTGTGTACTTTTCAAGCAGCCAAACTTTGGCTATTCAGCGTGGTGAGAGCAAAGCAAAGTAAGGTCACATGATGAGTTATTTCAGCTTACCCTCATTTGTGACCATGCTATTTAATATCATCATCCTACATTAATGTCTATTAAAATCTTTGTCAGAGTTAAACAAAGGTAAGCACAGATCAAATTAGAGATCACCAAAAGGATTATACAAAACTACAAGCTGTAAGGCACTAATAAAACTGACAGATGTGACAGGAAATGTAAGCATTCTATAACAAACAAAAACTTGGAGGTTGGTGTGCTTACAAACAAATACCAATTTTTTCAATGTTTCTCTTTTTTTTATAGAGAATATATGATCATAGTCTAGAAAGTGTAAAATCAAATTCATGCTCAACAATACTTGCTTGTTTTCTGTAAATGCATGAAGCCATCCATTTTTTTTTTAAAATTGTAAATAACCGAACTGCTGGACTCGTAAATGATGATCAACATTTCAGTTTCATTATACAGATGGTTTTGAGTGTGGCAAGCTAGTATATTGCAGGGCTGTGAAGGCAAGCATCATTTTGCCCTGAAGTGTGACACTGAAAAGGGCAAATGTTTACTGACCTCCTTCTCACAAGCTGTGTGCTCTTTATCTCATGACTTCATGATTGCAGTACACTGTACTACAAAACAAATTTAAGAATATTAAAAGAAAAATTTCAAATAATGAGCTAAGGGCTTGCACACACAATCAACATATAGTGGACCAGGGAAATTCAGACATGGTAGTGCAATTTTGAACTGGTGAGCTAAAGGTTTGAAATTTCAATGCAGCATTACAAAACACCTTTAATGTCCCAGGAAAAATATATTTGATGTATTTTAATGATATTTACCAAAATGGTGGGGAACTGTGCTCTACTCTAGGCTGTCTGACATTTACAAATTGTGTGCTATGCTAAAAATAGTTAATACCTATTTTTAAAATATGAGAAAATAATCAAAAATCTGCCTGAATGTAAATGGGACCATGTCACTATCACTTAACGTAATTAACAAACACATTTGAGTTAAAGATGAGGAAAGAGAAAACCTGAAGAGCCATATCTGATAGCATAACAGTATGAAAATAAATGTTTTTTGTAAAATGCAGTTTCTACCTGACAAGTGGCAATTGGATCATGTTTCACTATTGCAGAACATCATCTGTTGGTAACCTAGCTAAATAATTTCCTTATTGACTTTGATGGAGAATATCTCCCACACTTATTAATCTAATTTACTGACACTTTTCAAATGACTAACCTTGGAGAAACAATGTACTGTATGTAAAATAATCATGCTGGTAGAGAGTTTTTTTTTGTGATTGAGTCACACTTATCAGAGTGGGTGTGTAGTTTTGCATTCAGAACCATACAATTTTCTGTCTTTGCTTACAGATTAAACAAACCTCGGTCATTCTTGGAATTTTAAGTCTTGCTGAATTTATTTACATTTGAAAGGGGCATAAATGTGTTTTGCCACTTGGTAGGTATATTACAAATTGATTGTCCAGAATGAAAGTGAAATTCCTGATAATGATCACTAAAATAATAGTGTGTGATGTATTCACAGACACATGAAAAAAACTTGAGATTCTTGGCAGCTTTCATATCCTATATTCATATCAAAAATAAAGACATACCTCTTAATTTAAATAATTGTCTATTGTAGTGAATGGTAGCAAGTGTTAAACTGTAAATCGTACAAGAATAGTGGCATACTGTGTTAAGGTGAATTGCTGAATGAATTTATTATGCCGAGAAATAGTATAGGTGTTTTTTATGCTGATGGCATGTCAACTATTATATAAACTTGACATTTTATTTCAGTGGTATTACAAAGTAGGTTCCTTTTAACTTGCTTCAGTTGTATTAAGTTAGTCAGTCACTCATCATGGATTCGAAGTCACAGGGAGCTGAATTCCCATATCTGATACAAGCCTCTGAATATGGCAAAAAGTCCTTAAAAGGGCACATTAACTCATACCAGGTCAATTTAGAGCTGGCAGTCATTTTAACCTGCCCATCTTTAAGGTATGGGGCACTGGGATGGGGTAAATGCAGGAGGACATGGAGCGAAGATGTAAAGTCTGCACAGACAAGTGATAAGGTGTCATATTTGTTTCAGGGAAATTTACCAAACAAAGTCTCAGAGCATTGAGATAGCAGTGCTAGATACTGTGCAACACTGACACAGGTAGAGCAAATTTACATATTTTTGTAGGATGTTTATGTAGTGCAGTCCAACTTTGTTGGCTTCAGTACTGAATAGCCTTGGTTAGGGGAGAGATTTGGGATTAAATAAAATGACAGTTTAGTTTTCACATAGTACACAGTGAATCTCACCCCTATCCCCCCCCCCCCCCCTTAAAAATATGCAAAATTGAAATGAATGCCCAAAAAAAAGAACATTAACAGTACTCCAGTGATCCAGTTTAAAGTTTTTTTTTTCTCCTTTTGGTTTCTTTTCTGTTTTTTGGTATAGACTAAAACACAAACTAATCTATAGGTGGATGAAACTGTTTTACAGTCTAAGTGTTTTGCATTGACATAGTAAAAATATAATGTGGGTTTTGAATAAAATAGTGATGAAACATGAAGCTGAATAATCTGAGTACCATTTTACTGAAGTAATTTGTCTGGGAAGCATCTTTCAGTGTTAAGTGGTGTTTTACTGTGGAACATCATTAAATGTAATCCTCTAAGTGTCTACCATATTTGTAAATTTTACAAAATATTCTTTTTGTAATCCTGTACCAAAAATCTTTTTAGCAGTGTAGTCTGTAATATATAAGATGCATGCAAATCAGATGACCAAATGTTGAGAATAAGATTCATAAGTTGAAGTGTGAAAATATACAAAAATGTGTTTGTGACTGGGTTAAATTGACCCAGTTGTCATCTAGCTTGTGAATGCAGTACATTATTTTGAGACCATAAACAAGGGTTTGTTTTACAAGTACATATCTTTTTGCATTACATATTTTATTCACTGGTACTGCATCCAGGGTTGATTCATACTTTGTGCCCATTGTTTTGTAGTTAGGCTGCTGCCTACATGACCTTAAATTGGATGAAGTGGGAATGATACTGAAGGATATTATGTTTAAAAATGGAACCTGAACACTACAGTAGTATATACTATACATGCATAATACAGTGTCTTGTATCTGAAAATAAAGTCAGCTGGGAATGAAGAAAAGAAAATGTAAATACTTTGGTTATACTTTAGAATGCTAAAGTTAACTGGTTATGAAAAGTATCAAATCTAATTTGTTTTTATTCCTTTTTCCTGTTTCAGGCATTTAGCTGATTCTCTTCCTCTGCCCACCAGAAATGAAGCAAACAGACCAAGAATTGACCTTGTAGTGTTTATTGTAAATCACTTCAGCAGTCGCAGGTAAGTTTACTTTTGAATTATTAAAGCTAGGTTTTACAAAGTAGTCTGTTTATTAAAAAAAAAAAAAATCCATAAATAAGTTTTTGTCTCATTCTTTCTTTTCCACATGAAGAAGTAAAATATTTATGGTTTCTTTGTAATGATGTAGCATCACATTAGTATAAAATGGCTGCAGTTTTTATCACATTTTTTTCTTTTTTTTAATGAATGTGTTTAATTTTCTTTTGCAGTTTAGAGCTCACTAAATCTTATCTCCAACATTTGGATGTGATGTATTTTCTAGGAAGGCTCTGTTTTCTTGTGAATGATGGTGCGTAGCATATTATTTTTGCTATTAGATAGATAGATAGATAGATAGATAGATAGATACTTAACAGAGTTGTAGTGCATTCATTTAATGGTTTTTGGCTTTGAGGTTTTCAGAAAATAGCTGGCTTGCCATTGCGATTTCCAGGATTTAGAAGTCCAGTTATGAGGAATAAAAAAACAATAGCTTGCTATCTGTTTTAACGGAAGGTGACATGTTTATAATCAGGAATGTGATTTTTAATCTGCTTGTATTTTTATGTTAAATAAACAATTGTTAGTGTATTTGTCACTCCACATATCTAATTAAAAAGTGTATTTGATAGTTTATTTCATTAGCTTATGATGTTTGTAATTGAAAATACTTAATGTTTAGTTTTTAAGATATGCTAATAAAGATCCTTATACTGTGCATCATTTTTTCTCTTTAAAATGCCATAATTTGTTTTGAAGATGAATGTAATGCTGGAAGCTAAGAGAATATTGAAAGTACCTCATTATATTTTATTATCAATTACCTTAGCTAGATCTGCAAAGTCTGACCCAGACAAGTTACATGCTGTGAGGGAAATGGCAGCAAAGTATTCCAGTCCATTACTCTTTACAGAACTTCAGGTAACTCCTTCTTGCCTTTTTCTGTCTGTTCTCATTTCTAGTTATACACCCTACACTTCTACTTGGTGGTAGTTGGCTGTTTTTAAATTGGAAAATGAAAATTCCAGCAGAATTCTGTACTTCGTTGCCTTTAAGGAGTTTAAAAGACTACATAAGTTATCCTGCTTATTAATGGTCCCAATTGTATTTTCTGTAATGTCATTTTTGTGTATTTTCATTACTTTAGTCATACAACAACAACAACAACAACATTTATTTATATAGCACATTTTCATACAAAAAGTAGCTCAAAGTGCTTTACATAATGAAGAAAAGAAAAATAACAGACAAAATACAAAATTAAAATAAGACAACATTAGTTAACATAGAAAAGGAGTAAGGTCCGATGGCCAGGGTGGACAGAAAAAACAAAAAAAACCTCCAGAAGGCTGGAGAAAAAAATAAAATCTGTAGGGGTTCCAGGCCACGAGACCGCCCAGTCCCCTCTGGGCATTCTACCTAACATAAATGAAATGGTCCTCTTTGTAGTTAGGGTACCTCCATTTTTGTGTAAAATGTATGTCTCAGATAGTGCTAACATTTTCTAAACTGTTTTCAGTGAGTTGTTTGCAATCAGAATAATTAATCATTGTACTGAAATAGTAGTTTGATCAAAGATTATTCAGGGTATGCACAAAGCTTTTTCGCCATGGATGAAAAGTAGGCTAACAGTCCCTTCAGTCTGATTAGAAATGAGAAATGTTCATGTACAGTATTAGCAAATTATGTAAATTACTGCTTACTGATGCTCAGTACTGTGAAAGGGTTTAACTTGGTTAATTTGTAAAGACAATGGAAGTGAAATTAATAAATAAACAAAATGGCTTGCTTACCTTCACTAATACATACAGGAATAAATTTATATCACCACCACCATCTTCATTGGATCACACAGTAAACGTGTGGTGGGTATTCTGCTTGTTGCCTCATGTTTTATGGGTCAGTACTTCTGTTATTAGGTCGTCTTGCTACTATTTACCGTATTTCTGTCATGATTGCATACCACTGTGTTTGCATCTTTATGTATAACTTAAAATAATAACAAAACATTTAAATTGTGTTGAAGTGGAAATGATGGAGATTCTTAAAAATGTTCCAATAAAGTGATTTCATTTTTAAAGCCAGAATTGAGGGCACTAAGAGTAAAAGCAGGGCTATTCAATTACAAATTCAGTTGGGCCAGATTTTCAAACCAATAAATTTAGCTGGGCCAGACATTTTCAGCAGCCAGTAAGCAGCAGGAATGATATATTTTAAACCAACACAAATGAATGTATTGAAAAACAAGTAATGGTTAGTCATTGCTTCCCTTTTAAATGTCTTTATATTTAGGTGGTGTTTTTTCTCACTGCTGAAAACGCTGTGCCCCATGTGGGATGCAAACCCATGATCTTTTTAATGTGAGGCAGCAATGTTACGATTGCATCACTACCTATATATATATATATATATATATGACCCAGTTACATCACAAAGTGCATTTAACAGAATAAAAAAAAAAATTCAGAGCTATCAAAGCTATAAGTGCACAAACCCTTAAGTGATAACAGTAACTAGCACACATAATACATTTATTGATCATTGAGGGAATACAGATTGGTTTTAAATCACCACGTGTGTTGATATTGTGACGTGTCTCACTACTGCATGGTATGTGTTTGGTGGAGCACTGCGTGGACTCGGGGCATCTCCCTAGAGAGAGCTGAGTGACAGGATCAGGGAGAGAGGGGAGCAAATGGTAAAAGAGCGGGAAGAGATTCCCCCAGGAGAAGCAGCTCCTTCGATAAGTCATCAGAATATCATTGACTAATGCCACAACTTGTAGAGACACAATGAGCTGCATTGTGGGTTGAATGGTGCTAGGCTATGCATTCATGGTCTGTACTACTGTAGGAGGTTTTGAAGGCTCTTGAAATGTGTTTTCTGGCAGGGCCATGGGCTGGACTACTTAGAGGTTGCTTCTGGGCTACATGTGGCCCGTGGGCCACAATTTGAATAGGGCAAACCTATTGCATTAGGCAATAGTGTACTTAAATAGTGTAGTTGATATCATTAAGAGGTCTGTTTTATGACATTGCTAAAGTCTTTTTTTTTTTTTTCCTTCATGTCAGACCGAGCAAGGACTGGCCACTGCAGCTGATCGTCTGTTGGTTTTCACAAAGGTGTCTGCTGGATTTGTCCCAGGGGTGTCCTCTTTGTTTCTAAATACACTCACATCATGTTCTCATCCAATGGAGTCTTCTTCTAATACATTGGTTGATACAGACTAAATCTTGACAGATTTCTAATGTTTGTTTTCTGCAGTACTTCATAAAGAAACTACACGCTTCCTTTCTGTTTTGGATCTTTGTCTATACTTGTTTTAGTTTGCAAATGGATAATGTTAACTTTTCCTCTTTATATTTTTATTTTTTTTATGTTTAGTGTATGTGTATGTATGTGTATATATCTGTCAATATATGTATTTAATTTTGTACATATTTGTGAATAAAGTAATAGAAATTATTTTAAACTAAGTACCTGTTGCCTTTTTTTCCCCTGGAGAGCTTGTATTCTAGTAGTGTAAGCTCAGTGCTATTAAGACAGTGGAAGTAGGGATTGGTTTACACCAAGAAGTCACTAACTGTCCCCCTTTGCAAATTAATGGCCAGACTGTGTCTGTGGTTCAGTCATTTAAATTCCTGGTGACTACTTTCAGCAGTACATTAAAATAGGACAAGCACATCACCTACATCATGAAGAAATCCAGGCAGAGATTGTTCTTCCTTTGCCAGCTTAAGCTTGTCATATCAATTCATGTATTGTTAAATTTGTACTTGGCCATCATTGAGAGTGTTGTGACCTCTTCCATCGCCATTTTGGTTTCTACCACCTCCTCTCTTTCTAAGACTCTGTTGCAGTGGCTGATTTGTTCAGCTGAGAAAATCATTGGCTATTGTCTCCCAACATTAAAAGATCTGTTTATTGCAATAGCGAAAATGAGAGTAGAAAATATTGCAGCTCATTCCACCCACCCCAGCAGCCATCTGTTCATTAAATTACTATCAGAGGAAGTAAAGGTCGGAAATTGCCAGTGTACTTAGTAGTTCATCAATGTTTATGCTTTGGAGAGAAATGATACCCCTTTGAAATAACAAAATGCTTAATGTAATGAAATTATCATGGTGAGTAAAAACAAAACATTTGGCATTGACGAACACCTGCGGGAGCTTGTAGTTTGGAAGTCAGTAATAGGTAAAAATATGGCTGAAAAGTTATGAGGGCTGCAAAGAAAACTCTTAAAATATACATTTTTGGAATTCCAAATCTTTTCTTGGTGAAAAGGAAAAGGAATGCGTTAAATGTTACCGATGTTACCAAATCAGAAAATTGTGTTTTATACCCTCAGTGGCAGCCACGCTGAGCAGTCCATATGGTTTGGCATACAACTGTTGTACATGGGCTTTACACTTCAGAAATGCTGCTATACCAGACTGATTTACAGGAGCAAAAGAAAATTCTAAAGTATCTGTCAATCTGAGCTCCCAATGAAGAATAGCAGTCTTTTAGTTTGGGTAATTAAAAATAACTGCTGCATGTCGATTCCTGTAAGTACATACCCGTGTGGGTGTACAGCATACTGCCAATACTACTATTTAAACTCTGCCCTTTACCAAGTATCTGAATGTTAATCTTGTCCTGTCCATAGTGTGCAAAAAACAAACCTTACATTTAGTGCACTATAACTTTTATGTATAGTGGAGTATACATATTTGCTTTATCAAACTGTAAAGGAATAAACTGACAAACTCCTTTTTGTCACTAGTCAACCTGTTTCCAGTAAAACACTCCAATAGCTGAATAATTTATTTTTTTTAAGCTGAACATTGTGTGAAAACAGTGGCTGCTCTTTTTCATTCTTCAGATGTCAGTCATTAAATTGTTCATCTTTTCTTTCTCCCTTTATTCCAGAGCTATTCTTCAGTGCTTTGTGTATTTTCTGATTGTCAAAAGTGAGCATTGCACACTTTGCTCATGCGTAATTACTTATTTTTTCTCCAATTCTTTGCTATAGTACTGATGTTAGAGTACAGACTCGTACCTTTTAACAATGTTAACACATTTTGAACACAGAATGACACCCATGACAGTCAGTTACATTCCACGGGGATACACTGTTATTGCACTTAATGCAGTGTTAACACATGTCAAACCAACAATGACAGCAAAAAACACCACCTCATAGTATGCACATCACTAACCAACAACTCCAATTTAATATTCAAAGCACTTGCCAATGTCATCACTCATTGCTCAACTATGATTTACTAAACCAGAATTTCATAGCATTAATCCTTAACTGGAGGTGTTTGGCTGCTTGTCTTCTCTCTGACAGCCTACGTTTTAATTTAAAACTTTATGTTGCAAGGTGAAAACATCATGGGTAGTCAGATGTCTGGTTTGAATATACCTGATTTGAATGATAATTAAGTGTAGGGCTGTGTATAGCAATGTATTCATAAGTTGCTATAATGAGAAATGAGTTATGTCTAATAAATGACAATTTCAAAATAAATGGGGGTATGGTTTGGGGCTGATAAGGTTAATTGGTGACTCTAAATGAGAGGTTCAAAGACTGAGGGCGACTCAGATATTTACAGTGACTATAAAAAGTATTCACTCTCTTGGGTGGTTTCACATTTTGTTATTTTAAAACATTGAATCACAGTGGATTTCATTTGATTTTTTTTTTACGCAGATCTACAGAACTACTCTTTACTGTTAAAGTGAAAATAGTTATCTGTAAAGTGATCTAAATTAATTACAAGTATAAAACACCAAATAATGAATCTGTTAACTATTCACCATCTTTAATATGATACGCTTCAGTCACAACTGGTGCGGCCAGTTGGTTTTCAGTGTCCCATAATTCAATGGAGATCATTTATCAGAGGTTTCAATTGATTGTGTGATGAAGGGTCAACTTGTGTTGAATTACTATGGTAGCCTAACCTACACAATGAAAGCAAAAGAACACAGAGAAACTCCGTGAAAAGGTGGTTGAAAGGCACAAAGAAGAAGAATATCCAAGTCACTGGATATATCCTTGGAGTCCACTTAAATCGGTCATTAAGTAATGGAAAGAATATGGCACAGATGTACATCTGCCAGAGCAAGCTGTCCACAAAATGTTTCAAAATATGGCATAACTCTGCAAGGAGGAGGATGACTGTAAACCCCTGGCTTGTCCACAAAAGGGCAAACCAAGAATCTTTATTTATAAAGAATTTTCAAAAAGAGAAAAATAGAGCAAAATGTACAAAAGAGCTAAAAGAAGGTGTTTTCAAAAATACTAGTCAGGATAAAGGGAAAGATGCCTGCAGCAATGTACAGAGACATCCTGGATGAAAACCTGCTCCAGAGCGCTCTTGACCTCAAACTGGGGCGACGGTTCATCTTTCAGCAGGACAACGACCCTAAGCACACAGCCAAGATATCAAAGGAGTGGCTTCAGGACAACTCTGTGAATGTCCTTGAGTGGCCCAGCCAGAGTCCAGACTTGAATCCGATTGAACATCTCTGGAGAGATCTTAAAATGGCTGTGCACCGACACTTCCCATCCAACCTGATGGAGCTTGAGAGGTGCTGCAAAGAGGAATGGGCGAAACTGGCCAAGGATAGGTGTGCCAAACTTGTGGCATCATATTCAAAAAGACTTGAGGCTGGAATTGCTGCCAAAGGTGCATCGACACAGTATTGAGCAAAGGCTGTGAATACTTATGTACATGGGATTTCTCCGTTTTTTAATTTTTAAATTTGCAAAAACCTCAAGTAAACTTTTTTCATGTTGTCATTATGGGGTGTTGTGTGTAGAATTCTGAGGAAAAAAATGAATTTAATCCATTTTGGAATAAGGCTGTAACATAACAAAATGTGGAAAAAGTGATGCGCTGTGAATACTTTCCAGATGCACTGTAAGTCTACGTGCCAATAGTGTAGTAAAGGCAGTTACAGTTTGTTTGTTCTTCTCCACTTAATTCATTCAAACAATTTTTGAAACTTGTTTAGCATGGTGGCAAATTACAATGTTGCTGTTTTTATATATTTTATGATGAAAGTAGCTATTCTATTAATTGATTGAATTAATTAATTTATGTGTGCCCCACAATTTTATTTAGTCACATATAACCACAAAAATTGTGGTTAAAGAAAAATCTATTTTTCACTTTTTTAGTGAATTTATAACAAAAGTAAATAAAATCTTTTCACTTAAAAATTTTTTTAAATATATTTTATTTTTTAATCTCTTCCCTTTTTAGCATAGAAATAACTTTTAACCTTGTATGTAGTGCAGACTAATAATGCATGTGGTTTCATTCTGTTATCACTATTGTTTCTTCAGAATGGCTCACTCTGGAAAATACTTAATGAAGAAATAAAAAAAAACATAAAATTTTCCAACTTTCAAATCAGTTAACTCAGACCCCGGAAATGCATCTGAATGTTACACCAAGCAGACCTTTTCTAATGTGTTTAGTAGTGTTGTGACTTTGAGATCCCTTTAAGGCTGTATAATGGATTCAGCATCTGAGGAGGATGCAGGCTTGACACGGAATATGCAGAATGTGGTAAACTAGTGTAGACCCTTGTGACACACACAGCAGACGGGGTATGTCACATCTATGTTGTGTTCTAAACATCCATCCATCAAGCAAGCTTTTGTTGACAATATTGTCAACAGCTTAGGAGGAAGTAGTATCTTGGCATTTCTACAAAAAAAGCACAGATAAAAGCACTGTCGGAGACAAGCCATGCCTGAAATGTGCGCCTTAAACTGTAACTTTAGTATTTTTCAAGGCAAAGCAATTTCTTCACAAACATGTTATTCATGCATTTTGCCATGCAAAATTATGTGCTAAAGTTAAGTATTTTCTAAAAAAAATATGAAACAAATCTCGCCCATTCTGGTGCTTTACAGTGGAGGTGAATTGGACATGGGGCACCACTGGAAAGATAAACAAAAAACTTCTGTCCAAGGCATTTGTCGAGTGTTGGTTTTTTGGGACCCTCTAGACCTGATAAAACCCTCATTTTTGGACCCTGAATTGTGTGGGAAGTTACCCCCTTATGATAAAGAGTAAATCAATAGATTTCATCAACAAACGTGAACAGAAAGAATGAAAGTTGTGCAGGCCACGTCAACCGACCCCAGGACTTGACCCCCTAATAGGATACAAGGTGTCAAAGTTAGTCCATTTTACAAAATTAAAAAAAAAAAAAGGGTATTGATAATATAAGCATGTGGAGGGTCGTTGTTTGCTATTTCGAGGTTGCCGATTGTGCTCATGTTACTGGTGGTCCTAGCCCTCTAAGAAACACTGCCAGACGTTTGAAACATATGCAGGAGCGGCACGGTAGTACAGTGGTAGTGCTCCCTATGTGGAGTTTGCATGTTCTCCCCGTGTCTTTCCTTCCAAAGTCCAAAGACGTGCAGGTTAGGTGCATTGGCGATCCTATATTGTCCCTAGTGTGTGTGTGCCCTGCGGCTGCCGAGATTTGTTCCTGTCTTGCGCCCTGGGCTGGCTGGGATTGGCTCCAGCAGACCCCCCGTGACCCTGTGTTAGGATATAGCGGGTTTTGACAATGACTAACTGAAACATATGCATGTTGGATATCATTTTAGAATATTTCAAAGTCACTGATCATGAATGTGATGTTATTTTTGATTTCTGATCCTTTACTAGGGATCTAACCCTCTCTGGACCTCTATCAGATGACAGATTTCTATTACAATTGAGAATATGTAGACTTTAAACATTTAAATTAAATGACACAGCTATTCTTGTTTATGATGAACTTCTACTGCATGAAGTAAATAAAGCATTATGCTCATTCAGACTTTTGCTTATTTAAGACATTGAAAAGACCTTATAATGCCTGAGAGTCCAAGATGATAAAGTATTATAAAAATGTTTTTTACCCACAGCAGTGGTTCCCAAACCTGGTCCTGGGTTTTTTTTTGTTCCAACCAACTTCTTCTTTTAATTGGACTCCTGGCCTATGTAAGTCAGCTGTTATTTCCCAGTTTCTGTGTTTTGAGGTCAATGAAGAAATGACAAAAGTATGTGTGTTAATATATTTTAATAACAATTAAGTTGTCATTTGTCTATAACGTAATTTTCTTTATTACTTTTTATTAATCTTCTTCTTGATTTCCATTCTGCTTTTCATTATTAATTAATTAGCCCTCATGGGTGGGCAGTGTCGGTCCCGGGGGGGTTGCAGTTTCTGCAGGTTTTCATTCCAACTCAATTGCTTAATTACAAACCAATCCTTGCCAATCAGTCTGCATGTTAGGTTCTCCTATTGTAGATTTTTTCCCTTTCCATCATTTTCAGTTTGTCTCATTTTTCTCTATAAAGTGTTTTTGTAGCTGCGTTTGTCCCAAATTACCAAAGCTCTGCAGCTTTTAGTTGCTTCATAGGATGTTTCTGGCAATAGTGTGACGCGTGTTCAAATAATTCCACAGAACAATTATCTTCATTTAAAACATTTAAAACAAAATGGTTCACACAAAAATAGAGAAAAATTGATATTAAAGAAAGGTTCTTGTTTAAGACAAGTTCTGTTTAAGGCTTAAATATCTGTTTTCATTTCTCTACATTTGGAGGCACGTTAAGTATGCTAAGCACGGTCCGAAAGCTGTATGCCTTCTCCTATTTGCAGACATATCTAATAGTCCATGCTAGTAGTGAGACTATTTCCTAACTGGCTTAATTAACTCTGTTTTACAGTTATAGCTAAGAAAGTCCTATTTCATATTAATTTCCCTTCAATGCCCTTCAATGGCTCACATCATATCTTTCTAATAGGCAACAGTTTGTCACACTCGGCCGATATAAATTCTCCACCTCATGTGTGTCGCGTGGTGTCCCTCAGTGGGCCGTTACTCTTTCTACTTTATATCCTTCCTTTGGGTCAGATTATTCACAGACATGGCCTTAACGTCCGCTGTTATGCAGATGATATACAGTTATATCAGTACAGACTCGCCTCCCAGCACACTCACTGACTCCATCACTGAACTTAAGCTATAGATGGAAAATAATCTTCTCAAACTAAATGCCAATAAAACTGAAGTGTTACTGGTAGGCTCAAACTCCCAACTTTCTAAGGCACCCAACTTCTCTGTTTCTGTTGACAGTACATTTGTCAAACCTGCTCCTGTTTTCAGAAATCTTGGTGTTTTGTTTGATTCATCACTTAACTTTGAGTTGCACATTAGGTCTCTGTCCAAAATTTCATTCTGTCATCTCCGTAACATTGCCCGCTTCCGTCCATTTCTGTCCTTGTCTGATGCTCAAACTGTGCTTCATTGTTTTATAATGTCTCATATTGATTACTGTAATTCCCTCTTCATTAGCCTCCCTGCAAAATCTATACAGCAGCTACAGTATATTCAGAACTCCGCAGCCACACAAAGCGTCCTGCTCACATCTCTCCTGCTCTCTCTGAGCTTCATTGGTTATCTGTTCCATCAAGGATTAACATCAAGATTCTGCTTCTCACCTACAAAGCCCTTCATAACCTTTGCCCCCCTCTACCTCACTCGGCTCCTTACACTTCTTGTCGCTCTCTCAGGTCCTCAAGCAGTCATCTCCTTACTGTCCCACACACCATACTCTCCACCTTGGGAGGCAGGCAGGTCCTTCAGTGCTATGGCCCCTCAACTCTGGAACTTTCTTCCTCAGTCTCTCTGAGATTGCTGCTCTTTCTGCACTTTTAAATCTCAACTGAAAACATTCCTCTTCTACGAACTTTTGTCTTCTGTATTTAAAGTGACCTTGGGTTTGTGAAAGATGCTCTATAAGTGCAACTTATTATTATTATTATTATTTTTATTATTATTAATTTACTGGGAGTCAATGGCTATACCATATTCTAAGAAACTATGAGAAATTTCTATTGAAATTAAGCAAACACTTATATGAAGGTTCTTGTGTACTAAACGGATGGATGGCAGGACAAAGGAAAACAGAAGTGTTTTGACAAATTCATAACATATATATTGGGATACAAAACACCAAATTGAAGAGAGGAGGCTGCATAAGGTTCCCCTCTACCCATTCTAGTGTTCTAGTGCCGTCTGTTTGGTACACAAGTACTTATTAATAAAGTATCTATCTATCTATCTATCTATCTATCTATCTATCTATCTATCTATCTATCTATCTATCTATCTATCTATCTATCTATCTATCTATCTATGTGAATTTAAAACTAACTTTTTAGGATTAGTTCTTACAATTTTATTAAACCAAATAGTGCATGATGAATCCACAAAAGTGTAAATGGAAACAAAACAGATGGCGAACTGCTGGCTCCTTTGTCATTTGCATCATATTGATAATAAGGAGCCATTAAAACAGTGAATGCAGCTATTTAAGACTGAAATAAGCAATTAAAGGTGGGGAACTTAATAATAATAATTCATTACATTTATATAGCGCTTTTCTCAGTACTCAAATCGCTATCCAGACAGGGAGGAACTGGGAAGCAACCCCACAATCTTCCACAGTCTCCTTACTGCAAAGCAGCAGCACTACCACTGCGCCACCTTTGTAACAAGTGAGACCACTAAAATGAAGCCTCACTTGAGCAATTAATGTTTCATCAGCAATAATTCACTTCTCATTAAGAAACTAGGTAGGAACAAAAACCAGCAACCACTGTGGCCCACCAGGACCGATGCTGCCCACCCTTGAATTAGCAGGTTTGATGTTGAAGCAGTTGCAGCCTTTAATCATTTAGTGTTGTTCACCTGAGTGTCTGCTTTGCTTGTTTCTAATTGTCACTATTGGGATACAATGAAGAGAGCAGACCACGCAGAATAAGGGAAATGTAATAGGAAAACAATAAAAAAAGAGTTTTAAAGCAATTGCAAAAAATTGAAGTATTTCTAAATGTCGTATAATGTAAAAATCATACTGCTGTGCTTTTCTAAATGAAGATTAAGGGAAGAGAAAAAAAAAAGAGCAGCAAACTAAAAGAGATCAATTATTATCTGGAATCTGGTTGGAACAAAAACCTGCAGCCACAGGGGGTCCCCAGGAACCACTGACCTAAAGGACCCAGCATTTAAAGGGGCTCAGCCTTTACAGTGCAAGGTTTCTAATGACAGTCAAAAGCATTTAAAAAATAAGAGTTATGTCATTAACATGCTGTAATAAAAATGGTCACATCAAAATGTACAATAAAAAAGAAATCGTACCTAAAAAGATAAGGCTTTTCTAATTTGACGATGGTGTCAGAGGGTGAAGTTCATTCAATCAACCAGCAGGTGGCAGCATATCCCTGTTTTGCTGCGTGTGTTAAGCAGGCTGTGATTGATAGCTGGGCGGGTCAGCATTGTAGGCAGATCACCAAGGGGCCGCTAGATGGTATGTGCGAGAGTATAAAAATAAAGAGTATGCAATTTAGCTATTTTTAGTATGTTATTAAAACAAAAGAACACACATTTTCATGTCTTTTTATATATGTCCACATTATCTGGGAAAACAGTTTTGTTATTTCAGTTTGTAAATGCAATTTTGACAGAAGTCTGAATAAAAGAAATGAGTAACTTGTAAATAGTCTTAATTCTGCACAGCAAATCCTCAACAAATCAAGTAAGAGACCGTCCTTCTGCTGGACGTCTTCCGGCTTGTTTGGTTTTTCTTGGAGGCCTACTTTGAGTCCTCAAATCTGACCTTGAATCTTTCATTCTCCATCTGCTGAGCAGATCTCAAAGTGTCTGCCCAGCTTTTATTTATCTCTGCTAGTCCCACCACTGACAAGTTGACCTTTAAATCTTTCCAGTGCCAGAAGTGGCGGCGCTCGGCTTTCTTCTTTTGTGTGACTTGGATAGTTTGTGAACAGAGCTTGAGAAAATGTTAGATTATCAAGGCTCCATCTTACTGTAGGGCTGTGTTTACATTCAGGCTCTCCTGGGTATTTAATTCGGCAAGCTCGTGCTTGCCGTCTTTTACTTCTTTGATGTACATGTCCCTTTACACACAGCTGCTTTCATTGTTTTGTCTGGTTTAGAGTATATTTTTAAAATCATTTTTCCTTCTCAGTATTCAAAAATCATCAATCCTTTGGGGAGAATGACGAGTGAATGAAGGCTTCATCTGTGCTAATAGTAGGTAAGATGGTGTGGCAGCTTGGACGCTGCACTTTAAGACACATGGCTGCTCAAAATCACTATGGGCTCCTTAGCAAGTTCTTTAACTCACTTGTGTCCTACAAAATGTTAAAAAATTAAAGAGTGTTATTATATTGTTTCCTTACCCTGCAAGTAATGTCGCTTTTGACAACAAATATGCTGTGTTTGACAGTGACTTTGTTCACTGAATATTTTCCTGGAAATTCACCATAATTTTTTTTTTTTCCCAGCACCCCTGATGCTTTGCAAAGCCAGAGTGATATCACAAAACTGTCAGACGGGACAGCCCTCCGAGTATGTAACGCTGTTCCATAACCGATCGACCGCTAGGTCAAATGAAATTCATCTTCCAGTATGGATTTAATAAGAACCATTTTACTGGCATGCTAAAAATTAGTGCAAGTACATTGAAACACAGAACTTGTGTGCAGAAGGAAACTGGAAATGTGTTGGTGCATTCGTGTCTTAAAAGGCAGTGTCTTTTTGTAACAACTTGTATGTGACCAGATGTGTAATACACTAGTCCAGTGGTTCTCAAACTGTGGGACGGGGCGCGAAGATGTGAAAAAAAGAAAACAAGAATCGAAAATATGAAAAATACATCTATTGAAGCCAAAACAAATTAACTTAAACTACATTCTGATACTAGAAAAATAAATATAGAGTTAGGTAAATGTCGATAAAAGTTAAGTAGGTATAATAAAATATGCATCTATGATACTGTATATCATTAATTAAAGAAGAACAAATTGGTATTAGTGGGCTCCTTTCAAAAAAAATGTTAAGGGGGCGCGATTAAAACTGTTATGAAAACTCAGGTCGCAAATACTTAAAGGTTGAGAAACGCTGCGCTAGTCTAACCTTTTAATAGTTTTACTCAGAGTGCTGAACAGTTGATTCAAATAGAAAGAAGGGAAAAATCCACATGCTCTAGTGTTGTGCTTATCTGGTTGCAGTGGCAGTGAACGAGCGCATCAGGCAAGAAAAACGCAACAATAACAACAAACTGTGATTTTCAGTTCTAAAAAGGTGAGTAACTTCCTATAAAATCTGTCAGGGACAAGCATTAGTGATTTTGTGTCTCTTGCCTGCCTCTGTCTGCAAGATATTTTAATGTGCTGATATTTAATTCACTTTATCTCAGGGAAGTAAAGTGTTGCAGTGATTAGCACTGCTGCCTCACAGCTTAGGTCAATATTTGGCCACAATAATCGGCCCAGCATAGTTGGCAGGTGCTTAAAAGACAATTGCACCATTATAGTCCACTTACAATTAGTTCAGTTTATCCTTTTCTATGAACTTTAATGCATTTTGCCAGGTTCGCTTAAGTTCCTGAACATATTCGTGATTTCACCAAACTCGAGGTGAAGTGAATTCACTCGGGTTCACTCATCATTATTTGTAAGTCACAAGGTAAAGGCCAAGTTAATAGTCCCATAATATGTGTTGCATTTGACATGGATCAAGTAACATAATTGATCACAATTTGATTTTTGATAATTGAGACTTGTTTGCACAACCTGTATATGCGATCTACAGAGCTGAGTGTTGATTAGTGGATTTGTATGACCCCTCATAGGTTACTTCTCCTGGCCTTTTTTTTTTTTTTTTTTTAAACTCACACCCGTCCGCTCCTGCAGTACTCCATCCCATGCCTGCCCAGTTCTCGCTTGTCCCACTCCCACCCTGCAGAAACCCATTGCTTCCAGTGATAAGCCTGTTTCTTTTTTTTTTTTTTTTATAATTTTATTGTAATCATTCATACAAATAGATAAATTTTTACAAAAAATAAGATTGAAAAACAAGTCGACCCCCACCCCTGAGAGAGAGAGCATGGTCAACGGGGTAAACCTTAAGGCTTGTAGACATACCTAAATTGATGAGTTTAATAGGCCAGTAGAGATGAATGGAGAAGAAAAAGAAATGCGGAGATAATTGCTTCCTCGGTGCTTTAAGAGCTTATTCTAAAATTTTATTGATTATATCCTGCCAAGTTTTAAAAAAATTCTGTACAGATCCTCTAACTGTATATTTGATTTTTTCCAATTTCAAATAGTATAAAACATTGGTCTCTCACTGACTTAGAATAGGAGAGTTAGGATTCTTCCAGTTTAGCAAAATAAGTCCATCCATCCATCCATTTTCCAACCCGCTGAATCCGAACACAGGGTCACGGGGGTCTGCTGGAGCCAATCCCAGCCAACACAGGGCACAAGGCAGGAACCAGTCCCAGGCAGGGTGCCAACCCACCGCAGTAGCAAAATAAGTCTGCGTGCCAAAAGTGTAGTGAATGCAATCACCGTTTGTTTGTCCTTCTCCAATTCAAGTCCATCTGGAAGAACACCAAACACAGCTGTTAGTGGGTTAGGAGGGATTGTGACCCCAAGGCTGTCTGATAGGCCTTTAAAGATTTTGGTCCAAAATGATGTTAATTTGGCGCAGGCCCAAAACATGTGACCCAGTGAGGCTGGGACTTGGTTGCAACATTCACAGGTTGGATCTTGCCCTGGAAACATTTTGGACAGTTTTAGGTGAGATAGATGTGCTCGATATATAACTTTGAGTTGAATAATTGTATACTTTGTGCATATGGAGCTCGAGTGAAGTCTCTGCATTGCTACTTTCTTCTCCCTTTCTGATATATTGACTAAGAGATCTTTTTCCCATTGTCCTCTTGGATCTTTAAAAGGGAGGGACTGTAAAATAGTTTTATGTATTTCACAGATGGTGTCTAAGTCCTTGAAATTGAGCAATATTTTTTCCAGCATGGAGGACGGTGCAAGATGAGGAAAATCGGGCAGGTTCCATTTAACAAAGTTCCTAATTTGAAGATAGTGAAAAAAATGTGTAGCTGGAAAGTTAAATTTGGAATGTAATTGTTCGTAGGCTGCGGTGGGTTGGCACCCTGCCTGGGATTGGTTCCTGCCTTGTGCCCTGTGTTGGCTGGGATTGGCTCCAGCAGACCCTCGTGACCCTGTGTTTGGATTCAGCGGGTTGGAAAATGGATGGATGGATTGTTCGTAGGATGCAAAGATGTTGTCTATATAAAGATCTCTGAGTATTTAATCCCAAATTTTTTCCAGATATTAAAAACTGTATATGTTTGCGAGGGTTGAGAGAGGTGGTTCTCTTGCAGAGGAGCCACAGATAAAAGCTTCTCCATCTTAAAATGCTTTCTACATTGGTTCCATGTCCTGAGTGAGTGAAGCACAATTGGGTTATTAGTATATTGCTGATACCTTGCATTTATTGATATGCCTGTTTAACATGATTTTGTACAAGTAGGTGACTGAAGCTTTCTCCTCTTTGGCCCAGTTGTCCTTTTGTTATCTTTAAGATGAACTCTGCTTCATCCATATTTAATACAGATCTTACAATAGGACTTAGCTAATTACTTCTGATCACAAGTCTGCATGTCTTTTCAACAGAAAGAACAACAAACAGTAGTGTAAGCAACATGTCTTGTTATAGCTTTGTAAGTAGGTAATCATTTATTATCTCATATAGAAATAAAGTACATGTTCATAATTGCTTTTCATCCCACAAAAATCTAACATTCTGACCCGGAACGTAGGTGCTGTCTACATACAATACAAGCTGCACATATATATATTAGTTTGGCTTAAAACAATAGCCTTTCAAGTTTGCATATTACCGTTAACAAACACTCCCCACTTTCAAAGAGTTAGTTGGCAGCAGTTTTATCACGTCGTGCACAAATGGATGTGACTTCACTGAGTACAGGTTCGGTTGTCACCGCCTTTCAGTGTTCCTGGAGTCTACTGACATATCATCTGTTTCGTATCTTTGAACGGTTTCAGACACAAGACTACAGTTGTATCTTTTTGTTGATGCAGCCATTCGTCAAATTGGTACAACACTGAATCCAGCATATCGAAATTAGAGTTCCATTTTGTCTCCATGGGCTGTTTGAGTGGCCTTGTAAGCTTGCTTTGTTGTCCATACCTGACTAACCTGACTTTACATTAGTCAGAAGCTGTGCAACCTCGGGCGTTTTCTCCATCACTGCTGCCAGTCCATTGCATGCTAGCACTTTCGTACATTTACAGCAAATAAATGTGAAATCATTGCCATCAGCATCGATAATAATTGAAAATGAGTGCCAAATGTCAGACTTTGCTTTAGTGAGTCTTGCAGTCTTGTACTCTCTTTTTTAACGCTGTTTCCCATAAGAGTGTCTCCATGCTCTGCCAACTTGAGAAAACTGACAGTATATGTATGTGTCCTAACTTCTTAGGCAAATAAATATACTCTGTGTGTGTATATCCTCTTCAATAAAACTCCTGTGTGCGTCCATGTGTCCGTGTGTGGGTGTCTTATGGTGAAGTGCGCATGCGCGGAGCACGGTGCGATGCTTCAAAGCAGATGCTTCAAAGACCGCCTGACATGTCACACAAGACAGAGAGGGCGGGACCTATAAAATATCGCACAGCCGATCCAATCGGATTTAGGTAAATGAGGTAAGACCTAAAACATAAAACACAAAAAAATCCGATCAGGTACTGAGACGCGGAGACCAGCTTCCCCAAAGAGGTGGGATTAGTGTTTGTTGTTGTGCAAGTGTTCACTCTGAGGATGTCAGATTTGCGATTAACAAACTTGGCCCGGTAAAGTGTAAAGTGTCAGTCGTTGAAGCGGTTTTCCTAAATATATGAATTTTGATGATATTACAATAGGATGACTTTTAAAGTAGATTTATATTTGCGCACAAAAAAATCCGTTGCTGGGGAGATGCCACACATACAATAATCAGCTGCATGCCAGCACAGATTAAAATACTTGCTGGGGAACTGCACAGTACTTGCTGGAGAGACGTATTACTGCGAGAGAAAATTAAAGGCACACAATAGAGTGATGCATATTACAGCCACATACAAGCCAGTATTACTGTAACAGAAAATAGACGGTCCCTTGCCATTTAATATAGACTGTTCCCACTAATGTTTATGCACTACTATTCTAGCTCCCGTTATTGTAATGGGCTTAATGTCTAGTATATATATATACAGTATATATATTTCTTATATATAAACATCTATGCATGAAAGTGTGTGTGTCTGTCTGGCTCGGAAGTGAGAAGTGGAGTCGGGGTAAGGCTTCCACCTCCGAGGAGACAGAAAACTAGCTTAGCTGCTAACATCAGCAAAACGGTCTCCCTTTTACTTTTCCTCCTGCCGCTAATGCACAAGCGATACAAGCATGTCGGCAAAATGAATCCTCCTAGGAGAGAGATGCCCAGAGTGGTTCCGTTCAACTACCCGACATCTCATCATTTCAATTGTTTTTCTGGCAATTTCAATAGTTTCTAGGACCCCAGGCTTTTTACAGCACGGGCTTACACAGTTAGTGTATATATATATATATTTATATAAAAGGGCGGCACGGTGGCGCAGTGGGTAGCGCTGCTGCCTTGCAGTTGGGAGACCTGGGGACCTGGGTTCGCTTCCTGGGTACTCCCTGCGTGGAGTTTGCATGTTCTCCCCGTGTCTGCGTGGGTTTCCTCCGGGCGCTCCGGTTTCCTCCCACAGTCCAAAGACATGCAGGTTAGGTGGATTGGCAATTCTAAATTGCCCCTAGTGTGTGCTTGGTGTGTGGGTGTGTTTGTGTGTTTCCTGCAGTGGGTTGGCACCCTGCCCAGGATTGGTTCCTGCCTTGTACCCTGTGTTGGCTGGGTTTGGCTCCAGCAGACCCCCGTGACCCTGTGTTCAGATTCAGCGGGTTGGAAAATGGATAGATGGATATATATAAAATATGTCTGTCCACTTTTCATGACAGAACTACTTAATGGATTTAGATAGTTTTCTTTTCAATAATTTTCTTGAACATTCCGGTTGATTTTGCGACTTCTCCCATTCTGCTAACTATTATAGTTCACTTGCGGTACCAATTTGTTTGCGCAACTCTGAGAGAGTTGCAGCGGGCCAAGGGGAGGGGGGTGGTGCCCTCTTCACTCACATGCCAGCATCAGGGCATACCTTACCTTCACTTAGCTAGCGAATGAGAGAACTACTTAATGGATTTAGAACTTTTTTTTTTCTAGAATTTGCATGAACATCCATTATCCAACCCGCTATAACCTAACTACAGGGTCACAGGGGTATGCTGGAGCCAATCGCAGCCAACACAGGGTGCAAGGCAGGAAACAAACCCGGGCAGGGCGCCAGCCCACCGCAGAGTGCACACGCACACACACACACACACACACACACACACACACACACATACACACACACACACACCAAACACAGTTTACTTCCAGGAGTGACATATTCGCAATAACCCGAGACAGAGGCTGCGGACTGAGGGGAGGGAGAAGCGTGACGTCAGGTGTGGGGAGCCGGGCAGGGCCCTCCTCACTATTCTGTTTCATTCCTACGCTGGCGGAGTTGCTGTGGGATGGCTAGTATATATATATCATTTTGAATGAATGTATCTTTTGTTTTAAATGTAATTTTAATTTCCCAGATTCTTACTCTCGCCTGCACATGGGTGTCGACCACCTACAATACTGAAAACCAAATGCCATATCACAAGCAATGGGGTGATGGGTCCCACAGGAGTCCTGGAGGAGTGCAGACTTCTAACTTGAAGTCACAATTCATCACACCTGCATATGTTGGGTGCTAAATAATCTCGGGGTCAGGTAGCTTTCCCAATACTCTGCACATCTGTGCTCAATGGTCTAAACTTGCAAAGAGAAAAACCAAAATCAGAGCTCATGTGGCAGAATTAAACTTATGAAGTTTTCTTATGCACAGGATATTATAAACGGATGAGAGATTGTCATCTGTTGCTAAGTCGTGTAGCAGGTAATTTAATAATTTTTTTCTATTCCTCAAGAAAATGACTGAGAGAATATTTGTGCTTGGATTAAACTACTGTATACCAGTCCAGAAGCTTCAGTTTGTATTAATAAAATTTGCTTAGACTACTTTAAACTAGAACGTGGTACCAGACAAGGATGTCCCTTGTCGCCACTGTTGTTTGCAATCGCTATTGAACCACTGGCGGTTCACTGCCGAAATTCTCATCAGATAAAGGGGATTGTCAGAGAAGGACTGGAACAGAAAATTTCTCTATATGCAGATGATATGGTCTTATATATATCGGACCCAGAAAACACTGTCCCTGCTGTTTTAACAGCACTAACAGAATTTCAAAAGATATCTGGTCTTAGAATTAATCTGAATAAAAGTATACTCTTTCCAGTGAACTCACAAGCATATAATATTAAATTAGACACCCTACCTTTTACCATAGCAGATCAGTTTAAATACCTAGGGGTAAATATCACAAGTAAACATAAAGCTCTTTATCAACAAAATTTTGGCGTCTGTATGGAAAAAATTAAGCAAGACTTGCATAGATGGTCAACCCTTCATCTCACTCTAGCCGGAAGAATTAACATTGTTAAGATGAATATCCTTCCTAAACTTCTCTTTTTATTTCAAAACATTTCAATATATATCAATAAATCGTTTTTTAAACAGTTAGATTCAATAATAACCTCATTCATTTGGAACTCAAAACACCCACGTATCCGAAGAGCGACCCTACAAAGACCTCAGGCAGAAGGTGGCATGGCTTTACCTAATTTTCAGTTTTATTACTGGGCAGCAAACATACAAGCCATAAAAACCTGGACACAAATAAATGCACATACACAGGCTTGGTCTGCAATAGAAGTAAAATCCTGTAGTACTTCTTTATATTCCCTGCTTTGCTCTCCAATAAATGAAAGTTATCGCAAATATACTAATAACCCAATTGTGCTTTACTCACTCAGAATATGGAACCAAATTAGGAAGCATTTTAAGATGGAAAATCTTTTATCAGTGGCACCTTTGCAAGGGAACCACCTCTTTCAACCTTCGCAAGTATATCCAGTTTTTAATACCTGGAAAAGTTTTGGGATTAAAATGCTCAGAGATCTTTATATAGACAACATATTTACATCTTTTGAACAATTACGTTCAAAATTTAACCTCCCAGCTACACATTTCTTTTACTATCTTCAAATTAGAAATTTTGTTAAACAGAAATTGCCCGATTTCCCCCACCTTGCACCCTCCACAATGCTGGAAAAAATACTGCTCAATTCCGAGGAAACAAACACTATTTCCGCAATATATAAAATCTTATTAGAGTCCCTACCTTTCAAAGATCCAAGAGGACATTGGGAAGAAGATCTCTTAATCAATATATCAGAAAAGGAGTGGAAGGTAGCAAAGCAGAGAATTCACTCGAGTTCTATATGCGCAAAGCATAGAATTATTCAACTAAAAATTATATATCGAGCTCATCTGTCTCGCTTAAAACTGTCCAAAATGTTTCCAGGCCAGGATCCGACCTGCGAGCGCTGCAACCAAGCTCCTGCCTCACTGGGTCACATGTTCTGGGCCTGCACCAAACTAACATCATTTTGGACAAAGATTTTTAAGTGCCTCTCAGACAGCCTTAGTATCACAATCCCTCCTAACCCACTAACAGCTGTGTTTGGTGTCCTTCCAGATGGACTTGAATTGGAGAAGGACAAACAAACGGTGATTGCATTCACTACACTCTTGGCACGCAGACTTATTTTGTTAAATTGGAAGAATCCTAATTCTCCTCTTATAAGTCAGTGGGAAACTGATGTTTTATATTATTTGAAATTGGAAAAAATCAAATTTTCAGTTAGAGGATCTGTACAAAACTTTTTCAAAACTTGGCAGGATTTAATCAATATTATTTTAGAATAAGAGAATTAACTATTATTGTATTTAACTCCCTTCTCCATCTCTTATTTATATAGATATTTACTTCTCCCCTTCTTTTGTCTAATGTTGCCTTATTAAAAAGCTTAAAGAAATTTTCCTTTAGCTAAGCTCTCCTTCTCAGGGATGGGGTTTGATTTGTTTTCAAATTTGTTGGGTTATAAATGGATCTGTTTGTATGGAATGATTACAATGAAAATTAATAAAATAAAAATATAAAAAAAAAAAAACTTCAAGAAAATGACTGAGATAAAAAAAAAAATTCATATTAATGCAGCGATATAAAAGGTCTTCACTTCCTTGGACTTTTCCACTTTTTATTGGTACAAAACATTTACTCACAGTGGATTTTATTTGTCGTTTTTGACACTAATCAACAGAAAAAGACTCTTTAATATCGAAGTGAAAACAAATCTCTGCAAAGTGATATGAATGAATTACATATATAAAATACTAAACTACTGATCCCATAAGTCTTCACCCCTTTCAAGTCAGTATTTAGTAGATGTGCATTTGTCAGCCATGACAGCCTTGAGTCTGTGTGCTCAGGTCTCTATCAGTCTTGCACATCTGGACACTGCAGTTGTTCCCCGTTCTTGTTTTAAACCTGCTCAGGCTCTGTCAGGTTGCATGATGATTGTGAGTGACCATCTTTTGTCAAGTTCAGCCACAAATTCTCCAGTGGACTGAAGTCTGAACTCTGACTTTGCCATTCCTGGATATTCACGTTGTTGTTTTTAAGCTGTTCATTTGGAGCCTTGGCTTATTGCTTGGGGTTGTTATCTTACTGGAAAACATATTCTTCCAAGGTGCAGGATCTCCTTGAATTTTCCTTCATTCATTTTACTTCCTTATCAAGTCTTTCCAGGGCCTGCTGCAGAGAAGCATCCCCACAACATGTTGTTGTCACCACCGTGCTTCACTGTGGGGATGGTGTTCTTTTCAGGATGTGCAGTGTTTGGCTTATGCCCACTATGAGGTTTAGTCATATAGCCAAAAAGTTCAATTTGGGTCATATCAGACCATGGAACACTCGATGTACAGTAGTTTTACTTAATAGTAACTTTCTCTTTGCCACTCTCTCGTAATGCTTGACTGGTGAAGCACCCGGGCAGCAGTTGTCTGCTCATTCTCTCCAGTCTCTTTGCTGTAGCTTGTTAATCTTCCAAAGCTCTCTTGGTGGCCTCCCTCACTTGTCTTTTCTTGTGCATTCATTCAGTTTTTGTCGATGGCCTGCTCATGCAGATTCACAGCTGTGCCCTACTCTTTCCATTACTTAATGACTGGTTTAACTGGACTCCAAGGGATACTCCATGACTTGGATATATATAAAATGCTTAAAAAATTAAAAGAAACACTTTGAAAACACATCAGATCTCAATGGGAAAAAATTCCTGCTGAATATCTATACTGATGTGGACTGGGTAATGTGTTAGGAAGAAAAGGATGCCACATTGTTTGATGGAAATGAAAATGATCAACTCTACACAGAGCTGAATTCAAAGACAATCCGAAAATCAAAGTGAAAAAATGATGCGGCAGGCTAATCCATTTTGCCGAAATTTCATTGCAGCAACTCCATGCATGTTCCTAATGAGATGATGGATGGTGTCCTGGGGGATCTCCTCTAAGATCTGGACCAGGGCATCACTGAGCTCCTGGACAGTCTGAGGTGCAACCTGGCGGCGTTGGATGGACTGGACCATAATGTCCCAGAAGTGTTCTATTGGATTTAGGTTAGGCGAGCCAGCGTGGGGACAAGTCAATGGTATCAATTCCTTCATCCTCCAGGAACTGCCTGCATACTCTCGCCACATGATGCCGGGCATTGTCGTGCACCACAAGGAACCCAGGACCAACTGCATCAGCATAGGGTCTGACAATGGGTCCAAGAATTTTATCCCGAAACCTAACGGCAGTCAAGGTGCCGTTGTCTAGCCTGTACAGGTCTGTGCGTCCCTCCATGGATATACCTCCCCAGACCATCACTGACCCACCACCAAACCGGTCATGCTGAACAATGTTACAGGCAGCATAACGTTCTCCACAGCTTCTCCAGACCCTTTCACGTGTGTCACAGGTGCTCAGGGTTAACCTGCTCTCATCTGTGAAAAACACAGGGTGCAAGTGGTGGACCTGCCAATTCTGGTATTCTATGGCAAATGCCAATCGAGCTCCATGGTGCCGGGCAGTGAGCAGAGGGCCCACTAGAGGACATCGGGCCATCAGGCCACCCTTATGAAGTCTATTTCTGATTGGTTGGTCAGATACATTCACACCAGTGGCTTGCCTGCTGGAGGTCATTTTGTAGGGCTCTGACAGTACTCATCCTGTTCCTCCTTGCCCAAAGGAGCAGATACCGGTGGGTTCTGCCAATGGGTTAAGAACCTTCTACAGTCCTGTCCAGCTCTCCTAGAGTAACTGCCTGTCTCCTGGAATCTCCTCTATGCCCTTCAGACTGTGCTGGGAGACACAGCAAACCTTCTGGCAATGGCACATATTGATGTGCCATCCTGGAGAAGTTGGACTACCTGTGCCACCTCTGTAGGGTCCAGGTATCTCCTCATGCTACCAGTAGTGACCTTGACCGTAGCCAAATGCAAAACTAGTGAGAAAACAGATGAGGAGGGAATAATGTCAGTGGACTCCACCTGTTAAACCAGTCCTGTTTTTGGGGTCGTCTCTTTGTTGCCCCTCTAGTGTACCTGTTGATAATTTCATTAACACCAAAGCAGCTGAAACTGATTAATAAGCCCCTCTGCTACTTAACTGACCAGATCAATAGCCCAGAAGATTCATTGACTTGATGCTGTACTCGGATTAAAAAAGTGTTCTTTTAATTTTTTTGAGCAGTATATAGATATTTTTTTGTCTCCATCCCCTGGCTTGTGCTTTTCAATCACCTTGGCACGGAGTTGCTCGGAGTGTTCTTTTGTCTTTGACACGTTGGGTCTTCCAGGTAAGGAGTGCAGTCAATTGAAACCTCAGACTGGTGACTACTAGTGTGACTTCTAAAACCAGTTGGTTACACCAGTGATGAGTTAGGTGTGTCATATTAAAGGTGGTGAATATTTATGAAATCAGTTATTTTGTGTTTTATATTTGTAATTAATTTAGACTACTTTGCAAAGATACAGTATGTTTTAATTTTGACATTACAGAGTCATCTTCTGTTGATTAGTAGGAAAAAGCCAAATGAAATCCACTGCCTTTCAATTTTGTATAACAATGCGAAAACTTCCGAGGGAATCAGTGTGTTGTACAGGCGTTGTGTGCTTCTTTCCTAAAAATGAAGCCATGAGGCAGTTGACAGCAACCCTTATTTTTTTTTTGACGTAAATGTGAAGTGATGGCAGATCAGGGCTAGCAGGAAACACCGTAAAACGGTTCAAACAAAATTGTTTTGACATTTGTCTACATTTTTTTTTTCAACAGGAAATTTTTACAGCGTATTTTTAATAAAAATAAAAAAGCAAACCAGAAAAATAGCATTTATTGAAACAAAAGGTCTTGTGAATCAATTTTGTTTTAAAGTAATATAGTTGTTCCCTTTCAGAAATGTAATAAGATCACAAGATTTGACCATGCTTGTTGGATCCACGCCTGAGCTTTACACCATGAAGGTACAACACACGGACGTCACACTGGAAAAAGTGCAATGGCATTCGGGAGACTTAAAACAGGCAAGTCCTGCGAATCTCCGTTGAAATGTTCATCTCAATCTGATACTTTGTGGTTGCTTTTATAAAGAAAATAAAAATGGAATTGTATGCTTCATATGCCACTAGATATCTTGGATGTGCTAAAGCCCTCTGCAGGACCTGAATGGACACACAGACACAGCAGTGACGTGTGGTGAGGTTCATGGCTGGTGAGGCACGGACTCCTTCAGAGTCAGATTTAGAAACATATGAACCCCAAAGTGTAGCTGATTCACTATTGAACTGGCAGCATGCACATTGACTACTGGTTATGTTTCATATCTCATCAGCATTCTTTACACACACACATAATTAAGGTACATATTGGGCTAAGAAAGAACGTTACATTTATAGAAAGCGCATTTGCTCCTCACCCTCCATGTGTTCTAAATTTGCTGTTGCAATTCCACAATTCGTACTCATTCAATACAAATGAAAGTATAGAGAGGTGTACGAGAAAAACGGATTTCAGTTTTGACCTTAATTGAAATATTTAGTTGTTTTTAAAAGCTTTTAATTATGACGTTTTGATCAAATTTAATACAGACAGTTGAACAAATGCATAACAAGAAAAACAAAAGAATATATTATTTAAGGTAAAAATTTAGTTTTTAAATATTGGATTTTTTTTTCTTAGTCTGATCCCATTTTTTTATAAAATTGAAAACTGTTTAAGGTCTTACCTTTATTTGTAAATGAAGTTCGTGTGCTTATCCTTATCCATGAAAATCTCCTTCACTTTCTTGTTAAAGTCCTCCTTATTTTCCTTCAGTGTTTTCTTACTCTTCCATTTTGGCAGTCAGTCGGAACAAAACATTGAAAAAAGGACTGCTGCAGTGCACTTGACTTTCTGATATCGCTAACTTATTGGCACCTCTGCGTAGAAGAACAGCAGCAATGAGCACCTGTTGGGCTCACATGCGTCCCCTTCAGTGCGGCACGGTACTGTCTGCCTCACCTTGTGCCTTTTCACTGCGGTTTTATGTCTGATCAGCAAGACTGAATATGTCCCACACATTCATTAAAGATATTAGAAAGTCAGGGTGTATAATAAACGTGTCTGAAAACCTTATATTGGCTACATACAGAGAGACGGCAACAGGCACACGCCAATTACAGGCCTCAACCCCGTGTGTGAGGGAGAGCGCAGTCCGAGGTGAGGTGAGGCTCGTCACTGCCGCACCTCACATTTCTCCCCTGTATTTGAACAGGAAATGTGCCAATTCAGTGATTTTGACTATAAAAATGATCAAAATTATTGGAATCATACAGAAAACAAATGTATAAGACAGATCAGTGGAAACATTTATTTTATGTCATCATTATTAGTTTTTTAACTTTTCATGATGCCTCCCATGACGCATGTCCCTGAGACACAGGCAATGCATGGCTTGCCGAGCCCTCTGACAATTCAGTGTGGCTACAGAGAGTCGATTATTATAAAGCGAGGCTTGGCAGAGGCCTCCAGTCTCTCAGAGAGTTGAGTTGGGCTAAGCAAGAGTGCTGCAGAGTGATGCGTTGTGGACATACATACCATCCATCCATTTTCCAACCCACTGAATCCGAACACGGGGTCACGGGAGTCTGCTGGAGCCGATCCCAGCCAACACAGGGCACAAGGCAGGAACCAATCCCGGGCAGGGTGCCAACCCAACGCAGGGACGTACATACCCTTCACTTAAAATGTCTGTTACTGTGAAGATTTAAGTGAGCAAGAAATGAACTAAACACCAAAAGGCATAAAGTGAAAGATGACACCTTTCTTTTCAGCATTTTATGCAAGATTAGCATATTGTTTTTGTATAGTGAGCACCATTTAAAGGGTTGGGTACCCCAAGACATTTGAGGTCTCATAACTTTTCCTAAGGTCTCAGATCTTCATCAGCTCTTTAGGGCTCTGGCTTGTTCACAGTCTCCATTAGGAAACCCCAGGGACGCAAATGTCAAAGCTAATTGAATTCTCTGACTTCTCACTCCTCATCTCAACAATCAGCAGCCATGGGATCCTCTAAGCACTCTGAAAAATAAAAGAATTGCAGGAGGAGGCAACAAGGAGATAGCAAAGTGTTTTCAGGTCGCTGTTTCCTCAGTTTGTAATGTTATTAAGAAATGGCAGTTAACAGGAACAGTGGAGGTCAAGTTGAGGTCTGGAAGACCAAAAAAACCTTCTGAAAGAAGTGCTAGTTAGATTGTTAGGAAGATAAATTAAAAATCCCCATTTGACGGCAAAAAAAAAAAAAAAATCTTCAGGAAGATTTAGTGTTTTTAATTTTTTTAAATTTGCAAAAATTTCTAAAATCCTATTTCTGCTTTGCCATTCTGGGACATTGAGTGCAGGGAAAAATGAATCTGAATGATTTAAGCGCAAGGCTGCAACATAACATAGTATGGAAGGAGTGAAGAAGTGTGCACACTTTGTGAATCCGCTCTATGCACGTAGTAGGCATCTTGTTTTTCCCAAAGGGAAAGTTATCTTTTGCAGAAGTTCAAGAAATATGGAAAGATCAAACCCTCCTGAAACACACAAGGATTACAAAAAAAAAATGAAAACAGGAGGTGAACCTTTCAGCATTCTGTCTGTTTTATTCAACTGTAAGAGTCCGTGCTGATTGTGTCACCCTCGCCCGTCCTCCCTGTGCTAACGAGGGAATTGGCCATCAAAGTGTTTTTTTCCATCAATGGGAGTCTGAAGTCTTGTAAAAACAGCGCGCTTCCTTCATGACGCTCACAGTCTTTTGTCTGCTGCCTTAAATAGAAACTGAGTACTTCCTCCCTTCTTTTAACTAAATGATACTAAAGGACAGTTTCTGCTGTCTGACGTAAATGAGAAGGCAGAATTATCTGTCTATCTATAATTCTGTAACTTTTATAAAATATTGCTATTTGTAGCATTTTCAATGGAATGTCTTCATTGCAGACTGTGCCGTGGTCAGCAGGATTCAGCGTCTTGGGTTTCAGTTATGTTTTTTTGTTTTCTCTGGATATTCTACTTTTCCTCCCACATCCCAATGGCATCACTTTTGTGTGGAGTTCGTATTTTTGTTGCTCAGGTGGTGTTCATGGGTCTTCTTGATCCCAAGTGCTGGCTCTGGTACCTGGAAGGTTGCCGGTTCAAATCCCATTACTGCCAAAAGGGATCCTACTCCATTGGGCACTTGAGTAAGGCCTTTAATCTGCAATTGCTCCTGGGGCAGTGTACGATGGCTGGCCCTGCACTCTGATCCCAAGGGGTATGCGAAAAAATAACAAATTCTTAATACATGAAATTGTATAAGGTGAATTAAAAAAAAAAAAAAGACATTATTTACCTTAATAAAGATCAGTGCCTGTCCGGCTGCTGTGTCTTGGTCATTCCACATCACATACATTTTAAGTAATACAATGAATTGCATTTGCTTTCCAACAGACGGTGCATCATAAACATTAACACTGCTTTTATGAATCCCATGCCAAATGGCACACAACAGGGACATACGCATTGCATGGTCCACTACACACATTAACGCCGAGGTCTGTGTTGATTAATTAGGTTTCAACCTATCTCAGATGGGTAGCACAGCTAATTGGGGTTCATTTCAAACTTCTTACCCGATGTTGCCTTAACCTCACTGACAAACAGCATTGACAGGCTAGGTCACGTTTAGTAATGAAAGTGCTATTCAAATCCAAGGGTTGTCACTCAGAGGACGTGACTGCAGCTGGCTTGTGTCTCTGTCATCGAGCCGATCTGGTGCCACGGTTATCACAGAGGACTACCCTGGAAATACCGTGAAAAAGTTTCAGAGAAATTGAAGAGCTCAGTTCCAAAATCAGCTAAGTACAAAAGATAAATTTTGGAGATAAATAGGAAAATCTGGGTCCGTAAGACAGATTTTGAAACTAAATCCCTAAAACTATAGTGCTACACTGTTGCAATTAGCAGATTTTGAAGCTCAAACATATTTTCGGCGCATGACCAACTGCATGAAAAGTCACAATCACGTGTTCACTAAATTTTACCATAAGGTGTAATTAGCAGATTTTGGAACTCACATCTTCAATTGTTGCATGCGTTCCACAGGAGTTCATTGGATTTCCCGTGGGATCTGAAAACACCGGCTAGTGTAAAGAAAGCCCAAAGTTGGCTTGTAGTTTAATTTTGGTCAATTTCGTTCTACCCCTCTCCAAAAACATGCCTCCTTTACAAAGCTGCCGATGGCGTCTGGAATAATAAGTTCAAAAGAACACCTGATGTTTCGCACAGTTGTCCCCAGTTGCATCTTTAGCACATTGGCAGCAAGGCAGGGTGGCTCCATTCTTTGACAAGAATACCATTCGATTTTCATCATTCAGTTTGACATCCATATTTCTTCTCCAGTCTGAGAGTCAATCCTCTCCCCGTCAGACCCCGAACTGACAGAAATCTTCCAAAGTGGACATTCCTTCCACATGGGCTTCTCCCATTTCAAAAATGATTTGTAAGGCCATTTGAGGAGAGATTTTCTTTGTGATAGAGGTTGGGTTTGGGAAGAAGCCACATATACATCTCCCTCCATCATTCCATTTTGAAAAGAAACTAGAATGATTGGTCTGATGGTTATTAGGTATTGTGAGTGAAAGGGAAAGGGGCATTTGACCCTTAACATGTCCTTCGGAAAGAAAATGAGTCTGGGACATTGAATCTCATACGTTTTTGTTTCTGTTTTTATTTAGTAAACATTGAAATTGGGTCTCAGAGACCGAAATACCAGGTCAGGTTGGGGAGCATGCACTGGTACAGCACGTTGCTGCACTCACCACATGACGAAATAGCTTGGGATCCCGGTTGGCAACCCCCCGGGGAGACCAGTTCCATCCTCCAGAAATGACCCTCTATCTGCTGCAGCCATGTGCTATGGGGGCATCCCCTTGGCCTGGTCCAGTCACTTGGGTCCTCAACAGTTAGGATCTTGTGAGATGGATCACCCTCAGGAAATCGCGCCACTTGGCCGTAGTGCCGTAACTGACGCTCCATCACATTGTAGGTAATGTGCCTCATTTGGGACTCTGTGAGTAATCGCTCATTACAGTCAAAGTCAAGCCAACGGTACCCGAGGATTTTCTGAAGAGACACAGTACCAAAGGAGTCCAGTCTTCATCTAAGGTCATGGTCATGTCTTGTAACCATATAACAAAACAGGGAGGCTTGGGCCCTCGTCCTTTTGCATTGATATCAGGAGCGCCACACACCCCTTTCCAGCGACCTCATGATCCCCCCATGCTCTCCCAATCCATCCACTGGCTTCATTGGTAGAGTCACCAGAGACATGAATGTCGCTGCCGTGGTAAGTAAAGGTCGACACTCTCACCGCACACAGACACACTGCTGATGATGGCTGTGCCAAAGAGGTCATTAAAGGTCTGGCTCTTTGGTTTTTATCAGGACACTCACAAGCTCAGACACTCAGACCCCTCACTCAGTCTCTCGAGTTTCCCAATCAGAACCTCCATCGACTCCACGAAGATCACAGCATCGTCAGCAAAGTCAAGATCAGTGAACCCTTCTTCACCCACAGATGCCCCACAGCCGAACCTGGTGTGAGTGTGCCCTGCAGTGCGTTAGCACCCCATCCAAAGATGGCACCTGCCTTGTGCCACCCAAGTCCTTGAATTGGATTAAACTGGTTTGACAATGTTACATGATTTCTTTTATCCCTTTAGGAGTTTGTGTGCTGTTTGTTCATTTTTATGCTCAACTCAAAACACGTTACATTGTTAAAGAATACAGCTTGTGCACTTTATTTTCCATTTTATAGAAGCAATTTGTTATTTATCAGGGGTGGATAACTCTGCAAGCAAGAGCGTCATTACAGCTTCCTTTTTAATTAAATTTAATCCACACAGGCCCTGAGCTACGTAATACTGATTTTTTTTTCTTTTTCTGTCTGTTCTATTTTTTATATGTTTTGTTCTTTCCTAGTTTATTTTTTACGCAGATCTTTATTTTTATGATCACGCAGTAATATACAGTACATATCGTACTGTGCCAAAATCTTTTGCCACCTAAGTAAAGCATTTTTAAAGCTTGTTATCCAGGCAGTAAGTGATTATATGGCCATAAAGGCTGTTTGGGGACACTCTGACTGGGAAAAAATAAGAAGCAGCTAAAATTAAAAGAAGAGTCATGGTAAGACCAGCCAGAGGGTTTACAACAGGGCTACTTGAAAAATGTCACAGCAGTGCAACAAAGCCTCAGTTTTATTTATATAGCACATTTAAAACAACATAGGAATGCTGTGGCCAAAGGGATTTACAATAAAAGAAGAAAAAAGCATACAATTAACATAAACAACATAAATAGAAATAAAATAAATGAACATAAATAAAATAAATAATAAACAGAAGTAAGATTACATAATCACAATGAGGAAACCATCAGTATTACTGAAGGTCACGGAAAGCAAGTGAATAGAAATTAGTCTTTAATCTCGTTTTGACTTGTAGACGACTCCTTTATGTGATGAGGTAAAGAGTTCCAAGGCGAGGAGCAGCAGCTGCAAAAGCCCTGTCTGTCTCCCTTAGTTTTACACTTGATGCGAGGGACAACAAGAGACAACTGACCAGAAGATCTAAGCACTCTGGATGGCTGGTGTAAAGCACACAATTCAGATAAATAGGCAGGAGCAAGCCCATGTAAAGATTTAAAAACTAGCAACAAGATTTTAAAATCAATTCAAAAACTAACAGGCTGCCAGTGTAAAGAAGCTAATATTGGAGAAACAAAATCAGACTTTTTTGCCCCAACGAGAAAGCAAGCAGCAACATTCTGGACCAACTGGTACCTGCGTATCAGGGATTTGTTAATCCCAGAATACAGCGAGTTGCAGTTATTGAGACGAGAAAAGATAAAAGCATGAGTAACTTTCTCAAGATCCCTAGAAGATAATAAAAGGCTCGATCTTACCTAAAAGACAAAGCTGGAAAAAGCAACTTTTGACTACAGAATTAATCTGTTTCTCAAAAGAGAGGTTACTGTCAGTAATAACACCAAGATTGCGGACTTGAGGTTTGCAAAAGACAGCGAAAGAGCCGAGAAGTCCAAGACCAATTTGGGCTTTAGCTGATGGACCCACTATAAGCACCTCCGTTTTATTTTGATTCAGATCAAGAAAATTATTAGCCATCTAAGATCTTAGTTCAAAAAGACAGTTGTGCAGTTGATTCATTGCAGAGTTGCAGACAGGAATATAAACCTGTGTATCATCAGCATAGCAGTGAAAAGAAATGTTAAATTTCCTAAAAAATGGCTCCAATAGGGTGAAGGTATATGGAGAATAAAATAGGACCCAAAATGGATCCCTGAGGAACACCACATTTAAGAGGAGCAGTAGACGAAAACGAGGAATTTAAAGTCACTGAAAAGTGTCGACCAGTTAGAAATGACCTGAACCAGTTAAGAGTAGCCCCTTTAAGCCCAACAAGATGTTCAAGCCGCAACAGCAATATCTCATGGTCAATAGTGTCAAAGGCAGCGGACAGGTCAAGGAGGACAAGGACTGCAGTGCCACCCGAGTCAGTAATACTAGAGATGTCATTGAATACTTTCAGGAGGGCCGTCTCAACACCATGATAACGCCTAAAGCCAGATTGATAGATCTCAAATAAATTATTGGAGTTAAGGTGATCAACCAATTGATTATAAATAATTCTTTCTAATATTTTAGCCAGAAATGGCAATTGCGAAATCGGGCGAAAATTGGCTAAAACTCCAGGATCTAATTCTACCTTTTTTAGACAGGGACGCACCTTAACATGTTTAAAAAATGAGGGCACAGCCCCCTCACTAATAGAACCATTGATAATGGCGAGTAAAGATGGACCCAAAACATCAAAAGCTTCCACTAAGAGGCGTGGTGGTTTTGAATTCTAAGTGAGGCCACACAGGATACTGACTTGTTTTAAAGCACAAGCCATTCCTGTTACCTTTTATTGTGTCAGTGTTTATTTGTTTAAGATGTGAGACAAGCCCGGACACCATCAGACAGACACCGCATCTTTATAAAACACACGTTTATTTTCTTTTCCATCATACACAGTCCCGCACAGCACAGCACAGGCCTTTCTCTCACTGTCCGTGGGCCGCCTTTCCTCTCTCCACGGGAGCTTAGTTCTGCTCCCACTCCCGACTCCAGCTCACTGATCGGAGGGAGGCAGCCCCTCTTATTCTCACCCAGATGAGCTCCAGGTGCTCTGCCTGACGACACCTCCTGGTGTGGCAGAAGTGTCAGGAGAGCACCTGGAAGCACTCCGGGTGTCCCTGGAAGGATCGTTGTCCATGTTCCCTGGTGTGGCGAAAGTAGACGTTTCCTGGGCTCTCTGAGGCTCGGGGCGCCCCCTGGCGATGACCAGAGGCCCCAATGGGCTTGAGCCTCTTTGCTCCTCGCCTGTGGACCTCTCTAGCTCCAGGGCAGTTTCCCCCTCGTGGCTCGGAGGACGAATGCGCCACCTCTCGGTCCTTCCAGGTGTCCCGGCCAGGTCTGTCCCCCAACCTCCTGTGACAAAGGGTAAATCAAAAGGCCAATTTCAATGGATGGAAGCTGATGCAGTACAACACGTTTGCGATGGCTTATGGGTAGTTTGAACTCGCATAACTCAGTGCTCTGCTGTTAGTCAATGCTGTGGTGTGAAATTTTGTATGTACAGGGGAGTTGATGAATATTTTGTATGTCTTTATTTGAATGTCAGACAAAGCAAATGTAATATTAGTGTTTCAGGAGAATTGTTTTATGTCATTGATGAGAACAGCAATGTTTTCATGTCTAACCAACCAAGAGCCCCGAGTGTTTAGGAGTGACTCAGGATGTGAATTTTATGGTAGAGTTAGGGAAGGCACATGAAAACCAGTTTAATAAGCCAACCCCCACATGAAGGCCATAAACCTACAGTAGCCGAGAAGCTTCAGCTCAACAAATGGTCTTAGGTGCAGGTGTGGAATGGCAGTGTGGGCACCCATTCTTCTGTAGTATGGCTGTTTGAGATTGATTTGGAATGCCCTGTTGGTGTAAGGATTTGGACAGAGAATCTATAAGTTTGGTCTCTCTCTCTCCCTCTCTCACACCATGGCCATGAAGAGAAGAACACGAGTGGAAAGCACAACTTGACAGCCATGTTGTGACAGACATGAGGCTTGTCCTGAAGAAAGCTGACTAGAAATGATGACTTGACCAGAGACATTTAAGTAACTACAAGTCAGTGTGCTGCCTGAAACTACACATGCAGTATTTATCAGGTTGTATGGTTTGCCAATACTCTCATGTACTTTGCTTATTGTTATTTTATGAATATTATCAATAATAGGTGATTTAAAGTTGTAAGTTAACTCCTGCTTGTCTTTTTACTCTATCTCATTGCCTGATGTTATAGATGTAGAAGGGAAGGTGGGGTGAAGTTATATGGTACAATACTCTATAAACAGAGATAAGTCTATGGGATGTGAGGCATTCTGATAAAGAATACAAAAGGGGAAAGTGGAGTAATATAGAACTCTACCAAGACAAAACAGTCTAGTAGAAGCCATGGTCAGATGAACACTGTGGGATTACACCATTGTTGAGCAATCCACCAAAGTGAAGGAGGGAGTGAAATCTGCTGGAATTCACTGAAGGATGTTGACTTGTGTAGATCAGTAAACCATCTTGTACAAACTTTACGGTACCCCAACTCATCCTGCAAAATGGCATGTGCAGACCCTTAGCTGATATGCAGCAAATGCGGACAACGTAATCTGTCAGTCATCTCCGAGGAAGGCCTACTTCATATTGATGTGGGCTCGTGAGCATGATGTTGTCAGCTGACCAGGTCAAGCTTCAGTGGCTACACTTGTTCTTCCCACTTTAAACCTTTCTACACATGCATAAACTTTTCGGTGAGTCATGTGATTTTCACTTCTCTACTGAGCCAACGTCCTTTGGTGAATTTCAGCAGGCTTCCCTGCCTCGGCCCAAAGAGGTCTCACTATGTCAAGTTGTTCTAAAGGGTCCAGTCCGGCATGTGAGTGTCCATGTTCATTTGAACTTGGCTTCAAGTAGACTAATAGCAGAGTGCAGCACTGTGTACATCATCATGAACATGTTGTATTGTGTCAGCTTTTATCTGTTGCAGTTACCGCATAATTTTCAAATTGCAATTATTTTTTTGATCTACCCTTGTATTTATGCTAATGTTATATAATATTTTCATAAGCAAAAGAGCTCTTACTGTTCATTTACCTACCTTTTAAAATCTAGAGAGGAGTAAGACTTTTGCATCATATGTTTGTGTTGAATAAGGCAGGTTTTCAGTCAAAGCTTGAGAGTGAACTCTATGAAGTTTTGTCGCCCTAAGTAAATTAAAATTCAAAGAGCTTACACTTGGCAAATGCAGATTAATGTAGAAAAAGTGCAAAGAGCTACTTGTGGGCAACAGGAACATCAATTATGGATACAAGATTGAAGACACTGTCCTGCAGGAAAATGATTCAGGGGTTTATCTTGACGCAACATTTTCATTGTTTAAAAGGTGCAGAGACTATTAAAATTAAAATGTTAAGTTATATTGTTAAAACTGTTGAATATAAATCATGTGCGTTACCCTAATACGCTAGTGAGACTGCATCTGGAGTACTGTGTGCAGTTCTGGTCACCACACTACAAGAAAGACATAGCAACACTTGAAGTTGTGCAGACAAGAACAGCCAGGTACATCCCAGAACTTAAGGACACGTCCTATTCCTTAGAGATTTAAGCCTGTTGTGGACACTAGGGGTCGCTGTTGCCCCTTAAACCCAACAGACAGATGCACAGGACACAGGTTAAAAGCACCCACAAGATATTTATTAAATACTAGACAAAGACCCCGTTTCAACAACGTAAGATGAAACGGGCACGAGTGGAATAGTAATAAGTATAAGCACCACAAACCTGATATAGGTGTATTGAATGAATGCGTAATTAGGCCTTGAGCTGTGGTCGAAATCGCCTTTCAGGCCTCTAGAGCTTTAATCGAAGTTGCCTTTCTCTTTGAATTTTCACGGCTGTAAATCCGCCGCCTGCCGCAATGTCGGTCTCGTAAGGTTTTTCGGGCAGCTGTGCAGAAGGCGACTGTGCATTCGGCTTCGGACAGACGTGAGTAAGTGAGTGAGTGAGTGAGTGAGTAGGCTGGCGAATTATAAATAAGATTTTGTCTTCCACAGTGCTCCCAAATCATCACAGCTGCCAATACACAATCAATAAACACAATTAAACACATCACTGTTCTCTCCTCCACACCTCCCAGCAAGCTTCATCCACCAACCACCCGACTCTGTCTCACCAGTTGGGTCTTCAGCAGTCCTTTCAATAGTCTTTCACCCGGAAGTGCTTCTGTTCTTCCTCCCACGTGACTTGCCAGCACTTCTGGGTTGGATGGAGAAGTACTTCGGAGCTTCTGTCCTCAAGACGGGCTATGGAAGAAACACAACTCCTCCGATCCTCTTGCAGCATCCCCTGGCAGCACCCACGGTACCCAGCAGGGCTGTCTTATTACACTACATGTCCCATAGTGCCCTGCGGGAATCCAGGTCACCACTGCAGTCTAGTGGAGCTGTCATCTAGTGTCTTGGGGGAGGCAGTGTCCTACAAAAGATGCTTTCCCCCTTCCTTCCTTCCATTGCAGGGGAGTCCTGGCCGGGTTGAGCTGCCGGCCGTCTCCTACACTGTCTAGTCTCAAGCAGAGGAGACTGCATGGGGACCTTATACAGGTCTTCAAAATCCTCAAAGACATTGATAAAATAAATACAGAAGAATTCTTTCAACTGTTGAATCGCATACTTGTGGATAGGTCTGGTCAGTTAGGATGGGGGGGACAAAACAGCTCAGGATCCCAGTTGGCAACCCCCTGAGGAAGACATGCGGTTCAGTCCCACCCTCCGGAGATAACCATCTATCTGCCATGGGTGTCCCCTTGGCCTGGTTCAGATGCTCGGGTCCCCAACAATGAGGATCCTGCATGCCAGATCACCCGCAGGGAATCGTGCCACATAGCCTTAGTGCCGTAACTGGAACTTCCTCACAATGCAGGTTATGTGGCTCATTCGGACTCCACGAGCAACCGCTCATTCAACATAAAGTCAAACCAACGGTACCCAAGGATTCTCCGAAGAGACACAGTACTGAAGGAGTCCAGTCTTCTGAGTTATGGGAGCCTGAAACAAACTACCCAGTAATGGAACTGAAGCAGAAATCTGGACAACATAACAACATAAGAAGGATCTGGATGAGCTAATGGGACAGCTTAGCTATTAACTAAACAAACAAGCCCGATGGACTCAATGGTCTCCCATTGTTTGTCTGATTTTTTAGGGTCTTACCTTAAAAACTAGTTTGTTCTGAGCTGTTCTCAGTGTGTGTGTGCGTGTGTGTGTGTATACACTGAACAGCCCACCTAATCGACTATTCAGTTAGTGACACTCTCACACTAATAATAATTATGAGCACCTTAAAGAAAGTAGAAGACTACCAGTGAATGGAGATTATGTGCAGTTCAGAGGGAGAAAACGAGCATGAGTGAAGATTTAAGTGGCTTTGAATATGGCACGGCACCAAGCTAGCATGACACATTGCTTGAATGGTCCACTGCAAAACATTCATGCAGCCTTTGAGAGGCCAATGCAAAGAAACAGGCTGTGAAAAGAAGCAAAGGCCGACACTTGTGTGGGAACGTTAGAGCCAAAAGAGGAACATCAGAAGATTGATAGGTGGGGTTTGGGAACACAGGATTAAAGAAAGTGTGATTGCATGTTGGCTACAGAACAAAAACAGTGGGCATTAAGGGACTGGGAAGAAAAATCAGCAGTTTTGTAAGTCGTGCTGATGAAAAGACCAAATCTGGAGAAATATCAGTAAGTCCATAGCCATCCTTATAGTTAATGGCAGTGTAGTAATATTGTGTGGTATGTCTCGTGAGGTCCCTTTATGTGCGGTTTCAAGTGTACACCTTTATGGCATTGGTATAGTAATCAGTAGATGAACTTTTTCACAATAAAGTTCCACAGCCTCAATGGAAGTTGTTAAATGGTGACAGGAACAGAAGAGTGAATTCAGATTAATGACGTTAGCTCCCTAGTCATCTGTGTTCAAGCATTTGAACCACTCTGAGATGAACTGGTGTGAGCTATCCACCAGCGAGTCAGTGTCAATAGCACATGAGAGTCATGCTATATGGAACTGTATTATTAGACTTCAATGACCTGTGTATCCCCCCTTGGTGTCTGGAGCGTGTGCCCCTTCAGTAGCACATATACCACTGACCTTTAGGAGAGCACTGTTACCTTCATAAAAGGCTGCCCAGCGGGTAACAGCGACCACTCAGTAGCATCAGAATTAGACAACCTCTCTCTCTCTCGGTGTCTGGAGTGAGCGATCCTTCACTTTCATAAATGGTGCCCCTCAGGCGATGCTGCTGTAGGCGGCACAATGGATTGACAGGCTCTGGAGGAACTAAATTAGTTTTGAGTGGATTATAGTGGCGCAGTGGTCTTTCAAGTGCCCTAAGGGCTAAGGAAGCTGTCTGCCAGCTATGCTGGACTGATTATGGTTGCCAAATATTTGATCTGAGCTGAACAAACTAATGACAGGACTTTGACCTTCACCTCTTTTTGCTACTGCAACATTCCACTGGAAAACTCACAATGATACTCTTTTCTCTTGGTGGGAAACATCACCAAGGCTCCAATTACAAAGCTTCAATTCAATTCAGTTTATTTTTGTATAGCACGCTTCACTGAGTACGGGTGCAGGGCGTTGTATGAAGTGCTCAGGTTAAAAGTTTTACAAATTACTAATTAAATAAAGAGTACACAGGCTTGTTTAAACAGACTGGAAATCAAAGTAGTTTGGAACTGAGTAACATAAATGGAGCCCATCAACAGCTGAGAACAGGCCCAACAAATCTCGCCAGTCCTATCCACTTGAGTTTTGAGAGGCCCTACAGTCCTCCTGTCCACCACACTACTTGGCAGCTCATTTCAAGTGTCTATGACTCTCTGTGCATCCAGCGACATCCCTGTTATAATGGACAAAGTCAGACACAGTCACAGTCCTGTGAGACCTCGGCCAACTGGCCATCCACCCCCTAACGGTGTGCCACCTAACTTGATGATAAACATGAAGGTTCAAATCCTTCCTGAAACCTGCTTCTCCTGACACACTCTTTAGATCTCCTGTATAGTCTCTAAACTTGGCTTAGACATGACACTTGATTATTTGTGTGATCCTCAATAAGATAAGTGTTCAGTCAAACATAATGGCAAGATCTCATCGGTCAATTTCTTTATTAGGAGACTTGGAAAGTTCCCAAATCCCAAAGTGTTTAAAATTATGAAGGGAATTAGTCCAGTGGATCGAGACTGTTATATTTAAATGAGTTCATCAAGAACACGGGGACACAGTCGGAAACTTGTTAAGGGTACATTTCACGCAAACATTAGGAAGTTTTTCTTTACTCTGAGAACCATAAACACTTGGAATGAATGACCAAGTAGTGCGGCAGACAGTAAGACTTTAGCGACTTACAAAACTCGACTTGATGTTAGGATAGGACTGGCAAGCTTTGTTGGGCTGAATGGCCTGTCCTCAACTGTCCGTAGTTCAGCAATTTATTAGTGGTGTACCAGCCCAGCCGGGATGCCCAAGAGGACCAGAGGAGGGCTTACGCCTCCTCCAGAACATGAAGGGGCGACCGCCCTGGTGGCTTTGGGGACCACAAGTAGAGAGCTTTGAAGCTCAGCCCTGTAGGGGCCCGTGGTCACCACCAGAGGGCACCCTGATGCCTTGGGAGCCCTGGACCTCAGCACTTCCGCCACACCCGGAAGTGCTGGGTGGAAGAGGATCAGGGACACCCGCAGTGCTTCCGGGTATGCAGCCGGCACTTACGCCACACTGGGGAGTGCCGGCAGAAGATTGTTGGAAGGCACCTGGAGCACATCCAGGTGGCTATAAAAGGGGCCGCCTCCCTCCATTCGGGGGCTGGAGTCGGGAGGTCAAGAAACGAGGTCTTGGAGGAGGCAAGGAGGCGACCTGAAGAGAAAGAGGCATAGTGTGGTGTTGGCCTGGACTTTTGGGGACCTTGGGGTTTGTGTGCACTTATTACTATAAATATTAAGACTGTAAATAAACGTGTGGTGGTGCTTTTAACCATGTCTACCTGTCTGTGTCTAGGGCTCGTTCCACAGTGGACAACACTGTTGGGCTGAATGGCCTGTTCTCATCTACATTGTTGGAAAAAGTAATAATGGAAAAAGTGAAAGCTACGAATTATCAAGCTAAACTACATTATAAGAACTAGAACCCAGGAAGTATAATTTAGACATGTGAAGAATGGTAAATCAATTCTTTAATTTTTTTATTCATGGATGTGCACTGCCTTATTGATGCTGTGGAAACTTAAAATACGCCAAAGATTCTCACCTTGAAAGAAGGCTCTAGGAGTCGAAGGACAGGCAGACAGAGTAATTAGTTTTATTTAGTCATAATGGCAGAAGCTACAAGGACAGATCAATTGTACCCCACCATATGAAATTCCATTAATCAATTACTGATACATGATCCAGGTCCCATTGGGTTGGACTGCACCAAACAGCCTTTATTCCAAGACAGTGGTTCTCAAACTGTGGGGCGGGCCCCCCTAGGGGGGTGCGAAGTAACAAAAAGGGGGGCGCGAAGATGTGAAAAAAAGAAAACAAGAATCGAAAATATGAAAAATACATCTATTGAAACCAAAACAAATTAACTTAAACTACGTTCTGATGCTAGAAAAATAAAAATAGAGTTAGATAAATGTCGAGTAAAGTTAAGTAGGTATAATAAATGATGCATCTATGATATATCATTAATTAAAAAAGAACAAATTGGTATTAGTGGGCTCCTTTCAACAAAATGTTAGGGGGACACGATTTAAACTGTTATGAAAACTCGGGTAACCAATACTTAAAGGTTGAGAAACACAGTTCCAAGAGATCCATAATCTGAATCCTGTACAGCATCTTCCAGAAAACGGTAGCATTCTAATGCTGCTTTCGTCTGAATGAGCGCCCTTCTGTGAGCCTAGCTTTGCCTCCGGTGGGTTGACACACAACACGACTCTCTGAACATGGCTAAACACCGTAGTGATCTTGTAACAACCTGGGCACTTCACATCCATGAAATAGGAGTTTGGACTCTGAACGAGGCTTTTCTTCTTGTGCTTCCTTCTTCTCCTTCTCAGGGAATGGGTGCAACAAGTCTTTTGCGAAAGGCATCATATTTTTCTCCAAAAGTGCAATTCAATACCTTCACATTTGTCTTTGCACTTTAATCATGCAGTTCCAGATCCTATTTCATTGCCTAGGGTCAACTTTTTTTTGCTTCTTTTTCCAGTTCCATGATCAAGGCTGGTTAACAGCGTGTTTAATGAATCGTCCTGGATGGACGGATAAAGAAAACGCAAACCTCGAGCAATGGGGCAGCTTTGTACTACCACTAAGAGATAATGGAGCTCATGCAGTCACATGCATTCGGGAATGGGGCATTTAAAAAATATACATATCTTATATAGAAACATCTATGTGTGGAAGTGTGTGTGTCTGTCCAATCCGGAAGTGAGCGCTGGAGTCGGGGTAAGGGCTCCAGAAACCGTTAATAACGCTGCTAATAACACAAAGGAGGCCAGCATGTCAGCAAAATGAAACCTCAGAAGAAAGACAAAGTCTCTTAGCCACTAACATCAGCAAAACAGTATTTCTTTTACTTTTCCTCCCGCCGCTAATACACAAGCGAGGCCAGCATGTTGGCAAAACAAATCCTCCTAGGAGAGAGATGCCCAGAGTAGTTCCTTTCAATTGCCTAACATCTCTACATTTAAATTTTTTTTCTGACAATTTCAATAGTTTCTAGGACTTTTTACAGCACGGGCTTACACAGCTAGTATATATATATATTTATTTATGTCTCAAACTCAGTTCTCATTCATACTTTTTACACCTTCGTGCTCTCCCTATTCTTGCCCTACGACTGGTGTTTGCACCTTTTGTGCCATACACATATGCTCTAGAGAGGAGAGGAATGAAGGTCAGTAGGAACAAGACAGAATACGTGTGTGTGTGAATGAGAGGGAGGTCAGTAGAATGGTGAGCATGCAGGGAGTAGAGTTGGTGAAGGTGGATGAGTTTAAATACTTGGGAATGTGGAAGAAAACATGGGAAGACAGAACAAGTTCAATCAATTAGATTTTTATTCAGTCACAGAGGAGTACATGGATTCTACGTTGCAAGGCAGAAGAGCAAAGTTAAATTTTTTTCTATTGGCTTTTTATAATTTCTTCTTCCTCCCCTTTCCCCTTACTTAATCAAAAAGAATAATATTGTTTACTTAAGCATTTTATTTTATTACGCTAATGAGCCATCTGTTCTTATTTTTTTCACTTGTCAGATAGACCCTAAAGAAGACACATTTCTGAAGAAACTGAAAATTGTCTTTGGTCAGCTTACTGCACCCTGTCTTATGACAGACGCCTGTATGTATAACCTGCCATTATAGCAAAATGGCTTTGTCAGCTATTAACCCTAAGTAGCTTGCAAGCAGTTAATTTTTTTTTTCTCCACAGGATCAACAATTCAGATTAACAGGGATTGTAGAAGAGAGATGAAGAAGAGAGTGCAGGCAGGGTGGAATGGGTGGAGAAGAGTGTCAGGAGTGATTTGTGACAGATGGATATCAGCAAGAGTGAAAGGGAATGTCTAGAGGACAGTAGTGAGACCAGCTATGTTTTATGGGTTGGAGATGGTGGCACTGAGCAGAAAGCAGGAGACAGAGCTGAAGGTAGCAGAGTTAAATATGCTAAGATTTGCATTGGGTGTGACGTGGATGGATAGGATTAGAAATGAGGACAATAGAAGGTCAACTCAATTTGGACAGTTGGGAGACAAAGTCAGAGAGGCGAGATTGCTTTGGTTTAGACATGTGCAGAGGAGAGATGCTGGGTATATATAAGGATAGAGCTGCCAGGGAAGAGGAAAAGAGGAAGACCTAAGAGGTTTATGGATGTGGTGAGAGAGGACATGCAGGTGATGGGTGTAACAGAGCATGATGTAGAGGACAGAAAGATATGGAAGAAGATGATCTGCTGTGGCAACTCCTAAAGGGAGCGGCCGAAAAAAGAAGAAGAAGAAGACACTCTACAATGCTAATCTACTCAGTGGCTGCCAATAACTCAGGTGGGCTGTGTGTGTTTGTGTGGTTGGTATGGGGCTCGGGGTATGTCATTGCCTCCTTTTAAAATACAACTGATTTCCTGTATCAGAGAGGCACACACTGTTTACTAGTCCTGCCTCAAAGTTCCAGACTTCTGAAACTGATTGCCTGGAGGTGTAAAGAAGACACCTTTGCAGTCCTAAGCCCAGTGGATCACTGCCCTCTCAGGGTCTCTTTTAGCTTGCTTGAGTACGATTCTGCACTCTGAACTCAGTTCAGCTCAAGCAGTGCCAAATGAGTTGTGCCTCCTCTGTAAATTTCTCGCCGCTGACATTCCCGAAGCAAGTACCGCCTGTGTGGAGTTTTCCGCATGCCTGTGAGAGTTATTGGGTATTCCAGATTTCCTCCCATTTCTCAAAGATTTAGATATAAAGTAAAAAGTCAGCTTTAAATTGGCCTCAGAAGAGTATGTCTGCACCCAGTGAGGGACTGGCACCCCGTCATTTTTGGTTTGGGTTCTGCTTTTCACCCAGTGTACCAGGGATAGACTGTAGCTCCTTGTGATCCTATAATGGTATTAGTGGGTTCGGGCCGTGCATGGATGAATGTGTAATCCTCTGTGTTAATTTGTGACATGCAATTGAAATGGAGAAAGGAGATGTCAGCATCATCGACAAAATGAACCTTTGAACTGAAGGAGCCTGAGCAGAAGTGTGTAGGTCAGTCTTTTTTAATTTGCTTGATCTGGGAGGTCACCCATGTGACAACGTGTAGCGGATGTGCTGACCTGACATATCGTTAATGGAGAAACGAGCAGATCTTGTACGTGACTGATGGCCAGCCTCCACGGGCCTTGTCACTCTGTTCACAGCATTGCTAACAGCTGCCAAAAGCATTTGACCGAGATTAGGGTGTGAGCTATGTATCTACAGCTGTTGTGGGCTTTAGTCTGCTGTGACATGTCATGTGACAGGACAGAGCACAATGCTCAAGGTCAGAGTCACATTAAAATGCTCAGTCGGAGACCAGCCTGAGATCTGGATATGGAATTTCCTGGATTCAACATCCTCTTCCTTCTGGTGCATCAACGCTTAAGCTTAAGACAATAGCAGAGTCCCCCCAACCTGATGTACTTTGCTTCTCACGCAAATGTATATGAAGTGTGTGTGTGTATGTATTGCATATATACATGCAGGGCAAAAGTTTTGCTAAATTAAAAAAATAATATTTACCATATCCATAAAATGGACTAAGCCGATTCAAAAACGAATAGGTTGATGTTTCACAGCAGATAAGATTTTTACTTTCACTAATATTAAGTATGTGGGTCGGCAGATCACCTTCCTGGCCCCACTAAGGTATGCAGTACCACACCGGGATGAGAGATGGCGCTGTTGCTAGCAGTGTTATCTCTTTATCCCTCCATTGTGCCGAGAAGAGACTCAATGGGGGCATTTGAACTGGCAAAGCTCTTTTACCTTCCGGTTGAGACAGCATAAAAATGGGTGTCCCCAGAAGATGGCATCTCATTTTGAACCTCGGCCACCCTTAGATCCGCTGTACCGTGCGTTTTCATTTTGATGACTGCCGAGGTGAATGCAGCAGTGATGGCCTGGTTTATCTGTTTGCTGTCTTCCTATTAGACGGCTGGCACCTCAACTGAATTTTAGACTCCTTTAAAGCTGTTACTCGTCCACACTAAGTGTACTTAGGACGCATATTACACACTGTACATAAAAGTAAGTGGATTTGCAGGTTTGAGGCAACCTTGAACACGATTTCAGAACAATGTCGATGTGTTGGGAGTGCAAGTCTATGAACACGACAGCTGAAACCACTCAATCAGAATGACAGGTGGCGTAGTTAATACAAATCTTCTCAGTAGGCGTGTTATTGGGTCTCTCTGTGGGTGTATGTGCGGAAAGTATTGATCTGGGGTCAAAATTTCAACTCCAGCTTTTCATTGGCTGTAAATTATTTAGGCGGTGATGAGTGAAATCAGTGTGTCAGAAAAAAAGACGTGGACACAATAATTCAAAACGAATCACACCATCCCCTTGGAACTTGGCACAACTGTTACCTTTGTGAAATGGTAGACGCCTGCTTACTTTGAGTGATATTGATCCATAACTTTTTGCTATGCAGACAAAACCACATAAGTTGCGTTTCAGCTGAGGTGTCCTGGTTACTCACTGGTCCAAACTGACATCAAGGCTGATCTTCTGGGCTATGTAGTCTGGTAACCAAAAGAGGAAGAAAAGTTTCAGGCAAGGTTGGTGGTGGGCTTTCAGGCCTTCTTCCAGGTCGAAATCAGGGGAAGGCTTCCTGGTGTTACCTCTAAACCTTCATGCATGAGTGGGTCATACCACCCACTCACCGACTTGTCTACCACCCTCCTACCACACATGTGACATAACCATTGTATTCAAAATTCAATTTGGACTTTTAAAAAGGTTAACACATTCTAGGCACCCGTGAACACAATGTGGCCACTTTGTCTGTCAATGTCAATGTCAATGTCAATTTATTTATATAGCACATTTAAAACAAACATAGTAATGCTGTTGCCAAAGTGCTTTACAAAAATAGAACAAATTAACAGAAAACATAAATAGAAATAAAATATATGAACATAAAATAAAATACATAATAAATAGAAGTAATGTTATATACATAAAAAATAGAAGTAATGTAATATAATCACAAAGAGGAAGCCATCAGTATTACTGAAGGTAACTGAATGCAAGTGAGTAGAAATGAGTCTTTAGTCTTGTTTTAAACAGTTCAATTGTAGACGACTCCTTTATATAATGAGGTAAAGAGTTCCACAGGCGAGGCGCAGTAGCTGCAAAAGCCCTGTCCCCCTTGGTTTTACACTTGGTATGAGGGACAACCAGAGACAGCTGACCAGAAGATCTAAGCACTCTAGATGGCTGATGTAAAACACACAGTTCAGATAAATAGGCAGGAGCAAGCCCATGTGAGCGTGATAGTTCAAAAACATCGTTCACTCTGAGCAAATCCTGCCATGGCTGAGAAAACTGCTGCTTTTGAGCAAAATCACCCCAGTGCTCTACTAAGACAGCTGCATACAGCCAACATTTATATGTAATATACTGTATTATATCAAACAAAACATTTTCAAAATCGATTAATCCAGCTCAGGGTTTGGTGGGGACAGAGATCATTCTGGCAGAACTTGGTGCAAGGCAAGAAATGTCTGTGTGGTGCACCAAACTATTGTACTACAGTACTGCATATGTGAAGGTACTGAATATATGTATATATTGTCACGGGCAGCTGGGTGCCATACCCAGCCGGGGTGCCTATATAGCTCCTCTGCCAGGAAAGGACAGCCGCCCTGGTTGCTATGGGGGTCACGGGAACTGAGCTGGGAACCCTATAGGGGCCTGTGGCCACCACCAGGGGGCGAGTTCTGGGTCCTGAAGCCCTGGAAACCAGCACTTACGCCACACCAGGAAGTGCCAGCGGAAGTTCATTAAGGGGCACCTGGAGCATATCCAGGGCAACATAAAAGGGGCCGCCTTCCAACAGTCAGAGACCTGGTGTTGGGTGGCAGAAGGCAAGGCTTTGGAGAAGGGGAAAAGGTGGCCCGAAGAGGACCATTGAGCGGTCGAGAGAAAAAGAGAGAATGTGATTGGTGCTGGAAGCACTGTGTGCTGTGTGGGACTTTGCACCTGTAAATAAATTGTGTGTGGTGGACTTAATATGGTGTCTGTCTGTCTGTGGTCGGGTTGGCTTCCACTATACAGTATATATATATATATATATATATATATATATATATATATCTATATACAGTGTATATATAATCCATCCATCCATCCATTTTCCAACCTGCTGAATCCGAACACAGGGTCACGGGGGTCTGCTGGAGCCAAACCCAGCCAACACAGGGCACAAGGCAGGGAACAATCCTGGGCAGGGTGCCAACCCACCGCAGGACACACACAAACACATCCACACACCAAGCACACACTAGGGCCAATTTAGAATCGCCAATCCACCCAACCTGCATGTCTTTGGACTGTGGGAGGAAACCGGAGCGCCCGGAGGAAACTCACGCAGACACGGGGAGAACATGCAAACTCCACACAGGGAGGACCCGGGAAGCGAACCCGGGTCCCCAGGTCTCCCAACTGCGAGGCAGCAGCGCTACCCACTGCGCCACCGTGCCGCCGTATATATAATCTGCTCAATAAAATTAAAGAAACACTTTGAAAACACATCACATCTCAATGGGAAAAAAATCCTGCTGGCTATCTCTACTGATATGGACTGGGTAATGTGTTAGGAACGAAAGGATGCCACGTCATTTGATGGAAATGAAAATGATCAACCTACAGAGGGCTGAATTCAAAGACACCCCGAAAATCAAAGTGAAAAAATGATGCGGCAGGCTTGTCCTTTTGGCTGAACTTTCATTGCAGCAACTCCAAATCATAGTCAGTAGTTTGTATGGCCCCCATGTGCTTGTATGCATGCCTGGCAATGTTGTGGCATGCTCCTAATGAGACGACAAATGGTGTCCTGGGGGATCTCTTCCCAGATCTGGACCAGGGCATCACTGAGCTCCTGGACAGTCTGAGGTGCAACCTGGCGGTGTCGGATGCACCAAAACATAATGTTCCAGGGGTGTTCTATTGGATTTATGTCAGGCGAGCGAGCGTGGGGGCCAATCAATGGTATCAATTCCTTCATCCTCCTGGAACTGCCTGCATACTCTCGCCACATGAGGCTGGGCATTGTCGTTCACGAGGAGGAACCCAGAACCCACTGCACCAGCATAAGGTCTGACAATGGGTCCAAGGATTTCATCCTGATACCTAATGGCAGTCAAGGTGCTGTTGTCTAGCCTGTAGAGGTCTATGTGTCCCTCCATGGATATGCCTCCCCAGACCATCACTGACCCACCACCAAACCGGTCATGCTGAACGATGTTACAGGCAGCATAACGTTCTCCACGGCTTCTCCAGAACCTTTCACGTCTGTCACATGTGCTCAGGGTGAACCTGCTGTAATCTGTAAAAAGCACAGAGTGCCAGTGATGGACCTGCCAATTCTGGTATTCTATGGCATATGCCAATCGAGCTCCAAGTATCACCTCATGCTACCAGTAGTGACCCTGACCATGGCCAAATGCAAAACTAGTGAAAAAACAGACGAGGAGGAAGAAATGTCAGTGGCCTCCACCTGTTAAACCATTCCTGTTTTGGGGGTCGTCTCATTGTTGCCCCTCTAGTGCACCAAAGCAGCTGAAACTGATTAACAAACCCCTCTGCTACTTAACTGATCAGATCAATAGCCCACAAGTTTCATTGACTTGATGCTATACTCACATTACAAAGGGTTCCTTTCATTTTTTGAGCAGTTTATATATATACACAAGTATGGTGAGCTGGCTGAGCACAGATACAAACAGAACCAGAACAAACAAAAAATATTTGGGACGCCAGCTGGGTTGTCCTGTTTAATTCCCTGATTTTCTTCTAGTTAGTTAAACAAGTGCCTTCTGGTAATAAATAACATAACCACTCAGGTTACAAATTCAGCTTTAACTTTAGCCATAGCAACAAATGGAGGATTTCCATAGAGCTCTCACTTGTCTGGAACAGGTCTCAAAAGGACAACTCAGTGGAGGCTCTTCATCATTGTGAGGTTTCTGGGAGCTGTAGGGAAAAAAAAGAGACACAGTTAGTGACAGCGCCCCCTCTCACCCCGGTGGGTTACCTTCTACCTCGAATGAGCCAGCAAGGAGATCCTTGGATGTGTATGCGTGACAATATATATATATTATGAAAATTGTGGAATACCAGGGGAGTTCAGCTCCCCCGACCCGGACACAGACAAGCACAGAGGCCCAAGTCCAAAGCAACACACGTTTATTTTTCAGGGGACCACTTTTCCTTCACTCCCTGTCTCGATACGGTACATCAAGCACAAAGCACACAATGATCAGTCCTCGTCTTCCTTCTCTCTTTCTCTGCTGCTTCCACTCATCTCTCAGATTCGTCCACCTCCTCCAGACACTGGCTCCCCGAATGGAGTGAAGTGGCACCTTTTATTCAGCACCACCTGGGAGTGCTCCAGGTGGTCATGGTGGAAATCCATTGAATGGCTCTGCAGCTCCCCCTGGTGGTCCCCACAGAACCCAACAAGCCTGTACCAAACTTCAAGTCCTGGCGTGCCCTGCGGGAGTCCATCGTGTCACAGAGCGTCTCAGGGAAGGTAGTGCCCCGCAGATGCTCTCTTCCCTGGTCCTTCCATCCAGGAGGCGTCCCGGCCGGGTAATGTCCGAGGCCACCCCTCACTATATACACAATGTGTAGAAAGGTGGAGTAGGGCTGATTTTCAGGGTTTGGGCTAGGCCTTTTACTTCCAGTGAAGGGTAATCTTAATGCTTCAGCATACCAAGATATTTTGGACAACAATATGCTTCCAACTTTGTAGAAACATTTTGGGGAAGGCCCTTTTCAATTCCAGCATAACTGTGCCCCAGTTCACAAGCAAAGTCTATAAAGATATGGCTGGATGAGTTTGGTGTGGAAGAACTTGACTGACCTGCACAAAGCCCTGACCTTAACCCCATCAAACACCATTGGGATGAACTGAAATGGAGATTGTGAGCCAGGCCTTCTTGTCCAACATCAGTGCCTGACCTCCTAAATGCTTTACAGAATGAATGGGCACAAATTCCAAATTCTTGTGGAACGCTTTCCAAGAAGAGTGGAAGCTGTTATAGCTGCAAAGGGGGGGGGGGGGGGGCCATCGCCATTTTAAAAGTCTATGTATTTGAAAGCAACATTTTTAAAGTCCCTGTTGGTGTAATGGGCAGGTGTCCCAATACTTTTGTCCATATAGCGTATATATATATATATATATATATATATATATTTGACAGTAAACTATGCTATATATATATATATATATATATATATATATATATATATATATATATATATATACCCGTGACCCTATGTTCGGATTCAGCGGGTTGGAAAATGGATGGATGGATATATATATAGAGCATAGTTTACTGTCAAATAATGCAAAGAGTACGCAACATGTGCTTTGCCCTTATTTGGGCTCATCAGGCGTACACAGTCTTCTACTGCACCCCTTGCGGGAATCAAACCTTGTACGTCAGCGTCAAAGATGAAGTCCCTTTACGCTGTGCCATGGTGTGTGGTTCGTTTATTTGACAGCCTGTAGATCGGAGTAGTTTCATTCAACCACATGCGTTACCTGGTAAGTAACCACCCATACAATCAGGTCGGGACTCAGACTACGAATGCAATGAATATATATATATGTAGCGCTGCTGCCTCGCAGTTAGGAGACCTGGGTTCGCTTCCCGGGTCCTCCCTGCGTGGAGTTTGCATGTTCTCCCCGTGTCTGCGTGGGTTTCCTCCGGGCGCTCCGGTTTCCTCCCACAGTCCAAAGACATGCAGGTTAGGTGGATTGGCGATTCTAAATTGGCCCTACTGTGTGTGCTTCGTGTGTGTGTGTGTTTGTGTGTGTCCTGTGGTGGGTTGGCACCCTACCCGGGATTGGTTCCTGCCTTGTGCCCTGTGTTGGCTGGGATTGGCTCCAGCAGAACCCCGTGACCCTATGTTCGGATTCAACGGGTTGGAAAATGGATGGATGGATGTGTATATATATATATATATATATATATATATATATATATATATATATATATATATTTATAAAATCCAACATCTGTCTGTATGTCTGTCTGGTTTTCACGACAGAACTCCTTAACAGATTTAGATTGGGTTTTTTTTCTAGAATGTGCTAGAATTTGCTTGAACATTCCGGTTGATTCTGTGAATTCTGTCAATCATAGTTTGCTTGCAGGAGTGATATATTCGTGCTAATCCGAGACAGAGGCTGCGGGCCGAGGTGGGGGGAAGCGTGACGTCAGGAGTGGGAAGTCGGTCTACCTCTGCGTTTCGGAGCGTAACTTGCCTCTGCTTAGCTAGCGATACCTTTTTATTTATTGGTTTATAAAGTTTGTCCTGTTTCACTACTACACGGGCAGAGCCGCGGGGGGTGGCTAGTATATATATATACATATATATATATTTATATTTATATTACATGCTTAATTCTGAATCACAATCATATTATTTAGGTGGTTACCTACCAGGTAATGCTTGTGGTTGGTCAGCCAGTCGGCAAACATCCACCACGTCCTCAGTTACGAGAAGCAGCTCATAAATATGTGATACAGTACCTGCCAAACAATACAAAGAGTACACGGTACGTGCTTCACCCTTATTGGGGCTCGTCAGGTGTACACGCTTTTGCAACTCCTTATGGGGATCGAATCTCAGACATCAGTGCCTCAGGCAAAGCCTCTGGCATTGCGACACAGCGGCTGGTTCACTTACTTGATGGGGTGTAGATTGGAGTGCAGTATTGCTTTCTTAGTTCTAAATCTCAATCTGATTATTTAGGTGGACACCTACTAGATATATATATCTCCACAGTGCTGAGAAGATACCCAGTGAGGGCCCTATATAGAAGGAGGCGTCTCATTTGGAGTTACCTGAGAACAGAGATCCAAAACCACAAACTGCTCTACCGAGTTGGAAGCCAGAATTGCTTAATCCTTCAGTTTGGTTATTGCTGTCTGTTTCACACCCACAAGTGCTTGTAATGTTTAACCCGAAATAAATGTCTGATTAAACTGAGTAACATGGCTGGCATCCCAAAACTTTTTTGGACTCTCCTTGTGTCTTTCCTCGTCTATTAAATATATAAACCTGAGTGTGCAACACTGGAAAGATAAACTGCTCTAATTGTGACACCTAGTGGCCAAGGTCAGAAACTGAAACACATAAAGTGGCTTGTAAAAGTTTGGGGCCCCTGCTTAAAATGTCTGTTGCTGTAAAGAGTTAAGTGAGCAGAAGATGAACCGATCACCAAAAGCCATAAAGTTAAAGGTGACACATTTATTTAATATTTTAAATAAGATTACATGTTTATTTCCATCATTCACAGGTACAAAATGCCAAAAAAATGAAAAGGGCCTGAAGCAAAAGTTTGAGCACCCACCATGGTCGGTACTTAGTAAGACCCCCTTTGGCAAGTAGCATGTGTTTTGTAGCCGGCTAAGAGTCTTTCAGTTCTTACTTGAGGTATTTTTTGCTCATTCATCCTTACAAGGGGCTTCTAATTCTGCAAGATTCTTGGGCGTCTCACATGCACTGCTCTCTTGAGATCTATCCACAGATTTTCAGTGATGTTTGTTTAGTTCGAGTGACTGTGAGGGTCTTGGCGAAACCCTCTGCTTGCGCCTCTTGAGGTATTCCATTGTAGATTTTGAGGTGTGCTTCAGATCCTTATCTTGTTGTAGGACCCATCCACTTTTTAACTTCAGCTTTTTTAACAGATGGCGTGATGTTTGCTTCCAGGATTTTCTGGTATTTATTTGAAACCAATTCAGGCCCTTTTCATTTTTTTGGTATTTTGTACCTGTGAATGACGAAAATAAAAATGACGAAAATAAAAATGTAATCTTATTTAAAATATTAAATAAATGTGTCAGCTTTAACTTTACAACTTTTGGTGATCGGTTCATCTTCTGCTCACTTCACAGTAACAGACATTTTAAGCAGGGGGCCCCAAACTTTTGCAAGCCGCTGTATGTGTTTCTGTTTCAGGCCTCGACCACTAGGTGTCACAATTAGAGCAGTTTATCTTTTCTGTGTTGCACACTCAGGTTTATATATTTAATGGAGGAGGAAAGACACAAGGAGAGTCCAAAATAGTTTTGGGATGCCCAGTTTAATCAGGCATTCATTTCTGGTTAAACATTACAAGCACTCGTGGGAGCGACACAGCAAACAATAATCAAATGAAAGGATGCAGCATTCCTGGCTTTGACAAATCACAATTTGTGGTTTTGGAGCTCCGTCCAAATGAGATGCCTGCTTCCTTATTGGGCCCTCACTGGGTATTTTGTCAGCCCTGTGGATGAGAGAGGAGACGATACCATTAGTGACAGCGCCCCCTCTCGCCCCGGTGGAGTATTACATATGAATACATTCACAGTGTATGTAAAAACCTAATTCTTTTTTTGTGTTTTTTTGTGCATTCACCATTTGTGCTTTTTAAGTGTAAGTAACATTTTAATATGAAATCCAAGTTAGTTTTTATACATGTGGTGACCCCAGGTTACATTGGATTCAAGTCAGGAAGCAGTCCATCACAGGGCCCACTCACACAAACACCAACAGATCATCAGACGCTCACTTACTCCCTGCACCTAAATACAGGTTAGTAACTATGGGGGGCAGAGCTTTCAGTGTGATAGCCCCTAAAATTTGGAATGCTCTCCCTCTCAGCCTTCGCGAGGAAAAATCTATTATTAATTTCAAACACATCTTTACAATGAGTATTATTCATTTTCTTGTATGTAATTTCTAGTGTCTTGTTAATGTGTTCATTGAATTGTAAAGTGTCCTTGAGTGTATGAAAGGCGCTACCTAAATAAAAATTTAAAAAACTTATTATTATTATTATTAACAGAGCTGATTTGGAGCCAACTGTCTGTGGCAAAGTGAAGTGGAAAGCAAACCCACCCAGATAACAGGCAGACCCTGAATTTGAATCTAAGATTCTGGAGACAAAACCCCAAAATCCACCATCCAGCAAAGAAATGGTCTTTAAAAAAAGAAAAGGAAGAGAAAACAAATTAGTGTCGGAGTGGAGAGGTAATAATGTTATTTTTTTTTAAAATATAAAGGTAAAACTAACAAAGAATTTGGACCAGAAGTATATTTTGTATCCTGGCCTCTCATTATTGAACTTCTCTGCTCTGACAACTGAGAATCTTCTGACTGCAGTTTCTGACCTCGGCCACTAGGTGTCACAATGAGAGCAGTTTATCTTTCCAGTGTTGCTCACTCGGGTTGATTTATTTAGCTGACATTTTTATTGAAAATGGCTTACAGCAACTACGTTGTTTACACGATGCTACAATACAGCAAGGGAAGTGAAAGGCTGACATGTACAAAGCTGATGGTGGGCATTAAATTGACAACTTTATGTGTTTTCTGAAGTGGTAGCCTTCATTCTCCTAAAGTACGAGGTTTGCCCTCGTTATTGTCGTGCAGACACACAGCCTGTCCTGCTATTACGACTCTGAAAGGCAGCAGCCGACAGTAAACTGGACACTCACTTCACACACACCGAGCCGATTTTGAACTGCCAGGCCACCTAACAGGATGGGAAACAAAGTACTGTGAGGTTGGCAGTGCTGCCCACGGTGCCACCATTTCGATTTAATTGCCTTACCAGACACTTGTCTGTCGTGCTTTTGGGAAAGTGGAGGAGGTTGTGTTGGCACGAGGGAGGACTTTGGCTTGTGTGTGCTCCTTCAGGAACAAGTGTCCCACGGAGTTGTTTCAAGGTGGATCCTGATGGCTGCGTCCTGAAACGGTCAACAGGTTTTCATCCATTTAAATAAAAACACTTATTCTGGCTCGCCTTCACGAGAGGCCTATTTTTATTCACTTAATTACAGTGTTTGTGTATTCTCGATGTTCTCTAGCATTACAAATTGACGATGAATATTTTCAGGCCGTCAAACAAAATCTGATATGAGATAAAGAGCAACTGAAAGAACACATTGAGACCAGACCTAATATTCACTAAAAAAAGACTTAATTCTGATTATTGATCTCACTGTAAGATCTGAATTTAACAAAGACGAGGCTATCAAAACCAGAAACGTTAACGAAAGCAAACATAAACTAATTATCCCTCAAGTGAAAGAAGCCTTCAAAAGTAAAAATGTTCAGACATTGGGTATTGTGATTGGAGGAAGTGGCAGATGGTTTTAGTTTAATAAGCCCTCACTCAAACTAACTGGATTATCTAATTCCAGAACTTCAGCCTTTTCCAAACTGATGAGCAATAACACTTTATTACGTCATTCATTGAATGAACACATTTTACCAATACCAGTGTGAAAATGTTATTGCCCCTTACACTTAATAGCTGGTTGACTCACCAGTTAGCTTCAAAGACTTCAACCAAACACTTCGTGTAATTTAGCATCAGCCATCTGCCTCCTTTTAGCCCACCCTTCCTTCCAGTACTGCTTTAATTTAAATAACGCTCATAGATTTTCAAGCATGAACGACTCCAATCAGGGCCTACCACAATACGTCTACAGCAGGATTCTCCAACCTGTTTTCCCCTGAGAGCTACTCATGTTTTCTGACATTTATTCCCATCGTTAATTTCAACCTAAACAAACTGAATAAACTTGTTTTGCTTGAACATTTACAAAATGTTGGTGTCCACAACTCACATTTTGCATTAAAACATCACAAAAAATATTTAGTTCACCTGCGAGTGCATTTTGTATGTCTGTATGCATTTTCTAGTGTATCTCACACTGTTGAATAAAACATGAATGCTTATGTGTGTTTTTTTCACGCTTTGCCCCTCAGGGACACCGTACAAATACACAGATCTGACTTCTTTATTTGTCATTTTGTTCCATGTCACTGTTTCACTTTATTCACATGTCCAGTTGCATGTGTGATGTGTTTTTTAGTTCCTGAGATGACTGGCACTGCATGGAGTCAACAAGAGAAGTGTAGGTGGAGTGGAGCCACTGAGGTTCACTCTCATGGAGTCATTTCAATGTTCGTCTCTCAGTCTTGTTGTGATCTTTGACTTCATGACATTCATGTCAGACTCACAGAGGTATGGAGACCCAAACAAAGCAGACATTTTCAGAGCTTATTGGTGAAGATTCTTATAGTTATCTGGCTCTACTAAGCTCCAGAAATGCTGTTGAGACTTTAACTGCACATTAGTTTGAAGGTTTACTAATATATAATATATAAAATCCAATGTCTGTCTGTCTGTATGTCTGACCACTCTTCACAAGAGAACTACTTCACGGATTTAGATCGGGTTTTTTTGCTTGAACATTCTGGTTGATTTTGCGACTTCTCTCATTTCGCTACAGTCCATCCAGAAAGTATTCACAGCGCATCTCTTTTTCCACATTTTGTTATGTTACAGCCTTATTCCAAAATGGATTAAATTCATTTTTTTCCTCAGAATTCTACACACAACACCCCATAATTACAACGTGAAAAAAGTTTACTTGAGATTTTTGCAAATTAATTAAAAATAAAAAAATTGAGAAAGCACATGTACATAAGTATTCACAGCCTTTGCCATGAAGCTCAAAATTGAGCTCAGGTGCATCCTGTTTCCCTTGATCATCCTTGAGATGTTTCTGCAGCTTAATTGGTGTCCACCTGTGGTAAATTCAGTTGATTGGACATGATTTGGAAAGGCACACACCTGTCTATATAAGGTCCCACAGTTGACAGTCCATGTCAGAGCACAAACCAAGCATGAAGTCAAAGGAATTGTCTGTAGACCTCCAAGACAGGATTGTCTCGAGGCACAAATATGGGGAAGGTTACAGAAATATTTCTGCTGCTTTGAAGGTCCCAATGAGCACAGTGGCCTCCATCATCTGTAAGTGGAAGAAGTTCGAAACCACCAGGACTCTTCCTGGAGCTGGCCGGCCACCTAAACTGAGCGATCGGGGGAGAAGGGCCTTAGTCAGGGAGGTGACCAAGAACCCGATGGTCACTCTGTCAGAGCTCCAGAGGTCCTCTGTGGAGAGAGGAGAACCTTCCAGAAGGACAACCAACTCTTTGGTGTGAATGCCAGGCGTCATGTTTGGAGGAAACCAGGCACCGCTCATCACCAAGCCAATACCATCCCTACAGTGAAGCATGGTGGTGGCAGCATCATGATGTAGGGATGTTTTTCAGCGGCAGGGACTGGGAGACTAGTCAGGATAAAGGGAAAGATGACTGCAGCAATGTACAGAGACATCCTGGATGAAAACCTGTTCCAGAGCGCTCTTGACCTCAGACTGGGGCGACGGTTCATCTTTCAGCAGGACAACGACCCTAAGCACACAGCCAAGATGTCAAAGGAGTGGCTTCAGGACAACTCTGTGAATGTCCTTGAGTGGCCCAGCCAGAGCCCAGACTTGAATCCGATTGAATATCTCTGGAGAGATCTTAAAATGGCTGTGCACCGACACTTCCCATCCAACCTGATGGAGCTTGAGAGGTGCTGCAAAGAGGAATGAGCGAAACTGGCCAAGGATAGGTGTGCCAAGCTTGTGGCATCATATTCAAAAAGACTTGAGGCTGTAATTGCTGCCAAAGGTGCATCGACAAAGTATTGAGCAAAGGCTGTGAATACTTATGGACATGGGATTTCTCAGTTTTTTTATTTTTAATAAATTTGCAAAAACCTCAAGTAATCTTTTTTCATGTTGTCATTATGGGATGTTGTGTGTAGAATTCTGAGGAAAAAAATGAACTTAATCCATTTTGGAATAAGGCTGTAACATAACAAAATGTGGAAAAAGTGATGCGCTGTGAATACTTTCTGGATGCACTGTATGTATCATAGTTCGCTTGCGGATTATTTGTGTGAATCCGAGACATGCAGCGGGCCGAGGGGTGGGGCCTTCCTCACTCACTCGGTAGCTTTGGGCCGTACTCCTTAACTCCGCTTAGCTAGCGAACGAGAGAATAATTGAATTCAACTTTGTTTGATATTTAAAATAAAGTGTTACTGAGGTCGTGATGAGTTTGAGTCCAGATATTCTCTTAAGTGTATACCACATTGAACAGGGATTGCAATTCAGATTGTGGATCGTGATATGATTTTTTGGAAAGATCACCCATCCCTAATTTGACTAATCAAGTTTTCAAATTTATGTAGGATTCATCAACCCTTTAGTGAGCTACTTGGAAAGGGGTTGCGAGCTACCGGTAGCTCGCGAGCGACGTGTTGGAGATCCCTGATCTGCAGGGTCTCAGGGTCCGGAGTTTGACGAGGCCTCTTTAATTGTGTTCATAAGAATTACAAGGCTGGTTAAGAATGCCATCTGTTGTGTTAGGAGGGAGAAAGGCCAACAACAGAACATCAGAAAGCATGTCGGTTACTTTTTGCAGCGCAGGACTGGAAGCTCAGAGTAGACCTGGGGAAAACAGTTTCAGTTTTCTCCTGTTTTGTGGTCTGACTCATCGAAGCATATTCTTAGGCTTGAGCTTAGCATGCCCTGGGGTGGGATGCACAGAGGAGGCCTACAAAGAGGAGAAAAGTGAAATATGATGATCTGAAAAACATCTGCTGAAGAAGACGCCGGAGAGACAAATGATGGCCCATGGAGGTCAGGGGTTGTGGCTTTGCAGGCCTGTCGCTCTGCAAAGCATTTGCAGTACTTGGAATCATGGGAGGCAGAATAAGGAGCTGCATATCTCTACCATCACAAATGCAGTTGAGAAAGCGTCAAGATGGCTCTGGCTGAAGAGGGCAGATCAGTAGGTGGCTGCTAGCGCACAGGCCAGGGTCACCTGAGCAAGTTTGTGTGAAATACCTGATGACTCCATGTAACATCACTGATGATGTGCCCTAGCTTAGCATCATGTAGCTCCTTCTGTAAGAAAAAGAATGTTTTGAAATCACTCCGGCTTCTGATTTGCCAGTATGAGAAAACCCTGACCTCTCATCTCGTCTTGTTGTCTAATTACACAAGACATGAAACTTTTTTGGGTTCCGCCCCTATTTTGGCCCTCTAGACATAACAGTAGTCTATTTTTGGACCACTGGTTTTCTGTAGGAAACGACATCCTTATGAGGAAGAGTAAATCCATAGTTGTCTTCTGTAAAAATTATCAGAAGGACTTATAGTTGTGAATGCCACATCTTACCAGGGTTTCAACCCTAAAATGATACAAGGGGTTATAGAGGGATATGATTGGAGTTTTGGTAATTGGTACGCTGTATTAGTCCCTGAATGGAAATTGCCTTTTCGCATGACCTTTGGATGTCAGAGTGCAGGGTCAGCCATCATACAGCGCCTCTGGAGTGATTTTTGGGTTAAGGGACTGGCTCAAGAGCCACATAGGGAGATTCTCTAGAGAGACGAGGCAATAACTGAACTCTCTGGGCAAAACTCTGTGTACTGTGTCTTCTGAAGACCTGGCACTGTCCATCACCTGAGTAACATCCCTAAAGTGGAGCATGGTGATGACAGCATGATGCTGTGGGGATTCTTCTCAGCGACAAGGACAGGGAGACTGGTCAGAATGGAGTTAAGGATAAATGCAGCCAATTAAGAAGAAAACCAGCACCAGAGTGCATGTGACCTCTGACTGAGGGGCTGGTTCACCTTTCTTCAGCACAACAATAACCCGAAGCATGCTGGATTGACTTCAGGACACATCTCTGACACTCTAGCCCAATTCCAGACTTAAACCTCACAGAACATTTGTGGAGGGACCTGAAGATGGCAGTTTACAGATGCTTCTCAACCAACCTAATAACGCGTGAGAGGATCTGCCAAAAAGAATGGGATAAACTAGCCAAATTCAGATTTGCAAAGCCCGTAGAGACTTACCCAACAAGACCTGAAGCTGTCATTTCTGCAAAAACGGCTTCTATAAAGTCCTAGATTAAGGAACGGAACACTTCTATGAATGAGACATCTCAGTTTTATGCAACCCTTTCTGAAAACATGTTTTCACTTTGTCATTATCAGTTATAGAGTGTAGATTGATATGGAAACATGGCAGACTTAAAATGACATCTACAACACATTACAGTGTGCAGAAAGAGAGAGCACCGGAACATTCTTTGAATCCATTGTAAGTGGGTGAGTAACGAGGAAGATCCACGAAGATTTGAACGGGAGAAGAATGGCTGAGGTTAGGATCAATGGAAAGAAGCTAGGACCATTAGATGGGTGTGAAAAAAGAAGACAGTGGAATAGAAGATGGTTAGATGATATCTAAGGATGGACAAAGCTGAGCATTCAAAGAGCAGTCGACAAGACCCAATATGGGCAATGAAGAAAGCTCCCACAATCTGTAGGGATTATGGGGATGCGATGATGATGATGATATTGTGCCAGTTACTTTATGTGGAGCAATCTGTAGAAAAAGTAAGATTCAAAATGGAGTATGAAGTGTCATGCATGTGCGTCAGAAGATCACCTTTCATGTTTATTGTAGGTAATAGATGCCATCCCGAGGAGAGACGGGGCACAGTCGCTAACATTGTTGTCCCTTTTTGTCATCCATAGAAATTAGAAGATGCCGACTGAGGGCAGTTGATTCCACCCCTAATGGAAAAGAGTGAACACCCCAGAGAATGGCATCTCCTATTGGATCCGAAAAACAGAAAGCTGATTTTCTTTTGTTTATATTATCTGTATCGGCCATCGACCCTTCTTTTTCTTTGAGATTATTTATGTTTGGATTAAAAAGGGTGACCTGGCTGGCACCCCAGTACTTTCTTTAATGTGAATCGAGTGTCCGTTCAATCACTCACAGAGGTTAACTGACGTGGAGCCACCACAAGTGTTGGTAAACCAGCAGATCTCCATTGTAATTGTAGGTTGGGAGGTGAAAAGTGGCCAAAAGAAACTGCATGCGGAGCTAAATAAAGACGTACTCCTGAGCAATAAGTCAACAAACTGGCTGTTTCCTTCTCGTCCCTGGCCTTGATGATGTGGACCTGGAAGTTCCATCACTCAACTAATGGTCAACATCTCCGTCTAAAAATTCTACATCAACAAGTGCACCCCCTCTTGACCGAAGGTGGTATTCTTTACCTGAGAAGTGTCTTAAGGGTGCCTTCTAATCATGCGTGCCTGGCAGGAGTCAAACACATTTAACATACACATGTGCTTCCATTTGCTGAACAGGCGTATTCAGCCTGAAGACTGGGGGTGGGGGGCTTCACTTTAGTGTAGTAGGGCTACTATGGTAACAATGTCCAATTCAACAAGCGTGTGTTCATGCACGTCTCCTGGAGATCTATCACTTCCATATTGGAGCAGCTGCCAGTTAAATTACTGAGAAAAAGCAACACATGTCTCTGAGTATGGAAGGGAAAGGGTGGGCTTAGCCCACCAGCTGCATAGCATCTCAAAGCATTATCCATGTGAAGATATTTTTTTGATCAATTTTTCCCACAAGACTGTATTTTTTGTATTAGCCACACATACTGTAATTATGACTATGTGAGTCAAAGGCACATATGATATGACTGCACTGTGTTAGATTCTGATTCAGAGGCTCTTGCTTATATTTCCCTCCTATTTTGCACCGTTTTGAAAATTTCCCTTTTTACAATTATCAAATATTTACACCCTATCATTGACATGAAATGTCTGTAACTTATTTTTTGGTTAATTTGAAATGTGCTGCCTGCTGCTGCAGCTGTCATGGGCAGAGCTGAATTTTGGAGCTTATAGTGTTTAACTGTAATAAATAATTTTATTTAAAAGCGCCTTTCAAGGTACCCAAGGCCACCACACAACAATTCACATAACATGAAACAATCCAATATACAAACAAAATTAATAAGAACAACACAAGGAAATATTAAAAAGATAGGTTTTAAGTCTCGATTTAAAAACAGAACATGAGGTACATGCAAGGATGTCCAAAGGCAGGGCATTCCATAGCCGCGGCCCTGATACACTAAAAGCCCTGTCGCCCATAGTGCGCAGTCTGCATAATGGAAGAGCAAGGAATCAGAGGAACAAAGTTGTAGCAACCGCAAAATACGGGATGCGACTACTACACTTCACAACCCGTACAGGGGGGTGGACGATGTTTGAAAGCATAATAGCACAACCATATTCGGTCCTCGTCCCCTCTTGCCACGATTCCCTTCTTAATAATTTGCAGCAAATAAAACGCAACAGGAAGTGGAAACAGAAAAAATATATTAACAGTTGCTTATGCTTACATTACCTTGACCGGTGCCTGAGTGCTCCTTAGTGAACCCCTTCCCCAGACGCCCTCCCTAGCGCCCAAATACTAACCCCCGTTTTTTTTTTTTTTTTTGTTCTTTATTTCGTCTCATACAATTTCTTGTTTTAGGAATTTGGTAGTTTTCGCATACCCCTTGGGGTCAGAGCGCAGGGTCAGCCATTGTACAGAGCCCCTGGAGCAATTACAGGTTAAGGGCCTTGCTCAAGGGCCCAGCAGAGCAGTGGCCTTTTTTTTTTGGCAGTGACGGGGATTTGAACCGGCAACCTTCGGGATACCAGCTCAGATCCTTAGCCTCAGAGCCACCACTCCGCCCTGAACACAGACAATAAAAAGAAAATAAATAAATAATAAGAAAAACTGTTCTTTGAGAAAGCAAAAGGAAGATTTCACTTAGTCCAAAATATACGAAAACACGAAACACTGCAGTTGAGTTCCTCCTGAAGGCAGGAAACACAACCGTCCTTTGGCGGAACGGCTTCTCCGCGGACTATCACGAAGAATGAAACTCAGGAATCCGACTCACCAGACGGGAGCACCCGGAGAACACCAGACCCTGGCCTCTTCTCGGGGATTCATCCTTGAATATTTCTTTGGGGTGGCCACCCATGAATAGCAGACGTCACTGGGTGAAGTAAAATCCTGAATAGTTCTTAAAGCGTGGATAGTCGCTGTGATGCCTTCAGCCTTATCCTTTCTTTTTTTCCTCCCCAACTTGTTCCGCGATTCCCCTTAAAAAGAGAAAGTTTCCCGCCGAAAATCCTTGCCCCTCTTGGTTGTTATGGCAACCTTACGCCGGCACCAGGCAGCTGGAAAATTTATTCGGGCGGGATCCTTCCAGACCGGGGCGTCACCAAAGGTGCCTGAAGGGCTATTTAAAACTCCCTCCCGGCCAATATTATAAAGTGACGGAACAATCCAGAAGGCTAACACGACTGTCCGTTATGTAGCCTTGCTACATAGTGAAAGGATGGAGTATATGGACAGATTACAGAAGACAAGTAAGCTGGAGCCAGACCATGAAGAGCCTTAAAAATTAAAAGGAGAAGTTTATATTAAATACGGAAGGGAACAGGTAGCCAATGGAATTTTAGGAGTGTAGGAGAGATATCCTCTTAGGCAGTGGTTCTCAAACTGTAACAAAAAAGGGGGCGCGAATGTTGCCATATGTGGTGTAATTTCGCTATTCGTAGGGAAATTTTAAACTTGTAGCGGTGTATCGGCAGCAAAAAATATAGGAATAAATTTTAATATGGTTTCAAAAAAAACGTTAGGGGGGTGCGATTAAAACTGTTATGAAAACTTGGGTCGCAAATACTTAAAGGTTGAGAAACGCTGTTCTTAGGAGTGTAAGTGGGTAACCATTCTAGCTGCTGAATTCTGTACATATTGTAATTTATTTAGACTCGAAGCAGGGATACCAAACAGCACTGCATTGCAATACAGTGATCCCTCGCTATATCACGCTTCGACTTTCGCGGCTTCACTCTATCGCGGTTTTTTCTCATACATCACGTCACTACGCATGCGCTTTCTGAGAACTTTTATTTAAGCCCCACGATGGCTCCTAAACGTGCTGCTTTTTCTAAGCCTTCTGACAATGAAACTAAGCGCCGGAGAAAGATGCTTACCATCCAGGAGAAGGTGAAACTCTTGGATATGATCAAAGATGGCAAGAAAATCATGGATGTTGCCCGCCATTACGACTTGAATGAGTCTACTGTTCGCTCCATCCGTAAAGATGAAAAGAACATCCGTGAAATGGCTACTGTCTCTTTCAACAAGGAAGCAAAGCGCGTCGTGACAAGTCGTAATAAGTTCATAGTGAAAATGGAGTCTGTCCTAGCCGTTTGGATCAGCGACAGCTGCAAGAAAAACATTCCGTTGGATTCGCTGGTCATCCGGGAGAAGGTGAGGCAGCTCTATCAGCTCTTTACGGTGGACGAACCTCAACTAGGACCCTCTTCTGCAATGTTCATGGATTTCACTGCGAGCAAGGGTTGGTTCGTTATTTCATGTCTAGAGGACTCCAATAATGTTAAAAAACGTATTTAGAAGGTCGTAAACAGGTTTTCTATACTCTAACTGCGAAAATATTCGATTTATAAATAAAGAATCCTACTTCGCGGTAGAGTCTGGAACGGATTAACCGCGATAAACGAGGGTTCACTATAGTCTAGTCATGAGGTGACAAAAGCATGAACAAGCGTCTCAGTTGCAGTATCAGAGAGCAAAGGACGTAGCCTTGAAATTTGCTTAAGGTGGAAAAGGGCAACCTTGGTAATATTATTAATATGAGGATCAAAGGAGAGTATAAGGTTAGACTTAAGGTTAGGGTTAGGGTCTGATCCTATGTTTCTAGGGGCGTGGTCTCTGGGGTCATGACCTTGAGTTCATCAGCAAGACAGGATAAAAGTTCAGTGGTTGCACCAAGCTTGATCCAGTCTGAGAGAAATTCTCTCCTGTAATTGGCTTTCGATGTCTTGCCTGAATTTTGGCTGTGATTTTTGTCTCTCGTCTGGGTTTCGGTTGCTTCTTTTATATGTTTTGCCTTTTGCACTCATCCCCTGGTTTGATTCAAAAAATTAGTTCTCTGTTTCCTGTCGAGCCAGGACAGCAGCAGCATGGAACAATCCATGTACAAGTGCAGGCACAGTTGGCCTTAAGGTTTGTGTTGTGCAGTGATGGTGGGATATAAACAATGGGCTGTTCCTGAATTTCTTGAGCGAACATTCACAGTCGATTAAAACACAGTACGCTTAGACAGTGCTGTCCCTGGGCTTCATGAGCTGCACAGTCTGAGAAAGCTGAAGCGAAGTTCTGGTCACCCAACATCACTCTGATTTGCTCAAATGTCCCGATGAACTCATCCGAGAGGAGCAAAGAGTGTGAACAAGAAAGCTTGCAACTAATTTCCCAAACTCCATGGGAATTGTGGACAATATTATTAATAAGTGTCTTTACACGGGGATCCATGAGGCTTGGGGATCACCAGACTCTACAGGAAGAGCTGTGTTTAGATGTATAATCCCATTGTGAGGCTGAGCACGAAACCTTCTCACTACAGATCATGACAATGGGATGAAAATGGATCCTTCACTTTGAACTGGAGAGTCAAAGACAGTCAATGGAACAGAATCATCCAAATTCTCCTTGGAAGAAGAAGTGTAAGGTTAGCTATGCAGCTAGCAAACTCATGGTCACTAACTTTCTGGATGTAGAATGGGTCATTTTGGGTCATCTGTTAACTCAGACCTGTACATTGAAACTCAATTATGGAGAGTTGGACGTTACACAAATCCTCCTTCAACACAACAATCTGAAAACACAGGAGGCCGCACAAGACTTGGGTGGGCTGTTCTTCTTTGTCCACATTAAGGCTCAGCTTGTGCTCTCTCCGATTTCAGATGTTAGTGATGAGGAGCTTATTGAAGAAGTGGCTGTGAGCGTGTAACAGATGGTAAAAATGTTTTTTTTCTGTTTGCGTAATCATAAGGTCCTGCCTTTGGAGTTTGATAAGTAGCTGATTATTAATGGCTGCATTGATGCAACGTTGTAATGACTGCAAAGTATCTGGTATTTGAGAGTGGCCAGGAAATTAATGTCCAAACAACAGCAAGGGTTAGAACAGGAAATATCAGGAAAATTCTAAACAAAAGACTTTAACATATACAAGAAAATATACAATTCAAAAAGGATTTTATCCACAGCTCAGATAGAGAAGGATTCTAGCTGTAAATAATGGTCAAAATGGCCCCACAGTAATAAACAATTTCAAGTATCAACATAAAATATCTCATGAATACATCCAGCGTCCAAACCTTCAATCACCTCTTGTGACTGATGCCTTCAGCCAGGAGAAGATGTCGTCAGGTGGCGTCCAACTTTCATTACTTGTTTCAACCTTAAACCACAACATCCTCCAGTTGGTGGGTCAGCAGTGGTGGCCAGTCACTGCCCATCTCCTCTTGGCTTCCAGCTCATCTCCTTTCACCTACTCCAGGGCCAACAAGAGGCTCTTTCCGCTGCCTCCCCCCATCCTGCAAGTTTCTACTTTCCGTTCCCTTCCTTCTGTTCCCAAGGCTATCAACATCTTCCACAATGACTGTGCCGGGAAACCTTTGCATCCTTCCTCGACTGGAAATTTGACAGACATGACACCCTTTGTCCCTGCATTGTTGGACCAAATCCTGATACTTGGTGGCCTTCCTCTCCAAGGCCTCTTCACATCCATCTTTCCATGGAACAGTCAGTTCTGTCAGGATGATCTGACTTTATGACTATGTCAGGCTTTAGAGTTGTTTGAACCACCTGAGGAAAAAGTAGATTCCTACCTAAGTCCACTCTCATCTCCCATGAGCGGGCCAGCTACAAAGGGCTTTTCTTGGAGGAGGGTGGCCTCTTCCCCTCCCTGATGAACTGGATGGATGGACCTATACTTGTGTGGGTTAGATGCTTTTTCCATCTCTCCTGCTCTGCCAGTGCCCTGAGAACATTATCATGGCGCCAACTATATTTTCCCAGGCTAGGCGGGATCTTGCATCCCACCAGTATGTGCGCCAGCATGCCTTTCTCGCAGCATAGCATGCACATTGGGTCCTCCCTCATTCCCCATGTGCATGTTAGTTGGTGTTGGCAGGGTATCATACACTGATTGGAGCAGGAAAGAAATACGGAAAGGCTCCATTTTCCAAAGTTCTGGCCACGTCATCTTTCTCCAGGCTCTTTGTGATCCAAGCACAGGTTCCCAATGACATTCTTTAGCATCTTTGAGTGCAAAGGATTTTCAACCAAATATTGAAAATGATCATTATGTTCATGATTATGTTGTATTGGCCGACTCACTCTCCCTAACCAGTAGCTACACCACCAAGATTCGTGGCCTGGCAAGCTGAGGATGTTAGACCCGACAAGCCGTACTTCTTCCAAATAAACTTTCCCAATCGACAGTAAAAGATAAGCCAAAAAGACAAACGATATGTAAAATAATAAAGTGAGTAAATATTAATAAAAAGAAATGAAACAAACTCCAAACAATATATATATATATATATATGGGCGGCACAGTGTCGCAGTGGTAGTGCTGCTGCCTCACAGTTAGGAGACCTGGGTTCGCTGTGTGGAGTTTGCATATTCTCCTCATGTCTGCGTGGGTTTCCTCCCACAGTCCAAAGACATGCAGGTTAGGTGCACTGGTGATCCTAAATTGTCCCTAGTGTGTGCTTGCCCGGGGTTTGTTTCCTGCCTTGCACCCTGTGTTGGCTGAGATTGGTTCCAGCAGACCCCCGTGACCCTGTGTTAGGATATAGCGGGTTGGACAATGACTGACTGACTGACTAGTATGTATCATACCCCAATGAGCCCCTACATAACACTCAACCCGAAAAGTGACTGGTGGAATGTAATAATAAAAAGGTGCAGCAAAAAGTTAATATGCAACACAAACCCTCCCTTGACCCCACACTGAACATGAAATCAATGAGACACATGGAAAACACGAAACGCACATAAAAGTCCAGAGGATTAAATGGAAAAAGAATAATGTTTGTGAACCTGGTTCAGCTGGAAAAATGATGGCTTGCTCCTCTCCCCAAACAACAAGAAACAGTCTCACCGTGCTTATCCTTGGTACATCGGTGTAGTCCAGAACCGGTGCAAAGGTGAAGTTGTCAGGTGTTGAAAGTGGCAGGTAGACAAAGGTGTAAGTGATTTGGATCGGTGCTTTCTCCTGGCTCTGCAATGAATTGGCGGTATAGTAGAATCTTTTTCTTTCCTTCTTACTTTTTGACCTCCTGTTTAAATAGTGAATGTCCCGGATGCAGGTGATGGGATTGACAGGACAAATTATCATGAGGGACTACGGGTCCACGGTATCATCCTTCCCCCTTTGTTACCCAGGGGAGCATATTTACATAGACACACAGACCATGTAAACAGGACAACACTATGAAAGACGACGTTAATCATGTAACACTGCTACAATGTTAGTTTGTCCAAATACTTTTGAACCCCTGAAAACTTGGGGACTATGCAGAAAAATGGTTGCCATTCCTAAACGGCTCATACGCTATTTTTGTTAAAGCTGAAAGTCTACTCTTCTATCACATCTTGTTTGCTGCTTTCAAATCCATTGTGGTGGTGTGCAGAGCCAAAATTATGAAAATTGTGTCACTGTCCAAAAAAAATTGTGCAAAAATTTGGCAAATCAATAGGCTTTGTTTGAGGGCTAAATTGAGAAGACTGCAAAAAGTTCTGATTAAATTAAATAATTTCTTTGTCAGTTATCATTGGACAAATAGTTCAAATGGTTTTTGAAAGATATGGGAATTGTACTGGACCAACCTTGACCAAAACCAATAGACCTGGAGCCTTTGACAAGACAAACATGATTGGTAAAACTTGGTTTAAGAAGATATTTCAAATGATGATAAGGATATGATCAGGATTCAGATGTTATCCTGCAGGGAGTGCCATTGAAAAGAGTTGATAAATTTAAATATCTAGGATTAGTGGTGGACCAAGATAGAACATTACATGCATAGAGTGCTGTGTGGGTGGAACAACTCAAAGGAGGTGTCAGGAGTGTTGTGTGAAAGAGGAATTAAGGCGAAGGTTACAGCTAAGGTTTTTATGACCAGCAATAATGTGTAAAGTTGATACTTGAACAGTAAAGGGAGCGCAAGAGAAGTTAGATGTGGCAAAAATAAGAAGGATGTGATGGACATGTGGAGTACAAAAAAGGACAGAATAAGAAATGAGACGATCAGAGTGGTATAACAAAAGTGGGAGAGATCTCTAAGAAAGTACAGCAAAGTTAGGTTGAAGTGGCATGGACATTTGATGAGGAGAGACACTAAATACGTGGGTAAAAGGATGATGGGAATGGAAGTGCAGGAGAAGAGAAAGTGAGGGAGGACAAAGCAGAGGTGGATGGGTAAAGTAAACGAAGATTTGATAGAAAAGGTACAGGACTAAGCTGTGTGGAGAAGGTTAATCAAGCACATCAACCCCACATAGACGTGAGAAAAAGAAGAAGAAGGAGATGAAGTACAATGATAATTTGTGAAAAACTGACCTACAGTAGGTCTCAGTGTTTAAGGCAGATATCTCAGAAGCCGCTTGTTCTAAAATGTTTTGTCTTTGAAAGGATGTAGTCATTCAGGTGCTCCGCACAACACAATTTTCCTACAAAATTGTAAGATTTGAAAGTCAGTTTCAGTTTAAAACAGACACACACACACACGCACATAGACACCATATTAAAATCAGCTTTTCCCAATGATTTGAACATCATAGAACTGGAATCCAAACTTACTTTGATAGCAAATTTTTGACCACATCACCAAACTACCATTTACTGTACGTGGAAGTAAAATCAGTAAATCCAAATGATCTTAATACATAATTCGCCTGCCTCCTCACTCACTCACTCACGTCCGTCCGAAGCCGAATGCCTTCTGCGCAGCTGCCTGAAAAACCTTACGAGACCGACATCTAACCCCAACATCGCGGCAGGCGGCGGATTTACGGCCGCAAAATTTCAAAGAGAAAGACGACTTCGACTAAAGCTCTAGAGGCCTGAACGGCGATTTCGACTACAGCTCGAGGCCTACGCATTCTGATTCAATTACACATTCATTCAATACACCTATATCAGGTTTGTGGTGCTTATACTTATTACTATTCCATATTGTACTGGAACATTCATCATTCAATATTATACTATAGGCCTGGAAAATTAATCAACTAACAGTACAAGCCTGTACAGTAATGAGTAAAGCGGACTACAATCATTACAAAACAACTTGTTCGTTACTTATCATTTGTTCTTCATATACTGCTGACACAAACTCGTGCCCATTTCATCTTACGTTGTCGAAACGGGCTCTTTGTCTAGTACTTACATAAAGATCCTAACACTCCCACACTCACTGAATGCCTGAGGAAGAGGGTACCTCAGGCGTGATGTCATGGTTCACTGAAACTCTATTTTATTGGGACAGGGCACATAACTAAATATATTAAAAACAGTTTTGGGAGTAATGTGTGCTGTGTAGTCAGATTACTTCATAAAGTAATAAGTAACATAATTCATACTTATTTTTTTGTAGTAAAAATACCTGCGTTTCTTAAAAAAAAAATCGATCATAAAATCAGACCCTGATACTTAATTTCTTTTCTTGCCTCTTCCAATATTGCATCAGTTTCTCAGACACATCGAATTTTGTTTCAGCAGCACAGTTACTAATTTCTTTCACTACTTGAACGACATTTATTTTAAAGCTAGCTTCATGTTTTGTTCTGATAGAACACTCCACCGTAGATAAGGGATGCTTTTTCGATAAAGGTGTATGAGGGTGTGAGATACAAAAAACACAAATCAGTGTTAACGTCGGTGTGCTCTCTACCAGAATGAGAATGGGCCTCGGCTTTATAACGGAGGGACTGGGCGGTTTCTCAGGGCTGTGGGAGGAAAAGGATAGTGCCCACTCATGACCCGTAGTGGTGGTGCTTACCTCCAATGAGCCTCTTAGGCGAATCTCAGACACACATGTGTGACAACCATTATATACAAGTAGGGGGCTTTGCCCCCTGCTTGCTTCGCTCACCAACCCTCCGGCTCTACGCTACGTGCCAGCAGCTTCACGTCTCTGCCGCTCACGTATGTGGATTTCACTTTCACCAAACAACAAATCTTTTATTTCTCATGGATACGCCTCTTCATTGGGAAGAAACACTACTTTTCCCTGATGGCAACACGAATTAGGCGATCTACAAGTCTCAGACTTAAAGTTTAAATCCGAACAATATCTTCAATCTCTTTTCGCTTTTTGTTATTTCACAGAGTAATAATTTCCATTTGTTTGCACTATTGCGATCTTTACTATCATTTTTATGAGACTTTCAAATTTTAGTACTTTCATTATCTCTAACCTGCTCTACTTGTGTATCACACCAACATTTTTGAACCTCTTTACGACGTTCTACTTTGTCGTCTACTCTTTGTCTTTTATTTCTGGCCCAGGGTGTGGTTAAATCTCTTGGCAGAAATGGCTAAAGCCATTTTTCCCAGATTAAAGGTCATGCAAAAAGACAATTTCCCCTCAGGAATTAATAAAGTATATCAAATCAAGTGAAATGAAATGACACTCTGTACCCCAAAATGACAAACTGAAATAACAATTTTAGATTTTTTTGAAAAACTATTAAATACAGGGTGGCCCACGATAAAGTGACCTGCCTCCACCGAGATGACTCCCGTCTTGTCTGCTGCTGGATAGGAGGCCGCGGTCGTGTTGCCTGCCTTGTTTCTTGGCTGTCTGACCCCTGGAAACTTTTGTGGTGGCAGTGTACTGGACTGGTCAGTACGTACTAGTGCAGCTGAAATTAACGACATGCAGTGTTCATTGCAAGAAAGAATTGCAATAGTGGAAGCGTACGTGCGGACAAGTTCCATCAAAGAAACAAGGGAAAGTTTTGCCGATCAGTTTCCTCACCATAGACAGCTAGTTAAAACAAGCATCCAAAAGTTATTGAGAAAGTAGAGCACAACGGGTTTCTTCTGTAATGCCAAGAAGAACAAGTGGAGGCTTGCCACTTTTTCGTTGTCCACCCTGCATAAAAGAATGAAACATCTTATTGATACAAGTAGTCAGACCCTTTGCTATGATGCTTGAAATTTCGCTCAGGGGCATACCATTCTATTGACCATCATTGAGATGTTTCTACACCTTGTTTTGTCCACCTGTGGTCAGTTCAATTTAATGGATATGGTTGGGAAAGACGCACACCTGTCTGTAGGAGGTCTCACAGTTGAGCATGGGAATGGCGCTGTATAAATAAAATTTATTATTATTATTATTATAATAAACCAAGCCGTAAGCTCAAAGGAACTGCCCGCTGAGCTTCCATTTGATCTGGGAAAGGTTATGAAAGACATCCCACAGCATTTCACATTCCCAAGAGCACCGTGACCACCATAATTCTTAAATGGAAGAAGTCTGGAACAACCACATCGCTTACTGGAGCTGACCACCTGGCCAAACTGAGCAACTGGAGATGCAGGGCCTTTTTAAGAGAGCTGATCAAAAATCCAATGGTCACTCCTGGATGAACTCCAGAGAACCTGTGCGGAAGTAGGAGAAACTTCCAGAAGGAAAGCCATCCCTGCAACACTCCACCAGTCTGGGCAGAGTGGCCAAGCACAAGCCTCCCCTCAGTAAAAGACACATTTGGAGTTTGCAAAAAGACACCTAAAGGACTCCTGGACTGTGAGAAAAAATATTCTCTGTTCTAATGAAGTCAAGATTGAATTGTTGGGCTTCAGTTTTCAAAGGAAAACGAAGCACCACTCATGACCTGCACCATATCATAGCAACAGGAAACCATGGTGGTGGCAGCATCACGCTGTGGTAGACTAGCCAGGGTCAAGGGAAAGATGATTGACGCAAAGTACAAAGATATCCTTAATGAAAACCTCAAACTGAGTAGAAGGTTCACAATTCTAAAGAACAATGAAACAGCGTACAAAGATGACACACGACTTGTTAGAGTCAACCCTGTGAATGTTGTGGAGATGCCCACCCAGAGCTCAGACTCGAACATCTCTGGAGAGACCTGAAAATAGCTGTCCATCCAACCTCACCAAGCTAGATGCAGAATGGCAGAAAATCTCCAAATCCAGATGTGAGAAGCTTGTTGCGTCACATCCAGGAAGACTCCAGACTGGAATTGCTGCCAAAGGAGCTTCAATTGATTACTAAGTAAAGGGTCTGAGTACTAGCGTCTGTGTGCTATTTCAGTTTTTTATTTTTGATAAATGTGTAAAAATGTCTAAAGATTCTGCTTTTGCTTTGTAAATCAGGACTATTTATTGTTGCTTACTGTGTGAAAAATGAATTGAAATGATTTTAGCAGAACTCTGCAACATACCAAAATGTGAAATGTTTGCTTTATCCACTGTATATTCGGTATTTACACTAAATGTTGTCTCATACTAGCTGCATGTGGTCTTCGGGACAAAAAAAATATATCTTTTATATTTATGAACTTGGAGAGGCATCAGCTAACTCTTAAGAATTACCCACTGCCCCGCTGGCTTTCGTAAGAAGACACTGGCGATGCCACATCTTAGCCGTATTCCTGGCACATGACTCCTATTAATCTTTGTCTCGAGAAAATACCTCCAGGTAGACAATGTTTTTAGAGAAAACTTCAAGCCTTGCCTTCCGTCGCTGAGGTGTTTCACTTGCATGTTGCTGAGCCGCGGCGTTTGCTTCGTTTTGACGTTGTGTCTCTTCATCTGTGTCGTTGCTGCGTGGCGGCACAGGTTTTCAAGCACCAAAAAAGTTTAAATGTCATGGATGCGCCATCTAGTGGCTGTGGTTGAGCTTGAGCAGAGCGGATTGCTCCATACACACACAGGTCTTTCATTTATTTGTGTCCAATTCTCGGATCCAACTAACGCACTTCGTCACTTGACATATCGCCCCCTAGTGGTACTCTTTTGTTTTACAGTGGCATAACTTTGCATCAGTGCAGGTTCATCTCTTCTTTTTAGATAGATAGATAGATAGATAGATAGATAGATAGATAGATAGATAGATAGATAGATAGATAGATACTTTATTAATCCCAAGGGGAAATTCACATTCTCCAGCAGCATTTTATGTTCTTTTTATGAGTTCACGAGCTGAGTCTCTGCCTCAGAGAGTGCCCCCTACTGGTAGCTTTAACCACTTGTCAAAATAATTTGTAAAATGTGGCTATTTCCCTACCCCACCAAGAAATAAGGAGAAATAAGTGAACCATATGAGGTGTGATCACAAAATACGGTGAATGTTTTAAAAAAGAAACGTTTATTGCAGTAAAAGATTTACAACTACTAGTCACCCTCAAAATACTCTCCTCCACTTCGAACGCACTTATCCCAACACTCCTGCCACTTTGCGAAGCAGTTCTGGAAGTTTTCTTTCGAGAGGGTCTTTAGGTGGGCTGTCGTGGCTTCCTGGATGTCCTCAGTGGATTAAAATCGTTTGCCTTTCATGGTCATTTTCAATTTAGGGAACAGCCAGAAGTCACACGGTGCCAGATCTGGTGAATAAGGTGGATGCGGACACAGCGTAATGTTTTTATTCAACAGAAATTATCGTACTAGAAGGGATGTGTGACAAGGAGCATTGTCATGATGAAGAATGAAACCGTTTCAACATTTTCCTCGGTTATTGATGTTGAAGGACGTTCCTGATCTTTTCTCGTCTTCAGCCGAGTCAGATCCATTACGAAATCGATCAAACCACTTGTAAACAGTCTTAATTCTCGGTTTTAACATCTGATGGGTTTCCTGAGCTTTTTGCAATTTGAAACAAAACTTCATGTTAATGCGTTGCTCGATATCCTTTATTAACGACAAACTTGAAAAACACACTTGAACTCAACAGTGGCTCACAAACGACTGACAGTATCAAAGAAGTTGAAACTCGTCACAAACTCGGCTCTAGGATGGCCATGTCAGACCCTGCATTGAATTGTTTTGCAGTTGCTCTTGGATGGTGCTCTGCATCAACATTCATCGTACTTTTTGATCACACCTCGTAAATCCATAAATTTCTCTGTGTTTACTGGTAAAGATACCAAATGTTCGGAACAACCAAAGCAAAATTCAAACCATCATGTGTTGTTGTACCACAGGGGCTCATCACCTCAGCTCAGACATATTTAATTTGTCACTTGTGTCACTGGGTCAGGCGTGGCTTTCTATGGACAAAACTTTGCAAAGTGGGTCACTGTCTCAAATAACCACCATTGTGTATGTGAACAAATGTATGTGGACGTGACTTATAGCAGGGACCATCTCTACCACACAAGAGAAAGATGGATCTACGTACAGTATATGATAAAATTACAAGGTGGTTCAGGGTGGAGGATAACAGCCATACTAGAGCCGATCCTGAAAGAGTATTAGTGGTAGACTAAGAAATGGTCATAAACTGTTGATGGGGGACATCGAGCACATATCGATCTGACATGGTATACAGCAGCAAGAGACTGGCAAAGCACTGGAGGGCTGAGTATTCCCAGTGTGCTGGAAAGGAGAAAAGTCACTTAATCTCACTTCTGTCTTTTGTCTGTAAAACTCCAGCATCGCCGGCTTCCTTCCTTTTGAAGACAACGCTTTGGCTGCCTTGAAACCCGAAACTGTGGGAGAGAGATTGTGGCTGCGGAGCTGTTGTTTTTGGCCACAGAGGGTTCCCTTGTCCTCTCGGTTCTGTTTCAGAAAGAGCCGTCTGTTGGGAGCGTCATCTTCGTGCCAAACTGCCTGTCTCCTGTAATGGGATATGCAGCTCCCAGCACGAATCACTCTTGTTGTAAAAGGGAGAATGGAAAGAAAAAAAAAAAACACACACACACACACACACACATGGATACAAATCAGCCATCTTGATAGTGATGAACAAAGACAGAAAATGATACCTGCTTAGAAAAGAGACGAGCCTCTGCAGACTTCCCGTGGGGGCCATGTGCACATTAGCAACAAGTTCTCACCACACCAGGGATGGCAATGAATTCACCGGCTCTGAAAAGTGTCTACCTCTAATGGCCAGCACTCTCAAAGACTCCTTTCACATCCGTTACGTGGTTGGTCACCTGCGGCCCTTTCCCTGTGCTTTTTGAAGTGTCATGTCACTACTCCAATCATCAGATTAACAGGTGACAATAGGATGAGTGAATCTGAGAGGACAAAGACGACTTTGGCACATTCGCCGGCAGACTGATTGCGCTTAGTGACCTGACTTGGTCACCCTGTTTCACGTTCATTTTCAGATAGCATCATCTTTCACAATAATACAGTACAGCATGGTTGCCTCAAAGTAGAATATAGCAGGAGAGAACACACAGCCCTAAGACTTGGGTTGAGCTCGCAGCTGAGGTGTCATCTCTATGCAGTTTCCATCAGGCATATCTAAGAAGAGAAGAGCAAAACAGGCCTGAAGTTTAAGACGACTCCTGGCTATGGTGGTAGACGTAAATATATTTGTGTCTCTTCCTTGAGCTGGCAAGTTTATATAAAGGTTTATTCTCACAAAATGCTCTGTTACACTGTGAAGAGCACAAAGGCATAAAGAAGTTGCCAGCAAGGCAAACAGAATCCCAATGCAGAATCCAATGTGTAATCATATCTAAAAAATGATAAGCACAGAAAAATCACAATAACTCACCAAACACTCTTAAGTGCATTCTAAATGAACCACCAGGAACTGTGGGAGAACAGATTTATAGGGTGGAGTGCGGTTCCTGGTGGTGACAGGCAGGTGGCTCTGCCTCTTGGGGGACCTCCCACAGAACACATGGAACCTAACATAGGCTTAGATAGAGATACATAAAACATAAACAAATGCTGCAAATCATAAGTAAAAGAAATAGTAACACAAATAAATCCAAAATGTACATCAAAGACAAAACAAGCATTTGAACCCCAGACCTGGGTGGAAACCTAACTTGAGATATAACAACACCAACACAACTGCTTGAGGAAACATAGCTGCCAATACCTTCTTCTCTTTTATCCACAGACTAGAAGACAAGCACGGCGATGAGCTGTGACGTCACCCCTGGTTTCTCCCTGGAGGTCCCACATCTTCTACCCTGGAGGATATTTAATCCAGCCACAAGGGATGCACAAATCAGTGTGTTTCTTCATGCCAATCCCAAGCCCGGATAAATGGGGAGGGTTATGCCGTGAAGGGCATCCGGTGTAAAATTTTGCCAAATCAATATGTGGACAACAAAACAAATTTCCATACCAGATCAGTCGAGCCCCGGGTTAACAATGACTGCCACCAGTACTGTTAGCCAACAGGGTGCTGGCGGAAATTGGGCTACTGTTTGCTGAAGAAGGAGAAGAAGAAGGGGGAGATGTGCCCGGAGGCAGGAGGAGAGGAGGAAACTAAAGAGAGAGGAACTGAGGTTAGGAACTTTGAATGTTGGCAGTATGACTGGTAAGGGGAAAGAGTTAGCAGATATGATGGAGAGATGGAAGGTTGATATATTGTGCGTGCAAGAGACTGAATGGAAGGGGAGTAAGGCCAGGTGGATTGGAGGTGGATTAAAATTGTTCTATCATGGTGAGGATAGGAGGAGAAATGCAGTAGGGTTATTCTGAAGGAACAGTATATCAAGAGTGTTTTGGAGGTGAAAAGAGTGTCAGACAGAGTGATGATTATGAAGCTGGAAATTGGAGGTGTGATGATGAAAGTTGTTAGTGCATATGCACTGCAAGTTGGGTGTGTGATGGATGAGAAAGAAGATTTTTGGAATGAGTTGGATGAAGTGATGAACAGTGTACCCAAGAGACAGAAAGTGGTGATTGGAGCGGATTTCAATGGACATGTTAGTGAAGGGAACAGAGGAGATGAGGAGGTGATGGGTAGGTATGGTGTCAAGGAGATGAATGAAGATATTCAGAGGATAGTGGATTTGGCCAAAAGGATGGACTTGGCTGTGGTATTTTAAGAAGAGGGAGGAACATAGGGTGATGTACAAGAGTGGAGGAAGATGCAAACAGGTAGATTACATCCTATGCAGAAGAGTCAATCTGAAGGAGATTGAAGAGTGGTGGCAAGATGGAAGGTGGGGTTGACATTTACAGTACATTTATTTGCTTAGCAAATGCTTTTATTCAAAATGGCGTACAAAAGAGGTCAACATAATCGAGTAAACATCAGGTTGGGGGACTGTTTGGGAAGAAGTTGTAGAGGAAAAGGGCACAAAATTGAAGAACTCAGAGCAAATGTCAGCTGGTTACATCTTGTGGGTTACAAGAACCTGTCAAAGCCATTGTCAATTAGATATCCACAGTAGAAGAGAGTCTTCAGATACTTCTTAAACACAGCAATTTGAATGGAGGTGGGCAGCTCGTTCCACCAGCTAGGAGACTACACATGAAAAGAGTCTGGATAGAAATGTGATGCCACGTCAATGTGGTATCATCAGACGCTGTTTATCAGCAGACGTGAGTGGGGGAGAAGGTGCATAGAGTCTCACAAGTTTCTCCAGATAATAGGTGCGGACTAGTTGACTACAGTAAAGGCAAGCGTTGAGGATCTGAACGTAATATGTGATACTACCATAAGTCAATGTAGTGATCTGAAAAGAAGAGTAACGTCACCATCTCTGCTGGTTGAACACCAGACATACACAAGCATTCTGTATCATTTGCAGCAGCTTTGTAACACATGCCAGTACTCCTGCCAGCAGAGAGTGGCAGTGACAAGACCACAGTCCAGACCAGGAGGTGTGATGCACATGTCCTTAGATACGGTCTGATCTTGTGAATGTTGTACAAAATGAATTTACAACCTGATCAATGAAGGACAGCAAGTTGTCTATCACCACCCCAAGGTTACATACTGACAGGTGGTAACGATAGTGAGCCATGCTGAGGAGAGATGGGGTGCTGAATAGATGGACTAACTGGGATAACAATTGTCAGGTTAAGCTGGAGGTGGTGTTCCTTCATCCAGGTCAAGATATCAGTGAGACATGCAGAGATTCTAGCTCATACCCTGTGGTTCTCTGGTGGAAATGACCACAACAGCTGCGTATCTTGAGCATAGGTAGCACTGATATGAGAAATTATATGGGTGGATGATGGGGTTTAGTGAAGTGGTGTATAAAAAGAAGAGAAGACGACCTGGCACCAATCTGTGGGGCACCCCGTACTTATCTGCTACACCCTTGACATATTTCCTCCACCAGGACGTATTCTAAGATCTACCCAAGAGACAGAACTTCCCGAGGGCAGTCCCATTGAGGCCAAAGTCAGAGAGAGTGCAGCAAGGGGGATTGGATGGTTAACTGTGTCAAAGGATGAGAACGGATGACATGTTGGTAGCTGTAGCCAGCTGTAACGTGTCGACACCATTTAGTAGAGCTTTCATTAGGGAGCCAAAGAGGATGGAGCTCCACAGAGGTGAGCCATCCTGTCAAGTGTACGGGAGGACCTCCAAAGATCATGAGGCATTAGTGATGTTGTTGGACTTTTCTTTAGTTTTAAGACAGATTATGACCTAAAATGTTCTGGAAACTTAAAAAAATGTATGTAGCAGCAACTTTGGCTAAAGTGTCCTGTGATCATACGGCTTATTATGGCAAAGTGATCACATAACTGAGTTGCATTGTAGAAAGAAAAAGAAGAGCTGTGACATCTGCTGAGTGTCAAACAAATCAGAGGCTGATTACGTGATAAAGAACGCTGTAAGAGGAGGAAGAAGAACAAGAGCAGGATTCATAAGCATGAAAGACAAAGTTCAGAATATAGAATGTAAAAAATGAGAACAAGAGAGAAATATATGCTGACAAACGAGAAGACCAACAAACACTCAAAACCTCTGTCAATATGCAAGCACTGCTTTTATAGCATTAGATCAATGTGTGTTTGAAGGTCAGTACTTAAGAAAATATGATCATCAATGAACTCACTATGGCCATTCACTGGCCCAGCTGGGAGGCCTATATAATAGAAGAACAGCGGGAGGCTACCTCCATGTATTCCCTTGGTATGCTGGGTGGCAGCATCTCTCTGGAAATCCCATTCGGACTCCCATGTTATATCATAAATAGCGGTTCACACACATATAATGCTTAACTACTTTTTTATTAACATCCATACCAACAACAAATGCTTCAGTTTCGACCGGACAACTTCCCACTTTCGCTTCTGCACTGACATCACATTTCCCCTCCCCTTGTGTTTATTTTTTCTTGAGTTTCCATAAAGTTTCCATAAAGTATTATCTATCTATCTATCTATCTATCTATCTATCTATCTATCTATCTATCTATCTATCTATCTATCTATCTATCTATCTATCTATCTATCTATCTATCTATCTATCTATCTATCTATCTATCTATCTATCTATCTATCTATCTATCTATCTATCTATCTATCTATCTATCTTTGGGCCATGATGGAGCTGACTCAGTGATGTGACCTTTTTCAGGCTATTTACGTGATGCCTAGAACCATCTTACAGAAGAAAAATAGCTGGTCCAAGCTGCCGAGTAATTTGCAATGGAATTTAACCAACGGGGTCTCATCTTGTTGATACAGCATGGAACCCACACACGCACCCAGTCTTGTTCCTTTTGCAATGGCAGTTTTGATTTTCTGGCCTGACTGAAATGCTGCTGCATACGCTGCTTTTGAGAGCTAACATGGGCCTGTGTCTTTGAGAGTGTTGGCATAGGTAAAGATTTACCCAAAGAAAGACGGTCCAAAGGGAGAGTCAGCTCTCTACCTAACATTAAGGATGCAGGCGATACCCCTGTTGTAGTATGTTTTGTTGCTCGAAAATGTAACAGGGTCTGGAGGAGAGCTGCCTCAAAATGCCAACCTTCTGTTAGGTATATGCCTGGATTCCATTTTTTATTGTGCGGTTGAGGCATGTTTTGTCCTGTGGGACATCCTGAGTGTTTGCGGGATACCCTTGAAGTTGCTGGATATCATAATCAGCCTGTACACTGGTACTGTGAGTGCTGTCCAGAGTGGAGGCAGAACCTCTGTATTTTTCCCAGTTGATTCTGGGGTTTCTCAGCGGTGTGTTCTTCTCCTGCTCTGTTCAATGCTTGTATGGACTGGGTGTTGGGCAAGGTCATGGGGTCCAGCGGCTGTGGGGCATCTGTTGGTGAAGAAGGATTCACAGATCTTGACTTTGGTGATGATGCTGTGATCTTCGCGGAGTCAATGGAGGCTCTGATCAGGAAACTCGAGAGACTGAGTGAGAAGTCTGAGTGTCTGGGCTTTCGAGGGTCCTGGATAAAAACCAAAGAGCCAGGCCTTTAATGACCTCTTGGGCACAGCCATCATAGTGTGTCTGTGTACGGAGAGAGTGTCAACGTTGTCGAGAGGTTTACTTACCTTGGCAGTGACATTCATGTCTCTGGTGACTCTTCCTATGAAGTCAGTAGATGAATTGGGAGAGCATGGGGGGTAGTGAGGTCACCGGAAAGGGGTGTGTGGCGCTTCTGATATCTATGCAAAAGGACGAAGGTCCAAGTCTTTAGAGTCCTGGTGCTTCCTGTTTTGCTATATGGTTGCGAGACATGGACACTATCCAGTGACCTGAGACGAAGGCTGGACTCCTTTGGAACTGTGTCTCTCCGGAAAATCCTTGTGTACCTTTGGTTTGAATTTGTGTCGATTGAGTGGTTGCTCATGGAGTCCCGAATGAGGCTCATTACATGCATTGTGAGGGAGCATCAGTTACAACACTACGATCCAGCTCATAAGATCCTCATTGTTGGGGACCTGAGTGGTTGGACCAGGCTAAGGGGTCACCCACATAACACTTGGCTGCGGCAGATAGAGGGTCATTTCTGGAGGGTGGGACTGGACCTCGTGTTTGCCTGGGGGGTGCAAACCAGCATCCTGAGTTTTTTTGTCATGGAGTGGGTGTGGCAACGTACTATACCAGTGTGTCCTCCCCAACTTGACTTGACTTGACTTGTTGAGGCGTTTGACCCTGCCATTCAATTCCAAGTGGTACACAGCAGTTCTAACATGCTTAATGGCCTTCTCTTCCAAATAGTTATGAAATTCACCAGAAGTGAACTGGGGCCCATTATCAGTCTTTATCATGTCTTGCAATCCCCACCTAGCGAAAAGGTAATCCAAGCCCCTAATAATGGATTGGGTAGTCACAGTTGCAAGAGGCAGGGCTTCTGGCCATTTGGAATGGAGATCATATACCATCAGGAGATAGCAAGCGTGGTGTGGAGCACCAAGCAATTCATCACAAATGTCAACTTGAATGTACTTCCAAGGATCATGTGGCCATTGTACAGGAGTGAGAGGAGCTGGTGGATTAGGTGGGGATTTGCCACTGAGGAGACAGGCAGTACAATCCTTTACCAGTATCTCAACATCACTGTCTATATTAGGCCAAGGTTCACTTACCTTGGCAGTGGCATTCATGTCTCTGGTGACTCTTCCTATGAAGTCAGTAGACGGATTGGGAGAGCATGGGGGGTCATGAGGTCACTGGAAAGGGGTGTGTGGCGCGCCTGATATTTATGCACAAGGACGAAGGTTCAAGTCTTTAGAGTCCTGGTGCTTCCTGTCTTGCTATATGGTTGCGAGACATGGACACTATCCAGTAACCTGAGATGAAGACTGGACTCCTTTGGTACTGTGTCTCTCCAGAAAATCCTTGGGTACCGTTGGTTTGACTTTGTGTTGAATGAGCGGTTGCTCATGGAGTCCTGAATGAGGCACATTAGCTGCATTGTGAGGGAGCGTCAGTTACGGCACTACGGCCATGTGGCTCGCTTTGCAGAGGATGATCCAACTCGTAAGATCCTCATTGTTGGGGACCCGAGTGGCTGGACCAGACCAAAGGTTCGACCACGTAATACCTGGCTGCGGCAGATAGAAGGTCATTTCCGGAGGGTGGGACTGGACCATGTGTCTGCCTGGAGGGTTGCCAACCGTGATCCCGAGCTATTTCGTTGTGTGGTGGGTGTGGCAACGCACTGTACCAGTGCATTCTCCCCAAATTGACTTGACTTGGCAATATCCCTACAATGCTGTTTCAGCTTTACAATGCCCAAGTAGCCCTCATGTGCCATTCAAAAAACTTGTGCTTGTAGCACTGCTGGTATGAGGGTATGATGGCCTCGAGCAATACAGACATCTTCCCAACAGAATAAATCGTCCTTAACTCTGTTCTAATGTGGTAGGGCATCCTACCCTAATAAAATGGCAAAGTTTGGAAAAAATAGGGTCATCCCTAGATGCTTGGCGTAGCTGGTCCAAATAGATAACAGAAGAGAGAGGAGCATTGTTGTGTACTATAAATACATATATAAAAAAACGCTAAAGGTTGTGTCTGTCTGTTACATGATTCCCTGGGACTAGAACCTAGATCTCGGTCTTAATCAAAAGCTTATGTGTGCTAGTGAAGCAAATAATGTCTCTAACAGCAACCTTCTCAGAGTTATCAGGGTTTCAGTCTTTCCTACGGCAAACTGCATAGGAAAACTGATCAAGAAGGTGGCATGGCAGTATCAAAAAGAACAGAAGTGACATCTGATGAGCATGAGGGAAATTGAAGAAATTGATTATGTGATAGAAAGAAGAAGAATGACGGCTCCATCTTCGGCAAAGTTGTTGGGGTTTGTGTCTGTTTAATGGCAAACTGCATAGGCAAACATATCGAGAAAATTACTTTGAGCGTGAAATACATTTTAGAAGCCAATCACATAATAGGAAGAAGAATGACAGCTCTGCCATCTGCTGCCCATCTAGCACATGGAATGTGGCAACCTGCTGGCACTTGTGCACTGTTGAGGTTGGACCCTTGATCTTGGCAGGACTAGAGGTCTTTGTATTTTCTAGTAATATTTATATTTTTTCTTGAGCTTCCATAAAGTTGTAATTTTTCCACGTAGACGAATAAAGTATTATCTATCTATCTATCTATCTATCTATCTATCTATCTATCTATCTATCTATCTATCTATCTATCTATCTATCTATCTATCTATCTATCTATCTATCTATCTATCTATCAAGTTTAAAAGAGGACTAGATAAAGATAAAGATTTGGGTGACACTGCGACCCTGTATATTGTAAAGACAAACAAAAATGTAGCTTTTCAGTAAATGAATTTCCCTAAGGATGAGAGTCTCAGATTAGACTATTCAAGATGGCGACTCTTTTGGTTAAATGCCAGCCAGACAGGAAGACATGGTGAGGTTGTCAATCATTCGGTCTGTAGCGGGAGGAAGAGGCGTTAGTATACAGCACCACCCTGTGGATTGGTGAGGAATTACCACCACCAGAGCCTTTAAGCTGTCCCCAAGGTGCACATGTGTGACACTATCTATTATAAAATGCCTTTCACATCAATCTATCTATCTATCTATTGTGGCCACCAGAGGGCGATCCAACCACCGAATCCCAACACAGACAGATGCAGATACAAGTTTTGCCACATAGCACACATTTATTATAATGGGGAAGTGCTTTTCCCTCACTCCCCGCAGCAGCACAGTTCCATATGCAGCACACAGCACTAATGCACAGTCCTTTTTTCTTCCTTTTTTCTTCTTTGTTCTGCATCCACTTCTCCTCTGGTAAGCTTTGTCTCCTTCCATCTGACTCTGGGTCCCTGAATGAAGTGACACAACTCCTTTTATGCTGCACCTGGGAGTGCTCCAGGTGGCTCGTTAGCTGGATCTGGAATCACTCACTCCTTGGTGTGTTGAAAGCCCAATGTGGCAGGTCTCTGCAGTCTCCACAGCTCCCCTTGGTAGCATCCACGGAACCCAACAGGGCTGCAGTGAACTCCCATGAAGCCCTGCGGGAATCCAAGGTGCCATTGCAACACAGGGGCTGCCATCTACCACTCCACGGGAGGCAATGCCCTGTGTACATGTGCTCTGCTGGTCCTTCCAATATATTGGCCTCCCAGTCGGCTGTCCATCACACTATCTATCTATCTATCTATCTATCTATCTATCTATCTATCTATCTATCTATCTATCTATCTATCTATCTATCTATCTATCTATCTATCTATCTATCTATCTATCTATCTATCTATCTATCTATCTATCTATCTATCTATCTATCTATCTATCTATCTATCTGTGTGAAGGACCTAATTGTGTTTATATTCTATGTGGCCTATTTTCATTTATAAATATTTAGGGATAGGTACATTATAAACACATCAAGTTCTGGATTAAGCTGCATTGATGGGTGGGAACACAAACTCCATGCTGGAGGGAATGTGAAGAGGTCACAGTTTTAAAAATTCTAAAGTGATTAGGCTGGCACAGACCTGCTTGACGTTTCTGACACTTTGGCCACTTGCCAGGCGGGGGACAGTCATTGCATCGGCTCTCCTAATTAGAGGAGTGAGTGGCGGCGCCTTGGTGGAGCACCGACTTCAGTCTGACAATGTCACTTTGCCTCGGGCTGTAAGCTGCTTAATCTTTGCCGGATTTATACTCCAAGGGTTTCCTCCGTTCTTTTTAAACATTTTAATCAGGTCGCCAGTGACCTTGAAAGTGCAGGTTTTCTTTTTGTAGGTTTTTGGCTGTCTGACTTTGAGCATTTTTTTAATTGCTGTTTGTTTAAAATCGGAATTGCCTTGCGCTGGGTGACTCTTTATGTTTGCCATAACCCTCTGTTCTCTTTATGTCTGCTGCTTCATTTTTCAGTCTCAAAACATGTAACACAGCTTCTCAAGTCAGAATTCGTATGTCTCAGTGCTTTGAGATCTGGAATGTACCACAGTCAATTTTGATTAGATCTCTTTTGTAGAAAGGTAGAATTTACCTAAGAATCCATTAGCAAACCCACTTAATCAGGATCAGGGTCGTTGAGACCAGAGTCCTACGCTAGCAGCGTCACGTACAAGGCACAACTTAACCCTGGATGGTTTGCCATTCATTGTAGGGCACTTTCATGCTGAGTATGCAAATCTCCCTGAAATTCTCTGAAAGTGGAATACTCCGAGAAAAGCCGTCACAGGCACAGCAAGAACTTCAGAGTTAAGCAGACAAGCTGAAATTAAACTTAAGACTTTGGAGCTTTTGAGATGGCTTGTTGCTTCAGAGGTTTTTGTTATAGTGTAGTATGAACATATTCCTGTTCTGTAACCCTGCAATTAATTAGCTGCACAAGTGTTTTTTTGAACTACGGTCCTGGATGGCTGTTAATTTTCTTGATCTCAGTCAAAATAAAATGGAAGTGCTGATAGCTGGTCCCCCTGCCAAAAGTCAAATTGGTTTAGAACTTCTCAGCTCTTTCATTGACTTTTGCAAACCTCATGTCCGTAATCTTGTTGTCACTTTTGACAGAAAACTCACTTTTGAGAAACAGAGTTGCTTTTTCCAGCTTCGTCTTTTAGCTAAGGACAAACCTTTTTGTTATCACCTAGGGATCTTGAGAAAGCTACTCATGCTTTTTTCTCAGCTTGAATACCGCAACTCGTTGTCTTCTGGGATCAGCAAATCCCTGATACGCAGGTTTAGAATGCTGATGCCCATTTTTTTGGTTGGGACAAGAAACTTTGATTCTGTTTCTCCAATGTTAGCTTCTTTACACTGGATGCATGTTAGTTTCAGAATTGACCTAAAAATTTTATTGATAGCTTTTAAATCATTTCATGGGTCTGCTCCTGCCTATTGATCTGAACTGTGTGTTTTACACCAGCCATCCGGAGAGCTTACCATATATACTCACGTATAAGTCAGGTCTTGAGACATGAAAAATCGATCATAAAATCAGACCCCGACTTATATGCCTGTTCAAAAATACAACACTTATTTATTTATTTTTATATCTTCTTGCTTCCTCCAATCTCACACCAGTTTCTCAGACACATTGAATTTTGTTGCAGCAATGCAGTTACCAATTTCTTGTGAAGTGAATTTTGCTTAAAACTGGGTGGGAACAATCAGACGGCTTACTGACTGTCACATTTCTAAGCCAACTAGGGGCCTCCGCCCCCTGCTCGCTTCTCTCGCCAACCCCTGGTGTTGGGTAACCCGGATACACGTGATCGTTTCTGTGCCTGATGTTTTCTATATCTGGAAATGAGAGCACTCCATCCTTCTTGTCCAGCTGGAAACAAAATGGGGTATGTCAAAGTATCAAGTTTTGGAAAACAAATGTCTATGCGTTGGAAGATAGGTTTGTTGGTTCCATCAGGACGTAAATGCAGGACAATATCGCGGTCAAATGGAGGGTCACCATCTTTACTTTGAAAGACAATTGCAACTTCATTAACGATGGGAAGATTGTATCGTCTTGGATCTTGTTCTTTGTCCTTTATTAACACTAAAGCAATTGTAGTTGGTGCTACACCTTCTGCTTCTGCTTTTGTATTGGCCTTTCTTTCAACCTCATGTAGCATTTTTATAGACTTAGCTAATGGGTGTTTGTTTATGACTTCAGCGACGTTTCTCATTATCAACTCTGTGCATTGCGCTGTAGGCGCCTGTGCACTATGTCTCCTGCGTCCATCGCCGTGTACCTGGGTTCGTGCCTTCCGGTTTACCATTCTCGGTTAGTAATATGGATCCAACACCTCATGAAGGCGGAGCTCAAGTTAGGGGCGGCGATTTTGAACTGCATAGAACAATGGTGCTCTCGTTAACCTGGTCCAACAGAAAGCAAGAGTTCTAATTATGATCAGCCATCCACAGCTGAAAAGCCTTCCAAATGAAATAATACATTTGTGTCGTGTGTGAGGAGCGTGCATTGGACATGTTAAAAACAAACATAACCTGCTGCAAGGGAAAAACCTTTCTGTAACAACAAATTCTGCATTGGTATTCCAGGACATCAATGGACTTTCTCGCAAGTGCTATGTGTGGACTCGGTCGCCAAGTAAAGAAATCTTTCTTAGTAAAGAAATCAAGGTAATGTTGAAAGAATTGGCAGCAATATTCATGAAAACATGAATTACAAAATATGTATTTGAAGTAAACGGTGTGTCACATCCTGTCAAAAGGGCTGCCATTAAAAGAGCCACGGGACACACAAATTTCAGTACTTTCAGTCCAGCCAAATCAGCAAATCTACCTGAAGACACCACTTAAAGCAAGGACAAGGCTGCAAGGCCTCCACCGTCTGACGGCACAACTAAACAAATAATTGAGGTAAGTTAACATTAGTGCCTACCATATATACTCGCCTATAAGTCGAGTCTTGAAACCCTAAAATCGATCATAAAATCAAACCCCGACTTATACACCCGTTCAAAAATACAACACTTATTTATTTGTATTTTTTTTAACATCTTGCCTCCTCCAATCTCTCACATCAGTTTCTCAGACACATCGAATTTTGTTGCAGCAATGCAGTTATCAATTTCTTTCGCCACTTCAATGACTTTTAATTTAAAACCAGCTTCATATTTTCTTCTGATTGAACGCTCCATCGTAGATAAAGGATGCTCTCACGATAAAGGTGTATGAAGGTGTGAGATATAAAAAACAGAAAACAGAGCAAACGTCGCTTCGGAATAGTTTGGGTATTACCGTGTGGTCACGTAGGTAGGCACAATACATAAAAAAAAGGCTGCGTGCTCCGTGGTTACTCTCTCAGGTGGGCATTCGCATATCATAATCTCTTGGACCAATAACGTGAGTTTTCTGCATTCCACTTATATACGACCGACATTACAAAATACGATAAAATCAAGCCCTGACTGATTCGTGGGAGAACTTAAACGCAAGTATATATACAGTACTTGGAAATGCAAACATGCCATGCTCAAATATTGCTGCAGTGTTTTACACGTAGTATAGTGTAATAGAAGAGAACAGACACAGAAAAAGGTTTGGGGCCTGCCTGTGACCTGAAGCACACATACACATAGGATAGAAACATCTTTTATAGACACTAGTCCAACAGAGAACTGAGAAAATATGGCTGAACTCACGGTCATATGGGATCCAGATGGAAAGTGGTAGGTCCATCAGAAGTGACATCAATGGTGCAATGGCAATCCGTTCTGCAGAGGGAGAAAGAGAGAAGGCATTAGAACACAGCGGCAGGTGACTGCTGTCAACAATGCCCTTAAGCTGCCCTTAAAAGACACGCGTGTGACAATATGCACAAGCCGCATTGCTTAATTGCATAATTAAAAACTGATTTACTATTGTTATGATATATAGTGATGGCAATAGTCAAAATGACAGAGTGATACCGCAGTATACAGAATCACTTCTAAAATTCGTGGAGCCAAGTAGCTGTGTGTGTGTGTGTGTTGTTTGTCACATCACTCATTACAATGAACAAATTAATCCTTCAGCTTCAGTTACCTCGGGCTAAAGAGCTCCTGAATTGATAACAGTAATTTTAACCTTTTCATTTCCCCTCAGTGTCAAATCTTTTAGTTTCTTGTTCTCTCTTCCCTAAACCCCGCTGGCTTAAAGTGCCCAGACTGGAGAAACTGTAAGGCGGGTTTTTAGGCAGAAGCCCTGCGGGTGTAGCCTGTGCTGCGGTGGATTCCACTGTTATTCATTACAAACTTCTTAACAAGTTGTTCCCAGAAGTGTAGTTGTTTTGAGAGTCATGTCTGCACACGCTGTGCTTTGCAGGTCTTTTTTGATCTGATTATGGCACCCCTTTTAAGACATCAAAATTTTTTACCCCAGACTAATTTGAGAATGTTTGACAAAGTGATAATTCTAAATGTTTTTTTTATTTTTGTGAAAGTGATGGATAAGATTAATTGCAGAAATGCCTAAATACTGTCTCTCAGTTTATTAACCTTGTTTTACTAGTGCAGCCCCCCACAATACTTATGGCTAACCTTGAAAGGATTTAACACTTAACCTCTAAATGCTTTAACAATGGCTGAGGCCGATCTTGCTCTCAGTTTCCACCATTGCAAGGTCTGATGTGTACCTGCCTGGACCTAGCTACCCTGAAAGGATGCAGATCACACTGTTATACAGTATTACTGGACTTTTTATGGCCTAGGCCAGGATCCTAAAAAAGCATTTCATTTCCCTCATCCTGTAGAAACCTGGTTTCTAGTGTTACAGTAAATCACAAGGTAGTTTCACTGAGATAATACCAAAGCTTTATTTCAAACTAAACACGCTTATTTGTTGAGGAACCAACAACACTAGCACTGAAAGCAGAAGAAAACATGTCAAGGGGTGCTGGAGCCCATCCCAGCCAGCACAGGGCACAAGGCAAAAAAAAAAGGCCCTGGACGTGGCGCCATACCATCTCAGAGCAACACGGCGAGCTCAAACTGTTCAATTCAAAGTCCAAACCGCAAGCTTCCTATCAGATCATTCAGCCTTTATCTTGTTGATCCAGCCAAGGAGTTCTTTTAAAGTACAAATCATTGCTCGGTCTTCTTCCTCTTAGGTCAGTTGTAAAGTCAATAGCAGGTGAACACTGACCTGAAAGTCACGGCAGTGCTCAAAGTGTGTAGCAGCTGTACAGAAATGTCACATTTGGAAATTATTTTTGTTTTTTAAGGTTTAGAATGCCTTTATGGGCTATGAACGAATGAACTATGTTAAACCAAAGTTAATAGTGGGTCAAAACAGACCTTAAAGACATTATAAGGTAAAGAGTTTGGAGAAGTTGCATACATTCTAGGATGACTCCTATTTATTAATTGGTGGAAATATAGGAAAGGTCAAAGGATTTCATTCTGACTAGAGGAAACTTAGGGTGCTGATTTTTTAATTATTATTTTTCACATTTCTATGCCATTTCTGTTTTCTTTGTTTATCAGGGGAGGAACCCTGACTGAAACGTAACCTTCTGAGAAAATCACAGGAAAGCACGAAAGAGCTGGCTAACCTTGAACAGGAATTATACAAAAACAGCAAATAGTGTATGAGTAAAAACACATAGAAACAGCATTTAAGATTATGAGGGAGATTATATATTGCAGCCACCATGGGACACTCCAGCTCACCAAATACCTGACAAAGACAGGCTTGGACACAAGTTGCAGCAAACAAAGGCTTTTATTGTGTTAAACTTTTCTCAGGAAGAGTTTCTCACACACCACCAACGCAACTGCAGCAATACACACGTAGTAACGCTTTGTTTTCCTGTTCTTCTCTCTCTACCTCTCTTCATCACTGCCTCCCTCTCAACAAACTTTGTCTCCTTCCTCCCAACTTTGGCTGTCTGAGTAGTAACAGGCAGCTCCTATTATGTAACTCCCGGAAGTACTTCCAGTGTCCTGAAGCTGTGGCTTGGAATCACTTCCAGGTAAGGTTGGAACCCAATAAAGTAGGGCTCACCAGTTCACCCAGCGCACCCAGGAGGCACCCATGGCACCCAACAGGGTTAACCAGACCAAATCCAAAACCCCACGGATGGTGTCCTGGGGGATCTCCCGCCAGATCTGGACCAGGACATCACGGAGCTCCTGAACAGTCTGAGGTGCAACCTGGCCATGTCGGATGGACTGAAACAATGTCCCCCCAGGAACTGCCTGCATACTCTCGCCACATGAGGCTGGGCATTGTTGTGTACCAGAAGGAACCCAGGACCCACTGCACCAGCATAGGGTCTGACAGTGGGTCCAAGGATTTCATCCCGATACCTAATGGCAGTCAAGATGCTGTTGTTTAGCCTGTAGAGGTCTGTGCATCCCTCCATGGATATGCCTCCCTAGACCATCACTGACCCACCATCAAACTGGTCATGCTGAACGATGTTACAAGCAGCATAATGTTTTCCACGGCTTCTCCAGATGCTTTCACGTCTGTCACATGTGTTCAGGGTGAACCTGCTCTCATCTGTGAAAAGCACAGGGTGCCAGTGGTGGACCTGCCAATTCTGGTATTCTATGGTAAATGCCAATCGAGCTCCATAGTGCCGGGCAGTGAGCACAGAGCCCAGTAGAGGATGTCAGACCCTCAGGCCACCCTCATGAAGTCTGTTTCTGATTATTTGGTCAGAGACATTTACACAAGTGGCCTGCCTGCTGGAGGTCATTTTGTGGGGCTCTGGTGGTGCTCATCCTGTTCCTCCTTGCCCAAACAAACAGATACCGGTGGGTCCTGACGATGGGTTAAGAACCTTCTACGGTCCTGTCCAGCTCTCTTAGAGTAACTGCCTGTTTCCTGGAATCTCCTCCATGCCCCTGAGACTGTGCTGGGAGACACAGCAAACCTTCTAGCAATGGCACGTATTGGTGTGCCATCCTGGAGAAGTTGGATTACCTGTGTCACCTTTGTAGGGTCCAGGTATCACCTCATGCTACCAGTAGTGACACTGACCGTAGCCAAATGAAAACAAGTGACAAAACAGATGAGGAGGGAAAAATGTCAGTGGCCTCCAGCTGTTAAACCAGTCCTGTTTTGGGGGTCATCTCATTGTTGTCCCTCTAGTGCACCTGTTGTTAATTTCATTAACACCAAAGCAGCTGAAACTGATTAACAAGTCCCTCTGCTACAAAACTGACCAGATCAATAACCCACAGGTTTCATTGATTTGATACTATACTCGCATTAAAAAGTGTACCTTTCATTTTTTGAGCAGTGTATATATAAATATATATTACTAAATTCATCATATTATTTTTGATCAAGAAAAAGCATGCATGTAAGTCAAAAATTAAGATACATCAAGATGTAACGAGAATTGTTCTACAACTGCATTAGTAATTATGCATGCAGTGTCTTGTGACTGCCACATTCATAATGAGAGCTTATTGCAAAAAGTGTGATGAAAAATACTTGGTCAACAAAAACAAGAAAAGATGGATGAGTCAGTTGAGAGGCTAATTTATATCAGCTCAACTCAGATACCGTAGATCCAAATAATACTGCAGGCAAAAATTGTACAAATGAAGATTCGGCCCACCAGAGTGCTGTTTACTGCAATGAGGCTTGAGAATCAGAGAAAAAGAATGCAGTAGGTTTGATTATATAGACCTCGCACTTACATGGGCTAGTACGGCCCCTGTGGCCTCAAGAGATCTCTAAAGCCGGATGTGCAAGGAGGCATTAAGCCTCCCCTGCACCGACCTGTCCATCTATGCAGCGTGTTTACTTCTTTTAACCCAATGTATTTAATTAAATTAAATATTATTGAATCTGTTTTCTTGATTCAGTTTCCTGTTCATTTAGTCTATGTTTATTTGTGCACAAAATAAATATCATATACAATTAATGTACTTGATTCTGTATTATATTGTCCACTACAATCTGCTGTATTGTATTAGTAAGTTTTCCCTTGGATTGATTTCCAGTGGTATCACTAAAGTGTAATTTTTACAATCCATGCCAGTTGTTTATTTGCATTCAGAAAGTGGCAGTAGAACCAAATTTACATTACATTTACTAGGAGGCTCTGCCCCCTGCTCGCTTCGCTTGCCAACCCCCGTGAGGGCTCTACACGCTAGTCATGTCCTGGATCTGCCGCTTGCGATGAATCATGCTGTGCTTTTGGATAAACACGAATATCAACTCTGTCTTTGATATCTCTCTCTTTTTAAACTATTATCGCTGACAATTTGGCGCATGTTGGTTTATTATATATGCAAGTGTGATCTTTCAGATTCATATAAAAATCCAAGAAAATTTCTTTGTACGTGTTTTTCAGATAAATTTCTTGTAAAGTGCGATACTTTTGGATGTATGGATTTGTATCCATTATTGGCTGTAGAATTTCTAATACGTCCGATCGTTTAACTCTTTCAATTCTGTGTTGCATCGTTTCTCCGTGATCATAAATATAAACTTGACCGTACTGTGGTTTCTTTGAAATTAAACTTGTAGTAGTTTTAATTGTTGCTGGACCACTGATTCTCATAGCGTATGGTCCTGAATCGTGTAAATCTACATTTTGAGCATTGAATGATGCGAACGCGAACAGATTATTGTAGATGCAGATATTTTGCCTGTAGTGTTTGTGGATTTCACTTTCACCAAATAACAAATCTTTTATTTCTCGTGGATACGCCTCTTCATTGAGAAGAAACACTATTTTTCCCTGATGGCAACACGAATTAGACGATCTACAAGTCTCTGACTTAAACTTTAAAGCTGAACAATATCTTCATACTTCTGTCATATCACCTACTGTATGTCCATATAGTCGATCTATTTTCGCTGTTCCATTATTTCATCGAATAATAATTTCTGTTTGTTAGCGCTAATGCGATCTTTTCTATCAGTTTTATGAGACTTTCGAATTTTAGTACTTTCATAATCTCTAACCTGCTCTGCATGTGTATCACGCCAACGTTTTTGAAACTGTTTACGATGTTCTACTTTGTCTTCTACTCCTTTGTCTTTTCTTCTTCTACTGTTTGTCTTTTATTTCCGCCCCTGCTTGGACCTGTTAGGTTTTTAATTCATCTCTTGGCACAAAGTCTCGTCTCGCGGGACATGAAATTATCTCTCTGAAAAAGTCTGGTCTCATCCCAAGATTTTTTTATATAATAGAGAGAGAGATAAGAAATTAGGATTTTTTTTTTCTGCCATAGCTTTAAATGCTTAATGCCACCTTAATGTCATTTTCTGTGGAGTTATCTCTCTTAAATGCATCTGAATGCTGACCTGAATGATCTGCAGTATGGACACAGGTACAAACAGCATAAAATATTTAAGAGCAACAGCTACTTCAGTGTTATCCACTTGTGTTCTTATTAGCAACTAATGGCTTAAGTAACCTGAACATTAATAATGAACAACATATTAAGCAGCAAAATAAAATGAATGAATTCATTCCCGTCTACTGCACATAAAGGCCTGCTTCATCCAGTAATTATTTAGCACAATCAGTCTGTGATTTCTAACACAAGAAAACACATAAACTGGAAAATGACAGCTTGCTTAATTAATGGAGGAGTCCAATTAAACAGAGAAATTGGACAGAACAGAAGCCTGCAGCCACAGGGGGCCCAGGGCTGAATTTGGTAAATTATGTGCTAAGGCACATAAATGGAAGCACATTGAGAGGTGGAGCATTTAAACTGTAGGACCCCAAACTTGAATGATTTGCCAGTCGATATGATAGACACTATACTGGCCTCGAGACCCATTGTTTCAGCATAACGCACTCCTATTAGAGCTGATGGTGAGGCTGCTCACATGGTTTTTAACGGATTAGGGCTTTCATTGAGATCTACCGTTATTAAGTCTTCTTCTCGTTCTTCTCTGTGTCCCACTCACCATTCTTTTCACTTTAATCCAGCTACCCGCTTCCTCAGAGTAAATTGGAGGACATTAGGCTTACTTGTGACACATCTCAAAGCCTTCTACCAAAATCAGGTTGAATGCTCATGGAGAGGCTGTTCAGCCAGTTGGTTAAGGTCAGTGAGAGACCTTGAGTTTGCCTCTTCTTAAGACTGTTCACCAAAGTGGTATATTTTTCTTGGGGTCTGTGTGGACAATTAAAGGCTTTAAGAACCTATTTGGATAATTCCTACATCCATCCAAACATTTTCTTTTCATGCTTTGTGCAATTCTGCACCACTATACAGTCATCTCTAACACTTTATGAGGGTTACGTTCCGAGACCTCCTGCAAAAATGTGAAATCTGTGGATATCGGATGCTTCCCTCCGCACAAAAAACACTTGTGATAAGAGGCCTGTGGTGAAGTGCAAGTTTAAATAAATAATCGAGAGTCCCGGAGTGTGCAGGCTCCAAGCAGGTGCAGGTGTATTTTGGGGTTGATTGGGGTGCGTGGGTGAGTATGTCTTCATGTGTAAATGCAAGTGCTTCACTCACACCTCGGAGCAGATGGAGGGCAGCACCTGCACCCAGTCTGGGGTATAGAGGGAAGCCTGTACAGAGAATCCAGGAGTTAAAAAACGAGAAGGATCAACCAGGAGATCAAGAAAAGAAAGAGAGACAAGAGAAATGCAGGAACGGAGGTTAAGAGGGTGAGAAAGAGGCTTCTGGATGCAATCAGGGAGCATGGAGTAGACCTGGTTGGATGGTGGTGGTATGAGCCAGTGGCAGTGAGGAACGAAGACTGGAGAAGAAATATGACTGATGTTTGACTCTTTTAATGAACCCACGTACCCAAGCCTGAAAAGGACTTTTTTGAATTATTAACTTTTTAATGGACTATTTATTTATTACTGATTTTATTGTCTTTTAACATTCTTACTCTTTTAATGTCCTGTTTTTAGAAGGGGGCTTGAGCTTTGTTTTAGTGTTGGGCTTGTTTTAAGGCTTTTATTTTATTATTTTAATGTTTTAGTGCAGTGATAGGGCCACCCCACGGACCTTGGCTACCAGTTGCACTGGGTTCAGAGGAGTGTGGAGCCTTCTATAGCAACTGGTGGGTTGTAGTGGTGGTGGGGGATAAGAGGCCCGTGGTGAAATGCAAGTTTAAATAAATAATCAAGAGTCCCGGAGCAGGTGTAAGCATACGTGTGAGTGGGCACACGCCACTCCGAGGTTGATTGGGGTGATTGGCTAATCACTCATTCAGGTGCAGATGCAAGCGGATCAGTCAAGTGCTTCATTCACACCTCAGAGTAGATGGAGAAAGGCACCTGCACCCAATCGGGGCTGTAAAGGAAGCCTGTTCAGAGAAACCAAGAGATCAAAAATGAGAGGGATCAATCAGGAGATCAAGAAAAGAAAGCGGTAAGAGAAACACAGGAATGGAGGTTAAGAGAATGAGAAAGAGGGGGCTGGAAGTAATCAGGGAGCGTGGAGCAGACCCAGACAGCCAGTTGTTAGCCCTACAGTGTAGGCATACAGAATAAGTGCCATAATTAATAAAAAGTATAATAAAGTTAAAAAAATATGCCTTAGACATAGTTAATAACATGCTGCTTTAATTATTAAATAGGCATCTTATATATAAACATCTACGTGTGGAAGTGTGTGTGAAAGGTGGATTCGGGGTAAGGGCGCCACCTCTGAGGAAAAAGAAAACTCGCTTAGCCGCTAATAACACAAGTGAGGCGAGCACGTCAGCAAAATGAAACCTCAGAAGAAAGACAAAGTCGCTTAGCCGCTAACATCGGCAAAACGGTATCCCTTTCACTTTTCCTTCCGCCGCTAATGCACAAGGGAGGTGAGCGCGTCAGCAAAACGAAACCTCCTAGGAGAGAGATGCCCAGAGTAGTTCCTTTCAATTACCTGACATCTCTACATTTCAATTTCTTTCCTAACGATTTCAATTGTTTCTAGGATCCTGGGCTTTAGTGTGTTTGTCTGTCCGGTCTGGAAGTGAGAGGTGAAGTCGGGATAAAGGCGCCACCTCGGATGAAACAGAAAACTCGCTTAGCCGCTAATAACACAAGTGAGACAAGCACGTCAGCAAAATGAAACCTCAGAAGAAAGACAAAGTCGCTTAGCTGCTAACATCGGCAAAATGGTATCCCTTTTACTTTTCCTCCCGCCGCTAATGCACAAGTGAGGCGAGCACGTCGGCAAAACGAATCCTCCTAGGAGAGAGATGCCCAGAGTAGTTCCTTTCAATTACCTGACAACTCTACATTTCAATTTTTTTTCTGACGATTTCAATAGTTTCTAGGAGCCCGGGCTTTATACAGCATTGGTGTACACAGCTAGTACTAAATAAAAGTCTCTCAAAAATGAATACAACATAATCTTGACTATTACTCAGTGGTTTGCATTGCTGTTCACCACTACTGACATCATGATTTTATTCCGGGGCTGGGTTACTGTGTGGAGTTTGTACATTCTGATTGTGTCTTCTTAGGATGTTCCCTGGACACCTCGTTTGTTTCCACATGTGAAAGAAGTGCATTTTAGTTAAATCAGCTCAGTCCAAATTAGTCCATTATGAGTGTGGATGCCCTTTGATGGACCTGTTCTTTATTTCTTTATGCCCAGACCCATGGGGACAGACCACAGCTCTCAGTGATAGTGCTAAAAATTAAACTTGGAAAAGGGGTAAGAGGATTCATACTTTTTCTCAAGCTACACAGTTAGTATAATTGGAATTTCTAAATATTTTTATAGAAGCCTTGTGGATTGGGGAGCTGCTTCTTTTCCCCTTCTCTTTGAAATTAAAGTAATATGAGCTACAGGCTCACTCTCTTATGAATTCTGCACAAAGAAATTCAATAAAGGCTTTAGCTCTAAAAGAAGGCCTGACTCAAAAACTGAGATCCAGGCTGGCGGCCTGCCCCCTCAGAAAACCAAACATGTCAAGTTCTAAATATGGGGGGGGGGGGGGGGGGGTTTGGATGGGGGGGATTGGGTAGTCTTTAAAAGATTCCTTGCTCAATGAAAAAAATAAAAGAACAGTGGAAAACCTTAAACAAGATCAAGAGACCCAACAAACCAGAGGAAAGCAAAGTGTAAAATCACTAAGAGGATCCAAATAAGGACAAAACTGGAGGCTTATGTATTCTTTTAGGCTGCACCTGAAAGCTCTGATTATAAGCAAGTGAGGAAAGAGATGGAGGAAAAATTACAAAGAAAGTAAGTGGAGGATGAAAAACAGAATGGAGAAATTAAAAAACAAATTAAAAACAATACTTAACATACTCAAACTAGAGCTGGGAACACATTTTGGGTCTGGATTTCATAAAAGTTGCAGGTAAAGAGATCATAAAAGCATACCAAAATGCTTCTGAATATAAGAATGCACACAGGCAAAATGCTAGATGGGAAACACAGAAATTATTATTTGTTTATTTTGGGCTAATCCTTGAGTAATGAAACTGTGAAGAGAGAAACTGCTACTCTCTATGTGTTGTTTTATGCTTTTATTTTTTATAAACCTGCACAATGCTTTGAATTTGTTAAAATATGCTCTAAAAATAAACAGAAGTACACTGGATAATGAATTTCTTGAACTGTTTTGCTCCCTGAAAACTTGTTAGTGATTATGAAAGACAACATCAAACTGAAAACAAATATGATTTCAGTTTGACGAAATCATGAAGGAATGAGAGAAACCTTAAATTAACATCCATTGAATGTAGTGTGTTTAACCACTTAATGATTCTGACATGCTGTATTACTTCAATTGAGTTTGAAATGTTTTGCCACTGATTTTCATTTGTACTCTGATGCTTTTCATTTGCCTGTCCAACAACAGTCAGCCAGCACTGATGGATTCCACTTGCCCTGATCTCACTTTTCCATCATTTCAATGTCCTGGTAAGATCTTTCACCATGTTTGTCACCAACTCCACCAAGGTTAGCTTGGAAGAAGTCCAGGATCTGGAATCTACAGCATCATGTTGCTATTGATGTGGATTTATATGCTTCAAGTGTGTTGTGAACCAGCCTGGTATACAGTAGTTTGGCGCTCTGTAGTTGCCATGAAACTTCTCAACAGCAATCCTGAATGCCGTCCATGAAATTTCCTCTGGCCCTACTATTAGATCTTATAGAGGGATATATTTATCTTACTGTTGATTAATATACATTCAAAATGAATCATGAGCACATAGAAGAAATAAGTATTATATTGTATTAAGCACAAGCACTGTCAGAATTAAACTGGAAAGGCTTAGGCCTGTTATATTTTATGTATCTGAATAAGCCAGAAGCCACCAATATATTATAGACCGAAGGTCAAGTGTTCATTGAAGGATGGAGGAGAGTGGATTCCACTACTCCAGGTAAGAGATATGAACTTGAGGTTGTAAATATTGGTGGCAACCACTGGACCAGTACTAGGCGGGATTAAGCCCTGTCAAACATATGAGATGTATGGGAAAGACGCTTCGCCCAATAAACTGAGAAATATTGGTGGAACCAGTTGGAGGTAGGATAGAGGGGAATGGAATGTTAGGGAGTCAGATGACAGATATGAATGTGTTGGGGGATAAGAATTGTAGTAAAAGTATGGTCTGCCCATCCTTGGGCACTCATTTCACTTGATCTGAGTCCGTGTGTGCATCACGCAATAAAAGCCTGATTCTGCTGCCTTCCCGAGACTCTGTGTGCCTTCTTGAGAAAAGTCGGGCTGCCGTGACTGTGATATTAGGAGGGGATTGGTTGTTGATTTGCTCCTGTGACAATTGGAGGATGCGCACTATAAGAAAATGATAGTTAGTAAAGAGTTTGGAGTTTGGAGAAGCAACTGGCCACGTGTGGTTTTTCCGTAGCTGACACAACAATTTGGCTAACGAGGATGACGGACTTTTCACTACCACCCCTGGCACCTTTTCTTGCCCTGCCTGGTGACCTCCCTTTTCCATAGAGGGCCTAGAAATAAAGTTTTGAAACATTTTTGGAGGCGATGGACCTCGGGGAGATCTCCGACACTCACAAACGTGCTATGCTGCTCCACTGCTTGGGCGTAGAAGCTCAACGCATCTTCTCTATACTCGGTTCATACACCACCTACACGGAAGCGGTTGCCACTTTAGATGCTCATTTTTTGGACTTGCGCAGCATCCTCCTGTGGCGACTCATCTTTCATCAACATGCACAGTTACCTGGTGAGTCAGTCTTGCAGCATGTCACAAACCTTCACGGTTTGGCTGGGCAGTGCAGATTCAGCAGTTTATAGACAAGATTTTTACTGCAGTCACTCGGATTCCTAGGGCCCAACAACAACCAGCCTATTTGCAAGACTATGTGACTACCTTTAGTACATAAATAAATTTTTTTTTCTCTTTTGGGAGGGGGGAAATGTGATATTGGGGGGGTCATTAAAATACACAGAGGTGATTGGTTGTTGATTTTCTCCTGTGACAATTGGAAGATGCGCACTGTAGTAAAGTGATAGTACAGAGTTTGGAGTTTGAAGAAGCAGCTGGTCTCGTGTGTTTTTTCTGTCGCAGACACAACAGTGACCTCTGCCACGACAATCTTCAAATTGCCTGTCACTGAGGACACGTCTGATTTATCGGCCAACAAAAATGACTTCCTTAATGCTGGCATCAGTTATTCGTGGAAACATCTGTCTCAGATATTACAATCTGTCACCTTCCCTGTTTATTGCTTTCACAGAATATTTCATCAGTCCAAGCTCAATATGAAGAGGAAGCATAAATATCTTTGATGGGTTGACGAGTGGTTTACGTGCCACACATTTCTGCTGTGGAACCCAATAGTTACGGAGTAGCCAGTCCTGTCCCATTTTCCAAAGAAACAACAGCACTTGGTATATCTGAGCTTTACATTACTTTTAAATCACCAGATATTTTTTTTTGTTCTTTATTTTGCCTTGTACAATTTCTTATATTAGGAATTTTTTAGCTTTCGCATACCCCTTGGGGTCAGAGAGCAGGGTCAGCCATTGTACAGCGCTCCTGGAGCAATTACAGGTTAAGGGTCTTGCTCAAGGGCCCAGCAGAGTAGGATCTCTTTTGGCAGTGACGGGGATTCGAACCGGCAACCTTCTGGATACCAGTGCAGATCCTTAGCCTCAGAGCCACCACTCCGCCCCTAGATATGTTCAAGTTGTAGTTCGTAATATGAAAGGAAATCACAAAATAGGTGATTGCAATAAAATGCTACATGATAGAAAAATGTAAAGAAGATTTTTGTGATCAGCTGGCTGAAATCATTACAATACACCCAAAAGTATAAGTCCAGTGTAATTAGTATAAAGATTTCCAAAAAATTATTAGGCCCAGTCATTCCTTTAATCAGTGGATCCTGTATTTCTAATTATATGAAATAAAACACAATATTTTAATTTATCTTGCCCTGCGGTGGGCTGGTGCCCTGCCCGGGGTTTGTTTCCTGCCTTGTGCCCTGTGTTGGCTGGGATTGGCTCCAGCAGACCCCCGTGACCATGTGGTTGGGATATAGCGGGTTGGATAATGGATGGATGGATAATTTATCTTTCGTCTTTTACACTTTCTAGTTGCCTTGCTGATGGGAAAGTGCAAATTTCAACAATCCCACCTCGTGCCAGTTTTACACTATTTGTTGCTTGTTAGCCATATTTTGGCCGTATTATCCTAATCGAATGGAGCTGTCGGTTGCAATTAGGCTAACCTGGACACTTTTCTACTGCTGCTTACTCATTTGTGAAATCTGTAACATGGACGTTTTATGCAGAAATGTAAACCAACAGCAAACAATCCCCTTTTTGTGAGACCCCAGCTAGAATGAAGAAGTGACCTTTGTGGCCTGTATAATAGGCTCTGGCATGTCTTACATAACATCAAACAGAGCCTATAGCTTTTCTAGTGACTAGGGCTATTCACAGTCTTCACATTTGTATTCCACGAAATTGTAATGAGTCTCATTTGTCTGGCTGGCTTAGTTTCAAGTTAAAATTCTAAGATGTTATTGTAGTTAAATATAAAAATAATCATTTAGCATTGGGACTCGGTCTGTTATCCTAATTAATGACGTTACAGCCTAATTCATAGTGTTACTGTAACAGAAACGTGAGCGTGCTGCCGCTGAACATGCCTAGGACTCTGCCCTCCTAGAAGAGGCAAACAGATGCAGCTGTGTCTGAAGTGCAATGTACGTCTAAACAATTTATGTTTCATTTCATTAGCAAGACTCTCCATGAAAATGGCTGGATGCACTAAAAGTGCTTGAATTCAGATTCAGTTATTTTCAGTCAATGCTAAGACTCCAGTTTGATCTGCAACTGGGCTATATTCCATGTTCTCGTCTTTCTCTGTCATGCTCTGTGCAGGGTTCCTGTCTGCTGTAAGACTTCCACCTCCTTTGAGTGCCTTATTTTAACTTTCCTCAAGAACAGAACAAAACACTTCTGGATCAGTCTGCATTTAGAGGCAATTGGTCTGAGGATGATGTTGTGAATTTGGGCCTAAGCTTTATTTATCAACACCTCAATTAGCCTGAAAACAAGTGTGAGAATCTGGTTTGTGGATTTTAGTTCATCGCCCCAGAGCTCATGGATTTTATAAAGTTAAGCTAAGTTTGAAGTGGTTATCCTGTCTCAAAGGCAACTTTGAATTTTTGACAGTTTGCTTTCGGAGGTCGCTCTGCTATCAGAGTCAAGAGGCTATGTGAAGTATGCTGGTGGAACAGAGGTTGGAAAAAGTGCTCTTGTCCCATCATCTGAAGACTTGGTTTCCAGTTTTCCAAAGTCACAGATCGAGACAGCCACTATTTTGAGCAAAAAGAAGGAAGACAAAAATAGATAATTTAAATAAAATAATAATGATAGATAAACATGTATAAACTATGAAAAATGTACAACAACACAAGCACATGACTGTACACCAACACACACTATTCAAACACTTGAATTCAGCTGACAGTTACAAATTTTACTCATAAAAGAATGGTATGCCTGGCTGTCTACAAAAATTTAGTGAGCTTCTTTAACTAGATATTTAATATCAAAATTGAATTCAGAATATTTTTTTCAACATACAAGTTTTGATCAATCAGGCAATGCGGGACTCGGGATTTGTCTCTTGAACTCAGGACAGTCTCCCTCAAATCAGGACGTCTGGCAACCTGTCCGAAGTACATGAAATTACTGACACGAGTAGGAGGATGTTGTATGGACCAAGCAAAGATAATTCCGCACCAGGCCAGGGGGTGGCGGGGTGCAGTAAAATGTCTCCTGCTATCTCTACAGACCAACCACGGGAAAACCTGTCTGACTCAACATTGAAGACGTCACTTCTGGTTTCAGGAGCCCAGGATGATGCCACTTCTGGTTCCGGCACCTAGACTAACGTCAGAAGAAGGTCACTTCTGGATCCCCTGCGTCACTTCTGCTTTGATCACTTAAAACTGCCATCTTGCCAAACCTTCAGCAGTTCATGTCAGCCCGTTGCAGCCAGGGATAATATATGGGTGGCTGCCCCAAACCTTTTTAAGTATGTTGAGTCTAATCTTTTTGCACTACTTTGTAGTGGGGCTACATAGTAATAGTGTATTCAATGTATGGGCTGAGTGCGTGTTTGTTTCCATCGTCCTGTTTACTGTTCTCTATGTGTACGTCAGTGAATGTTGTCCCCGTAAGTGCAGAGAGGACGGATGAAGGAGAGAGATCGCAGCCCCAGGATGGAAAGCACCTGTTCACATTCAGTTACATCTGGCTCTTTACTATTTAAATGACCAGGAAGGAAAGAGGAGGAGAGAGGAGGAAGGAGAAATATGGAGATTTCACTTAACAACAACAGACCATCATTTCCTGCTATTTTTCACATCGCGCCTTGTTCCCTGTTTGTTTCTCATTCCGCCAGATTCACGACAGCTCAATCATTGCCAGAAACCCCAGGGTTGGACTTCATTATCCACTATATGCCGAGGAAACATGGTGAGATTGTTCCATTTATTCGGGAGATTCAAACACATCCATTTTTTCTTGATCAGTCATCCTTATTCAGGACAGTAATATACCCGGACTCAAGTTCACGTTCATTGTCATTTCAGTATTCATTCATTATTGTTATTTGTGTTTTGAATTTGTTATAAGTTACAAGGGCAAGGGAGGGTTTGTTATAGTATATATAGTGTTTTCACGTTGCTGCTTTGGTGGAGGGATATACATATATATATATATATATTCTACGTGGGGAATTTGCATCATTGTTTTTGTTATTGTGTTTCATTTAATTTATTTATACACCTATTTTACATCTCTGCTTTTGTGTGCTTATGTTTAACCGTCGATTGAAGGGAAAATATTATTTGTTAGAGGTACGGCTTGGTATATGTAGGATCGCCTCAGTAATTCATCCAGACCACAAGTCACAAGGCTGGGTAAGGGGTCGCCCGTTACAACTTATAAGTTTGGTATTGTTTCACATCAAAGTTATTTCTATACAAACATGGTATATATGCACATATGCAACAATTATTTCTAGATTCCTTTTGTTGTCACAAACATGCATTGGAAACTTAGAAGGCATATTTTCTTTAATAAGAGGACATAGTTGGTAAGTTGTTATGCTGTTATTTTCCGTTGGAGTCCCGTGCCCCGTAGGGTTCATTGTAAAACATCAGGAATGGCCATGTCATTTTTAAAATTTATAGAAAACGTTTATGTTCAGATCACAGGTTCATATGGCAAATGCATATCCATGTTTGTGAAGAAATACCTATGACATGGAAATTAACAAATATAAATCGGCACGCTTCTGACGTCATAAATGTGAGCCAATAGCAAAGAATGTTTGTTTAACTTAGTAACAGCTTTTAAGATCATAAGTGCGTTATGGATTATCAAGATAACCATGCATAGCCAAGCAATACAGTATAGCAAAGTTAATTGCACTTTCTACTTAAACTAATTATTAGGATAATTCTTAGGCAGTCAACAAAAGAATATCTCATTCGTCACAGAAAATGAAAGAGATCCCAATTGATTAAACTCTTTAGACCGCATATTAAACTGAAAGAAGGTGGCTTTTTCTTTTTCACATCACAGTAAAACACAGTAACATGGAAAGTTAACTGATGAATTTCCCTACTGTACCTATGTTTAGACTAAGCAATTGTCACCTGTAATTTTACTTAGGAGTCCATTTTGTCAATAACTTTGTAATAAAAATGTCCGCAATACAATTTAACTCTCTGTTGTGCCCTTTAACTCTATGAGGTCTGAATATTTTTTCCAAAAAGCAATGGTTTCACTCAGAAGTCAACATAAAACGTCTGTTGCTGCATGCTGTGGCTGTCAGTTTGCCAAGAATGTGCGGCTTGCTTGCTGCCAGGCTGTCTTTGCGTGGCTGGGACACGGTTGCAGTGCATTGCAATTTGGTTTCTACCTCTTATCATTGTTAAGTGGCAGTCGTCCCTGGCGAACATTGTCAGTACCACGACTAGCTGAAGCTGGAACCTCACATTCATCTTCGGTCGCTTGTATCAAAAACTTGAGTCTGACAAGTCATAGTCCAGTTCAGAGATAATAGGCAACAACGTCGTCCCAGGAGTATTTTGCTTTACACATTCGCTTTGATTTCTCACCAGGGCCATTTTTGCCATTGTGTGCGCCATGCTACTCACGAGAGTGCAGAGAATCTCGGTCAAACCAATGAATCTAACTTTCCTTCTAGCAATGAGAGTTCAAATAAAATGTACCGGTGGGTTTTGTCACAGTTTACATTTGATTACCATTGTCAACTCCTCCTTTTGACAAAACTCAACATCAGCCCTGAAAGAGTTAAATTTTGCAGTTCGTTTTGCACAGTGCAAGCAATATCCCAGTGTGCTGCAGATTTAACTAGGATCTTCAAGTTTAACTGGGCAAAAATTGTCTAATTTTTACAAGGGTATATATATCCATCCATCCATCCATTTTCCAACCCGCTGAATCCGAACACAGGGTCACGGGGGTCTGCTGGAGCCAATCCCAGCCAACACAGGGCACAAGGCAGGGAACCAATCCTGGGCAGGGTGCCAACCCACCGCAGGGGTATATATATCTCTTCTCATAAAACGGTAACAATTAAAGTGGCCTGATTAGATTGAACTATTTAGCTACATTTTAAATACCACAGTCCACTAGTGTTGATAAGTGACTGCTCTGAGTCTATGCAGAGAATTAAATGAGTATACCTGCACTGGACTGGGAAAACGTCACATGCCATCATAATGTGGAAAATGAATTCCTTTTGTAACTTGTGCGAATTAGAAGCTGGCTGAAAGCTAGAAAACGAGATGCATGTAGTTAGCTAACTAATATCATTTCCTTTTACTACACAGTAGTGCAGCGTTAAGTGCTGCTCCTGGGTTTGAAAGTATAGCCTACTTTTAGAAATCGTGCTTTGCTTTGATTTGTTAAATTTGACTTAACTTAATGGAATGTTATCTGTTTCTAATTAACATCAATAAAATATATATATAAAAAATAGAAACCTGGCGATATTCATTTCTGTGGAGCATAACATCAAACTGTTAAGTGATACAGTATGTCCTGCTCATAGAATTCACAGAAAATGATGCGCAGTCACACGCAATGGTATTTGGTGCTCACCTGAATGTATGCAGCGCATGCGCAATAATAGCTGGTGCGACCTTAAAGTACCTGCTGCGCAGGATGTAGCAAGTGGTATGAATGAGATAGTATGTGGTGGGTACTGGATTGTTTCCCAGAAAAAAAAAATACACCATGTCCCCGCAGGGGTTCCATAGCATTCCTTTTATGCTACTGCTAAATAGAAGAATGATGAAACAGTAAAAACAAAAAAAAAAGGATAGTCCACTCCAAGAATGTCTTTGAGACACCTCCATAGCTATACCAGTTCTAATTGAGGAAGAAAGAAAATGCATTTCTGCGGAGGATTATTTTCATTTGGAGAAGAGTCTTTGAGAGATCACTGTAGCAGACACAAAGGGGAGAATATAACCTGGGGCAGGATAAAAGTCGGTGAGCTATAGCTTGTGTGTCCATCTTTGAATAAGCTTGTGTTTCGCTAATGGATTCTAAATAAAGCTGGTAATAATACTGTAAATAATAGGTGGTGGGATGGTGTGTTATTTCTTCATTTGCTTTTGCGAATGTCCATAGGTTTTCTTTTGTTGATGTTTGTATAAAATTGCACGACATACTGTACATACCAGTCCTGTTTAACATCTGATTTGTTTTTTTGTTATTGGGAGTGAAAAGATGGATGATACAGCAAGAAATGGTGAATTATCTTAAACTTGATTTTTAAGAATGAAACCCCACAATAGTGGTAGATAAACTGCTGAGGCTGGACTTTGATGGTGTGAAAGCCCAGCCTCGATACAGGCAGACACGGACTCCAGATATCTAAATGCACAACTGTTTATTTCACACGACACACACAGTGCACTAAACCCCCAATATTGCTCACAGTCCTTTTGCCGCATCTACTCCTCCCGTCACAAGCTCTGTCCTCTTCCACCTGACTCTGGCTCCCCGAATGGAGTGAGGTGTTCCCTTTTATGGCACACCCAGATGTGTTCCAGGTGCTCCCTGATCTTCCGCACCATGAAGGAATATCTGGTTCCTGTTCCGGCAGCACTTCCTGGTGTGGCGGAAGTGCTGCAGTCCATGGCTCTGGAACCATTTAGGCACCCCCTGGTGGCAGCCACGGATCCCCACAGGGATGAGAATCCCAGCTCTGAAGGTATCCAGGGGGGCTACCCTCTTGCATCCAGGGGAATATATTGCTCCTCTCCCAGTCCTTCCTTGTTCCAGGTGTCCCGGTGGGGCAAGGTCCAGGTCGTCTGCCACAAGGGATATTCAATGACTTGGAGATCTTCTTGCGTCCATCCTTTGTTTTGTGCTTTTCAATCACCTTTTCCTTGAGTTCCTTGGAGTTTTCTTGTGCCTTCATTGTGTAGGTTAGTCCACCACACTGACTCATCACAAGCTGGACCTCCCAGATGAGGTCCATTTCTACTACAATCCCCTGGCAGGTGATCTCCATTGAACTAATGCTTCACTAAGGCTGCACCAGTGAAGATTTAGGGGTGTCGGATTAAAGAGCGTGAATATTTATGTGATTCATTATTTTGTGCTTTCTATTTGTAATTAATTTAGGTCAACTTTGCAGAGATCAGTTTTCACTTAAAGAGAGCTCTTGTGTTGATGAATATCAAAAAAGCCAAATTAAATCCTTTGCGATTTAATGTTGGATATGATGAAATATTAAGACTTCCAAAGGTTAACTACTTTTTATAGGCAGTTGTATTTGCTCAGCTCAAAGTAGACATAGCTTATGGGAGAGGAGGCCACCTTGGCAACACTAAAAGAGGAAAGACAATAAACAATTCATTCTATAGTCCATCATCGTGTAAGTGTATTCTAGCGACTCATCACAGTTCCCATAGCAGTATTTCTGATTATGCTTAGTCTTTTGACAGCTTCTAATTTGCGTGACTAATTAATAGAAAAGAAATAAGTACAGTCCAGTTCCTGAAATGAATGTGCTTATTATACGGCTCTATAAAGAACCCCTGGGTTAGATAAGGACTCTCGAGAAGAATGAGCCAGAATGGATCCTTACAAAATTTTAAGGAGTAAGTTTTTGAAGGAGGACCCTAAATAAAAAGGAAAACGAAAATGTTGTGTTGAATGTTTATCTGTAAATTGCGATTATATTAGAAACATCTCTATCTAATTTTCTAGGGTTTAGCATTTATTGGCCAGCACTTTACGTAACCCACTGTGTTCACCTCCCATGATGCCATCATAGCTTGACAGCTCCCTAGTTCTCATTGTTTTTCTACAAGGCTACAGATGCGGCGCGGCCTCTCTCAAATCAAAAATCTGAAAATGAAAACTTAGTGCTAAAATTGTTTGTTTATGATTTGACCTTTCTTTAAGGAAATAAGGTGAAACATAAATTGACAAAAAACTGAGAATAATAAATGCCCATTTATAGTTTGGATTTGTCATTTTAAATTATATTATTACTTGTTATTTCCTTTGCTAGATATATATGCTGGCAGTCTAAATGGAAGTTTGGTGACGGGGTCAAAAATTTGCCATGAAGTTAAGCTTTGAATCTGATTCTACAAGCTGATTTTAGCGCCGTGTCTGTTGGAATATATGTGTGTGAAATCAGCTTTTATTTTCACAATATTAAAATTACAACATTTGTTAGGAAATTGAGTAGAGCTCCTGAAAGACTGCATCCTAGCAAAGATACAAAAATTTAGAACAAGCAGTTTCCGCGATATGCACACTGAACCAAGAGACTATTGGACAAAGACGACTTCTGAAAAAGTCGAGCTACCTTTTTTTAAATAAAGTTGCATCATGTTTTTCTTGTTCGGGGCTCCAGGCCTATTGTTTTGGTTCCGTCTGGTCCACTACTTATCCCTATATCCTTCAAAAACGGTCTGACTTGTGTCTAACGATAACTGCCAAAGAAATTGCTCAATTTAATCAAGGTTTTTGCAGTCTGTTCCGTGTAGTCATGACTACAATTTTGATTGGCTAAATTTTTTCACAGATCATTTTTGAGAGGTATGCTTTATCTAGATATGCATTGTAGATGCCCCAGGGGATGGTTGGATGTCTGGCCCAGGACGGCAGTGGAATCCTTACCCAGCCAGGATGCAATAATGAAAGGATGGGACTACCCTGCCTGGACACTTTCTGATTCCCATCCTGATTTGGATGCCCGATGGTTACAAGAACTGGCAAGAGAGGATGGCAGGGAACAGTTCATCCCCCACTATAATAGGTGGCACTATCCCTCATATAGAGTCCCTGTTTGGGGCCGCATGGGAGTTGGACTCCAGGGATGCAGCTCTGTAGAGGTCCCTAGCAGATGATAGAGGGCACTGCCAGGGGAGGACCTCCCTGGCTTTCTTATGAGCAGGAAGTACTTCCGGTGATGTGGCGTGGTCTGGTCCAGCCTAAAAGGAGCCCGCTTCCATAGCTCGATGAGTCGGAGTAGCACTCATCTTGGAGGAAAAATAATGCGAGGAAAAGAGGGAGAAGAGTAGGGAAGAGATAACCTGTTTATTGTTATTAAAGGTATTTGTGTAATAAAAAACCCTTTGATTTCAACCCCTGACTTTTTTGTGCGTTTGTGTTTGGGGCTCAGTGACGCCCCCTAGCCTTCACACATGGAGGCATACACAGGTGTTTGCAGGCACATACACACACACTCAGAAAAATTTACAAATAAAGATAGCTGAAAGCCTGTTTGCCTACCAGTACATATGCAAGATGCTGAAGAGAAACAAACGAACACACAAAAAACAAAAAACACACACTGACATCGGTGCCAGCTCCGTGAGTGATCTGGAGCTTAAAAACTCCCAAAACCTTCTATCTTAAAAACATGAAAATGCCACACAGTCTATTTATTCATCATGTTCTCTGTGTGCGTGACTTTTAAAAATGCTTTGTTGCTTTCCAGTTGATAATATCTTCGTCCATCTCAACTCACGGGAAGGACAACACTGGTCTGCTGGCATTCTGTGTGTCTCTTTCTGTATGATGGATGGGAGAAGGATTTTCCTGTTCATTATACATTTATTTGTGTACATCCTACATGTTGTTTAAGATAATGTGCTTGATTCAATATTATTGTGCAGTACAAATGTTTGTATTGTATTGCAAAATCTTCCGTTGTGTGATTTCACGCGGTATCACTAAAGTGTAATTTGCATGGAATTACTGTTCCATTACATGACCATTCCATGCCATTTTTCTAATATCTTTCCACACATTTTCCAAACTTACTTTGTGATTCAGACAATACACTTTATTTTATTAAAATAAAATTCCACTTATTTAGTACTGAAGCCGGTTAAAGTTCAGGGTCACCGGGGCTGGTGGCCACCCAACTAGATCTGAGCACGAAAGTGGAACCATTCTTAAAACAGACAGCCAGTCCCTCACAGGACACACCACACCACATACCCACAGAGGCCCAGGTCAGAGTATAGCCAGTCAGCCCGATGCATTTATTCATCATGTGACAGGAAAGGTGGAGTATATAGAGAACAATGGCTAGTATTTGTCAACTCCACAAAGACAAGCTGGGCTGGATTCCAACCTAGCATCCTTGAGCTGTGAGACAGAAGTGATCATCACTCAGCTGCAGTGCCACCTGCCTTCATCGATACCAGCGCCAAAAGCTAATATATACACACTCAAATGCACTTAGTCAATTTCAGATCTGAGCATTTGCTGTAAATTGTTAAGCAACCCTTAACGGGGAGCCAATCCATTGTCTGGTCAATTCAGAATCGCCAAATAGCATAACCAGCATGCCTGAGGAGATATGAAAGAAAAACTAAACTACCTTGAGGAAAGTCCAAAAAGTCACAAAGACTACACTATATATGTGATACTTGCAATTACATATTTTATATTGTATTTAATTGTGTATAATGAGAGAGAGAGAGAGGTTGTCGGCAGGTACTGATACAGCGCGTCGCTGCACCCACCACCTCATGAGCCCAAATTAGGACTTGAGTGCAGCCCTGTAACTAGTGACACCTCAGCACCACACCAGTTTGAATGGAGTGGAAGAGTGTGAGGTTTTTTACAGTGGCTGGAGAGCCAATCCTGCCATCAACACCCGGGTTTTCCCTGTAAATTGGAGGACCTGCTTGCAGGGCTGGATTCAGGTTAATGTCACAATCAAGATGGAGCAATTGCAGGTTAAGGGCCTTGCCCAATGGCCTAACAGGGTGGAATCACGCAGATCCCTAGCCTCAGAACCTCAACTCTACCCATTGTGTATATATAGTGCCTATAAAAAAATATTCACCCACCCCACCACCTTGGAAGTTTTCACATTTTATTGTTATACAACATTGAACCAAAGTGGATTAAATTTAGCTTTTTTGACTATGCTTTGCAGAAAAAGAGTGTAATGTCAAAGTGAAAACAGATCTTTCCAAAGTGGAGTAAAGTAATAAATATAAAGCACAAACAATCGATTAGGTAAGTATTCACCACAGACCACAGGCCACAGACTCCAAAACTAGCTTGACGTGTCAAAGATATCTGAAGCGGAACTGAGATCAAGAAGAGTCCCATGTCAGCCACCCAGAGAAGACCATGTGTAATCTTGACCAGGGCCATTTCTGTGCTGTGTTTAAGACGAAAGCCAGATTGAAACTGTTCAAAAAGGTTATTTTTTGAAAGATGGGACTGAAGTTGGGATGAAACTTGATATGAATAGAAGATTTGAAATTGGCTGACAATTTGCTCTTTTTCCAGCAGTTATACGGGGTATGCCTATATGGTGCCCCAACATTTCATCTTGTTCCTCTCTTTTGTTTTACAACTGGCTCAGATTGGAAAGACTGGGCAGAGGTTGTTACTCAGATGATTTACCAGCTACTGCTTTATAGGAGAGTGGCAAAAAGGGCACACGAGATCCTGGCAGAAGACAACAAACTAACAGCATCCACGGCCTATCTGTACTGGTGCATCCTTTCTTTCTACATTTTTTAGTCTTTGTGTGCTGCAAAGTTTACACAGACAGAAATATATGGAGGTTGGTGACCTGTTCTTGGGACTTTTAAGAATAAGGGAGATGTGCAGGGCTGTAGTAACTACAGGGGGATAAAGGTTATGAGGTTATGGGAAAGAGTACTGGAAGTTCAGTTAAGAAGTGAGGTGATGATTAGTGAGCAGCAGTATGGTTTTATGCCAAAAAAGAGCAGGTTGAGAGAGACGAGATTAGACAGGAATGTAATCTGTGATCTGTAGTGATCTGTAGCGAGGGTAGGGAGCAGGTTGAGGAGACCCTGGAGAGGTGGAGATATGCTCTAGAGAGGAGAGGAATGAAGGTCAGTAGGAACAAGACAGAATACATGTGTGTGTGAATGAGAGGGAGGTCAGTGGAATGGTGAGGATGCAGGGAGTAGAGTTGGCGAAGGTGGATGAGTTTAAATACTTGGGATCAACAGTACAGATTAATGGGGAGTGTGGAAGAGAGGTGAAAAAGAGAATGCAGGCAGGGTGGAATGGGTGGAGAAGAGGGTCAGGAGTAATTTGTGACAGACGGGTATCAGCAAGAGTGAAAGGGAACGTCTACAGGATGGTAGTGAGACCAGCTATGTTATATGATAGATAGATAGATAGATAGATAGATAGATAGATAGATAGATAGATAGATAGATAGATAGATAGATAGATAGATAGATAGATAGATAGATAGATAGATAGATAGATAGATAGATAGATAGATAGATAGATAGATAGATACTTTATTAATCCCAGTGGGAAATTCACATTCTTCAGCAACAGCATACTGATACAATAAATAATATTAAATTAAAGAATGATAATAATGCAGGTGAAAAACAGACAATAACTATGTATAATGTTAAATGTTAACGTTTACCCCCCCGGGTGGAATTAAAGAGTCACATAGTTTAGGGGAGGAATGATCTCCTCAATCTGTCAGTGGAGCAGGACAGTGACAGCAGTCTGTCGCTGAAGCTGCTCTTCTGTCTGGAGATGAAACTATTTAGTGGATGCAGTGGATTCTCCATAATTGATAGGAGCCTGCTGAACGCCCGTCGCTCTGCCACAGATGTTAAACTGTCCAGCTCCATGCCAACAATAGAGCTTGCCTTCCTCACCAGTTTGTCCAGGCGTGAGGCGTCTTTCCTCTTAATGCTGCCTCCTCAGCACACCACAACTGTCTGATAGAACATCTGCAGCGTCTTATTGCAGATGTTGAAGGACGCCAGCCTTCTAAGGTAGTATAACCGGCTCTGTCCTTTCTTGCACAGCGCATGAGTTGGAGACGGTGGCACTGACCAGAAAGCAGGAGACAGAGCTGGAGGTAGCAGATGTTAAGATTTGCATTGGGTGTGACAAGGATGGACAGGATTAGAAATGAGGACATTAGAGGGTCAGCTCATGTTGGATGTTTGGGAGACAAAGTCAGAGAGGCGAGATTGCATTGGTTTGGACATGTGCAGAGGAGAGATGCTGAGTATATTGGGAAAAGGATGCTAAGGATAGAGCTGCCAGGCAAGAGAAAAAGAGGAAGGCCTAAGAGAAGGTTTATGGATGTGGTGAGAGAGGACATGCAGGTGATAAGTGAAACAGAACAAGAGGCAGATGACAGAAAGATATGGAAGAAGATGATCCACTAACAGGAGCAGTTGAAAGAAGAAGAAGAAGAAGAAGAAGAAGAAGAAGAAGAAGAAGAAGAAGAAGAAGAAGAAGAAGAAGAAGAAGGTGACCTGTTCTCAGGATGAGTGTGAAGATATGGATTGATGTCAAAATGGTGTCATTTTCATTACATGTATGAGTTTGCATTTGTGTACATGGAGCAACATTCAATTTTGAGGGAGTAATTTAAAACAACTAAATAACCCACCATTAGTGCCTGCTTTGTTCCTTACAATTCCATTCATAGAAAGTGGGCATATGCCTAGACATGCATAGAAATGACAACTCATACAACCTTAATATCCAAAAGCTTATCAGTGTTTGGTGGGGGAGAAAAACAACATTGAATCGGAAACTAAAATCTTGAGAAGTTCTGCCCACACTTCCTATCTGTGTGCCACACATCTGCAAATGAAGTTCTGCCAAAGGAGATCCCTGCTGCTGCTGTGAGATGAAAAACTTAATACGTCTTCCAAAGGTTTTAATAGCTTCAGGCTGCACGTGACTGTAAACTATAAGATACAAGATTAAAAAAAACACTTCTTGAAGGCATTGTGCACAAGTGTGCCAAGGAATTAAAATTGTGAAAGGAAAATCAATCAAAATAAGTGCCCCATGGTTCTTTACATTATCATTTAAGCCCTTTGATTTGATGGCAAAGAGTTCAGTTTTAAGTACTGAAACAAATTAGCGCATTATCCTGACCACAATTATAATGAATTTTGTGATACAAAATTGACAGATCCAAACTGTATTTCTCTGTATAACACCCTTAGCTGGCAAAGAAAGCCTGAAAAATAATTTATCAAAAACAGAAGGTTTATTAACACAAAGTAAGGTTTACGAGGTTACAGTTTAGATGGCTTAATACCAGTAATAATGTGTCCCTCAGGTCTCCCCTTTGGTGACTCTTATTGGTGCTCTGACCACTGGACACTGGGTCTTTGCTCCGGCAGATGTTGATTTTTTTTCATCGTATCCAGCTGTTTTAGTTACATATATCGGTCATGAGTGTCTCTCTGGTTCAATTTTTCTAAAGCTTTATCATCTTTAATTTTATTTGTGTTAGCACATAATATGCATTTATGATTTTGTTAAAGAAGTCTGAGTCAACACTTGGTGAAGAGCACTATACAATAAAAAAATAAATTGAGTTGAATTGAATTGAATGGCCATGTTAATGGGGATATGGATGGAGATGGGCCAATTAAAATCATCTTAGCATGGCTGGTCTTTGGCTTAAGGTAATCTAAGCTTGAACCCTGGGTTCCGTGGGCTCCTGGGGCCCTGAAATCAAACAAGATGCATGGCAAAATATTTGCTCAGTGCTTTCCAAAGAAATATTCTTGCTACTAGACTAGCTGATTGAATTCATTTACAGTTCATCCTGAGATAACTCTTCCGCCTGCAATTGTGCACACGCCATCATCCCCGAGCTCCATGGCAGCTGCTGACACTTTCGGAACGTAAACTACATGAAGAAGGAAGTGATTAATCATGTTATAATAAACGCCGCGGCTCAACAACGTGCAAGTGAAGCAACTCAGCAATGGAGGGGAAGTTTTCACTAAAATTAGGTTAGGGTTAGGGTTGTCTATCCAGAAGTATTTTCTCGAGACAAAAAGGACTCATATACCAGCACTACAGCATTGTCAGTGTCTTCTTACGAAAGCCAGTGGGGCAGCAAGCACGGGTGAGTCGACGTCCGCTGCCTGGTGTAATTCTTAAGAGTTAGCTGATACCTCTCTAAGTTTACGAATATTGTAAAACTGCCAGGGTGTCCATACACAGCTAGTCTTGCATATTTGGAAAATGTCCTAATCTTCCAACATTTTAAAATGGAAAAACACGGTTTAGATAGGTTGTTATGTGTGTTTTAAATGAAACGCTACTGTAACAGGTGTCTGTTACAGGTAATCTAACTTAGACACCATTTAAATATCCGACTACGCCACCCAGTTTTATTAAGAGACTGGGAACTCATGAAATTTACCAATAATAGCACACAGGTTTCTTTATATTGGGCGGTGAGTAAACACACAATGAAAGACACAACAGTAATTTCAGAAAAAAGCAACAGTAAGTTCTATTACACAAGACAATAAAAATACATTAAAAAGATAAATGAACCTAACAGAATCTAAACATATCAGGAACGAATATCCTTTTTTTAAAAGGAAAACACACAGTCCACACTCTAAAAGTCTGTTAAAAGCAAGAATTGGAGGATACAACCTTTAGTGGTGCAGAGTCCAGTTTGCGCACTGTGTTACCCTAACACTTAATTGTTCAACTGTCCACGGATGCACTCTGTTCCCCGGACACTCGTTTCCCAACAGAAGTTGTGTCAAATTGTGGAATCCCTGTCAACGTCTCTTCGTCGTTCCTTTTTCTTCCACTCTGGGCTCCTTGTGTTGCTGTGACCTAGGCACACCTCATTTCTCGTCTGTCAGCTTTGCTTGGTCCTTTCATGCAGATTCCCTCTCTCGCTGAACCCACATCCGGCATCTCCTTGTGGAGCTGTCTCTTCCTCCCTGGAAGTGTTGCCATCCTTGTGCCTCACGTCGTGCCAGCCAGGTACCCTCGTCTGCCTGCGAGCCCCTGTGCTCTGACCGAGTGTCTTGGCAGCATTCTCAGTGGACTGTCCCCTCTGCCTTCTGCTGCCCAGGAGTTTAAATCTCCTTCAGTCCCTGCTGTTGTCAGTCCTGGACAATCAGTTTAATCAATGGCACACCTAAATTTCCTGGGTTTAACAATTAATGAAAACACAAGTTAACAAAATGTATTGTTACCAACCATTAATGAGTACAGATCTGCTGATTAGAAACCAATATTGTCAAACATGTTAATTTCAGGTAAATACAGATATCCTCCAAGGAAGCAGCAGTTCTTTTATCACAACGTGGTATTGTTTGTATACTCAACCAGCCAGACTTCAAAGCGGTGACTCCTTTGCAAGACAGCAAATACCTACACAGACAACCCTGACACAATCAGTAACTAGATTATCCAGGAAATCGAAAAACAAGGTCCCCTGCTGACACTACTGTCAAGAATAACACCTAAATTATGTGCTAAATCGGTAAAAATAATGGTGATTCCAACTGAGTTAAACAGTAACAGAATGTACTGTAGTTGCGGTCAGCGTCATTCCCTCCAATAAATAACATTTCTGCTTTTTTCTGTATTCAGATATAAACAGTTATCATCCATCCACTCTTTTAACTCACTGACAGAATTAATCAAGGACAGCATCAGAGAAGCTTCATTTGGTCTCATTTAGTCACAAGCTGCACTCCTGTCAGGACACATGAATTGCTATCCGTGAAACTACCGACCTCAAGAGCTGCACTCCTGCTGGAATTCATGGATGTGGTGCTTGACTCCAAATTCAGTGCTTTCACTCTTAGATTTGCCACCTATAAAATAAAATAAATAAATAAAAAAACAAAAACATGGTCGTTTTCAATGGAAAGACATTTTTGGTCGCGCACATATTTCAATGACACAACTAAGACAGAAACTCTCACTGGCCTCTTTCATCTTTGTGCTGATATCTTGTCTCATTTCACCTATTTTTTTTAACTCGATTATTCTGTTCAGTGTCATGTCAGCAAAGGGTGAGATTATTCTAGTTTACTGTAATGCACTCCTCTCAGGACCACCAAAAAAAAATCAATCGATTGCAACAAGTGCGGAATGCAGCTGCTAGAATCTTAAGTGGGAAAAGAAAATCTGAGCTCATCTCTCCAGGTCTGATGTCACTACACTGGTTACCTGTGTCATTTAGAATTGACTTTAAAATACTGCTTATGGTTTACAAAGCCTTAAATAATCTGCTCCATCCTGTATTTCAGAATGCCTCTCACCTTACATGCCAAATCGTAACCTTAGATCTTTAAATGAGTGTCTGCATTCTTATTCCAAGAGCTAAACGTAAAAGAAGTGGTGAAGCGGCCATCTCCTGTTATGCACATAAAATCTGGAATAGCTTACTGATAGAAATTCGCCAGGCTAATATGGTGGAGCACTTTAAAACACTCTTGAAAACACATGGCTTTCTCATAGCTTCATCTTAGTTTAATCCTGATACTCTGTATATTCGATTAATTATCAATATCATTCCTGGTGGCTCCATAATTTGTACTAACCCCTACTTTCTCTTCTGTGCTTTTTCTGGTTTTCTGTGGTGGCGATCTGCACCACCACCACCTGATCAAAGCACTGTGATGTCACTCCATTGATTGATTAAAGGCCAGAGGTCCACATGACCGTCATCATCTAATACTTCCATGTGAAGTCTGTGAACCATGAGGACTGATTGAGATCATTTACGTTAGGTAGAATGGGGGCCAAGTGGTCCTGTGGCCTCAGTACCCCTGTAGATTTTGTTTTTTCTCCAGCCTTCTGGAGTTTTTTTTTGTCTTTTTTTCTGTCCTCCTGGCTATCAGAACTTACTTTAGTCTTTGTTACTTAATCTTACTGGGCAGCACGGTGGCACAGTGGGCGCAGTAAGAAGACCTGGGTTCATTTCCCGGGTCCTCCCTGCGTGGAGTTTGCATGTTCTCCCCTTGTCTATGTGGGTTTCCTCCAGGGGCTCCGGTTTCCTCCCACAGTCCAACGACATGCAGGTTAGGTGCATTGGCAATCCTAAATTGTCCCTAGTATGTGTTTGGTGTGTGGGTGTGTGTGCCCTGCAGTGGGCTGGTGCCCTGCCCAGAGTTTGTTCCGGCCTTGCGGCATATGCTGGCTGGGATTGGCTCCAGCAGACCCCCGTGACCCTGTGTTTGGATACAGCGGGTTGGACAATGACTGACTGACTTAATCTTACTTTTATATTTTTATTTTTTCTTACTTCATCTTGTAAAGCACTTTGAGCTACATCATTTGCATGAAAATGTGCTACATAAATAAATGTTGTTGTTGTGAGAGCTAAACCCAAACAGGGTGTAATTTGATTGCAGCTAGTGATGGGCTAAATAATTTCAGAAGAGCAGCATCCACAAAAACAAAAAAAAGTGAAGCAATGTGTTTTGCTCCATTGACACAGAAAAAAGGTCTATGTTTACGTGCATTAATGCCACATGCATCTGTCTCTCATTTATCATTTAAATAAAGATCTGTTGTAACGTGTGGGCATTCTCCATATGTGCTCTGGTAGGATGATCCCTACTTTATCAATTATGGTGACGATCTGGGTGATTACAATCCTAAAGATTCATTGGGAACAAATAAAATATGGAGGGTGATAGAAGTTCAGTTTGGACTACAACCTAACCATGTCCATTTTTCAGATTGTCACACATTTTAAGGTTTTTATCAAAGTTCAGCAAAGTGTAACATCTGGAGAGTAGCAGCACTCAGCTGGTGAGTGGCAGGAGTATCCGAGAGAGTCAGGGGGTCAGTGGAGCATCTGCACAGCCTATGCTTTTATGTCAGTAAGCAGACAATACTACTTTAGTTACAGATCATTAGGGAATGTCATGGGCACATGCACAAGGACGCTCTGTGTCTGGCTGATTCCGTCTGAATAAAAAGTCCAGGGCCGATTGCAGATCCCAGTCCATCCCTGCATATGGAGGATGTGCCAACTCCACAAAGACTGTAAATGTGATGGAAGTCGAAAACAACATTTTATTGTGAATATTGTCTACACCAGTTTTTATTTTTATTGGTGAACAAGTAGAAATGTCTCTAAACTGTACCGTTGCTTATTAACTTTGTGTCACATGCAAACCCTTAACCTTCACCCCTAGGCGCCTCAGCAGTTCTGCATATGGCACTGCATACACAAATGAATAATTGACTATAGAGGGCATTGGGGATGTGGTCATTAAATACGCTGCAATGTAAATAATGAATGCCTGATTGTAAAGCGATTTCCACTGAAAATGGAACTATTTAAAGCATGGTGTGACTGAATGTAAAGTCTTTGAAGAGACGGCTCATTTTGAAAGGCACTATATAGGGTATAGGCTGGCTGTAAATAGGTAGTGCACAGTATGTGAGATGCCACAGTATATAAAACAGAGATGGACTGATTAGAAACTGCTTTTAGACGGATACCTTGAAAATGGATATCAACATCTGAGGTGTTAAATAAGGTTTGAAGACTGGTTATAAAGTGCATGGAGAGCAGGCACATTATGAAAGACACGATATAAAGCAAAGATAACTAAAAAGTTGATAGGGGCATGTGAGGTGCTATATAAAATAATGAATAATTGATTATAAAATGCTTGAGGATTGAACACATTAGATTATAGACTAAAAAAGACATTGAGAGACTCTGACCTAGCAAAGGTATAGTTTGAAATCCAAAATGACTGACACGTTGCATTAAGGCAAACTGATAAAACATATTAAACAAAGAACAGAGATTCGCATCTCAGGGCTTTAAACCTTTTTATGTTTGTAATGCTCGACTCTGCGTGCTTTCTTTTTTTATTGCAGTAACGGGACACGCTGAGCAGATCCCTTTTTAACTGACCTTTTCATGGCGGTTTCCACACACAATGTGGCCTGGCTTTCTAATCTCCAGGTTGTAATTATGGGGGTAATCCGAACCGTGACTTTCCCTGTCGAAAGGATTTTTTTGACATAAACTTGGCAAATGCTTCATTTCTTCTGTAGTTGGGCTAAATGCTTGAGCTGCGTACAGCAAAAGCTTTACATTTTTTTTTGTAAAGTTCATTACATTTGTGAGGCAAAGAATAACATTATTGTGAACGGCCGGTCGCTGCTATTTTGTAAAATGTAACGTTCCACATAACTCTGGCCTTTCTAGTCATGTGGGGGGTGATCAGCTGCAGTCACCGCTAAATCATGCGGTGTGCATATGGACAAATTTTCAATGGGGGAGGGGGCACTGCTAAAGCCTTAATCCTGGCTTCAGTCGTTCACTAGTAACTGCTTTTGGGAAAAAATACCCTTAATAAATGTATCATTGTTATGGATGACAACATTTTTGTCTCCGAAAAATATAAGCCTTCCCCTGAAAGTCTGTGGCAATTCTAAACTCTTGGCTACATTGCCGGCTTCTCGCTGTTGAAAAGGTCACATGGAATGGCAAGCACTAGGCTCTCATTAAATGGCTGGAGATGAGCCACAGTACGTGACTGAACTCCAGTTCCCTGCAGGTCTCCTGGGTGAGGTGCTCACAAAGCTTCAGCTGCTGTTTGCTGCAGAGGTTGGAGTTACACGTTCAGGCTTCTCAATTCAGCCTCAAGAAGGTGTTACAACTTGCCTCATACAATAGGCAATTCAACTCTCATCTGGTACAAAAGAGCCGCAGATGGAGATGGATAATGTTTCATTAATTGTAATGTTAGTTTACGTGCGTGCTCTGTGTGTCACCTGTATGCCACTTTCAGGTTGGGACAAGTCCATTTATGCTCCAATGCCTACATGCTTACTTCTGTATCAGTGAGCTAATTACTGTAAGTCTTATTTTATAAAATGGAGAACATCAGGGAAATGCGGTCCTCATGAATGGAACGTTCAGTGGATGTTTATTTTCCATACCACCTTCCACAACCAATATCATCTCAAGGTACTCTAAAACAACACAAGATATCTGCAGGGTGGCCTTGAGAGTGTAAACTGTGATATGCTTTGTGTGACACACGTAGAGGACATTCAGGGAGTCAGTCACTGTGTTACAGTGGAGAGCACAGTTCCCACAAAGACAGTGTGCTGTTTCCCCAACCACAAACCATAGATCACAAAGGACCTGCAGTTCTATTGAATAAGAAGGAGAAGACTTTCAAGTGTGGTGATAAGGAGAAGATTGAGAAGGTTCAGTCAGAACTGAGGAAGCAGCTTCAGTACAGGAAGGTTCACTGGAGATCAAGCTACAGCAGAACGGCATAAAGGAAGTGTGGAATGTGATGAGGACTACCACAGGCTATGAGCAGGCTGTAAATCTGGAAGAGGAAGGCAACAAAGACAGGGTGGAGGATTTGAACCAGTTATTTAACAGGTTTGTTTCACACTAATCAGTCCAGCCTTTTTCCAACACTACAAGCCACTATGTACAAACCGTGGAGGTGTTGGGCTCCCTATTGCCAACACTACCCATCATGACTTTTATACCTCCCTGGGACTTCTTTTCCAGTGGTACTACACCTGTGGTCTCCACCCCACTGCCATGTCCCAGTTTGCCTTCTCTGCTCACTAGGGGCATCATGTATAAACGGTGCGTACGCACAAAAATATTGCATAAGAACGTTTCCATGTTCAAATCGCGATGTATAAAACCTAAACTTGGCGTAAAGCCACTGTGGCACCCGGACGGGGTTCATGCCCGGCTGGGATGCCCAGGAGGACCGAAGGAGGGCTTGTGCCTCCTCCAGAACATGAGGGGGTGACCGCCCTGGTTGTATTGGGGGCCACGGGTACAGGGCTTGGAAGCCCAACCCTGTAGGGGCCCGTGGTCACCGCCAGGGGGCGCCCCAATGCCTTGGGAGCCCTGGACCTCAGCACTTCCGTCACACCCGGAAGTGCTGGGGAGAAGAGGAGCAGGGACACCTGGAGTCCTTCCGGTTGTGCAGCCGGCACTTCCGCCACACAGGGGAGGGTCGACGGAAGAGTGTCGGGAAGCACCTGGAGCCCATCCGGGGGTGTATAAAATTGCCCGCCTCCCTCCATTCAATGGCAAGAGTCGGGTGGAAGTGGACAAAGCTCGGTGGAGAGGAGTGGAGGCGAACCAGAGACAGTGAAGGCATTGTGTTGTGTGGCCAGGACTGAAGGGGGCACTGGGTATTGTGCTCACTATTGTAAATATTGTAAATAAACGTGTGTGTGGTGAAACCTTCATGTCTACCTGTCTGTGTCCGGGCTGTTCCCCCCACCACACACATTTCCACGGTAGCTCATACGCTGGCATACTCAAGTTCTGCGCTCGGTTTTTCAGACTGGCAGCACCCAGCATCAAAGCAGTGCTAATGTTCCTGTGTGGTTACCCTTTCTTTTTTAGATCCACATATCTGACGCGGCTTTATAAATACATTGAAATTAACCACATATTGTTTATTAGTTTAATGCATCTGATTGTAATTAACCTGTAATAAAATAATGGTCCTCAGAATGGTCAAACTATTCTAATTACCATAGCTGCTTTAGCGTTGTTACTCTCACTGCATCTTCTTTTTCTTCTTTCAACTGCTCCCATTAGGGGTTGCTATAGCGGATCATCTTTTTCCATATTACTCTCACTGTACCACTCGGAGTATTTATATCACTATATCTGAGTGGGGAATCACAGATCTACAGCAGAGAATTATCGGTATACAGCACCAGGCACACGCTGCCTCAGCCATGCTGCCTATTTGAACTGCTCTCACACGGCAAACGCTTCAGAGTCTTTCCTGTACTGACCTTGAGGTTCAAAAACAGTTTCATCCCAAGAACTATAAACACACTCAATCAGTCCATCAAGTGCTCCTTGTAGAATTGTCTGTACTTATAAGTACAATTACCTCACTGTAAAGTTGCACTACAGTTATAATATTGCACAACCTGAGCCACTTTATAAAGCGCGTATTTACATATGATGACGATATCATTTTTAAAATGAAATGCAGCAAAATATGTTTATTATATTAAACAGATAAAACTTTAACTTAATTTAAATAATCTATATTGTTAATAAATAAAGATGTGAGGACATGGTGTTGCAGCGCTAGCAAGGAACTGGCATCCCATTCACGGATTGTTCCTGCTTAGCACTGTATTCTTGCTGGTGCTGACGTGACACTGGAAGGATAGATGGATAGAATAATTAAACATGTACTACGAAGATATTTCAATGTTCCTTAAAAGTTTTGAAGAATTGCCGTTCTAAGCTTACAGATGGCTTAACATCTATTACAGAGCTGATTGTGTGGCGATTGGGTATTTGGAGAAAGAAAAGTAAGGACAGGAATTGGGTGTTAGTACGTTTGAAAGAGACAGTACTGCTGCAATAAATTATTTCATTGAAGGTCACACACGGTGCAGCAAGCATCTTGTGTGAGACATGAACAATCACTGCGCCATCCTGTTCCCATGTTTAATAACATGCTTTAACTCCTATCATCATGAAAATGATATCACGTATACAGTACATCTCAGTATTTTAATTATTCAGAGAGCTGTAATATTACGAATGTAATGGATTCTGTGTCCTGTCGGAGGAAGAGAAAGCCCGGAAGCACGTAGTGATTCACACACATAGAGCACATAGAAGATCAAATACAAAACATAGCATTTAACGTGCTACTTTAGTTACAATGGGATTTGAAAAACTAAACATTAAACGATTTTAAGATGAAGTTTATGATGTTCTGCTTTAATGACAAAATAAACTACATGATTAAAGTGGAAATTTCGAGATTAAAGTTGACATTACGTGCTTTTTCCTCACTGTGTGCCTTTTTTTTTTTCTTTGTACCCTAATAAGCTTTCATATGACACTCAGACGGTGGGCTACGACTCGCTTTTTCACGCCGACTTTGATATGTGACAACTTCTTTTTTATTTCAGGCACTGTGCAACTTTGTGAACTTGAGCTTTCGAATTTCTCCGACATGCTATGTCACTTGATTAACTTCCTTTTGTTATTTATACCACTGTTTAAACCAACAAATAGTATGTTTTTCCTTGCCTCCACTTGGTATTCGCTGAAATCCTTCTATTTTCCCTCGTGCTTTTGCCATTGTCTTTTCACAGAAGACTGATCTTAAGGGCTATTTATATTGATTTGCATATTCAAAGAGGCGTAATTCTGGTAGGAGTTGGAGCGGGACAGCAGGCGCGTGCACGACCGTTACTTTTTACGCTGACCGGGATTTATGGAGCACAGATTTATGCATCTGGATTTTTTTGTGCGTAAGCACATTTCTGCTTTTGTCCGCACACCATGTTATAGTGTGAATTCTACGCACGGCGCTATGCATGAGGCCCCAGGTGAGGAGAGAGATGGAGGTACAGATGAATCACCTCCAAAGTGCTGAAAACATGTGCCAACTGTGCTACTGTTTCTGTGTAGTTTCCCTTTCTTTTTTAGATTTGCATCCATGACTCAGGCTTTATCAAAAACACCGAAATTAATTGCATATTGTTTACAAATTTAAGGCACCTGATTGTAATCATTAATGGTGCATGGAATGGCCAAACTATTCTAACTACCATGGCGGCTTTAGCGTTATTCGAAGACATCGTAAATGGAAGAATTAGAAGAGTGTGCGTATTTAGAGACGATGATGATGACTGGCTTCTAAGTCGATTTCAATGCCCAAGCGCTATCCTCTTGGCGCTGTGTGCTGTTAGAATACTAGGATGTACACTTGATGTCATTTTTATGATGAAATGCATTAAAGTATGTATATTACAGTGGATTTTACAGATAAATTGTTAACTTCCTAGTTAGCCAATAAAAGGTGTCATTTAGCGTAACTTCTCTCCACATCCAAAATGGCTAACACCCTATAACTCCCTTTAAATAACATATACTGTTAATAATTAAACATGTGGGGACAGTGTCGTGGAGGAAGCACTGCTACCTTGCAGTAAGGGAGTAACATCCCGGGTGTTCCCTGCTTGGAGGTTGTATGTTTTCCTGGTGAATTTCCTCCATGGAGCTGGCACACCATGAAGAGATTGTTCCTGCCTCATACACGATGCTTGCTGGGATGGTCTTGACCCTGGATGGATGGAAGGAATCATTAAACACATACTGTATAACAATTTGTATAGCTCATTGCAGGATGCATATGAGCACATATATGCACTAGTAGCGTCAATTTAGTATCATCAATGCCTAACCTGAATGACTTTGGAAGGAAGCCGAAGCACATGGAGGAAACCCACCAGGAAAATATACAAACTCCGGGCAGGGAACACCAGGGATGTGACCCCCTTACTGTGAAGCAGCAGTGTTACCCCTGCACCACCATGCCCCCATGTTTAATACATGCTTTAATGCAATTCGTCATGAAAATGATATCAAGTATACATCTTTGCCTTCTAAGAAGTTCAGAGGGCAGTAATATCATGAATGTAATGTAGTCTGCATGGCGATCACTGCCTGAACGCTCCTGTCAGACCAAGAGAAAATGACTGGGTTATTACTTTAGTTACTGTGGGACTTGAGAAACTCTAGTAAATTAAAAATCTATTTTAATATGAAGTTTATGATGTTCTACTTTCATGACAAAATAAACTACTAGATTAAAGAGGAAATTTCGAAATTAAAGTCAACATTTCGACTTTAATCTCAACACAGACTTTTTTTATTTACTGTGTCCTTATTTTTTTTTCTTTCCTGTGCCCCTAATACGCTTTTGTGTGACACTCAGACAGTGGACTGTGACTCGCCTTTTCACATCAACTTTGATATCTGACCACTTCTTTTTTATTTCAGGCACTGTGCAACTTCCTGAATTTGAACTTTTGAGTGCCTCCACCACGTTGTGCCACTCCATCAGTTTCCTTTTGTTGCTTATACCTCTGCTTAAGCCACCAAGTAGTAGGTTTTTTCTTTGTCTCCACTTCACTGAGCAGGTCCTCCATTTCGCATTCGTTGAAATTCTTCTTTTTTACACATACTTTTGCCATTGTCTTTTAACAAAACACTGAATGGAAGGGGCTATTTATTTTAATTTCATTGTCAAATATGCAGAATTCTGGGAGGAGTCAGGGTAGGGGTGTGGGTGTGTGCATGTGCTTTAAAATTCACGTTGACTGGGATTTATAAAGGGCAAGTGCGTAGAACTTTGCTTACGCAGTTTTATGCATCTGAATTTTTTTGTGCATGCGCATGTTTTAGTGTGAATTCTACATACAGTGTTATACATGAGGCCCTAGGGTACCTCAGGAAACTGTCCTTCCTCCCTTCCTGTTCGCCTTCTACACAATGAACTTTCAGCATTGCCATCTACAGAGGTTCTCAGACGTCTCCTCCATCATAGTTTGTATTGGTAATGGGGATAGGTTGGATTACACAAGCCTAGTGGAGGACTTTGTATTGTGGTGCAGGCAGACCCACCTGCAGATCAATATCAACAAGGCAGAAGGGTTGATGTTGGATCTTTGGCATGTTAAGGAGCCTCTAAGACTAGTCAACATCCAGGTGGAGGAAATGGAGGTGGTGAAGAGCTACAAATACCCGGGGATCCATATGAACAGCAAACTGGACTAGTCGGACAACACAATGGCACTGTATAAGAATTGGCAGAGCAGACTGTACTTTCTATGGAAACTAAGATCTTTTGATGTGTGCAGCAAGCTGCTGGAAGCATTTTACAAGTCCATTGTAGTCAGTGTGTTGTTCTATGTGGTGGTCTTCTGGAGAAGCAATTAAAGTTCAGGTGATGCAAAATGCCTGAACAATCCTATCAGAAAAGTTGGCTCCATTACAGGACTGACTTCAGACACTCTGAAGGCTGTTGTGAAAAAGAGGATGGAGGCAAAATTAGATTCCACCGTGAACAATTGTGCCCATCCCTTCCAAGGCTCATACCTTCATGGTACACTAAGAAGAATCTCTGGGGATCTTTTCTGCCTGCTGCCATTAGACACTTCATGCTTCCTCCTGATGTCCCTTCCTTCACTCCAGCCAGAAGACACAAGACAAAAGTACAGACTTAGTATACTGTACTGTATTGTACTTTGAGTTGGTATATTTGTATTTTATGTTTTTAAGTTTCTTGTTTTGTTGCAGTATGCAACTGAATTTCTCCTTTGAGATTAATAAAGTTTATGTAATCTAATTGAATCTAGTCCTAACCTGAAAAAGGAGGATTACAAACTGCCATGCCACTCCAATTTTGGGTCATACTGTCCAGCCATTTTGTTTACAAATCTGCTAGTCCACAGCCCAAATTAGGCAGGGTGTTCTTTGACAGAATCCATGGAGACCAGGTTGCATAAATGTGTCCACATGAATGGATCCTTTGTAATTTCCAGAAAGAACTGCTCCACTTTCAGAGTGTGAGGGATTTCCCCCTTGAGTGGTGCCTCATCCACGTCTCTTTACTTGTTGTTTTGCATTATGTCATTGAGCACAACGTGACAAATATCCAACCTGAATGTGTTTGTTATTAGCTTCATCCACCCACTGCTAGTTGAAACCAGATCAATGGGACTTTGTAGTTTTATTCACACCATTTTCTCCAGTTTGCGTCCTTATGAGGAATATGAACTTGGCGTCAGTTAAGCTGGTAGAGCACTTTGTTTTATGGTCATCTAAAGATTACCATCACGTGTGCCACATGAGACATTTTTAGAGAAGGAATGAGACTAGACTTGAAAAACTACATCTCACATGATCCTGTGAAGAAGAGGAAAAGTGCAGATGGCATTAATTGGTAAACACAATATCCACCATCAGCTGGACTGTAACTCAATGCCTGTTTGTGCTCAGTGAGAAAACCCAAAGCCTTACTTGGGAGCACAACTAACTAGGAAAACATGGCTGTAAGACCAGAATGATGGGGCACTCCCGATTAGCGATCTGCAAAGTCGATCCTTGAGGGATGTATTGGCTGCAGGGTTTTCATCTTAATTAGAAACTAGTCCTTGCCAGTGACAGATCTTATTTATACACTCAAGAGCCACTTCATTAGGTGCTGCTTGCTAACGCAAATATCTAATCAGCCAATCACATGGCAGCAACTCAATGCATTTCGGCACATAGACATTGTCAAGACGACCTGCTGCAATTCAAACCGAGCATCAGAATGAGGAAAAAAGGTGATTTAAGTGACTTTGAACATGGCATGGTTGTTGGTGCCAGACAGGTGGGTCTGAGTATTTCAGAAACTGCTGATCTGCTGGGATTTTCACATGCAACCACCTCTAGGGTTTACAGAGATGGTCTGAAAAAGGAAAAATATCAGTGATCGGCAGTTCTCTGGGTGAAAGTGCCTTGTTGATACCAGAGGTTAGGGGAGAATGGGCAGACTGGTTCAAGCTGATAGAAAGACAACAGTAACACTAGTAAACACTTATTACAAATGAGGCATCCAGAAGAGCAGCTCTGAACACACAACATGTTGAACCTTGAAGAAGATGGGCAACAGCAGCAGGAGACCACACCAGGTGCCACTCCAGTCAGATTAGAACAGGCAACTGAGGCAACAATTCACATGGGCTCAACAAAATTTAACAATAGAAGATTGGAAAAACATTACCTGGTCTGATGAGTCTTGACCTAATAAAGATTTTTGAATGGTAGGGTCAGAATGTGGTGTCAACATCATGAAAGCATGGATCCATCCTACCTTGCATCAATGGTTCAGGTGGGTGGTGGTGTTGTAATGGTGTGGGGAATATTTTCTTGGCACACTTTGTGCCCCTTAGTACCAAATGAACATCGTTTAAATGCCACTGCCTACCTGGGTATTGTTGCTAACCATTTCAATCTCTTTATGACCGCAGTGTACTCATCTTCTGATGACTACTTCCAGCAGGATAACATGCCAAGTCACAAAGCTCAAATCAAATCAAACTGGTTTCTTGAACATGACAACGAGTTCACTGGAGTCAGGTGGCCTCCACAGTCAGCGGATCTCAGTCCAATAGAACACCTTTGGGATGTGGTGGAACAGGAGACTCGCATCATGGATGTGCAGCTGACAAATCTGTAGCAAATGTGTGATGTTAGCATGTCAATATGGACCAAAATCCCTGAGGAATGTTTCCAGCACCTTGTTTAATCTATGCTATGAAAATTTTGGGCAGGTCTGAAAGCAAAAGAGGGTCCAACCCGATACTAGCAAGGTGTACCAAATAAAATGGCTAGTGAGCGCATGTTATGTCTTGTTAGTGTTTTCATTCTGTCATGTCAGGTCATTCTTATTTCGTACATGTCTTCCTTTCCAAGGATATCATCCAAATGATTTGTAGCCTGAAGTGGATGTAGTAATTTTCAGTAGTTTATAATTCAGTAATTAGTAATTCTATATAGTAATTTGTAATTAGTAATTACTAGTAATTAGTAATCAGTAATTAGGTAATTAGTAATCAGAATTACTCATTCCCAGTCCTTCATCATTTTCTCTTCAGTTTCCTTCCAAACATTTTTATTAAGTCAGATATTCCATGATGAATCCACACATGTGTACATGGACACAATTTAGATGGAGAACTGCTGGTTCCTTTGTCATTTGCATCTGATTGTTAATAAAGTGTGTGAGATACGCATGAACACCACCAGACAGAGACCACGTCTTTATAAAAGCACACGTTTATTTTTCCTCTACTTTGCACAACACATAGTGCTCCCGCACCAAACACCCCTAACACGAGCCTCTCTTCAAATGTCCGTAGGCTGCCTTTCCTCTCTCCACGGGAGCTTCGTCCTGCTCCCACTCCGGACTCTAGCTCCCTGATTGTAGGGAGAAGGCCCCTTTTATTTCCACCTGAATGTGCTCCAGGTGCCTGATGACGTCCTTCCAGCAGCACTTCCTGGTGTGGCGGAAGTGCTGCTCTTGCACCCAGAAGCACTCCGGGCATCCCTGGAAGGATCTTCCTCCATCTTCCCGGATGTGGTGGAAGTGAATGGTTCCTGAGTTCTCTGATGCTTGGGGCGCCCCCTGGTGGTGGCCACGGGCCACAATGGGCTTGAGCCTTCTTGCTCTTCTCCTATGGTCCCCTCAAGATCCAGGGCAGTTTCCCCCTCGTGGCTCAGGGGACGTATAAGCCACCTCCCGGTCCTTCCAGGCGTCCCGGCTGGGTCTGTCCCCCAGCCTCCAGTGACAAGTGCTGTTTAAGACTAAAGGAAGCATGCAAGGGTGAGGAATCTTAACAAGCGAGACAACGATAATGAAGCATAAAAATGTCACTAGAGCAATAAGTGTTTTAACAGCAATAATGGATTTCTCATTAGGAACTTAAAAATTAGAAGGTAATGCTCCATGAGGAGTAAGGTCATCAGTGGAGTCTCTAACTGTTACTTTTTTGATTTATATTAATGACAGATTTTGATATTGTTAGTAAACTTGTGAAATGTACAGATAATACTAAAAATTGAAGGCACGGCAGAAATTGAGGAGGCAGCAAAATCAATTTAAAAAGACTTGGACGAGCTGAAAGGACTTCAGAAGTGGGCGGCCACTTGCAAACTTGTTCCATGTTCTTTGTGGGTGGAGCCTCGAAACCCTGAGGTTTTTGTTTTGAATTATTCCTGCTGTCACACACCTGCATCTTGGGGACAGCTTAAAGGCTCTGGTGGTGAGAATTCAATGGCGATATACACGGTGGCAGTGGTTACTATCACCTCTTCTCTCCCTCTCTCTGTAGACCACCCGACCACCTCCGACGTCATTTCCGGTGTCCGCCCACCAGGACCTAACAATTCCAGTCTGGACTGTACTTATCAGGAAGTGTCGCCATCTTAGCCAGTCTAAACTGAGACTCGTGTCCTTAGGGACATTCATTTCTTGCTCAAAAGCTTTAACATATTTGCCTTAATAATATACGGGGTCTCGGTGTCACCACAACTCTTTGTCTTTTGTCTTGTCATCTTTTACACCTACTTACTAATTTTGTTTTGTTGCCTATTGTTTGCCTATTCATATACAGGCAAGATCACATTTAAAATACACGTACATATAGAAAACATAAATAGAGGAAATATTTCTCTCTCTCTGTCTCACTTACACACTACATACAACACCAGAAGAGAACAAATGAGATGCGAGGCATGCAATGCTCATATGACGAGTGCTGGAGAGACTGAGGGTCTATGACATGGCGGAAGGCTACAGCCAGTTATGCCTATACATCACTTCATTCACTTGAGTTTGGAGAAGTTCTTGGTGCATGGCAAACTCAAGTTTTGCTCTTTGGAACTTTCTGGATTTTTGGATCTGTGGTTGGTTGAATCTGTGGATGTGGATCCCGTGGATATGGTGGGTCAACTATATTTGTAATGTGTTTATAACGTGTTTGTGTGATGTAAGAGATTTAATTTTTTTTATAACAGGAACCATCCAGAATGACTTCAGATTTTCTATGTAAATTACATTTTACTGATGACCAGGTTGGCTTTGGACATGTGACTGTAAACACATTTCAGTATATCTGTCATTAACTATAATGTTGTTCTTTCCTCAGATCCAGCTGAAATCTTGGGCCAACAAACATACTTGCACTTCAAAAATTGTGTCGTCCTAATTCTACCAGATTAACTAAGCTATTTATCTTCTTATATAATATGCTACCGTGGCTGTTCGTTTGTCTGTCCAGGATTTTAAATCACCTGTAGCTTTCAAACTGTTTGAGCTGTTGACCTGAAATTTGGTACACATATACTACGTGACGTCTAATGTCTGCTTTCGGGGTGATGATTGACCTCCGAGGTTATTCCTCTTTTTATTTTTATGTTATTTTATTGTAGAATCAACTCTCGGCAGCGGCCAGCAGGGAGGCCGTGTGGCACATGTGTATGGGCGCCATTCTCATCCCTACCACCTTTGCCGTCACTTCCCCTACCTCTTCATATCTTAAATCATTCTTGAGGCAGATTGAAGACTTAAGTGCCAGCTTAAGTGAAAAATTAAAGAAAACGTACTAAGTAATTACAATACAAACACTGACTTAATCAGTTTTAGCGCGAAAAGATGCTGACAAAAGAAAAGAAGAAATGGGCCGCTAGGGTGGAGAAAAGAAGAGCTGCTCAGGAAGCAGCAAGCACATCAACCTCTGAGCAAACGAATGGTAAACATACAGAGAAAGAAGATGAAAACTAGGAATGCTCAAGTCATTCTGCACGTTATCATTCAATGCGCCGTTACTGGTACAGTATATTCATTACAGGGTTTGGACACACAGTAACTCAAAGTTTAAAATTTATTGACAATTACTGTGATACCATTTTTTTTCTTTCAGATGTCACCATTTTGTTGACTCCATTGCCATGATACATCTTCCTGTCACTGGGGCTTTGTTCACAGTGGTCATCGCCCGGACCTCGTTAGCACAAAGGTTCAAAGTTTAGCTAGAATGGTCATAATTTATCCAAGTTTTATGGATAAGCCTTGAGTCACTCTATTAAAAGACTGTTGTTTTTGATTCTTCCCATATAGAGAATCATTGCTATTGGCTTTTTGACTTTGAATTTTGGATTGCTATGTTGGTTTTTTTTTCATCCTGTTTTCAGTTCTCTTGCTTTCTATCCTGACTTCTGTTTTTCAGATTATGTTCCCAGTTTGTTTAAAAGATAGGATTGATTTTTGCTTACACCCTCTGCTTGCTTTCCAGATGTGTCTGCATACAATGTAAGAAGCACCTACTGCAATAGCCACGTCTGTCTGTCTGTCTGTCTGCCTGCCTGTCTGTCCATCCTTTCATGTCCCTGTCTGTCATGAAACAACTCTGACCCCCTTCGACCAATTTTGTTGAAATTTGGAACACTCATTTTTTAAAAAGATTTGTCGAGACAGTTCACTTTCCGTTAAGATACCTTAAACAGATTGTGCTGTTCAAATTTCAAAATCTCCAATTAAAAAGCATTGACAAATCTGCTGACTCGTTTACCTCAAAACAGAGAAACATTCTGTGAGACTCTAAGTATAAATTTTACCTTGATAATAGTTACACCAACTTATATATGTCTCTATTATATAAAAAAATCCTGGGACAAGACAAAACTTTTTTCAAGACATTTATTCAATTCCTACGAGACGAGACTTTGGCCATGAGATGTTTTCAAGTCACGCCCTCCTCTCAACCATACTCAACCATGCACACAGTCCTCTCACCTCTCATTCGTGTGAAAGCTTTTGATAGACACAGTCCCTGCTCTCTCAGATCTTATAAATTTGAATGTTTTCCTCACTTTAAGTTCCCAATTAAAGAAGACGTATTATGTCAAACAAAGTAATGCCAAAAGTGTTGATTGGTTACACGGCAAATTGGTTAAACACATATCAATAGACTATGCTGAAACAGTTGGTGGTGATCAATATCCCAAAAATATCTACAACCATTAACACCATCCGGTCTTCCATTGGCCGAAGTACTGTAGAAAGAAGGATGTATGCAAGAAAGGTAATGTAGTACATCTTCAAGGGATAACATTACACAACAAAGGAGATCTTGATATGCCATTCATATTAAAATGTTAACAGTTTCCCGTTAGAATAGCTTTTGCAAAGACAATTAACAAGTCTCAGAGCCAAACATTCGAAAAAGTAATTTTATTTAATTTGCCTGTTAATTTGAAAGCCAAACAGAACGAAATCGTATTACGCAACAAATAACTCTAACGAAACATGAAACATAATTTACTTTCAAATTATTACGTTTTACTATTTTTTAATATGGTTAATTTCTTACTGTAATGTAAAATAGTTAATTCTATTATGCATATGTAACAATTCCCATGAAAATAAAAATCTGCTTAAATTGTACATTTGCATCCCCATACACGAGTGGCGGAACCGCAAAGAGGGGGTTGGTGAGCGAAGCCCCCTAGTTTTCTATATTTTCCTCTTTTTCTCTTCCAATAGCCACTAGTGATGGCAAACAGATCCCCAATATAAGTTCTAGAAACACTGGCAGACTGCATGTGTGGTTAGGAACTCTCTGTCACAAGGCAGATGGGCAATCCCCTCTCGGCAAATCCAGCTGGGCATTTATGCTTTATGAAACCCTCCCAGCTGCTTGAGCGCAAATAAAAGAGAACCAAGTGCGTCAGCATCTCATTTGTCTTAATGTTTTAAGTCATAACTGGTAAATTAACTGATCTTTCTAGCTGTTAAAATATAAACTACAAGCAAGGAAATCAAAGCCATTACACACAGAGTAAATCAACAACCTCACATCTCTATTATATACAGATTACAATAATTCACCATTTACAGGCACTGTTATTTACTCGTAATAGTCAGTCACTGTAATAAAGTTTGCCTTTCACTTATATTATTCCCTAATATGTGCCATAATTGAATAGCTTTGCAAGTCCAATTTCATGTAAATTGCAACAGCCAGACATGCTTCGAGCAAAGAAGAAACTAATTACAAAAGTTTTTTCTTTTTTTTTTTAAATTTAGGTTATGTTAATTGGCAATTGCAAATTGTCACTATATGTGAATTTGGTGTGTGTGTGAGTGAGAGTGGTTCCTATGATGGACTAGAGTCCTGTCCAGGTCTGTTTTGAACCTTTTGCTCAGTTCTGACAGCTTAGCCCCCACCCCCTGCAACAATGACATGGATTGAGAAGGTTCTAGAATTTGCCTGCTGACCTCAGTCCATCGAAGGCTACAGTGCTTGCACAGTCCTTAACTGCACCTGAATGTCAGGCCATGTGCACTTTTTCTAACTTGCTGATTTTCCATTTCTAAGGGTTCTTATGTAAAATATTTTATTGTTTCCAAGTGGACTGGTCTGATGTTGGAGAAATGCTCAGAACACACAAAAAAAAATAAAGTAATAAGTAAAAAACATCCTGCATTGTTTTCCATGAAACAGTCAATCATACAGCTGCAGACATGATGAAGAGGTTAAATTCTTTTTCAATTAAACATAATTGAAAAAGAATCTGGGATGCATGATCTAACTGACTTTGACCATGGTATGAATGTTTTGTGCCAGATGTGGTGGTCCTAGTTGCTGGTGTGATACACAAAATCACCTTGTGAGCCACAGTCCTGTAGGCAAAGCCAAGCCATTAATGGGACAGGTGAGAAGAGAATGGCCAACAGAAGCTAACAGAGGGGCCACAAAAAGTCAAGTAGCAGCTCTTTAATAAAGCATTATGCAGAAAGGCATTTCTGAACATGCAATGCACCTTGAAGATGATGGGCTACAGCACAGAGAGCCTTTATCCTTGCTTTAACTCATTTCAGACTTGATTTAGTCAGTCAGTCATTACCCAACCCGCTATATCCTAACATAGGGTCATGAGGGCCTGCTGGAGCCAATCCCAGCCAACACAGGACGCAAGGCAGGAACACATCCCCGAGCAGGGCGCCAGCCCACCGCAGAGACTTGATTTAATTAAGAACAATAAAGGAAATTCAAAGCCTCACTGATGAAACAACCAAAGCTTTTTTTTAAATAAGAGGCCCTCAGATGGGGATCCATAAATGCAAGTAGAAGACAAAAAGGCAGGCACAATAAACAATAATTACTGAAAGTCAGTGAAAGACTATTATATAAAAAGACAACTGGAAATAAATAATAATTACATTTCAAAAAGCAAAACATTTAAATTCAGATGAAAATAGAAGAACGGAAATATTTAAACTAGAACTACACAAAAGGCAAATGGGGAAGAACCAAAATCAAATCAGTTCATCAAACCTTTTCATCTCAATACAAAGTTTTTAATAAAATGTAAAACACCATCTAACATATAAAATAAAATTTATATACACACATGTCTGTGCATAGAGAAATTAATAAGTGTTTGAAGACTTATAAGAACTCCACTGATTATAAAAGTGCCGTATGTGTGATTATTAAATTGCAGGAATGCAACATTCAATGGAAAAAGCAAAGTGTGTCTGATCTTGGCCAGCTGGGCTTCCAGCTCTGCCCTCGGTGTTGTTCAATGTGTTAAAGTGCAGACAGGTGTCAGGACCATCTCAAGGAGTGAGGGGGCTCTGAGTGGGATGAGTAGGGGGTTGTGGGTTCTCACACTGAATTCATTATGAATAAAAATAACATCTTGGTGCACCACATAATTAAAATATTATATTTCTATGCACGTGTGAGGAGGCATTTTGGGTTGTAGAGTGCAGAGGTGGTCGCAGCCCAAAATCCCCCAAAGTGCAGGGCCTTGGGCAGTCGGACACTTTGCTCCCACCTTTGCCATGGCTCTGACTGGTCTTCATTATCATAGTAGAGTTACCTGCTGGACTGACCCAGGTTCTGACATTCCTAGTGCTTTGGTCTCGATCTCGATTTTTTGGGGAAATTTCATCAGAGCATTAATATTTCCAACAACCACTGGAAGACCCAGAAAAGAGAATAAGAAAAACATACGAATTGCTAGTCATAATGATTGTCACAAGTCCAATAATACAAATAATAATACAAAATGAATAGCAGCTCAAGGTGGCATGGTGGCGCAGTGGTAGCGCTGCTGCCTCGCAGTTAGGGTATCCAGGTTTGCTTCCCGGGTCCTCCCTGCGTGGAGTTTGCATGTTCTCCCCGTGTCTGCGTGGGTTTCCTCTTGGCCCTCCGGTTTCCTCCTACAATCCAAAGACATGCAGGTTAGGTGGATTGGCAATTCTAAATTGGCCCTAGTGTGTGCTTGGTGTGTGGGTGTGTTTGTGTGTGTCCTGCGGTGGGTTGGCACCCTGCCCGGGATTGGTTCCTGCCTAGTGCCCTGTGTTGGCTGGGATTGGCTTCAGCAGACCCCCGTGACCCTGTGTTCGGATTCAGCGGGTTGGAAAATGGATGGATGGATGGAATAGCAGCTCTATGCTTAAGTAGTTAGTGTTCCTGCTTGATTTATGTGCTGACATTTTTGGGAAAAAGACATTAGGTAATTTAAAGAAGAACATGCAGTTCTACTTGCACATGTAATGAGATGCGAGGCAATGCAAAAGATGCAAGTTGGTAGCTTTACGATTGACTGAAACATTCAAAACAATGTTACTTTCATCATATGTGTAAACATCTATTTTATAATTCTCTCTTGCATTACACATTTGAAATATTATTATGTTTTAGTAATAGTTTTTCACTGGAGCACCCCCTACAGGCCACAGTACATCCACATATGCATCAGGGGTGACCTGAGCTCTGGGACTCCCACCCACAAAGCATTAATAACATAGGAGAACACAGAAGTGCAACACATAGATAGATAGATAGATAGATAGATAGATAGATAGATAGATAGATAGATAGATAGATAGATAGATAGATAGATAGATAGATAGATAGATAGATAGATAGATATGAAAGGTGCTATATGATAGATAGATAGATAGATAGATAGATAGATAGATAGATAGATAGATAGATAGATAGATAGATAGATAGATAGATAGATAGATAGATAGATAGATACTTTATTAATCCCAAGGGGAAATTCACATACTCCAGCAGCAGCATACCGAATAAAAATAATAAATTAAAGAGTGTATATACTTTGTATAATGTGTTGTGTGTTGTCTTTCTGTGTTCTTCTGTGTTACTAATACTTTCTGGGTGGAGTCCCAAGAGGTGGGGGTCACCTGATGCGACTGCTGAAGGACCGCCCTCAGCCATTATATTGTGAAGTTGAGAGCGGGACCTTGAGTGGCCCAATAATGTTTGGAGTGGGCTTTGCTGACCGTATTGATGTTTCTGGTTTCTTGAATTATTTCTTCAGTTCATGGCTTTTACATCATCTTTTACAGATTTTGACTTTTTTTTGTTTTTGTTTTTTTCTGTCCCCCTGACCATCATACCTTACTTTATTCTTTGTTAATTAGTATTGCCTAATCTTATTTTTATATTTTTCTTTTTTCTGTCTTCATCTCGTAAAGCACTTTGAGCTACATCATTTGTATGAAAATGTGCTATATAAATAAATGTTGTTGTTTAAATAGCAATTCCTGTTATCTTATTTTGCCTTTTTGATCTGTTTGTTTTTCTTTTTTTTATATATAAATAAATTTAGCTTTTATAAAGATTGCTTGTGGACTTGTTTTTCAAACCAAAGGGTTATTATTGTTTTCTTTTCTATTGAGAGGCATTTTAATACTTATTATTATGGGATATTCACAGTAATTTAAAATTGAAAAACCCAACTCCAAACCTTGCTTGTGGAGTTGTGAGGTCAGGTTACCTGAGGTGAGGCCTTTTCTAGGTAAGCTCGGAATAGCCCTGGCCTGTTGCATGGGCCTTTTAGAGGCCTCACTCCCTTTCACTATTTCAAGTGATATCAAAATCATCATAATATTATTCCAAAAATAAGATGAGCTGGTAAAATGTGTTTGCAGAGGAAGACATAATAATTAAGCCACACTGAAGGTCTTTCTTTGAGTTATGACATCTTTAATGACCCTTGTGTGTAATTCAGTCTTTTAAACAAACTGAAGTTTCACTAGAGGTAACATAGCCCTATTATTTTTAACAGTTGACATTTTAAATGAGGCATCTGTACTACTTCAAAGATCATTGGATTAGAATGACAAACACTGGTATTCCCGTGTTGGACAGACACTGCAGTCTGTCTGCAGGGAACAATTTGAGCCTAAAGATTTTCCAGGAGTGCTTCTGGCTGTTATGAGGTGTTAACCTTGAGAGTTCATTTCTTTCAGAAATAGTTCTTGTAAGCAAGGGTATACATGGGAATATAGGTTTCTTTATGTTGGGTACATTTCTCTGCAGTTCCCTTTGTAGTATAAGGTTTCCTGTTCATAGTGCCACAGCTCTATTTACGTTTTGCATATATGTGCCGCCAGGCTACCATTCCCATCACCGGTCGGCTGCTCCCGGTGTCGGACAGCATCGAGTCTTACGTCATCTTTGTGACCCCATAAATACCGGCACAATGATTCATTCATATCTGTGATGTGGATAAAGAATTCAAACAAACACAGTTCAAATGTCTCTCTCAAGTTTCTGGTTTATGTAGTTTGTAGTTTTCCTTCTGACATTTTGATTTGTGATTAGTAATTAGTGATTAGGCTTTGTTGCAAAAGGTCAAAAAGGTCTTCCTGGTTTAATCTATTTCTGGTGTGACTGCGTTTCATCTTCTGTTCCTGTTCCAGCAGAAAAGAGGTCCAAATTAATCAAAGTCATCTTGCTGAGAGCATATTTTCTCCAGAAGCATATACATTTCCTAGTTTCCCTGTTGCATGACCTGCAGGTAGCTAATTGTCAGTAACTCGTTTTGGTGCAGGAAGCACAATATTAATGGCTAGATTTTAGGGGTTAAAGAAAAAAATATAATCAAGAAATTCATAGACTAATTGAGAAAAAATGGGCTGATCAATATTTCTCATCTAAAGTTCAATATGTAGAAAGATATATATATATATATATATATCTTATATCTAAAATATATATATCTTATATCTAAAATATATATATATATATATTTTTTTTTTTGCAGTTTTGTACCTTCTTTCATTTAAGCCCACCTCCCATGACCAGTACTGTGACTGCTGGTTACTGTCAGGCCCTGGGTCTACAAAACACATTTCCTTCACCGTTGGTCAAAAATCTTAAATGTTCTTTGTAGATCTGAAGGTGCTGAATCCAAATCGGAATGGCTCTATCAAGTTTATCTTTTGAGGTATGAAGCTTTACACATTACATATGTAATTGTTTTAAATATGATTATTGCTTACAAAAAGCAGTCATTTAGTTTCCTTCCTTTTATAACTTTCTGAAGGTGTTTCACAGTGGGTTGACCAACAGAAGTCTGCTAAGTTCCAAAGCTTCTCTTTTTATTTCAAAACATTCCAATATACATAAATAAACCATTTTTTAAGAAATTAGATTCAACCGTAACCTCATTTATTTGGAATTCAAAACATCCACGTATCCAAAGGGCGACCCTACAAAGACTTAAGGCAGAAAGTGGCATGGCTCTACCTAACTTTCAATTTTATTAATGGGCAGCAAATATACAAACTAAAAAAACATGGACATGGACACAAATAGACGAACAGACACAAGCTTGGTCTGCAATAGAAATAAAATCCTGCAGTACTTCATTATGTTCTTTATATTCGTTGCTTTGTACCCCAATAATTGCAAGTTATCGCCAATATACTAACAATCCAATATTGTGCTTCACTCAATCAGAATATGGAACCAATGTAGGAAGCATTTTAAGATAGAGAAGCTTTTATCTGTGGCTCCTCTGCACGAGAACCACCTTTTTCCACCCTCGCAAACATATGCAGTTTTTAATGTCTGAAAAACATTTGGGATTAAATTACTTAGAGATCTATACATAGATAATGTCTTTACATCCTACGAACATTCCAAATTTAACTTTCCAGCAACACATTTCTTTCACTACCTTCAAATTAGAACTTTTGTTAAACAGAACCTGCCCAATTTTCCTCAACCTCCTACCTACATCTATACCGGAAAAAATATTGCTCAGTCTCAAGGACTCAGACAGCATTTCCATAATATATAAAATTATTTTACAGTTCCTCCCTTTCAAAGATCCAAGCGGACAGTGGGAAAAGGATCTCTCAGTCAACATCTCAGAAAAGGAGTGGAAGGTAGCAATGCAGAGAATTTACTTGAGCTCCATATGTGCAAAGCATACAATTATAATAATAATAATAATAATAATAATAATAATAATTATAATAATAATAATAATAATAATAATAATTCATTACATTTATATACCGCTTTTCTCACTACTATTCAACTCAAAATTATATATCGAGCACATATGTCTCGTTTAAAATTGTCCAAAATGTTTCCAGGGCAAGATCCAACCTGCAAATTCTGCAATCAAGTTTCAGCCTCACTGGGTCACATGTTCTGGGCCTGCACCAAATCAACATCATTCTGGACCAAAATATTTAAATGCCTATCAGACAGACACAATCCCTCCTAACCCACTAACAGCTGTGTTTGGTGTACGTCCAGATGGGCTTAAAGTGGAGAAGGACAAACAAATGGTCATTGCCATTACTACACTATTGGCACGTAGACTTATCTTGCTCAACTGGAAGAATCCTAACTCGCCTATTCTAAGTCAGTGGGTAACTGATGTTATATACTATTTGAAACTGGAGAAAATCAAATTCTCAGTAAGAGGATCTTTGCAGAACTTTTTCAAAACCTGGCAGGATCTAATCAGTAACATTGTTAGAATAAGCTTTTAAAGCACTGAGGAAGCAGATTCTCTCTCAATTTCTTTTTCTTCTCCATTTACCTTTATTAACTTATTAATTCATCTATTTAGTTATTTTTACTAGCTTTAAGTTTTACTCTGCTGGCCATGCTCTCTTTCTCAGGGTGGGGGTTGATTTGTTTTCGATCTTATTTTTGTGAAAATTGATGTATTTGTATGGAATGTTGTTTGATTTTAATAAAATTAATAAAATCAAAATGTAACCCAATATAACGTCTCTCCACTTGAGCGATGACCTGGTGGAACCTCTCTCCATGTTCATCAGGGTTCGCATCCATGTTCTCTGGGGTGTTGTAGGAGTGTAGAATTTGAATTTTTAAGGACATACTCCATATTCCATAGGGTAGGAAGAGAGAAGCTCCTCAGATAGTTCCTCGTAGTTCTCCTGCCATTGTATTCCCAAGAAAATCGTGGCCAGTGCTGGTGCTAGGTTATTCTGTGCCCAAGGCCAAGCTTATTAGTGTGCCTGTTCAATAGCTAACCCGTGCGACTGGGTTTCCCCCCCCCTTATGATATGCGCTCTTAGAGAATGCCTAATTCGCCTTAATGGTGGAGCTGGCTCTGTTTGTGGCACGTGCATTTATTTTTGTTTTGTTTTTCAATAAATGAAGGCTGTGTATCCTTTTACCATTTACTTATCTGTTACCTGGTCGAGATAATAGATGGATCAACCCACTCTTGCATATTTCTGTTGTCATACACGTGTGATTAGGAGGAAGCTGAATGGACCAAGTGGAGGTAATTACCTGCCAGGCCAGGGGGTCGTGGGGTGCACTAAACCTACTTCTGTTGTCTCTGCAGGCCAAAAACTGAAAATTCTACCAGATTCGTATTTGAAGACATCACTTCCTGTTTCTGCTCAAAGGAAGAAGTCGCTTCCGGTTCTGGCGCCAAGAACGACGTCACTTCTGGTTCTGGCCATCGATGACATTACAGTAATCCCTCCTCCATCGCGGGGGTTGCGTTCCAGAACCACCCGCGAAATAAGAAAATCCGCGAAGTAGAAACCATATGTTTATATGGTTATTTTTATATTGTCATGCTTGGGTCACAGATTTGCGTAGAAACACAGGAGGTTGAAGTGAGACAGAAACGTTATTCAAACACTGCAAACAAACATTTGTCTCTTTTTCAAAAGTTTAAACTGTGCTCCATGACAAGACAGAGATGACAGTTCTGTCTCACAATTAAAAGAATGCAAACATATTTTCCACTTCAAAAGGAGTGCGCGTCAGGAGCAGATGATGTCAGAAAGATAGAGAAAAGCAAACAAATCAATAGGGCTGTTGGCTTTTAAGTATGCAAAGCACCGCCGGTACAAAGCTGTTGAAGGCGGCAGCTCACACCCCCTCAGTCAGGAGCAGACAGAGAGAGAGAGAGAGAGTTTGTTTTTCAAACAAAAATCAATACGTGCCCTTTGAGCTTTTAAGTATGCGAAGCACCGTGCAGCATGTCCTTCAGGAAGCAGCTGCACACAGAAGGTAGGAACGTCCCTATTGTCTAGGTGTGCGAACAGCCCCCCTGCTCACACCCCCCTACGTCAGCGCAAGAGAGAGAGAGAGAGAAAGTAAGTTGGGTAGCTTCTCAGCCATCTGCCAATAGCGTCCCTTGTATGAAATCAATTGGGCAAACCAACTGAGGAAGCATGTACCAGAAATTAAAAGACCCATTGTCCGCAGAAACCTGCGAAGCAGCGAAAAATCCGTGATATATATTTAAATATGCTTACATATAAAATCCGCGATGGAGTGAAGCTGCGAAAGGCGAAGCGCGATATAGCGAGGGATCACTGTACTTCCATTTGTGGCCTTTAAAACCGCCATATTTCCCAACCAAAGTCAGTTCAATTCAGGACTCCAAACTATGCACACGAGTTCTCTTTACAAACCCTTTTGCAGCCAGGGACAATATATGGGTGGCTGCCCCAAACCTTTTTGTGTGTGTTGAGGCGATTCATTTAACACTGTAAAAAACATTTAAACAACAACTTTCTCTCTTCTGGACAATGAAAAAGACATCGTTCTAACCTTCACAGTATAAATTTCTGGCTATTTTGAAGGAGTAAGGAAAGAGAAAAAATACTGATTGAGAGCCGAAAACATGTAGCAAATATTTGATTTAGGGTTGTGTCCACCTCTACTAATTTTAGGAATGAAGAAGACTGCAACTTCTTCTTCTTCTTTTGGCTGCTCCCGTTAGGGGTCGCCACAGTGGATCATCTTCTTCCATATCTTGCTGTCCTCAGCATCTTGTTCTGTTACACCCATCACCAGCATGTCCTCTCTCACCACATCCATAAACCTTCTCTTAGGCCTTCCTCTTTTCCTCTTTCCTTGCAGCTCTATCCTTAACATCCTTCTCCCAATATACTCAGCATCTCTCCTCTGCACATGTCCAAACCAGTGCAATCTCGCCTCTCTGACTTTGTCTCCCAACTGTCCAACTTGAGCTGACCCTCTAATGTACTCATTTCTAATCCTATCCATCCTCATCACACCCAGTGCAAATCTTAGCATCTTTAACTCTGCTACCTCCAGCTCTGTCTCCTGCTTTCTGGTCAGTGCCACCATCTCCAACCCATATAACATAGCTGGTCTCACTACCATCATGTAGACCTTCCCTTTCACTCTTGCTGATGCCCTTTTGTCACAAATCACTCCTGAGACTCTTCATCACCCATTCCACCCTGCCTGCACTCTCTTTTTCACTTCTCTTCCACAATCCCCATTAGTCTGTACTGTTGATCCCAAGAATTTAAACTCATCCACCTTCGTCAACTCTACTCCTGCATCCTCACCATTCCACTGACCTACCAATCATTTACACACATGTATTCTGTCTTGTTCCTACTGACCTTCATTCCTCTCCTCTCTAGAGCATATCTCCACCTCTCCACGGTCTCCTCAACATGCTCCCTACTATCGCTACAGATCACAATGTCATCAGCAAACATCATAGTCCACGGGGACTCTTGTCTAATCTCATCTGTCAACCTGTCCATCACCATTGCAAATAATAAAGGGCTCAGAGCCGATCCCTGATGTAATCCCACCTCCACCTTGAATGCATCCATCACTCCTACCACAGACCTCTCCACTGTCCCACTTCCCTTGTACATATCCTGTAACACTCTTACATACTTCTCTGCCACTCCCGACTTCCTCATACAATACCACAACTCCTCTCGAGGCACCCTGTCATATGCTTTCTCCAAGTCCACAAAGACACAATGCAACTCCTTCTGGCCTTCTCTAAACTTCTCCATCAACATCCTCAGAGCAAATATCGCATCTGTTGTGCTCTTCCTTGGCATGAAACCATACTGCTGATCACTAATCATCACCTCACTTCTTAAACTAGCTTCAACTACTCTTTCCCAATGAAGAAGACTGCTACTTTAAATAATATTCTAAGTATGAAAATACTTATGCCATAAAAGAAAAGTAACTTATTTAAAAAATATATATATTTTTATTTTTCACTGAATCTAATATCTTGTGCAAACAGTTCCAGTTTCAGAAATGATTCAGCACACCTAAGTCTATAAAGTACACCAGGGTTTTTGCTGCCAACCAGTGTAATCAGTGTGGCCCTTTCTGCTCCATAGCAAGCAGACTCAGCCATCATTACTTCCCAGACTGCTGGTACATGAAGCAAGCTAATTGCATTGGTTCAGTTCTTGATTTATTAGTACAAAGTCTCTAGGTTTGTCTGACTTATTCTGTTTCAAAGTAGTTTTTAAAATATGAAAGAAATGTTGACATAGCAAGGGTGTGAACAGTAGACTTCTTATTTTTCTTTAGCCCAAAGCATCTCTCAGTCAAGCAGCTTCTCTCTCCAAAATAATAATAGTAATTATTTATTTTATTTATAGGCACCTTTCAAGGCACACAAGGACACCTTACAGAGCACATTAATAACAACAGTCACAATATAAAATTAATAAAATGTTACACTACGATAAAACCAGAATAAATACAATAATAAAGTTGAATTTAAATTTATCAGCTAAAATTATGAGGCAGAATAAGCCAGTTTAAACAGATGTGCTTTAAAATGAGATTTAAAGGTAGGAAGAGAGTCGATATTACAAATGACTTGTGGGAGCAAGTTCCAGAGGCGAGGGGCCACTCGACTAAAAGCACTAAACACCATGATAGTCAAGCGAGCAGGAGGTATAATAAGATTGATAGAGGAAGAAGATCTAAGGAATACAAGAAGGAACGGAGATATGAAGAAGACCAGAAAGATAAGGAGGTGCCAGATTATGTAGGGTCTTCTAAGTAATAAGCAGAATCTTAAAATAAATGTGATGTTTAATAGGGAGCCAGCGAAGGCGCTGAAGAACTGGAGTGATGTGTTCTCTGGAAGGGGTTCTTGTAATAAGACGAGCTGCAGCATTCTGAAGTTTGTAAAGGAGTTTGTGAGGAAGACCAGAAAGGATAGAATTACAATAATCAATGCGAGATGTAGCCAGACTATGAATAGGAATAGCAGTGCTGGTAGTTGAAAGAGATGGCCATAAACAGCTGATATAATGGCTGTATCAAAGACCTTCTCTTCCACGGCTGAAATTACGTAGATGGAAATATACAGACTGAGTAACATTATTAATATGCACCTTGTGAAAGACGCCCGGACACAGACAGACACTGAGACAGCCAGATGTTGAAAACACACACTTTTAATTCCTTATGCACCTGCTCACACAATACAGTCAATGCACCAACCCACAATAATGGCTCGCAGTCCTTACTTCTCTTTCTATTGCCACCTCTACTCCACTCTTCTCAAGCTCCGTCCTCTTCCACCTGACTCCGGTCCCCAAGTGGAGTGAGGTGGCCTCTTTTATAGTTCACCCGGATGTGCTCCAGGTGTTTCCTGATGATCTTCTGGCAGCACTTCCTGATGTGGCGGAAGTGCTGCCTTCCAGGGCTCCATAATTATCCTAGCACACCCTGGCGGTGACCACAGGCTCCAACAGGGATGAGCTTCCAAGCTCTGTTCCATGGGCCCCATGCAGATCAGGTTAGCTGCCCTCTCATGGCCTAGGGGAGGTATTGTCCCTCTCCTGGTCCTTCCAGGCATCCCGGCTGGGCTGAATCCCTAGCTGTCCGCCACAACCTCAAATTTTAAAGTACTATCAAGGGACTGCAATGGGCTGTCTGCTTGCATCTCACTATGCAAACCTATTTATGGCAAAATTGGAGGAAGATTGTATGTCAACGTGCATTTTAAAACCAATGTTGTATCTCCGTTACATAGATGACATCTTCATAATCTGGACTGCCAGTGAAAAGGACCTCCTCCATTTTCATAATGAATTTAATTCTTTCCACCCCAACATAAATCTGAAGCTGAATTACTCAAAAACAGAAGTCAGCTTGCTTGACACTACCATTCAACAGAAAGATATCTCCCTTGTAACTTCTGTTTTTCACAAATCGACAGACAGGCGGACCTACCTGAGAAGTGATAGCTTCCACCCGAAGCATATAAGGCGCTCCATTATTTTCAGCCAAGCAATACGATACAATCGTATTTGCTCAGACCCAACAGACCGGGATAAACAACTGTAGGAGCTTAGACAAGATTTCATCAGACAAGGTTATACAGTACCCCCAAAACAACAGACACTCAAATAAAAAGAGCTACTGCCATACCCAGAGACAACCTTCTGGTATATAAAAAACAAAGACAACAAGAACCGCATCCCACTTGTTGTCACCTATAAAACACATCTTGAAGTACTTCAAAAAATTATCAAAGAACTGTATTTCCAGAACCTCCCCTCCTGGCATACAGACAACCACCAAACGTGCAGCAACAAACTGTCTGAAGCTTCCTAAATGAACCAACAGATAATGGCACATCTTCCTGCCTACAGAAAAGATGTAAGATGTGTGCTCACATTTATAATACAGACCATGTAATTATACCACACTGCCAACTAGAAAATTGCATAAAGGGATCATTTTCCTGCAGATCATCTAATGTAGTCTACCTCATTCTCTGTATGAAATGTCCAGACACTGCACTCGATGTGGGAAAAACATTCCTCAATTAAATGAATTCACACATGTTCTACATCAAGCATGGTAACACAGATGTTCCTGTAGCAGCTCACTTCAACAGCCATGGACAATGTGAGAGGGACTTTAAAGTCACAGTGCTTATGGGCAACTTCAGAACACAACAAGAGAGAAAAGAATGGGAAGTTAAACTCATGCTTAAATTGAACACATTACAACATGGTTTGAATAGAGACGAGTTTTATGGCCAGATATGAGGATTGTTTGCATCTCTCGGACTGACACGGACAACCTGACTACAGATCCACATTGTTCAGAAAAACTCGTCAGATACTTCAAAAGATTTTAACTTATCCAAAGATATCTTGACTATACATTGTTATCCTCTCTCGCTTAATGAATCTTAGCCTGGAGAGGTCTATTAATTTTTTACATCTAAGATGTCTCACCTAAAGGTTTTCCAATGCTGTATCTGTCCTGGTGTCTATATAAACAGAGGGAACTCCAGTTTCTGTATTACATCTTGCCTGAAGAAGGGCCCCGAGTTGCCTCGAAAACTTGCATATTGTAATCTTTTTAGTTAGCCAATAAAAGGTGTCATTTTACTTGACTTGTCACTACAAGGTACTATCAACAATAACACATGAGCTCTTAACCTAGAAGGAAGAAGAGATTAGAGAATTATCAATAGCACTGACCAACAAGCATTTTGCTACTGGGATTCTTTCACCTGTACTTTAACAAATTTCACTTGCTGACTCCAAATCTGAAAACCGTTTTCGTCCAGCGCGTCCCATTTTTTAGTTATGATGTTCCAGGTCTTGGACAATTAGGGTGACTGGACAGTAAAGGCGATGTGTTTTAGCATTTAAGAAATAAGTCTGGTCTCGAGAAAAGTGAAGCCAGAATTAAGGAAGGTGTTTTTGCTGGTCCTGAAATCCGTGAACTGATGCTTGATGATGAGTTCAAAAGGAAACTGAAGCCAACTGAATCAGCACCCTCATTCGTACAGGTTGTCCAGACTTTTCTTGACAGTCACAGAGCAGAGAATTATACTGAGCTTGTGGAGAATATGCTAGAAGTATATTAGCTTATGGGAGCCAGAATGTCACTGAAGACGCATTTTTTACATTCTCATCTCGACTTTTTTCCACCAAATCTAAGTGATGTCAGAGATGAGCATGGGGAAAGAATTTATCAAGATACAAAGGTGATGTAAAACCGATATCTGGGAAAATTTACTCCGAGCATGATGGGTGACTGCTGTTGGTTCTTGCAAAGAGAGATGGATGTGCAGTACAAGCGCAAAAGCAATTGCCTCAAAAAATTTTGAGCACACTGACCTCACTTTTATTTTGAGGTAAATTGACATTAACTTGTTTTAAAGTGTCTCTGGTATCGTCTTCTGGTTTGTTTTCAGCATAAACACATCAAAACAATTTTGGTGGGACAGAGTTCAAACTCTAGATATTGTGTTGATATATTGATATTCAAAAGTGTCAAAACGGCAGTGATGTGTATGTCAAAAATCTGATGTGTTAGCTTAATTCTGATTTCATGATTTTCAAAAAAGCTGGTCTGATGTTCCCAGTGGAAAAGAAAATATTTTTTGTAGACCAGTGTAGTCAATGAAATATTATCACATTTATCTAAAACAGATTTATTTCCTAACAAAAGAACCTCTGTTTTATTATTATTTAATTTAAGAGAATTAACAGAGAGCCATGATTTAATTTCCTACAGACAGACAGAGAGAGAAGACAGTGGAAGAATGGAATCAAGACAGATAGAGCTGGGTGTCATCAGCATAACAGTGAAAATGAATATCAAATTTCCTAAAAATATGACCAAGGGGCAGAAGGTAAATAATACATAGAAGGGGACCCAAGACAGAGCCCTGAGGAACACCACTAACAACTGGGCAAACTTGTGATCAGGAATTTTTGAACCACACAAACTGTGTACAATCAGAGAGATCAGATGTAAACCAGGCATGTGGAGTGCCAATAATGCCAACCGATTTTAATCTCTCAAGAAGAGTATCATGAAAGACTGTATCGAAGGCAGAGCTCAGATCAATGTGGACCACCCTTCTTTTTACTCTACATAGTCTCCCATGACACATAATGCACCAGCAGGAAAACACTGCACATTTGAAACTGCTCAAAATGCTATACACACTGTAAGAGAAAGACAAGACCACAATAAGGAGTTGGAGTGCCACCCTGGTAACCCTGGTAATATTTGAATGAGGTGTAAACAAAAGAAAAAATGCAAAAATTGTGGAGACGTCTTCACAGACACAAGTTCAGAACAGAATTGCCTCACGAATGTGGATCTTCCGGTCTCAAGTCCTTCCTGCAGGAAGAGGTGGGTCCAGGTGAATGGATGTCAGTGGCATTACAGTCGTCAGTCTTCCAGCCTGCAGGGGGAGGAAGAGAAAACACATTAGGAGACAGCGCCAACCCCTGGAGTGTTGGGGAATTACGATCACTACAGCCCTTAACCTGTCGCCTATGTGCATGTGCATGACAACAATAAAATGCTGAATATCTAACCACACCACCATCTCAGTTTCTCAAGCAGCGCGTCTCTAGTATATTTGGTTTGGCCAAGACATTTTGCCTGTTGAGTCTTTTATTTAGATGAGATCTCTTCACCCAATGGTCACCTGGCCCTTGTTTTTAAATTCACATATACATATTGCCACTAGCGACTCTAGTCTCACAATTTTATCACTTCAACTTCATGGCCAACTGGTTGTATGACGCAGCTGTAATGTGGCATTACTAATTTATATTCTGAATGAGAGAAATAGTTTTAGACATGGATGGCTCCACTACTACATATTGACATGCCAATGTGGAGGGTGCATCAACACTCAGCTAGATCTGACTGAGAGCAGCATACTCAAAGATAGGAACAGGATGTAAGTCTTCTTAATGCAAGGTATACGATAAGATAAGTGTGTGGCACTGGGCTCTAGCAGTCTGGAGATAAACTACAAAGCTTGACGATAACCTTGAACCACTCATCCAATAAAAATAGCAATGTGACAGTGACAGATGGGCTGAAGTGTGACATGAAGCAGAGCTGGTGGAGGCTGAGTTCCAAACACTCTCTCGTCTACTATTGCTCTTAGATTGAAAGTAACCCAAGGTTTGACAAAAAGCCTCATTGTAGAGCAGGGGTCTCCAATTCTGGTCTTGGAGTGCTACAGTGGCTACAAGTTTTCATTCTGACCTTTTTTCTTAATTAGTGACCACCAGTTTCTGCTGCTACTTAACTTCTTTTCCATTTCTTTTAATTGACTTCTTTGTTAACATTCAGTCCTCTGAACCAGTGCTTTCCAAACTCGGTCCTGGGGACCCCCTGTGGCTGCAGGTTTTTGTCCCAACCAGCTTCTGTTTTTAATTGGACTCCTCGGCTAATTAAGTGATGTGTTATTTCTCAAGTTCTGTGTTTTGGGAACAATATAGAAATTAGAAAAGTAAGTTTGGTAAAAAATATTAAAATGTACCAAGCAGTTATATGGGAATAATGTATTTTTTTTTCTTTTTAACAATATTTTCTTCTTGATTGTCATTCTACTTTTCCAGGTGTTCTAATTGTTTAGTTTAATACATTATTTAGTAATTAGTGGGTCTGATGCTAAAGTCATTGCAGCCTTTGATTATTCAGTGTTGTTTGCCAGGGTGTCTGCTCTCCTAATTTTTAATTGTTATTAATAAGAAACAACGAAGGGGGAAAAACTGCACAGAGAAAGGGAAAAATATAATGAAATCAACAAAAGAGAGTGAAGCATTTAAATCAATAGCAAAAGCAGAAATATTTCTAAATGTCATATAAATGTTGAAACCATACTGTTATTTCTTTACTGAATGCAGAATAAGAGAAGAGTAAAAAGGACCAGCTAATTAAATGAGATCAGTTGTTATTGATTCACTGGTCTACAAAAAATATTTTTGTTTGCTACTGGGATCTTCAGAGCATCTCTTTATTAAGTTTCTTACACTGATTTCACATATGAAATTGGAATTAAGCTAACACGTCAGGTTTTTGAAATACATATCATTGATGTTTTGACACTTTTGAATATCAATATAATATATCAACACGATATCTGGAGTCTGGACGGTGTCCCACCAAAATTGTTTTGATGTGTTTATTCTGAAAACAAACCACAAGACGATATCAGAGACACTTCAAAGTATATTTATGTCAATTTACCTCAATATAAAAGTGAGGTCAGCATGCCCAAAAATGTTGGAGGCACTCGCTTTTGCGCTTGTACTGCACATCCATCTCTCTGTGCAAGAACCAACAGTAGTCACCCATCATGCTCGGAGTGAATTTTCCCCGATATCGGTTTTCCATCACTTTTATATCTTGATGAAATCTTTCCCCATGCTCATCTCTGACATCGCTTAGATTTTAGAGGACCCGGACACAAATGAAACACCCAATATGCAACAGTGTGTAGTTGAGAAAATGACTGGAGCAAACATTTCATTTGCGTCTTCATCTGAGGGAACTCTGTCTTTAGTGGCCCCAAAAGACAAGTAGGCTGTGACAGAACCGCCACAAGATTTGTCATCCATTGATGAACCAGCCACTCAACCTAATTTGCAATCATCTCTGAGTCCTAGGGAATCCATTCCCGGACAGGTTTATCCATTCCCAGGAATCTGGGAATCCCGCATGTCATTCCCGGGAATCCTGGGCTCCTAGGAATGACAAAGTGCACGGGCATCTCACAGGCAAGAGCGCACCTTTGTGCAGAGTGCGCCAGCCGCTGAGAAAGCACGCTGTGCCTCCACTGAAATAGGTGGCACAATCATCAGATACTGATACACTTGTTCTAAACAACGCCCGCGCTTGCCATTGCTCTGAAACACCGCCGTTTCAGCTTTTACTAGGCATCCAGTTTCTTGTCATCACTCTGTGATGGCAAGTTTCTTGGCACAGATAATGCAATTTCAAGTTGCTGTTCAAAGCTGTTGTCTGATGAAGTGCAAGCTGCAGCAATGGCGCAACCTTAATTATTTTCAACTATAACTCTGTTATTTCTTGATCGATTTTTACACTTTTACACGCTATATATTCGAGCTTGACCGTTCCCGTTCAGCCGGGAATTCCAGCAGTTTCATTCCCGGGAATGCAGGAATGAGAAATGTCCGGGAATCCCAGGCTCCCGGTAATCGGGAGCCCGGTAATGGATTCCCTATTTCTGACAACTATGATAACGGGAAAGGCTTGATGTTTCTCTGCAAAATGGTAGGAACAATTCAAATGGATTGAATACAGGACAGGTAGGGACAACAATATTTAGGAATTTTTGCCTTTTCCACTTTTGCATGGTCCTAATAATTCAGTTTTGTGAATGTACCACAGTATGATTAGATGTATTTTTTGGAAAAGTGCCCTTATATATCCTACTAAAAACTTGAATGCCCATTTTTAGAGGCCCACTCTAAAATATACTCCTAGCTAAGCCCCTGATGTACACCAGTAAAATGAACTCTACGTATGCCTCTCGTTCACAGCAGCATGCATTTTTAAAAAATGTGACTTGCTCTGTATTTTCTTTTTTTGTTTCTTTTTTATATATGCATTTTTTTAAATTTCTGAAAAGTAGAACATTACAATGGCATACTGTTCAATTAAACAAATAAAAATAGCATAGCAGATGTATCCATTTGCTTCAAAATCCACACAGAGAAACAAAAGAAAAATAGAAAATAGAATAAAAAGAGCTAAACAAGATTCAACCTCCACCCAACAAGCTCAACACATGCTGCATTTTTTTCCATACACTGAAACGCACCATCATGCAACATTTCCTGTTTCTCGATTCCCGTAGAACAGATTAGAGATATGCACTGTTTCTTTTCTGTCTCCAATGCATCTTTAGGATTTCAATTGCCAAGACTGTCATCATAATTGCCAAATCGGGATCAGACTAACACAACACAGCTGGCAGTTCCACAAAATGCCTACAAGAGACAGGAAATGAGTCAGGTGATCTGTTTATTTCTTTTCTTTAGAGAAGTTTAGAACATATTAGAATCGAATGAATTTGAGGTGTGAAAGAACAAACCACCAAAACATAGGAAGTACACGTGGACTACACACTCTGAGTGATTCTAAAATAATGCCTTGGGGCTGTCCTTTGGCCATACTAGCCACTGTTTGGCACCGGATGCGTCTTTGCTTTAAAACATCAACATCATACTACTGGTTTCTTTTATTTGAAAGTGGCAACTCAGTTTTGCTGCAGTCATGTCCTCGTCCCGGAGTGTCACTCTTTTACTGTTCCGAAAAACAACGTAATGGTCCATCCTCTGCTGGTGCCAGTGAAACTTCAAGGCCGTCGACCGATGTGTTGTGAGGAAGACTGTTCACACGTGTTGTCAAAAATTGTGCAGAACAAGAAGTACTTCTGGTTTCAGACAATGAAAATACATCTGTTTTGTTGTTTTTGAGCTATTACACTTTTGTTATTTGAATCACAAATAAATCCAGAAATGTATGTGTAATTTTAAGTTTATGACTGGTATTTGTTACCATAGAATTTTAAAATACCTTATTTTCCCTCATTTTATTCATTAATCAAAAGTCAAAATCTGATAATTCTTTTCATTTTCGTTTTTTCGTATTTGCTTCTAAAATGAAATTTCAAATACCAAAAAGCACATGGACCTGATATTTATTGATTTACTTGTTTATTTTATTTTTCAAATTACTGTTGCCACATTTTAGGGATGAAATAGAATTGGAATGTTCTTACCCCTTCACTGGCGTATGCTGCATAGTCTTCAACTAGAACTGATGATAGATAGATAGATAGATAGATAGATAGATAGATAGATAGATAGATAGATAGATAGATAGATAGATAGATAGATAGATAGATAGATAGATAGATAGATAGATAGATAGATAGATAGATAGATACTTTAATAATCCCAATGGGAAATTCACATACTCCAGCAGCAGAATACTGATAAAGAAACAATATTAAATTAAAGAGTGATAACAATGCAGGTATAACAGACAATAACTTTGTATAATGTTAACGTTTAATCCCGGGTGGAATTGAAGAGTCGCATAGTGTGAGGGAGGAACGATCTCCTCAGTCTGTCAGTGGAGCAGGACAGTGACAGCAGTCTGTCGCTGAAGCTGCTCCTCTATCTGGAGATGACACTGTTTAGTGGATGCAGTGGATTCTCCATGATTGACAGGAGCCTGCTCAGCGCCCGTCGCTCCGCCACAGATGTCAAACTGTCCAGCTCTGTGCCTACAATAGAGCCTGCCTTCCTCACCAGTTTGTCCAGGCGTTAGGCGTCCTTCTTCTTTATGTTTCCTACGCAGCACACCACCGTCTGATAGAACATCTGCAGCATCTTATTGCAGATGTTGAAGGACGCCAGCCTTCTAAGGAAGTAAATACATGATTGAAATATAATTACATGGAGCATATGATGAAACATTGCAAAAAATTGCTTAAGAAAACCAACTTCGGGGTTGTTCTAAACATTTAATAATAAATCACTGAAGGAAAATTATCATTTATTTTGTACAACATCTATTGGTCCATAATGAAGATGTACAACTGCTTATTTGCAGTATTCTCCTTTAGCCACTCTTATTGAATATTGCAGGCATAAATTAGTCAGAGCTGATACACAGTTGTTGACCCACCCTTATCAAATTTCAAATTGCAATGTACTGTAGCTTTCCAAGTCTTAACATGTATTCTTTCCTGTTGTCTATGTGATCTGCTGGAGGGCTTTGAGCATCACATTTGATTGAACCACTTTCAAGAATTCTCACATGTATGGCAGTTTCATTGGAAACTCTAATCTCCACAATGACCCTAAAGAAGAAACAAGTCAAGTCAAGTTTGGGAGCATGCACTGGTACAGTGTGTTGCCGCACCCACCACATAACGAAACAGCTCGGGATCTCAGTTGGCAACCCCCCAGGCAGGCAAGTGGTCCAGTCCCACCCTCTGGAAATGACTCTCTATCTGCCACAGCAAGGTGTTATGTGGATGACCCCTTGGCCTGGTCCAGCCACTCATGTCCCCAACAATGAGGATCCTACGAGCTGGATCACCCTCTGGGAATCGTGCCACATGGCCGTAGTGCCGTAACTGACGCACCCTCACAATGCAAGTAATGTGCCTCATTCAGGACTCCATGAGCAACCGCTCATTCGACACAAAGTCAAACCAATGGTACCCAAGGATATTCCATAGAGATACAGTACCAAAGAAGTCCAGTCTTCATCTCAGGTAACTGGGTAGCCTCCATGTCTCTGAACCATATAGCAAGACAGGAAGCACCAGGACTCTAAACACTTGGACCTTCGTCCTTTTGCATAGATATCAGGAGTGCCATACACTCCTTTCCAGTGACCTCATGACCCCCCATGCTCTCCTAATCTGTCTACTGACTTCATAGGAAGAGTCACCAGAGACATGAATGTCACTGCCAAGGTAAGTAAACCTCTCGAAGAAACAAATAAAAAGAAAGAAACCTAAGGTTTTGGAATGGTCAGAACTGAATCCCATTGTGCAGCTGATGTGATGGCCATTGGGGACACGAACATCACCCCCGCTGTTTTGAAGAGTTTGTGCACAGTGTCAAGAAGCTGAAAATGTTCACTAAGGACTGTGACTTTGAAGGGAGGGCTTCAGAATGGTGCTGACAAATTGCATCAGACAACGGATGAGGTGTCACCAGTACGAGCTGGCGTTCCATCATGTAAATCAGCACCTTCAGTGCCAGCTATAGAGGAGCCTATAAAAATGGCAAGCCTATATAACTCACAAACTAGTGCGGCACGAGCTAACCATCTTTTTAAGGACAGCAAGCTAACTAAAAGCGTGATGTAAAGAGCAGGAATCCACTGGTACGCAGCATCTTCAAGTGCCTGCGCATCCTAAACCAAGAGGTTTAAGGGCTGAGCATTAGTCGCTGCAAATGTCATTTCAGTGCAGATTGAAATGGCTGGATGGATTCAGAACATAAAACAGCATTAGTTCATAGTAATAAAGCAACAGTGTCTACGCATATGTCACTTTAATTATTGCTTATATCGGATGAGATGGTAACCTGAGGAAGTCTGCAGGTAGAGGCACCATACAAACATGCTTTTACTTGCACATCCAAGTATCCAAAGAAACCAGGTATTTGGCTACAAATTAATTCTCTAGTTTTCTGCTGGGATGCATTTGAACATACAAGAAAAAAAACCTTGAAGCTCAGTACTTGCCATTGATTCTTTAACTCCCACTCGACACTTTTACTGTATTAAAGGCTGATTCTATGATTGCCAAGCACAACAGCTAAGACTGGATTCAGCAGGCTGCTGGCTAATGCTCTGCACAGACAGGCTGTGCTTTTCCTCGCCTTATATGACTATACATAGAGTATCAATAACCCAGTCTCAGAGTTGGCTTTCCAATTAATCAATCATTGACTCAACCAATCGATTACATTCTGAACGACTAGTATTAACTAAATGGACTGGTACATGAAGGCACAAAGGGAAGAACAAAAGCAAAGGTGAAACTAGATAATCAGAAATCGTCAAAACACCAGAGCCCTAATTGAAACTCAGAATCCAAAGAAACAAAGCCAATAATCCTGTCGATCTTTAATTCCTTTCCTTATATAACAAGCGATTACTCACAAAGATCATTTGCTTTTTAATTCCAGAGACTTAGGCAAAGTCCGATGCCTGTCACCATTCCTAATTAGCCGCTGGTAGCAAAACCCTACTGAGTTTAGCAGGTGTATTAAATATTTGAATAAAGTTTCACTTTACACATCTTTTTGAATGTTTAAAATATCCATTACCTCTACATGATTATAATTTATGCTTAGGTCAAATAAAAAGCTTTCAAATTCTGTTACAAAGAATTGATATCGCCCAGACAGGTTATACATTAGTAGAGTAATTTTTCCCAATTATGGTTTCATTTCTAGTAGGTTTAGGTTTAGGTTTAGGTTTATTTGTCATATATAGGTTAACACAGGGTCAACATATAATGAAATGTGTATGATGAGAAAAATGAGTATGTGCACCTTCAAGGATGAAACATTTTTAGACACACTAAGCAGTTCTTCACAGGTTGTAAATTTATTCCAAGGCAACTTCTGTACCCAATATTTCTTGATTAATGAAGGAAGATAAAACTATTTGGTGCTGACCCAACTAAGGGAATAGTGTCGGCTTTTAACAACAGCAGCATTATTTCCCACTGACCTAATGATTAGTAAACATCGTATAAAATACTAAACATCATGTAAAAACATCACTGGCCGGCTTATACTTCTATATGAATCAAAGTTCCATTACAAGAACCCATGGCAGAGAATCTAATTTTTTAAATTTTAGATCTAATTGTGCTCCCCTGGGTTTATTATGGTGGTGCAGTGGTAGAGCCGCTGCCTCACAGTTAGGAGACCTGGGTTCACTTCCAGGGTCCTTCCTGTTTGGAGTTTGTTCTCCACCGTGTCTGCCTCGTTTTCCTCCGGGTGCTCTGGTTTCCTCCCACAGTCCAAAGACATGCAGGTTAGGTGCATTGGTGATCCTAAATTGTCCCTAGTATGTGCTTGGTGTGTGTGTGTGTGTGTGTGTGTGTGTGCCCTGCGGTGTGCTGGTGCTCTCCCCAGGGTTTGCTTCCTACCTTGCGCCCTGTGTTGGCTGGGATTGGCTCCAGCAGACCCCCGTGACCCTGTGTTAGGATATAGCAGGTTGGATGATGGATGGGTTGATTATCAGTTAATTTAGATCAGATGACTTATCCTAGAACTGGGATTTTGGGTGGCAGCTACTGATGAATAACAAATGGTATAATAAGCATCAATTTAACCTCACAAGTTTACAGCATGGCTGATAGGTGCTGTAATTGGTCCATCAAACAATTGCACTATATTTTAGGATAAAACATGACATCTTCTCCAGTTAGGATGAAGACCATCTTTCATAAAAACTCCATGCCTTTTCCCAATCACACTAATTATTAACAAAGGTTATGCTTTTATTTGCACACCAGTTTGGTGGCCAACAGTAAGAGGAGAACAGTCTGCCATAGATCATGTCCCCTCTATATAACCTTGGTAAGGTGACAGACATTTCCTTTCAGCTTGGCTACAGACTGCTGTAAACAGATATCATTAGAGCAAACATGTCGCAATAAGATGGACTCTTCAACATCAGTCAGAGAATACAATTTAGGCTCAGTGTCACAAACTCTGTCATCTGGGAGACACATACAAGCTGCTGAATGCCCAGTACTAACTCAGTTTTACAAAATGGTGAGTAATGATGGTTCACAGAATTGCCCCTAAAATGAGATTTTGCGATATTATACACGTATACGTAGGAGAAAACTTCAGAGCTCATCAGATGATAATTCCACCTCAAGTTAAGGGTCAGTGCTGTCACTCAATGCTTCAACTTTTCTTCTATCTGGATACCCAAAGATTGATGACACAGAGATCATTGATGTTATTTCCAGTTTCGGGTCATTTAAACCTGCCCCTTCCGCCCCTATACCGTACCACCATTTCCGTCTACATCTTTCCTCGGTTATAAAAAGGACTTGCATCTCGAAAGATGTCTTAACACTTTTAATTTTGGTAACAAACATTCAATTATACTGGGGTCATCACCCAATGCCACAAACCTTTATGCTTTCTCGTGTTTGTTTCGTACAGCAATTCTGGAATGCAAAACTCACTAAAATGATGTTTTTATGTTGGACAGCAAGGAATTGGACTCTCTAAGGGTTATTCCCCAAGCAAAAACAGTTGTCTCTTTGCTGGGACACCCTCAAATACTTATTCAGACGATCTATGGCTACTTCCACGCAGCTCCACAGGCTGTCATCTGGCTCACGCACTGCCTGCCTAGATATTCTCACTGCTAATTTCACCCTGCACTGCATACTTGTGTAAGCGATAACACCTCCTGAACTCACTTTCTAGAATGTCATAAGCTGATCCAACCACCCTGGTGCCACCTACCCAGTCCAATGGATTTCAGCAAAGGAGAAAGAAGTGCTGCAGGTTATGTATTCTCTAGCCTCGCCCGCCCCACTTTCAACTCTCTTGACCATAACAAATTGTGCCACTCTTGCACTCCATCCATCCATTTTCCAACCCGCTGAATCCAAACACAGGGTCACGGGGGTCTGCTGGAGCCAATCCCAGCCAACACAGAGCACAAGGCAGGAACCAATCCCGGGCAGGGTGCCAACCCACTGCAGGACACACACAAACACACCCACACACCAAGCACACACTAGGGCCAATTTTTAGAATCACCAATCCACCTAACCTGCATGTCTTTGGACTGTGGGAGGAAACCGGAGCGCCCGGAGGAAACCCACGCAGACACTGGGAGAACATGCAAACTCCACGCAGGGAGGACCCGTGAAGCGAACCCAGGTCCCCAGATCTCCCAACTGCGAGGCAGCAGCGCTACCCACTGCACCACCGTGCCACCCACTCTTGCACTTCAAAAAAAAAAAAAAAAAAAAAAAAGGTTAAAATGAGATGAATATACATGTGCGTAGGAGACCCAGATACAGCAAAATAAAATTACACTATTGTGTATGCACGTCAACATATTGGCTTTCAATGCATTGCTCCGGACTGATTTAATTCAAAGTCAAAATAAAAGTGTCTTCCAAATAGGGTTTATATGAAAATCTGAATTACAATTTCTATCATCTAGGAGTTGACTGATAACACTCCTCATGTTCGCTCCCAGCTTGCCAAAACAGTTCTTTATGCACAGCTTCTCTCTTCAAAAACTGTCTGATGTCATACTTGGAGCAGATGGTGATATTGTGTTTTCTACATAGATTGGTGTGGAGACAGTAGTTCTGGTCAATGTTTAAAGTTCATCCATCCATTATCCAACCCGCTATATCCTAACTACAGGGTCACAGGGGTCTGCTGGAGCCAGTCCCAGCCAACACAGGACGCAGGGCAGGAAACAAACCCCAGGCAGGGCGCTAGCCCACCGCAGGGTGCACACACTAGGGACAATTTAGAATTGCCAATGCACCTAACCTACATGTCTTTGGACTGTGGGAGGAAACCGGAGCACCTGAAGGAAACCCACACAGACACAGGGAGAACATGCAAACTCCACGCAGGGAGGACCCGGGAAGCGAACCCAGGTCTCCTTACTGTGAGGCAGCAGCGCTACCATTGCGCCATCGTGCCACCCAGTGTTTAAACTTGATTATTATATTCCATCCATCCATCCATTTTCCAACCCGCTGAATCAGAACACTGGGTCACGGGGGTCTGCTGGAGCCAATCCCAGCCAACACAGGGCACAAGGCAGGAACCAATCCCGGGCAGGGTGCTAACCCACCGCAGGACATTATTATATTTCATTTTGTAATTGTATTGATCTAGTCATTTTATTTCAATGACCTAAATTAAACTTACATGTTTATGGATTATCAAGCTGCTTTGGGAAGATTACGACTGTACTCTCACCATGGGCTCCCTGTTACGCTGATGGGCCAAGCACTGATCTGCCTTTACAAATAGCCTGTAGCAACTTACAAACTCAAACACACTCAATTCCAAACTCAATCCTTCAAGTGTGATTTTTCTCAAGCATCACTTTAGGACTAAGGGAGCACTGCTTTCCCCAACTTTAAGATGGGGAGCAGTTAGCCCAATGCTCCCTATAGATTGTGTCTGCACAGTTTGCGAGCTGCAAGACGACCATCATATTCAGGCTTTAACTTTTGCATGACTTACTGCACTTGGCTTATTCATGACATCAGTTGTGTGTTGAGTGTGACGGACAGCCGGGGCCCATGCCTGGCCGGGACACCCCTTCTGTGCATGTTACAAGGGAGCAAGCATGGGCTGCACAGTACCTCCCCCGGACCACTTGGTGGCAGCCCCCCTGGGTGACTATGGTGCCTCAGATACCCGCAGGGCTCCATGGGAGATGAAGTTCTCCACAGCCCTTTTGGGATCCGGGGTGGCCACCATCAGGAGGCACTGCAAGGGTTCCTGGGCCCATCTGGGCCGTAGTTCAGCCACACCCGGAGGTGCAATTGGAGGCAGCTGGTGAAGCACTTGAAGCACTTCTGGGTGAACTATAAAAAGGGCCAGCAGCCACCACTCCAGGAACCTTAATCGGGTGGAGGAGGACAACGCTTGCCGGGAGAAGTGGTGGTAGTGTAAAGAATAGTGTGTTTTGCTTTGTGGGGCTTTTGGGACTGTGTACTGCCTGTGGGACATGGGGAAGATGTGCCCCACAGGTGAAGAAAAATAAAAGTTTGTTGGCTTTTATACTTGCCTCCGGTGTCACTCTGTGTCAGGTCGACACCTATATAGCGCCTTTGTTACATGAGATGACCCTTGCTCTTCTTTCATTCACCTTCCTGGTTCTGTTCCAGGAACCATTTACTGGAAATTCAGAAGAATCACTTCTCGAATCCTATATTGCATTTAAAATCCCCTAGCAGCCCTAGTGCTGCTTTACTTTTATGGGACATCCACCATACAAGCAAACTGGTCAACTACAGTAAGGTTAAGGACCTTACAATGAAAAAGTGTCCTCTTAGGGACATAACAAGTTCTCTAATACTACAAGAAGTTCTCCATTGCTTTTCTTTAAATAGTTTAGGATCATTTATGGCCCTGCATAGCCTACCCTTCTAGTCATTAGCACACACTATTGGTGTCTCTAACTGGGTTCTTTTGTCACCTGTTTGATTGAATACTGCATGTTTTGATGCTTGTGTAAAATAGGTTAGAATTATTCACATCTGAATTGTTCACTTTGTTTAAAGATTCTTCACTTCGATTAGTGGGATCAATAACATCTGAGCAGAAGGACAAGATAAAAGATAGGCAAACAGACAAAATGGCTGGACAAGTGGGAAGCACACAGAACAGGAAGTGCTGTTGGGTTGTTTATGATCTTTTCCAATGTTTGTCTGTAGTTTTGTAATATTTACGCATTTTATCATTTACACTTTCTTTTGTATTTAATCTGAAAAATGACGCAATCTTGGAGTTATAAATTGAATGTGTTTTATGGTAATTGAGAAAAGGACACCTGGCTGGCACAGTGAAGTGCAGGATGTGGACCCTTGTGTAGGAGTGACATAAAAGACTTGGAGTCTGGATGCTGTGCCAAGGAGGAACAAGACAAGGCTTGAAGTTTCCAGATTAGGCAAAGTTCCATGTAAAGCAGGAACCTGATCATGGATAGTGCTGTAGGGTTCCTTTGGTTTGGAAGGTTTTCTTCACTTCTTAAATGAGATGCTCTCTCTTTGCAGATTAGTGGATCCAGTGCCAGGAACACCCACACCAGTTAATGACTTGCAAGTTGTTGAACAAGTTATTTTTATTATAATAGTTTATATTTTTTTACATTGTATATGTAAAATCAAATTGTTCTATCATGGTGTGGATGGGAGGAGAAATGGAGTAGGGATTATTCTGAAGGAACAGTATGCCAAGAGTGTTTTGGAGGTGAAAAGAGTGTCAGGAAGAATAATGATTATGAAGCTGGAAATTGGAGGTGTGATGATGAATGTTCTTAGTGCATATGCCCCACACGTTGGGTGTGCAATGGGTGAGAATGAAGATTTTTGGAGTGAGTTGAATGAAGTGATGAACAGTGTACCCAAGGGACAGAAAGTGGTGATTGGAGTGGATTTCAATGGACATGTTAGTGATGGGAACAGAGGAGACAAGGGGGTGATGGGTGGATATGGTGTCAAGGAGAGGAATGAAGAAGGTCAGAGGATAGTGGATTTTGCCAAAAGGATGGACATTGCGGTGGTGAATATGTATTTTAAGAAGATGGAGGAACATAGGGTGATGTACAAGAGTGGAGGAAGATGGACACAGGTAGATTACAAAGAGTGAGGACAGAGACAAGGATCAAATGGTAGAAGTTGAAAAAGGAAGACTGGATGGCTGAGTTTAGGGAGGAGGTGAGAAAGGCACTGGGTGGTAGTGAAGAGTTACCAGGCAGTTGGGCAACTACAGCAGATGTAGTAAGGGTGACAGCAAGAAGGCTGCTTGGTGTGACATCTGGACAGAGGAAGGAGAAAAAGGAAACCTGGTGGTGGAATGGGGAAGTACAGGAGAGTATACAGAGGAAGAGGATGGCGAAGAAATAATGGGATAGTCAGAAAGATGCAGAAAGTAGACAAGACTACAAGGAGATAAGGCGCAAGGTTAGGAGAGAGGTGGTGAAGGCTAAAGAAAAGACGTATGATGAGTTGTATGAAAGGTTGGACACTAAGGAGGGAGAAAAGGTGATAAAGGATAAAGATGGAAACGTACTCACAAGCAAGGAGAGTGTGTTGAGCAGATGGAAAGAGTACTTTGAGAGGCTGATGAATGAAGAGAATGAGAGAGAGAAGAGGTTGGATGATGTGGAGATAGTGAATCAGGAAGTGCAACAGATTACCAAGGACAGCCATGAAGAGGATGAAAAACGGAAAGGCAGTTGGTTCAGATGACATACCTTTGGAAGCATGGTGGTGTTTAGGAGTTTTTAACCAGATTGTTTAATGGAATCTTGGAAAGTGAGAGGATGCCTGAGGAATGGAGAAGAAGTGTACTGGTGCGATATTTAAAAATAAGGGGGATGTACAGGGCTGTAGTAACTACAGGGGGAAAAAATTGATGAGCCACAGCATGGTTATGGGAAAGAGTAGTGGAAGCTAGGTTAAGAAGTGAGGTGATGATTAGCAAGCAGCAGTATGGTTTCATGCCAAGAAAGAGCACCATAGATGCGATGTTTGCTCTGAGGGTGTTGATGGAGAAGTATAGAGAAGGCCAGAAGAAGCTGCATTGTGTCTTTGTGGACCTGGAGAAAGCATACGACAGGGTGCCTCGAGAGGAGTTGTGGTGGTTTATGAGGAAGTCGGGAGTGGCAGAAAAGTACGTAAGAATTGTACAGGATCTGTATGAGGGAAGTGTGACAGTGGTGAGGTCTGCGGTAGGGGTGACAGATGCATTCAAGGTGGAGGTGGGATTACATCAAGGATCAGCTCTTTCTTATTTTCAAGGTTGATGGACTGGTTGACCTTTGAGATTAGACAGGAGTCCCCGTGGTCTATGATGTTTGCTGATGACATTGTGATCTGTAGCGATAGTAGGGAGCAGGTTGAGGAGACCCTGGAGAGGTGGAGATATGCTCTAGAGAGGAGAGGAATGAGGGTCAGTAGGAACAAGACAGAATACATGTTTGTAAATGAGAGGGAGATCAGTGGAATGGTGAGGATGCAGGGAGCAGAGTTGGTGAAGGTGGATGATTTTAAATACTTGGGATCAACAGTACAGAGTAATGGGGATTGTGGAAGAGAGGTGAAAAAGAGAGTGCAGGCAGGGTGGAATGGGTGGAGAAGAGAGTCAGGAGTAATTTGTGACAGATGAGTATCAGCAAGAGTGAAAGGGAAGGTCTACAGGACGGTAGTGAGATCAGCTATGTTATATGGGTTGTACATGGTGGCACTGACCAGAAAGCAGGTGACAGAGCTGGAGGTGGCAGAGTTAAAGATGTTAAAATTTGCACTGGGTGTGACGAGGATGGATACGATTAGAAATGAGTAAATTAGAGGGTGAGCTCAAGTTGGACGTTTGGGAGACAAAGTCAGAGAGGCAAGATTGCGTTGGTTTGGACATTTTCAGAGGAGAGATACTGAGTATATTGGGAGAAGGATGCTAAGGATAGAGCTGCCAGGGAAGAGAAAAAGAGGAAGGTCTAAGAGGTTTATAGATGTGGTGAGAGAGGACATGCTGGTGATGGGTGTAAGAGAACAAGATGCAGAAGACAGAAAGATATGGAAGAAGATGATCTGTTGTGGCAACCCCTAATGGGAGCAGCCGAAAGAAAAGAAGATATGTAAGATCTATAGCTTCTTTGAGTGAAACCTTGGCAAAAGAACCTTGTTTAAAAAAATAGAAATAATTAAAAAATCAATAATACTGCTTAAGTAATTGAGTCCTAGTGCTTATCAACAGGTGGCATAGTCAATCAGACTCTTCGGCACTGACCGTTGGGCCACTTATTCATGACTGTTAAAGAAAAATGCATAATATAACAGTAGCTTTACTATTTTATTGATTCCAGCAGAAAATTGCTCTGTTGCAGCAGATGACACAAACAGTATACAGAATACAGTTAAGCTGGAATGTATGATAGTATGAGTATGATAGATCACATATATTATCAGATAAAACTAAATTAAGAAAATACCATAATTAAATCCAAAAGCTATTCAAAATGAATACATTTAAACACGTGTTGTAGCCCAAGGCTATGTTACATTATATAATCAGAACTCTGATTGAACATCATGGTGAAAATAGCCTTGTGGGACAGCAAAAAACTGGCAAGATGACAATGAGCTTCATTACAGTAAAGCTGGTCTTGATGTTTCTGTCACCTCCTGGGCCTACTCTACTGCTTTTTGACAAGTACTGATGAATTAATTTTAATTATACAGTCTATCAACTAGCTGCCAGGAGACACAAAAAAAGTTTAATAAAAAGTCAATGACATAGCAATAAAGCAGCATCCATTTTAAAAGGCCATAATCCAAGTGCTGTTTGTGTAGGCACTTTGCTGCCCAGTAAAAATTGGGGTCAGGAAGCTTTGGTTGTGATTGCATCCATTTTCCGGGTTGCTTGATGTCAAAGATACATTTGATGTTTTTCTTCAAACTACATTTGATGTTTTTCTTCAAACTAATTAACTTGTTTTATTGGTACAATATGAAAATGTATTTTGCCAGTGGCACTTTTGGCATGAAAATTCATGTGGGGCCACTTGTAGCTGGTAGAGAGATGCTATCAGAAGGAGGGGATCCATCAAGGGAAATGTCCAGAGGTGTATGTGTGTGTGTAGGGGTGTGGATCAGACACTTAAAGAGCACAATTTATGAGACTTGCTCCTCTGTTTAAATTCATTAGTTCTGGTACACGGCCGCAAGTGATCTTATCAGCTATCCTGCCTTGGATCGGCTAACAAAGACAGGGAAATTGAATGCAGATGGTGTCACGTCTGACCCCAAGTGAGCAGTGTGAGGAAGAGATGAGGCAGGGTATGAAACAAATAAAAGTGTGGGGAGCCTCATCACTGGTGTAGCAAAGCACAAGGGCTTGGGGGGCCCACTCGGGACCATACAGATTTTTAAAAAAAATTGTAATAACTTAACTAAAACAGAGGTTTCACAGTCTCGATGCAATGGCTTCAACGTTCCATGTCTTGTTAGCATCAATTCTGACCTCGATGGCTGACAACAAATTGTATGCCACTGCCGATCTTTTCGTTGAATGCTATAGCACTGACATGTGCCAGACAACTTGACATGTCAAATATGTTTCCAATCCATCCCGTTAACCAAGTTGACTGTTTTTGAAGTAGCTGAACCATTGCTGATAGATCATTGTGCGCTGTCGTTGACTTTCAGTGACTTTTGCACGTTTTACACGTTACTGCTGACTATACCAGTAACTGTTGCTGCGCCCGGACGATCGTTCTCCAAATTAAAACTCATCAAAAATGACCTCAGAAGCACTGCATCACAAGACAGACTTAGTGGCTTGGCTGTACAGTCAATCAAAAACGAGCGTGCCAGACAACTTGACGTGTCAAATATCGTTGAGACTTTGTGCAACAGAAGGCACACAAGTGAGTATTTTAAATTGCTAGTGATATTAGAAGTAATATGATTTGTGACTTGTCAGCCAGTTCCATTTTTGTAAGCTTTAACAGTTTAACAAATCTGTAATCTGTTTTATTGTGTACCTCAGTATGGCTTACTGTGCATTAGTGTCACTACCGTGAGGATTTGTGAGCGTCACCACTTTATGATGCCCATTTTCTCAGAACGTGTGTAAAACAGATCGATTGTATAGTAATATCCTGTCAGCCAGTTTTGTCGTTTTAATTTGTTACAAATTGAAATTGCTTCATTTTATAGCATAGAACTGTTTCTACTTTGTATCTTCCATTATATTTTAATCATCTTCTTTCACAAAGTTATCTTGGAAAGTAAGTGGATCCACATTTTAAACAGATGTATGTACTTCTGCTACCCACACCTCCCACATTCCATTCCCACAATTTATTTTATTTTTGCTAACTTACAGCTGCTGTAATAAAGAGATTTAAAAAGATATTACAAATTTCATTTAGAGAGCTGGTTTGTTTGTCACCAGTGTGTGAAAGTGACACAGTCGCTAGGGTCTAGTTGTGAATAAATGACTAAGAGTTATGCTAGACAGGATGGGCCCACCTCAGCGTGCTGCACAGGGGCCTCCAGCAAGCTAGCTATGCCACTGAGCCTCATGGAAGGAGTTGAAGAAAATCAGAGTGGTGGCAGTGGTGTCGGAGAATGCCAAGGAAGGAGATGGCCTCCAGTAAATCTGACGTGAGGCAGTGTAACCGTTTTACTTTCTCCTTTCTTCTTTCCGCGGCAGACAGTAATGGACCATGCACCCGTTGTTTTTGAGAATCTCAACCACTTTATTTACTCCCGCAAGTCAAGTACAGTACACCCTCTGAGAGAGCAAAGGAAATATAAAAAGAAAGCAATCGTAACATAAAACGAGGCTCTTGCACAGCTTCCTGGGGTGCTTCTATTCAACTTCTTTTTTTCCCATAAAGAAAGGGGCAAACAATACAAACAATCACTTCATTGCTAAAATAAAAAAAATATTTTTAAACAAAGAAATAAATAGAGCTCCACAAGCCCATCCTACCTCTAGCAAACCAAGTACACGCCTGCTGAAATAAGGACATGACTACAAATAAAGCACCCCAATTGAGAGCCTGCAACACATGCTCTCCCAATGATTGGTTCCTACTTTACATTACGTACATCTACTCTCTCTATTTAAAATCCTAAGCCTAAAAGTGCAACGATTTTGTGCAACGATTTTATGTGACGTTTTTGTCACGCTTTAAATTGGGCTTATTTTAAAACCTGCATATATACGTTTGCTATCATTCTTTTCAGAATTTATGGAACTTTAATGTGATGTTGTTAGATTTTCAGATTCTTATTCCATTTTTAAATTTTAAACTAAAATATTAAGAAAGTCGTAGTTTTTAATTTTGATTGAGTAAACTTTCTTTCACAGGAACAAACTATTAAAAAAAGATTGTCCATTCATAACATCGATGCTTATATTTAGGTGATTTAGTTAGCTGAAGGTCGAGTTACGATGACCCATTGCATACCACTTTAGTTTCACGTGATTTTTCCTGTTATTTAAATGATTCATTTTAAAAAAAAAGTTTTTTTATCTATAAGAATGTCAGTTAAAATGAATGGATCATTTATTTAGTCTCTTATAAATATTCAACGAGCATAGAGGACCTCAGTTTAACGGGAAAACTCCAATTGGTAAGAGAGTAAATATTTTATTCTCATTTCATGATTTTTACTCCGTTAAATAATAATTAATTTTTCTTTTACATATTTATGTATAAAAGAATGTATATGTAATTTGTATGTTCGGATTCAACGGGTTGGAAAATGGATTGATGGATGAATGGATATTTATAGAATTTCGTGATTTTGAGTCCAATAAATAATACTTTTTCTTTTATACGTTTATAGATTTTACTAATATTCCCCCCAAGTACCAGTATAACCATTTTATAACAAGTTTGGGGAAATACAAAAACAAACAACCCCCAAAGTGCAAATATAACATAGAAAACCAGATTAACCCTGTTACAGCAGCAAGGGAAGGACACTGCATTTCACAATGGATTAGGCCACCAACAATGATGACAAAATCTCAACCTATTACTGAAGATCTATCAATATATTGGTGATATGGATGATGTTAAAAAATCTTAACATTCACATTCAATACTCAACACTGAAAGCAGAAACACAAATTCAGTCATATTAATTTGTTCAGTGGGGAAAGTGCAATATAGCATAATACATAAGTAGTTGACATGATAATGATGATGGCTAATCCAAAATAGTAAAAACAACCAATGGGTTGGTTAAATGAACTCTAACCTTTAAGCTTCAAGTTGTACCTGAAAAGATCAAGTAACAAGTGTGCACACATCAGAAATGGTCTGCTGAGAACACTGCAGGGCCCAGGGGCCTGCTAGAGCAGCCTGAAATCCAGTTAGTGGTACCACACACAAAGATCATTTTACAAATTCCCAAAAGAAATATTTTACTAAAGAAGAAATTGGAGGTGAGCATATCATAGAAAACTGAAGAAATTGGATTATGATGAAGTCTGATAGATAAATAAAAATTTATTTGTCCCCAGGAGGAAATGTAGTTTTTTACAGATAGATAGATAGATAGATAGATAGATAGATAGATAGATAGATAGATAGATAGATAGATAGATAGATAGATAGATAGATAGATAGTGTTGCACCTAGACAGGGCTCATTACCGGCCGGGACGCCCAGGAAGACAGGAGGAGGGCTCATTCCTCCTCCAGACCGTGAGGGGGCGTCCGCCCTAGTTGTATTGGGGGCCACGGGTACAGGGCTTGGAAGCCCAACCCTGTAGGGGCCCGTGGTCACCGCCAGGGGGCGTCCCCCTGCCTGAAGGACCCTGGACCTCAGTACTTCCGCCACACCAGTACTTCCGGGAGGACAGCCGGCATTTCCGCCACACTGGGGCATGTCTGCGGGATTGCCAGTGCACACCTGGAGCACATCCGGGTATGGATAAAAGGGGCCGCCTCCCTTCATTCAAGGCTGGAGTCGGGTGGAAGCAGGACAAGGTGCTAGAAAGAGAGAAGGAGGCGGTCCGCAGAGGCAGAGTGGTTGGCCTTTGGGGAAGATTGGGGTTTGTGGCACTTATGGACATTTGAACATAATAGTAGTGTAAATAAACGTGTGTTGGGTGACATGAGCATGTCTGCCTGTCTGTGTCCGAGCCAGTCTCCACAATAGATAGATAGATAGATAGATAGATAGATAGATAGATAGATAGATAGATAGATAGATAGATAGATAGATAGATAGATAGATAGATAGATAGATAGATAGATAGATAGATAGATCAGTTTAATTATTCAGTTATTAATTTCACTGGCTTCTTCCTCTGCAGATGCCATCAAACTCAGTATAAACTGCTCTTCATACGAGTTCTATGAATTTGTCATCAGGAGTTTCTTTGTCATGTTTATACACATTGATGTCTTTTTTGCACTGCCAATTTTTTTAGAGGGGATAACAAAAACACACATCCAACATCAGTGCAACTAGTTGACATAAAGGGTTTATGTCCAGCAGCGTTTGAACAGTTCTTCATTTCAAAGACAGTGTGAGGCATTTACACTTTAATTGCTGGTTCAAGTTACAACCATTCCATAGTGGATTAGCAAACATCCATTTTTAAAACACTTCACACCTTGTAAATGTAAAAAGAAGGCAGCAGTCAGTGAGTTGTTGACAGTGACTAAAAATTTGGGAAATGGATAGGAGGGTCAAAGAACTAAAGAAACTGGAACCATGCAGGCCAAGTCATGTGGGGGCACATATGATATTACTAGATGATCCGGTTTATCATTCTTTACCTTAAAAAACCTTCTGTTTATTGCAAAAGTGCTACTGTACACAGCATTTTTCCTTTTATAAAACAGTCAGATCACATTATTTTTCAGCTACAGCAGCATAAACTTTGCAAGTCACTTTACTCATGAAAACTCCTAAATGAATCTGTCAATCTACTTTGTATTTTGAATCCCCTTTTTCAGATACTGATTACATGGAATCTGAGCCTATCACATCAACACTAGGTGAAAGGCAGGGTCTGGCTTTTAAAGTGGGTCAGTCCATCACAGGACACATGTACACAATCTAGATAGATAGATAGATAGATAGATAGATAGATAGATAGATAGATAGATAGATAGATAGATAGATAGATAGATAGATCGATCGATCGATCGATCGATAGATAGATAGATAGATAGATAGATAGATAGATAGATAGATAGATAGATAGATAGATAGATAGATAGATAGATAGATAGATAGATAGATCTTATTGTCATTGTCACTTTAACAAAGGAACAATGAAATTGAAGGTGCAGTCGACTCAGTGTGAGGCATAAGAGTTAAAAAGACAAGAAGAGAGAAAATAATAACAAACCGAATAGTAATAACAGTACTTTGCAAAATATACAAATTACACTTGTTATATATACAAATCGCACTGGTTGACTTAATGTCTATATTGCACATTGGGAGAATGATATGGAGCAGTTTTATTCTGAGTTCAGGGCCATGATTGCTTTTGGATAAAAGCTGTTTTTAAGGCAGTTTCTCCTGGTTTTCACTGCTCTGTATCTCTTGCCTGATGGCAAAAGCTGGAAGAGGTAATGACCGGGATTGGATGAATCCTGTGAAATGTTTATTGGTTTTTTTTGCAGCATCGGGAGGTGTAGATTTGTTCCAGAGTGGGGAGTGTACAACCAATTGTTCTCTCTGCAGTCCTGACGACCCTGTGGAGCGCTTTTCTTTCTGAGGAAGTGCAGCTGCCGTACCACACACACAGTCCGTACGTGAGCACACTCTCGATCTGTCCCACTGATCCAACTTTCAGTCACAAACGTAGGCCTACATTTTCAATGAAGATGTACGAACATGGCCAGAACATATTCTGGTAGGAGGACATGGGACACTGTGGAGGTAGCTTTCACTTCAGTGAGCATATGACTGTCATTAACTTGTTTAAGGACAAGTTCAGTATTTTTCAAGTCAAAGTTATTTCTTCACAATCATGATTTAAATTAATTTGCTGCAATCAATTAGTCAATTAATTAACCTTATTTAAAGTACAAAATCACCATGCAGCCTGGTCCCAATACACTGTTCAAGTAAGAAGAAAACGTGGTACAAAATACACAATAAGCAAGTGAAAAAGCATTTAAGAGAATGCTTTAAGATGGTGGGCCTGTCTGAATTCTAAGGCTGGTCATAATGAAGGGAGTAAAGGTAGCCTTTTAGTGTTGATTTAAAAATATTAACTGAGTGTGTTTCTCTTACATATAACGGAAGGCCATTCCAAAGATAAGGTGCATGACAGGCTAATACTCTTTGACCAACTGATTTTTCTTAACTGTAGGAACGACCAGGAGACCAGCATTAAGAGAGCGAAGAGGACGTACAGCAGTGTATGGTGTAATTAGCTCAGCTAAGGAAAGTGCTGCAAGTCCACGCAATGCCCTAAAAGTTTAAAAAAAGAACTTTAAAAATCAGGTCTGGCTTGTACTGGTAACAAGTGTAGAGAAGCTAGAATGGGTGTTACTGTGTTTCCCTGAAAATAAGACTACTCTTAAAATAAGCCCTAGTCAAGATCGTCAGCTGAAAAGTAAGGCGCGTAAGGCCAGGTTTATACTTCACGCGATGTGATGCGTGTGCCGAAACATCCATTAAATTCTGAGGACACCTTGCCACAATATCTCTGAAAAGGATGTTTAATGATTACACCCATCAATTCGGGGATGTGCCCAGTCCAGCAAGCATCGGTGCAATCCCTGGACGGGGCATCAGCTCATCACAAGGTGAACACAAGCACACACATACACTGGCGTCATTGTAGCTTTACCAAATCCCCAAACCTTCATGTCTTTGGATGGAAAACTGAGCCCATAGTTGAAAACCACTAGGAAAACATGCAAACTCCAGGCAGGGATCACAAGGGACGTGACTCCCTGCAAGACAGCAGCGCTACCGCTCTTCCACTGTGCCACTGCCATATGTGTAACTATTAATAGTATTCGTTATTTAAACAAAGTTAACAATTTACTTGTAAAATGTAATATACATGTTTTAATGCATTTCATCATGAAAGTGATATCAAGTAAAAATCTAAGGATTCTAAATGTGCAGAGAGCTGGAATATCATAAATTTAATGTGTTCTGTGTGGCGATGCTGCTTGCCACTGCTGTCAGGTCAGGAGGAAGCCCCAGAAGCACGTAGCGATTTAACAACTGGGTCGGTTTTAAGATGACGTTTACGACGGTCTACTTTAATGACAAAGTAAACAATGGGATTAAAGAGGACATTTCGAGTTTTAAGCCGAAATTTCCACTTTAATAACAAAATGGACATTTTCATTATGTCCTTATTTTTTTTCTCTGTGGCTCAAATACGCCACCATACATTCTGATGGTATTGTGAAGGTGCAAAAAAAAAAAAGACGGCACAGAAGATGGTATGTGAGACTTTTAAAATGTATCGTGTCATTACTTTGGGGAATATGTGATGCTTGCATATCAAAGCAACAGGAATACATGTTGGCATTTTGCTTCAGCACATCAAACCATTCATCAAACATCGAAGTCCGCACAACAATCCTGGAGGATCCTCAAAGCGGATGGAGTAGCAAGAAAACATCGGGTTAGAATTCAGGGTTTAAATGTGGAGAGTTATGATGATATTCCAGAAGTAGATGACATGACTGTATTTGGATACATGTATATTGTTGTACATGAATAAATATAAGATATCTCCTGAAAATAAGCCCTAGTCTTTTGGAGCAAAAATTAATATAAGACCCGGTCTTATTTTCGGGGAAACACAGTATATGACCAGTTTTATTTGTTTTTGTCAAAATTCTAGCTGCAGCATTTTGAACAAGCTACAGACTGGAAAAACTTTAAACTCAGTTCTAGATTGCACTGGTTACCAGTGTAGAGAAGCTAGAATGGTTGTGATATGATTTTTTGTAGGATTCTAGCTGCAGCATTTTGAACAAGCTGAAGATTTCTAGCAGCACAACTAAAGGGCATTACAATAATCAAATCAAGAACAAACAAATGCATGTACTAATGTTTCAGCATCATGTAAAAACAGAACTGATTGGATTTTTGCAATATTACTAAGATGAAAAAATGCTGTTCTTGAAATAGTCTTGTTATGAGACTGGAATGTGAGACAAGTATCAAAAAATCACTCCAAGATTTTTGATGTTAGAACTACTACAGCCATCAATATTAACCCCCAGGTTCTCATACAAGCGTCCATATTTGTCTGGTCTAACAACCAATAACTGTTTGGTCAGCATTTAGCAACAGAAAGTTCAAACCCATCTATTTTTTAATGTCTATTTTAATGTCTAACAGACATACTTCTAAATGTCTGTTAGAAATCGCTGCGTATCATCCACGTAAAAATGAAAATTAGCACCATATTTACAAATGATGTCACCGAGAGGAAGCATATTGCTCCAGGGGCACTGCACAATGGCTAACCCTGCACTCTGACCCCCAAAGGATGTGCGAAAAAAACTATTTCCCTTCAGGGATTAGCAAAGTTTATCTAATCAAATATAGGACCAAGGACTGATCCCTGAGGTACACCAAACTTTACTTCAGAAATTTCAGAGATCTTATTACTATAACTTAAAGGTTGAGTTCCAAAATTGTTCTAGAGTAAAGAATGTTTTATAAATTTGAAAAATTTCTTGTCTGTTCTTAAAGTTTACAATGGATACATGGATCCATAGGTGAATGAAAAAGACTTAAAGCTTACCAAATATGTTCATTTTTCAAGCCAAACATGTTGTTGGGTATTGATTTGCATCTTGCGATTACATGCATGTTGCAAAACAAGAAACAAAAAAGCTCAACGCAAAACACTGTTGTGACATTCAGCCATTTTAAATGGAGACTGTGAACTTTACTCTGCCGTTCATCTTCCTCAGTGGAAATCTTTTCTGTACCATGGAAGCGGATTCACCTCGGAAAGTCATCACCAAGCGATGCTGTTGACACTGAATGTGATGACTAAGCAATAATAACTAAAAAAGCACACTTGGAATCATGTATCTTCTTTCACTTTACTTTATTTCATTATTTCAGCAGAGGCTTTCACTATGCAGCAACACAGACGCCCACCTCACTCCTCTCACCTGTATGCCTTTTATTTCCCTGGGCTCCTCATTGGTGGCTATGCAATAGGAGCACAATTTTTGTAAGCATTTTCCTGTCAAACATACAAACATTACTAATAATCTGTAATGTGTGTGCCTCAAAAGAGGCTCAGCAAGTGCTAAGTCAGTGGTCTGAACCCTCACCCACCGGTCCGACCACCCCTGGCCTCCATTATACCACTGATGCCTTTGCTCAAAAAGCGCCTGACTTCTGCGGGCAGCGTGTAGTTGTCATTCCTGCCTCACAATGCCAGGGTCTGCATGAGTTTTGCATGTTCTCCCCCCGTATTTATACATTAACTGTTATGTGTACAAAGTGCAATGAAACTCTTATGTGCACTTTTCACTACACTTGCATCTTGGCATAAATCTCACTCTGTTGGCAAGGAAAGATAATAACACACAATGTAATGGGTGAAAAATAAGCGCCATTTACGGGAAAATAATCATATAATTTGAGCTTGCATATGTCTGTTACTACAAGCCATAGCAGAACATAACTTGAAAAAATATACTTAGCAGAGTAAAAGTAGGATATTAAGAATAGCTAGGGGGCTTTGCCCCCTTGCTCGCTTCACTCACCAACTCCCCAGCCTGCGCTAGTGCCAGGCACTTCGTGTCTCTGCCGCTTGCATATGTGGATTTCACTTTCACCACACAACAAATCTTTTATTTTTCGTGGATACACCACTTCATTGGGAAGAAACACTACCTTTCCCCGATGGCAACACAAATTAGATGATCTACAAGTCTCGGAATTAAAGTTTAAATCTGAACAATATATTCGATCTCTTTTCGCTCTTCTGTTATTTCACCGAGAAATAATTTCCATTTGTTAGCGCTAATGCGATCTTTATTTTCATTTTTTTGAGACTATAGAATTTTCGTACTTTCATTATCTTTAACCTGCTCTGCATGTGTATCGCGCCAACATTTTTGAATTCTTTACGACGTTCTACTTTGTCATCTACTCTTTGCCTTTTATTTCTGGCTCCAGACGTGGTTAAATCTCTTGGCACAAAGTCTCGTCTCATGGGACATGAAGGTATCTCTCTGAAAAAGTCACGTCTCATCCCAAGCTAAAAAGTCTTGTCTTGTCCCAGGATATTTTTATTATAATAGAGAGATATAAGTTGGCACTTGAGGCTTGTTGGGGTTCGCATAACTTGACTCTTGAATGCAGCAGTGAGCAGACAAGTGAACAGGAAATATGTTCTTACCTCAAGAAAAATAGTTCCAAAATCTGTGATAAAATAGTTATATCCAATTGACTTTTATTATCACAAAGATAATGTGAAAGGCAAATTTTCTTAAATTTGAAAACTTTGCTGTTTCTATGTGATAGATAGATAGATAGATAGATAGATAGATAGATAGATAGATAGATAGATAGATAGATAGATAGATAGATAGATAGATAGATAGATAGATAGATAGATAGATAGATAGATAGATAGATAGATAGATAGATAGCACTGCACCTCAAAGATGGTGTTGGAGAAAGATGCAAAAAAATGAACACGTAGATGGGAATGATGGGGAAGGGTATGGATGAAACAAAGATTGGAGTGAAGGATGCAATCATGCACAAGAATTACAGCAGTTCATGACACTTGTAGAACTTCTCAGATGGTTCTGCACTTATGGGGTGTGTTGATAAAGAGGATGTGACAGAGGAGAGGAGTCAGGTGGAGAACTTTGTTTCTTGGTACAAAGAGAATTGACTACAACTTAACATCAGCAAAATCAAGGAATTGATTATTGACTTTCACCACACCAAAGAGCCTCTATATCAGGTCACTATTCAGGGAGTGGATGTAGAGGTGGTCCACTCCTACAAGTACTTGGGGGTCCACATTAATGACAGGAACACAGAGGAACAATATACGAAAAGGCAGAGCAGGCTCTTTTTCCTTAGGAGACTGCATTTGTTTAATGTGAGTAGTGACATCTTCACATCTTCTACAACTCTGTGATGGTCAGTGTGATTTTCTATGCTGTGGTGTGCTGGGCTGGTAACTTCACTTCAACAGAGGCCCAACGAATTACCAAGCTAATTAAAAGGGCAGGCTCATTTATAGGATGCACTCTGCACCTTCTGGAGGTCGTAGCGAACAAAACTGAATGTCATTATGAACAATGCTGCACATCCCCTCCATGACACACTAACACTGAGGACTTTCAGCCAACACATTAATCAGCAGAAGTGCGTTAAGAAACATGACAGGACTCCATTATACCAACAGCAATATGTCTGCATAATGTCTCACTGTGACTGAGACACCCCAATCAGTTTTCTTTCTTTTTTCAATTTTTTGCTTATAGTCATTCTGTTGTGTGTTCAGCCCAAAGTGTGTGTGTATATTTATGTATTAATTTACTTATTTATCTACATATTTATTATTTTTTTAAAGAGCTTCTGTAAATTGCCAAATTTCCCCCTGGGGATAAATAAAGTTCTGTCTATCTAACTGTGTGTAACTCTTTTTTTCTATAGTGGGGGACAATATGGGCAAACTCTGAAATCACTTTTACACTGCCTTGCTCTGACCCTTCTGCTTAATCTCCAACTAAGAAGATGATCAACTGGAAGTCGGTGTTCATTTTGCACTCTCTATTGAAGAATCCTATTGATCAAAACTGTTGTTGCAAACCAGTGGTGCTTTCATTTTTTGTGCTGCTTCCTTTTTCCGTGACTTCTTGCAAAGAAATACTACTTATTAAATGGGGTTACTGCCCTCAACCCCCAAACACTCTGACCATGTCACGAGCATGCAAACAGCAAATTGGAATTGTAAGACAGGAAAAGGTTGATTGATTCAGCAAAGTTTAAATCATAGAAAATCAATACCTTGAGTACCAAAGAAGACAATTCACTTTTATTCTTTTACAATGACATGGTCTTTATCTTTTCTGACGTGTAGTACAAATGTTTCGTTCCTGCAAACCTTCACTCCTAAATAACACACTGTCTTAATACGCCATCAATTGACAAGTGTGTAGTGATCATGTTACATGTGAAAGTGTTGCTGGAAACAAAAATTATTGTGAAAACAGAGTGGTGGTGTCATCAAAAACAAAGAAAAAAAAATCTATTCTTCAAGGAAATAAAACATGAAAAAATATCCAATGGACCAAAAAAGTAAATGCAACCTGCAAGTGATTCTGACAGTCATGTGCTTGACCTTAAAACTCCCTAAGCCTCAGTGTTTAAATCAGGACCTGAGATGAGTATTTTAGCCCTCTTGGAGCTGCCTGATAGGCTCTTCATATAGCACTTTATTTTTCTTTTTCTTTGCCAGGCGATAATATTAGCAATAATCATAACTGGATATTCCGGTTTCTTTTTCATTTTCTTTTGTCTCTCAGTGTTCATGTTTTGGGCCAATGTTACTTCAAATATGTAAATGTGACGGTGTGGGTCAGCTCCTTGATCCATCTTCCTTTATGGAAGCCTCTTGAACCTGACACCGTCAGTACCATAACCGAGATGAGCGTGGCAGATGAGGACAAAACACACCAAGCAAGGGGATGGTGAAAAGAGCAAGTACTGTTATTAAAGCAGTGTTCAAAAAGTGTAGTGCTCAAAAACTTAATAAATAATACATAATGGAGGTTAAAATCAAAATAAATACATCCAATAAAAACTAGGTTAAAAACAATGTAGGAGTCTTCTTTAAAATTCTCAGTCCCCGATGCGTCTCTTTAAGAAACGATGCCTCTCTGGCTTCTCCTACTTGGACCTCGCAGCATGGGGAGACCACCAACAGGAGCAGGCATCATTGAAATCTGGCCCGTGTCTCCACTGCCCGATCCACAGTGTTTCATGGACATCCAACAGACCCTGCTTCCGCGCCAACCGCTGCCTTTCCAAGCACCATCCTCCCAACACTGCCGATTACTGTCTCCACCCAGCGAGAGGACACTCCCGGAGTGTAATGATCACTCCTGCTCCCTGGTTGCTCAACAGGAGTGATTATTGTGCCCCCTCTGCTTGTCTTTCTCTCTGTCCTTTAACCTCCGCTTTCTTTTGTTTCTCTTCCTTTTCTTCTCTTTTTAATGCATGCACCTGTTTTATATGCTGGGGAGCTATTACTGTATAACATATTATAAAGCAATCAGACTTCCCGTATGTGCCGGGAAGGCAACGCATCAACCCAGAGATAGGGTGTCTTCACAGCAGATCGCTCACACCTGCTCCACTCCCCAGCTTGAGCAAGTTCATCGTTCATTTATTAAAAACTGCCAGTTTTTCTGACCTGCTATACCACAGTAATCAGTCTGGTCTTGGAATGGTACACATATTGACAATGGGAGAAGATATGGAGGCAAATACAAGCATCAGATCATCATATGTCTTCAGTACAATGAGAAGGCCGCCTAGAGCAGTCATAAGCATCATGGCACAGGTACAGTTAGGTCCATAAATATTTGGACAGAGACAACTTTTTTTCTAATTTTGGTTCTGTACATTACCACAATGAATTTTAAATGAAACAACTCAGATGCAGGTGAAGTGCAGACTTTCAGCTTTAATTCAGTGGGGTGAACAAAACGATTGCATAAAAATGTGAGGCAACTAAAGCATTTTTTGAACACAATCCCTTCATTTCAGGGGCTCAAAAGTAATTAGACAAATAAAATAACTGGAAATAAAATGTTCATTTCTAATACTTGGTTGAAAACCCTTTGCTGGCAATGACAGCCTGAAGTCTTGAACTCATGGACATCACCAGATGCTGGGTTTCCTCCTTTTTAATGCTCTGCCAGGCCTTTACTGCAGCGGCTTTCAGTTGCTGTTTGTTTGTGGGCCTTTCTGTCTGATGTTTAGTCTTCAACAAGTGAACTGCCTGCTCAATTGGGTTAAGATCAGGTGACTGACTTGGCCATTCAAGAATTTTCTACTTCTTTGCTTTAATAAACTCCTGGGTTGCTTTGGCTGTATGTTTTGGGTCATTGTCCATCTGTATCATGAAACGCCACCCAATCAATTTGACTGCATTTAGCTGGATTTGAGCGGACAGTATGTCTCTGAACACCTCAGAATTCATTTGGCTACTTCTGTCCTGAGTCACATCATCAATAAACACTAGTGTCCCAGTGCCACTGGCAGCCATGCACGCCCAAGCCATCACACTGCCTCCAATGTGTTTTAGAGATGATGTGGTATGCTTTGGATAATGAGCTGTTCCACGCCTTCTCCATACTTGTTTCTTGCCATTATTCTGGTAGAGGTTGATCTTGGTTTCATCTGTCCAAAGAATGTTTTTCCAGAACTGTGCTGGCTTTTTTAGATGTTCTTTAGCAAAGTCCAATCTAGCCTTTCTATTCTTGAGGCTTTTGAGTGGCTTGCACCTTGCAGTGCACCCTCTGTGTTTACTTTCATGATGCAGTCTTCTCTTTATGATAGACTTGGATATCGATACGCCTACCCCCTGGAGAGTGTTGTTCACTTGGTTGGCTGTTGTGAAGGAGTTTCTCTTCACCATGGAAATGATTCTGCGATCATCCACTGTCGTCTTTCGTGGACGTCCAGGTCTTTTTGAGTTGCGGAGTTCACCAGTGCTTGCTTTCTTTCTCAGGATGTACCAAACTGTAGATTTTGCCACTCGTAATATTGTAGCAATTTCTCGGATGGGTTTTTTCTGTTTTCGCAGCTTAAGGATGCCTTCTTTCACCTGCATGGAGAGCTCCTTTGACTGCATGTTGTCTGTTCACAGCAAAATCTTCCACATGCAAGCACCACACCTCAAATGAACTCCAGGCCTTTTATCTGCTCAATTGATAATGACATAACAACGGACTGCCCACACCTGCCCATGAAATAGCCTTTGAGTCAATTGTCCAATTACTTTTGAGCCCCTGAAATGAAGGGATTGTGTTCAAAAAATGCTTCAGTTGCCTCACATTTTTATGCAATCGTGTTGTTCACCCCATTGAATTAAAGCTGAACGTCTGCACTTCAACTGCATCTGAGTTGTTTCATTTAAAATTCATTGTGGTAATGTACAAAACCAAAATTATAAAAAAGTTGTCTCTGTCCAAATATTTATGGACCTAACTGTAGAATGCCTTTCTGCAAATACCTGAGGTTTGCTTTCACCAGAATCAGCATCCAGCAGAATTTTAATTTCCTGTTCTCTGTTGTCAACTGGCCTTACTTTGCCAGTTTTATACACTTTATTCATTGACCTTAAACACCAAACTACAATGACTTAAACAGAATTTAATAAAAAAAAGGGTGTATTCACAATAGCAATTAGTTCTGTGCCCGAGCACGTTTGTCCACATGCAACCCCACCAAAGTCTAGTTTGTTTGTCTAATGTGATCACCCCATGCCAGGCCCTGGCCAACTTGGAAGAGATGGGCCTGGGTACGGATCAATAGGGAACAGTGTGATCGCTAAACGTGCCTTAGCATGGATCACAGACATGACATCAGTGATGCAACGTCATTTCATTCGATACCATTTGAGTTAAAAACAGGCTTTTATTCTCACCTTACCGTTTAACGTGAATTGCATTTGGCAAGAAGAGCTGCCAATTCCTCCCTTAACATCATTTGTCTCTATAAAAATCTCGTACGTGCAACATGATTAACAGCAAAATATTGTGCTGCACACTTGATCTGTAAAAGGGTGGAATGTTATCCTGCCCTGCATGACTCCAAAAAGAAAAGCACAAAATAAGGAAAATCATTTTGACATGCATGTTGTCACTCTTTATTTGAATCTTTTTTCGGTTTTACATAACGTCACAGGGTGACGACGAACATTAAAGTGCAGTGTGAGTGCAGGCCAGCAGGGGGAGTAGGGAGGGCGGACAATCGAACTCGGGCAAAGTAGGGAACAAACATGCCTAATGTGAGTACACCCTCAATCAGTCTGACATTCTGTCATTATAACATAATCAGCACCTACGTGACAGATAGCCTTTTGTAAGATAGTTCCTCATATATGTTTAAACATCAAAAGCAAAGCTGAACAGAGACGTTCGCACGGCAGGCTTATTTTAGAAGAATCTTAATGAATTCTTGTCAAATTCTGAAGAAACTCTACACTGTTCCCTGAAGGGAAAACTTATTTTTTCCAGTTGTGAAAAGCATAACATGTTTCGTCTTTGAGCTATGGAAGGTCAGTCAATGTGCAAGTACTGTAGTACAGGAGATTACAATTCCAAGTGGTGTTACTCCAAACAACACCACTAACTGGTTCAGACATAGCTCTGACTCCACCACTATCTGAAAAAATCTTTTGCTCACATCTGGTCTTAATGTAGGACAATGTGGAAGTGTACAGTAGATTCAGAAAGTATTCAGACCCCATCACTTTTTTTTTTTTTTTACATTTTGTTATGTTGCGGCCTTACGCTAAAATTAATTTTTACCTAACATTAAGCAGTACTCAATGAAGAAAAACAGAATTTTAGAAATTTTTCAAAATGTATTGCTATGACACTTGGAAGTCTGGCTTCATATACATCTGTTGCCAATTCAATTGATTGGACCCAATTAGGAAATGTCTCTCTATTGAACGTGCCACAGTTGATAATGTCTATCAGAGCCAGAGAAAAAGCAAGCCATGATGACGAAGAAATTGTCTGCAAAGCTCACAGGCAGTTTGCTGGACATGTGAGGCATTGGTGCCAATGAATGTGTCACCATTCTGCTGTCAAGATGATCATGATTATTATTTATTTCTTTCATATGCCATTGACAATAGGCTATAGGAGTTTTTTTCACTTCTTGCTTCACAAAAACAATGTCTTATGATCTGTAAAAAGCTCAGGTAGGTCTGATTAAAGTACACAGACTGTCAGAACGTAAATCGGAAAGCCATTCCCATAACCACCCCCTCTCTTCCGCCCTTTAATCTAACTCACTAATTATGCAGGTTACTTCATGTGCCTGAGCTTCTCAAAACTTCTGCCTTCGCATAAAGTGTTCATCAGTCATGCTTGAATAAAAGTAGCAATAACTTTCAGAAAGTGACTCAAGTAAAAGTAAAATTTGCCCTTGAGAAAACTATTCAAGTAGAACTTTTAAAGGCAAATGTAGGACCTCTCTCCCCATTTTAGATAGATAGATAGATAGATAGATAGATAGATAGATAGATAGATAGATAGATAGATAGATAGATAGATAGATAGATAGATAGATAGATAGATAGATAGATAGATAGATAGATAGATAGATAGATAGATAGATAGATACTTTATTAATCCCAAGGGGAAATTCACAATTCACTAACCCTAACCCTAATTTTATATACCTTTTCAAAACCCAGTTATCCAGAGCAAGGCTGCAGGGAAACCAAAGCCTATCCCAGCAGGCATTGGAGTCAAGGCAGGAACAAGCCCTGTACAGCACAGCAGCCTATCACAGCGTGAACACACACACACACACACACACACACACACACACACACACACACACACACACAACTCATCAGGGGCCAATGTAGCATTGCCAAACCACCTAACCTGCATGTCAAGACACCTGAGCACCCAGAAGAAGCCCATTTAAAGAGGGGAGAACATGGACCCTCCCCTAATTGTACCAAGACACAAACTTCAGTCTCCTTGTTGTGAGGCACCAGTGCTACCACCACACCTCCCTCCATTTTTAAATATAGCCAAAAAAGTTCTTACAAGCTGGAAATGATTCAGGTTGCTTTCTTTTTGCATGTGAGTTCTACTGAGAATGACGCGCTAAGCAGGCCCATGGTGTTCTATCAGTGCAAACTGAGCAGGTTAGAATGTTTGAAACAGACCGGGAAATGAATCGGAAGTCTTAAAAGATATTAGCTATAATCCAATAAAGTCAAAACTTAAATGTAAACCAAGGTCAAAGTCAAAAAAGGGATTGCCGGATTTTTAAGGACCAGAGTATAGTATTTAAAGCTCAATAACTGTGCGTGTGATATATACAACAGCTTAAGGGCTCTGATGATGGTAATTTTCCTGCCAAATTAGGGGTTGTTTGTCTGATGCCTTCTCTCTTCCTCCCTCTGCAGAATGGATGATTGACAGCCTTTCCACTGCTGACATCACTTCCATTGTCCTTCCTCCTGGCCCCTCCCCTAATTACCTGGAACTCAAATGACCTCAAACCTCACCATTGCTGTCAGTTCTTTGTTTGGTCTAGTGTCTAAAAAGGCATTGCTTTATCTTTCACTTTACATTATATGGGGTCACGGAATGTACCCCAAACCTTTCAACAGTGTTGATTCTCTACTTTTACAGTATACTAAGGGGCTTCGCCCCATGCTCACATTGCTCACCAACCCCCCCAGCCTACGCTTTCACCATCCACTTCGTGTCTCTGCTGTTCACGTACTGTATGTGGATTTCACTTTCACCAAAAAACAAATCTTTTAATTCTCACTGATATGCCTCTTCATTGGGAAGAAACACTATTTTCCCCTGATGGCAACACGAATAAGACGATCTACAAGTCTCTGACTTAAAGTTTAAATCTGAACAATATATTCGATCGCTTTTTCTGTTCCTTTATTTCACCGAGTAATAATTTCCATTTGTTTGCGCTAATGCGATCTTTACTATCATTTTTTGGAGACTTTCGAATTTTAGTACTTTCATTATCTGTAACCTTCTCTGCATGTGTATCACGCCAATGTTTTTTAATTCTTTACGATGTTCTACTTTGTCATCTACTCTTTGTCTTTTATTTCCGACCCCGTTCATGGTTAAATCTCTTGGCACAAAGTCTCATCTTGGGGGACTTCAAAGTATCTCTCTGAAAAAGTTATGTCTTGTCCCAGGATTTTATATATATATATATATTGTAGCAGTTGAGGTTCCGATCCACCTCTTAAACCCTCAGGTACCACTCCAAACACCAGGTAAAAGTCCAAGACTTATTTATTTTTGGATAATCACATGCACAAAGCACCCTCCACTCCACACTACTCATATAATAAACCAATCAACAATAATACTCTCTCCTCCGCTCACAGACACTTAGCCACCCTACCTCCCAGCTCAGCTCAATGTCTGGGCTTTCCCAGAGTCCTTTATACCCCCTGACCAGGAGGTTTTCCTGTTCCATTACCCACAAGTCCTTATTCCTTCCAGGTCAGGGTAAACAGTCCTTATCTTCAACCCGGGAGCACGTCATTTGTTCTTGTCATTGGATTATGACGCACTTCTGGGTTATAGGACATATATGAGTCCACAGGCCTCCTTACAGCGACTCCCAGTGGTCCCCAAGGCATCCAGCAGGGCTGTGCATAAAAACTACATAGTCCATGAGGCCCTGCTGGAATTCGGGGCCCATCCATGCTGTCGGGAGAGCTCCTCCTGGCGGCCTTGGGGTGAGGGCCGGCCATCCATCTCAATATATATATATATATATGAGATATTAAAAGTTAAAATAACAGAATACAATAACACAGTCCGTCTTGAGAGGCGCTGCTATTTCTCTAAGATTATAAATAACAATGCTAGTAATCCAGAGTCTTATTTTCGACAATTGATCATCTGTTAAACCCAGGTAACTCAAAGGAATGCCTCCTAAGTACTTCCAGTAAAACCTGTGAGGCTATCGCTGTATTTTTCAATCAAAAAATGAATGATATTAGAAATAACATAGTATATCCCCCCAACACTAAGGATCCTCCGAAACCCCAGTACTTCATAATAAATAAATTAGAGTCTTTCACTAGGATAGATTTACCTGATTTACATAAAATAATTTCTCAAATGAAACCATCCACCTGTGCCCTTGACCCAATACCAACAAATTTTTTCAAAGAAGTATCGGGTGTGCTTATTGATAATGTTCTTGACATAGTAAATTCGTCATTAGATACGGGGGTCTTCCCAGACTGTCTTAAGACTGCGGTAATTAAACCCCTACTTAAGAAAAATAATCTCGACCCCTCTGCTCTTGAAAATTATAGACCCATCTCTAACCTGCCTTTCTTAAGTAAAATTCTAGAGAAGGCAGTCATTATGCAGTTAAATGAGCACCTCAATAAACATGCTATTCTTGATAAATTTCAGTCAGGTTTTAGAACAAATCACAGCACAGAAACTGCACTCGTTAAAGTAGTAAATGACTTGCGGGTAAATGCAGACAGAGGCCATTTATCTGTTCTCATCCTCTTAGATCTGAGTGCCGCATTTGACACCATTGATCATAATATTCTTAAGAATCGCCTTAGTCAATGGGTGGGCCTCTCTGGCAGTGTCTTAAATTGGTTTGAATCCTACCTGGCAGGGAGAAAATTCTTTGTTAGTTGTGGTAATTATAACTCAAAGACACATGATATTCTATATGGTGTTCCACAAGGCTCTATCCTGGGTCCGCTGCTCTTCTCAATCTACATGCTTCCACTAGGTCAGATTATCTCAGGACATAACGTGAGCTACCACAGCTATGCTGATGACACACAGCTGTATTTATCAATAGCACCTGATGACCCCAAATCTCTTGATTCGCTAACACAATGTCTAACCTGTATCTCAGAATGGATGAATAGTAACTTTCTCAAATTAAATAAAGAAAAAACCGAAATCTTAGTGATTGGCAATAATGGATACAATGAGGCTATTAGAAATAAACTGGATGCATTAGGATTAAAAGTCAAATCGGAGGTAAAAAGCTTAGGGGTAACCGTTGATTGTAATCTGAATTTTAAATCGCATATTAATCAGATCACTAGGACAGCATTTTTTCACCTAAGGAACATAGCAAAAGTTAGACCTCTTATATCATCGAAAGATGCAGAGAAATTAGTTCATGCGTTTGTCTTTAGTCGGCTAGATTACTGTAATGCACTCCTCTCAGGACTACCCAAAAAAGACATCAATCGTTTGCAATTAGTGCAGAATGCAACTGCTAGAATCCTTACCAGGAAAAGAAAATCCGAACACATTTCTCCAGTTTTGATGTCACTACACTGGTTACCTGTGTCATTCAGAATTGACTTTAAAATTCTGCTTATGGTTTATAAAGCTTTAAATAATCTCGCCCCGTCTTATATATCGGAATGTCTGACACCTTATATTCCAAATCGCAACCTCAGATCCTCAACTGAGTGTCTCCTTAGAATTCCAAGAGCAAAACTTAAAAGAAGTGGTGAGGCGGCCTTCTGCTGTTATGCACCTAAAATCTGGAATAGCCTGCCAGTAGGAATTCGCCAGGCTAATACAGTGGAGCACTTTAAAAAAACTACTAAAAACACATTACTTTAACATGGCCTTCTCATAACTTCACTGTAATTTAATCCTGACACTCTGTATATCCAATTCATTATAATAACTATTCATTCAAAATTTGTACTAACCCCTACTCTCTCTTCTGTTTCCTTTTCCGGTGTCCTATAGGTGGTGGCTTGTGCCACCACCATCTACCCAAAGCACCATGATGTTCCAACAATGATGGATGGATTAAAAGCCAGAAGTCTGTATAACCATCAGCATCAAGTGACTCCGTGAGAACCCTAACTACAAAGAGGACTATTTCATTTATGTTAGGTAGAATGCCCAAAGGGGACTGGGCGGTCTCGTGGCCTGGAACCCCTACAGATTTTATTTTTTTCTCCAGCCTTCTGGAGTTTTTTTTTGTTTTTTCTGTCCACCCTGGCCATCGGACCTTACTCCTTTTTATGTTAACTAAGGTTGTCTTATTTTAATTTCTTATTTGTCTTTTATTCTTCTTTTCTTCATTATGTAAAGCACTTTGAGCTACTTTTTGTATGAAAATGTGCTATATAAATAAATGTTGTTGTTGTTGTTGTATTTGCTATTTAAGACTCAGACCCTTTAAATCAAGGCTGAGTATCGTCAGTCCTGGATGGCCGCAGTGGCTTCAGGTTTTTGTTCCAACCCAATTGCTTCATGAGAAATCATTCATTGCTGATGAAGCAGTTGTTGCTCAAGTGACATTTATTTGGTTCATTTTAGTTGTCTCACTTGTTAAGATTTTGAACCCTTAATTGTTTATTTTAGTCTTAAACAGCTGTATTGTATTGCTTTAACTGCTCCTTATTAGCATTAAGATGCAAATGACAAGGGACCCAGCAGTTCTCCACCTAGCTTGTCTCCATTTCCACCTGTGAGTATTCATCATTCTCTATTTGGTTTAATGAAGTACTCAGAAGGAAACTAAAGGGAAAGTAAAGAACAGAAATTACTCATACGTTTAAGGATTCAAATCACTTGGATTTAAGAATGAACTGACATGGTGGAGTTAAAATACTAACAAGCCATTAAATTAAATAAGATCTGTTATTGGTGAGGATTGGCTTCTAATTAAGCAACTGGGTTGGAACAAAAACCTGCAGCCACTGCGGCTCTCCAGGTTCGGAGTTGGCCACCCCTGCTACTGCACATGGAAGTGTGAGTGTTTCTAATATGGCAGTCCAAAACCTGTTAAGTCCCATTGATTGTCACAGGGAGCCCGAACATCAGGCACAAGGCAGGAGTCAATACTGAACAGGGTGCCAGTCCTTGGGCCTGCTTATACACACACTTACATGCACATGTGGCTAACCAGGAATATTAGACAGAGCCACAGGGACAACATGCAAACTCTACACAGGCAATGACCAGGCATGAGCCGTAAACCCGGAATGATGACTCTCCAAAGAAGAAGCGCTAAGTCTAAAGCTGTTTTTATTGAATAATTCAAACACAGCATACTCTTATTTCAAGTGACTGATTCTAGACACAAACCCCATATTCTAAAATATTCAAATCTTTTGAACCTAAAGTCCCAATCCACTCCATGTATATAGAAAGAAAAAACCATGAACGGAGGAAGTGACCTTTGGGTCAGTCTGTTTCATCATCAGGTTGACTACTGCACTCAGAAGAAATCTGACAAAGAAGCAAAAGCATTTCCCGATGATGAGCAGTCAAGAGCCCTGGGAAAAATCTGCTGGGATTTCAGAAAGCTTAAGAAACAAATGTCAGAAGTGCAGGTTTGATTTCCTGCCAGTCGGTCCTGTGGGTGGACTGGCTATTTATTTGAAGCAGACAGAAAGTGTAGTGTGACAATCTGTTTGGCATACCACAAAGGAACACTGTGTGCAGGTCCGAAAGGAGCAAGTGCCTACGCGCTCACGTGATGGTTATGTACAGAGCTTTTATGGCCAGCGTGGGTCACATGATATGCACACTCTTCTCTATCTGCAACACACATCTCCCCTCTACTTCAGAAGTTTCAATTTCTCTTTGTATGTCGCCTTCATCATGTATTCATTTGAGCAGCACACACAGACAATGGCTTTCTAGAATTTGGCATACAGGTACAGTAAATATTAGGAGTGGTATAGTAATCAACACTACTGTCGCAAAACTCCATGATCCTGTGGTTTTACCTCAAGAAATGACTACGTATTTTCATGAGTTTTGAGTAGTTAGACTTTCCTACGGCATACTCAAAATACTGAAGTGTAGTCAAAACGAGCGACTTCTGTAAGTGTATGTGACTGTGACTGATACCCTTGTCCAGGGTTGCTGTTGATGAGGAATCTTCTCACCTTGATTCTAAACTGGCAGTATGGCTGGCAGTTTGGACATGTGCTGTAATGGATGTAAGTTAGACTCCATGGGAGCTTCCTGTACATGCACATGGTAAGGATGGTCTTTCTTATCAAGGATCACAGAAAGTATGTGCATGGCGTAGGCACTCAGCCCCATCCGGGCTAATTAACATACACTGGGTGCTCCTTTGTCTTCATTATGTATTTTACCGATTTACCACAAGTTGATCCTTTCACATTCAAGTTTTTTTAAATGACAAATTGAAACCCCAGGCTGGTGATCTCCATTGAGCTAATTCTGTGACTTCTGAAAGGACATTGGCTGCACCATTGAGGATGTAGGGGTGTCAGAATAAAGGGGATGAATACTTATGAGATCAGCCATTTTGTATTTTGGATTTGTCATTAATTTAGACCACTTTGCGCAGATCTGCTCTCACTTTGAAATTAAAGATTTTTTTTTTTTGGCTGTTGATCAGTGTCAAAAAAGCCAAATTAAATCCACTGTGACTCAATGTTGCATATCAAGAAAAGGTGAAAACTTCCAAGGCGGTGAATCCTTTTCATAGACACTAATTATGGTGCCAGAGAGTGAAAATGAATTGGATGTTGATTAGCATATACAAGTCTGAAATTCACTGTTCTCTATCTACATAACAATAATGACCCCATAAAGATATAAGGAGACTGGCAAATAAGAGGAGACCATTCAGCCCATCCAGACTGTATTGGTTGAGCTTTTTAAATCTGACAATCTGACAAGGTTTGATGTAGATGGGCCTCCAATAAACATTCAATATACGCATGCAGCCTAGTAATGTAGGGGGGAGCACCGCTGCTTTACAGATTCAGCATCCTGGTTTTAATTTCTATGGTTGGCTGTTGCCTGTATGAAACTTATGTCTGATTTTACAGCCTGTAAGGACTTTCCTTCACCATTGCCTACTTTACTTTATTTTACTCTTTTGTTTGAGTGTCAGGACTGGCACATCATCCATCGCCCATTAATAGCAGATTAGATCCGGTTCTCTGCCATCCTTACATGTCTGTATGGCAGTGGACACTCATGCATTCATTAATATATTTATTTCCCCACAAATTATGACTGCCTGACCAAAGTGTCTACAATACAGTGTGTCCCATAAAGGGCAAACACAATCACCTCTACAAAGATGCACAATAGAGAGGTGTCAAATAAGAAATGTGCTTCAAACTGTGTTGGTGTGACTGCAATCCAGGAGTGAAAATTCAAATTAAAAAGATCCATACCAGGTAACAAAGAATTTTTATTTAATGGATTTCATAAAAGGTTACTCCAAGTAAAAGAAAATCAATACAAAACATACAGTAGTTACTACATGTTAAATGCTGTCAGGGGAAAGAAAGGTTAGAATGTTGTAGCAAGCAAATGAAGAACTTATTAGAGCCCTTTATTTATACACCCAAAGGTTCAAATTCTAAGTAATGGAGATGAGGAGACAGATGTTTTCTCCCCCTTTTCATTTTCCCTTATCTATGTTTGCATCTAGAAGAATTTACGATCATAAAAATAGAGTAACCGTGACAATGAAAAACCAAGTAGCTTCACTTTCTAAAGCTCCTCTTGAAGCTGACATCAGATTGTCTATCTGTTCAAGATTCATAGAAGATGCCAATGTCAGTGGTGAAAACCTTCAGCGCTTTCCTGACTGCGGCTTGACCATCTGCCCCAAAGTCGGCTATTTTCTCAGCCATCACTTTCACAATGACATCACTGATCATCTGCATGAAAGAAACAAAAAGGGAAAAAGGGAGGAAAAAGTTAAAAGCTGGAAGCACAAATCCCATTGATATTTGTTTCCTACCAAGTCACAGACATGAATCGTCTCATTGTCTCATAGCCGTAGTGAACTTAATGGGTGTTGGTTTACCAGGACGCTGAAAGTGAGTATCGAGTTTGATTTAATGAACAATGCTGTGCTTACCAAGGGTCTCACTGACAGACTGCAGGAAGCGTTTAATGGCCTGATTATCACGATGACAACCGACTTGTACAGCACCAGCCCCCCAGTGAATCTTCCCAGAAGAAATGATGAAAAAGCTCCTTTTACTCCAAAATCTCTAATCACGGACATATTCAGTTTAAGTGTATACACCGCCTGTATCTTACAGCCCAAAGCACCATGCTGTGGGTCCAGCCACTGGCACCTGCTATCAGTTCTGCACCTGAAATGTATTGAAATGACTTTTCTCCATATGTTTCAGAACTGCCCGTGTTTCTCTTCCAACCTCTCCTTTGTCTTTCACTCTCTTTCCTCCATTCTTTCTATACTGAGCTCTTTCTCACTCTCCATGTTTACTCTTCTGGACTTCTCTGTTCTCATTTCTACCCAGCACAGGCTTTTCTTTCTTGGCACCATTGGCTCTGTCTGACCTGTCATTGGATATCCCCGGAGTTGCACTGTTCTAACCTTTGGAAGTCCTATTTTTACAACCGGTTTCTATTCGGACCCTCTGCTGTGCTCATTAAAGGATCATCCAGTCCCAGGCTCAGTAGGTGAGTTTCTTCAGTGGGAGCTGGGTGCCCAAGGATAAGAGATATGGAGAGCCTTTATTAATACAACAAGGCTTCTTCAGTCTTTGTCTTTCCTGTCTGATGGATGCATCTGATGTCTTTCCTCATAGACATTCTGGTTTCCATCTTATTTTACTCTTATATCTGTTTTTTTATTTTTAATTTTATTACATTCAATAATAATTTGATGAGAAAGAAAAAGTATGAAGTCATTTGAATGCAAGCAAGTTAAGGCCACTTGGGCCTTGTCTTTCTCCCTGTATTTTCAGTATCTGAAGTTATGAAGCCCTTTGTGAAGGATGCTATGTAAATGACTAACTATGGAAAATGTACAGATAGAAAAAAAGAAACATAACATAAGAATAAGTTAATGAGAATGATAGGAAAACAAAACGGTGGATCAGCAAATGCAGCAAAACAATAGATTAGCAATGGCAGTCTTGAAGTCCTTCAGTGTCATCTCTTGCAGTCACCACCGTTTGACTCAAAAAGGTAATGAACCTCTGAAGCTGCAGTTGTGGGATGGTGTCCCATTGGTACAGAAAGGTCTGATATAAATGCTGCTCATGGGCAGAAGAAGGTCACGTCTTTGAAATTTGCAATCCAGAACTCTATGGGGTTGAGGTCAGTAGTAAAGGCAGGCCAAGGCGGCACTTGAATAACAAGATTCATTCTCCTGTGACCTGCCATTGTCTTGCTATAAGATGAGGTCATGTGGGAGATTTGAGACGAGGGTCTAAGGATAGCAGAATGGAGCTTGTCCATCACAACCCTGTCACTGATTGTACCCATTGTGACTACCAGCACTTTCAGCAGTAGTATGGGTAGCACATCTAAAACGATCCCTCAAACTGACCAATCAGATTTCATAGCCCTGCTGTGGTGTGGTCGTTTAAGGGCACCCAGATCATGGACAGTCATTTATCTTGCCAGACTTCTGAAACCTTGCCTGCAATAAAGATACAGTGAAGAGGCTTAATCCAAAATGTCCACTAACACTGACACATGATATGCCAATTGTCATCCCCCTCGCTCGTGAAGACATCAGAAGCATTATGGAAAGCATAGAAATCTAAATGGCCTTTGTCTTGCTGTGACCTACACTTTGCAGTGAGGTCTTTGTATATGTGACCTGATCAGGGATTGATTCAACTGGATCTCACTGGTTCAAAGGAGCTTTTGTGCATTAGAGAAATTGCAAGACCTCACTGAGAAAACAGTACTGCTGGCCAAAGGGAAAAATATATCAATTACATTTTGTGGTGTATCTCACAACATTTTAATGTGGTGATTCTTGTATTTCTGACTGCTATGCCAAGTCCTGTTTTTGTAAACTATATACAGAGAGGAATTACTGCCAGACTGACAGACAGACAATTTGTTGACTGACTAATTGATCCACTTGGCTTATTCATTTATCTTCTTAATTCAGTAAAGCATTACAGAGTTCATATGCCTATCTGAGGCCCATTGGGCAAAAGGCAGGGCCCAACACTGAAAAAGAGAAACGCACGGCTCTATTTAACATTGTGACTCACTTTGTTTAGTGGCTAAATAATTAGGCAGAATGGACTTGTATAAGCCTGCGTGAGACAGGTTGTCTTTGGCCCTTTTCCTAATATTCTGGAACAAGAAACACCCTTTGTGGCTGGCTGGTGTAGTGGTGATACTGCTGCCTTGTAACAAAGAGACCAGGGTTCATGTCCAGAGTGCCCCTGCCTAGAGCTTACATGTTCTCCCTGTGTTAGTGTTGTGTGTGTGTCCTCCTACAGTCTGAAGACATGATGGATTGGAGATACTAAGTTGAATCTAGAGTCTAGTGTATGTCTGTGTGTTCACTCAGAGATGGACTGGTATCGTATCCAGGGATTGGTATTGCCTTGTGCCCAGTGCTTGCTGGGATGGGCTCCTGTTTCCCTGGTTTGGAAAACTGATGGATAGTACACTGTTTACTCTCGCATTAATGATGATTTCTCCACTCATTCATTGTCTGAACCTGCTGAGTCAATATTTTTTGTTAAATTCAGAACTGTCTTTGCTTTTTACAGCTGGGCTGACTTTTACATCTCACATATTTAAATCTAGTGCTGAATATCACCCTGCCCTTTACAAGGTCAACTTTGAAATAGCATAGGATCGTCTCTCCCTGGCAAGTAACACTAATAAAAATAAGCTAATTTTAGATGCATTATGTAATGAACAAAGTTTGGAATGAAGAGTCATGGTTGGAATTAATGGTTGGGTTGGGGACATCCTCCTGCTCATCAGGCCAGAGTGGTGAACTGCGTAGTGCCATGGGCTCATGGTTATAGACATCTGGACCTGATTACCAGCCTGGCCACTGACTGTATGGAGTTATGATGTTCTCCCTGTTGTGGTGTGCATTACCTGTAGGTGTTGCTCTGGTCCAACTCACCCACCTTCCAAAGGTCTGCATGAAAGGTAATTAGAAATACTAAATTGAGCCAGTGTGAATGTGTAAGCAACAGCACTGTACATTGGACTAACGAAGCTTGAAAGAATGGTTGATGCATGCTGTGACTGCTTTAAATTCATTCAGTCATTCATCCATTTTCTAACACTATTTACTAGTTCATATATTTAGATAGATAGATAGATAGATAGATAGATAGATAGATAGATAGATAGATAGATAGATAGATAGATAGATAGATAGATAGATAGATAGATAGATAGATAGATAGATACTTTATTAATCCTTTGTGGGGCCATGCTCCAGTGTGCTCAGTTCAATTCCAACATCTGGTCATTGTCCATGCGGAGCTTGCAGGGTCTCCATCCCTCATCCATAGAAACATAAGTTGGGTTGATTAACAACTCTAAATTGTCCCCTGTGCGGGTGAGGCCCTGTGATGGACTGGTTTACTATACAAGACAGGTTCCTACATTACAGCTAACGCTGCCAGATAGGCTTCACACTACCTGGACTTGGAACTGGATTATCTGGCTTGGAATATGTTATATGTTGCAGCCTAACATTAATAGTAGAACCCATGAGTTTTTGGACACAAGGAAAATTTCTTTCCGTGAGCATGGCTGCAGCTGATTACCGTTAAAAGGCGTTCTTATTGTAAACGTCAGAAAAGAGTTCGGACTGAGCGATGATTTGTTTTCATGTTTTTGTCATTGTTTATGTTATTATCGGCTACAATTGTCCCTCACTGTTTCAATTGCCGTTTCAAATTATTATTTTTTCTTATAACTCAATTATCACTTTATTATTACATTTGCACCCAGCCCCACCACCCGTTAGGAAAATTCCATTTCATTGTATTCAGTGTCGCCTGTTCCGACAGCCAGTCAATTGCTGGAGGGACCCGCGCACGCACCCACACCCACTCGGTTCCTCCTTTTTAAAATAGAGAACTGAAACCTGAGTAGCAGGACAAATCCCACAGCAGACACGAGTGCGGCGTAAAAATTCCAAAACCAAGTCGGTTTTGAGTTGCTGCACAACAGCTGCAGAACAGATGCGCTCGCCATTAAAACATTTCTGGCTCAAGTTTTGTGCTTGGTGCAGGACTGGATTAATCATTAACCAAAATAAACATCAAGGGAAGGGGGCCACCACAGAAATGTTCCACTGCCGGATTTACCATGGACCATATGGTACAAAACTGCAAATGTTGCAGCTGAACCAGGTTCCAGAAAATGGAGCTTACACATTTAAAGAAAAAAAAACATAATATAAACAAAAATAAAAAAGTAATAATAAAGGTTAATCTTTGAAAGTAATTTTAGAAATACAACAAAATGGGTCACGTGATCTGTTCTCCTGTTCAGTCATCCGCTGAGCCCAAGCACAGCGCAGCCTTGCCAGACTACAATAATTTTTGAAAGATACATTTTTATTTTACTGTTTATTATTGTTTATATTTTGAATTAGATGTATATGGGGGGGGGGGGGGGGGGGCACTATAATCTTTTAAATTCTTAGGGCCTTTAAAGATCTTAATCCAGACCTGCTTTTTTGTGGTGCTTTATACTGTGCGAATGCCTCAAACAGACGGAGGTCTGTCAAAGCTCAGTGGAACATAACGGGAAAAGGCAAATTGCCAGATAGGCTACGGGGTGCCCGACTATTAAAGTGCATTCTTGTGGTTACCGTACAGTTAGCTACAGCCGGGTACATCTAGAAAAACGATTGCATCCAGCTCAAGTAATTTAATATGCTACACCTTTTCGAAGGTCATATAGGCGCTTCAAGAAGCAAAAACTATATGCAACAGATCAAAACGCGCTCTCTGATTGATCCTTCTGTTTCTTTCCACCTCCCTCTTTATTTAACTTGCTTGCCTTACCTCAAAGTACTGTATTGGTATCTTGTGTTTTTTGGAGTGAGACTCAGCCAGCGGCTTCAGGGAATTTGCATGTTCTCCTTTCTTCTTGAACACCTCGGTCAGCTTGTTAACGACAATTAGACCATGAGCCCTGACATCGCCAGAACTCTGCAGCTCAGCCGGAGAGAGGTTCTTGAACTTCGGGAAACTGCTTAGAGTTTCTTTATGATCGGCAAACAAGCTGGAAAAAAAATGGATAAATAAAATACTTACAGGTAACGCATTAATGGATCGGAAATAAAAAAACAGGTTACAAATCAATTCAGTGTATGCGCTGTGAAGAAGACTGGCCGTATGCAATCATTGTATTATTTGAAAATAACAAGGTAAGCTGCAATACGATTATCTTATTTGAATATATAGATTTTTCAGTATATGTGTCTTAGATTAACGGGCAGTATTGTAACAGCCAAAACATTGGACTTTAAAACATAACGTTATTATTAGGCTGGCGCGTTTATTCAAGGCGCCTTACAGCATTTGAAATATTATCTGTTACACTGGAGCACGAGTGACTTTGCTCAGGGTCACACAGTTATTTGCACCCACCACCTCAAGGTTTGCTGTCCAAAGTCTTTAACCACTGCGCCATACTGCATGTCTGAAGAGTTTGCTCCAATTGCCGCTTCCGATTCATTGCAACACATTAGCTCGCTTGAGCTCCAACTATAAAAATTGTCAATTGCATTGCATCCTGAACTTGTAAGTCACCTTGGATAAAAGCGTCAGCCAAATATGTAATAATAACAATAATAAACTGGTTCAGGTAACAGAACAGAATAGCCACTCTATAGAGGATCACGAGCAGTCAACATTTTCTTCTATAACAGTAATAAACAAACAAGTAAACAAACAAATACGTACTTTTTTTTATCTTTCTCTGGTTAAAAAATAACTGAAATGTCCACGGCTATCAATACATTATACTGAGCTCGTTCTTGCTTCTACTTAAAAGGATGTATTCTTAATGTTTCGTGGTGTGCGAGGCGCGGCTCCTTCTATTTACTTTCTTTACTACAATGTCATCCAGCATACGATTTTTTATGGATGATAATTCACACATTTTGGCTTTAGGCGTTATACATTCCAACAAAGCAATATTTCCTTTCAAGATAAGTGCTCTGGCAGAATGCCCTGTGTCTCCGTGTGGGAGTACAGACGGCCTCTGGCACTTGCCTAGAAAAAACTTTAACAATTTAATTAAATCCAGATTAATAAACGTTACGTTTACTCTTAAAAGTAAAGGTGTCATTTGGAACCAAAAGCGGATGTTCGAAGTCATGCCAAAAGTAGGACCATTTTTGATTCTGTAAAGAACGATTCATATGAAGCTTCAACAAAAAATGAGAATTTTTCTGCTAACAATGACACAGGCTAAATTCTGGATTTCTTATAACCTGCTAGGTTTCCTTCAGTAAAAAAAAAAAATCATTTTGTTCAAATATTTGCAGCATTGTTAAAAGTCAAAGAACCAATGTCATATGCTAAGAACCCTTTCCAGAATGAAATTGTTCTTAGTCGAGTACCGGTTCTGCGTGGAAAGACCGCACAATTCATACATTACCCACAATCCACCCGTGAAATTAGACAGCACCAATTGTCTACTGAGGGCTTTTTTGTCCTTCCAGGATCGCAGTTTCTTTTTGTTTCTTGCCCAGAAAGTGCGCATGTCAAAAGTTAAAAACTCCCACTACTCGACAGGTGCCAAGCTGCCACTGCTGGTGATACTATGAGTAGAGTAACTAACTGGTTTTCTAAGAATTCTGAATTCCGGGGTTATGTCATACAGTAAATGTCAAAAGGTTTAATGTAATTTAGAAAGAAGATTAAAGAGCGTGCCAAAAATGTGTCTCCACAGTGAGCAGTTTAGGATCCTCTGTTGGTGCAAATGGTTTGGTTAAATGAAGACCTTTGAGATTTAACATTGAGACCAAACCGGAGAAGGGTATCGGGGGTCTCTGCTTAAGAGATGTAAAAGTTTAATGAATCCCATTAGGTCAGCTCAACCCTTTTAAATTCATATTGCGTTGATAGATAGATAGATAACACTTTTGTCCGCTAGAGCAAATTAAAACTTTACAGAAACTCAAGAAATACAGTGTAAATAAATCATACAGTATTAAAAATACACCAAGTCAGTATAAATTCTGGCTGTGTTTAATTATCCCTGGACATACGTGTGTAAGACAATAAATCGATCCTGAAGTGTTCAGGCATATTTACTAATGAACCAAAATACTTATCAAAGAAATTGATCACTTTTTCACAGACAGAAAGATCATATTTAGTTAAACGCCTTTTTTGCAATGCCTCCCATTGATATTAATTTTCATTTTAATAATAACACATCTGAGCCCCTCTTACCGAAGTAGGACAGCTTGGCCGATACCTGCCGGGTCCGATTCAACGTGAGCCCACGCCTTCAGCACCACATTCCATTCACCTTCTGACATAGCCATCTTCAGCTCAAGTCAATGTCACCTACAGATTTCCAAGACTGTACACCACCAACGAGTCACCTCTAAAACCCCCCTGTCCTTTATAAGCAAGTTCATTGTCCTGCCCCTTTGCCACCCGCCCCCTTGCCCCCCCCCAACCCCCACCCCACGTAGGAAAAGTTTCTGCCTCTTACACTTTGGGATGACGTGATTTCTAAAGAACAAAGCGTTGCTGCCCTATAATTATGTTAAATGAAGATTTAGATTTCGTTTCTTATTGGTTGTTTTTTTTGAGAACATCAAATCAGTACATAGATGTGAATTGACAGAATGAAAATTCTTTCATTGTTTTCCGTTACAGGCACTTTGACCTTGTGAGTGAACGACTTTTGGAAAGTAGTTCAGCGCGCCCCTCTTTTGGGGGCGCTTGTGGGTTAAAGTACATGGTATCACGCGAGAATGTCCTTCATGGCACAAGGCATATTTGCTTTTTATAAATTGAAGGCTTAGTGATCGGAAGCACGTAGCCGACACGTTACGTGCACCGGCATGCACGAGGGTGCCTTGCAGCGGTTGGGCAAGGTTAGCCACTCGTGTCAGTGCCTGAACAGCTTTAGGCATTCAGGTTGCGTGTGCAGAAGGGCGCATCATTCTGGTTTAGCTCTCTTTGTGACTCTGGATACCTTTGTCTTAAGGAATGAACGGGTTTATCGTGGAAAATTCTTAAGCTATATGCGCAGGTTAAAATAGCTGAACTGTTACATTACACCACACAATGTTTGCCAAATTCACTATCTCTTTCTTTTTTGGTATGGTTTGCGGTTACAATCGCAGCTTCATCTGCCGAAACTTGGGACCATGGGCTAATTTAGAATCGCCTGTTAGTATGTACGCCTTTCGGGACACCGGGGGAAAACCCACGGGAAGAACGTTCACTTTCAACTCGGATTAAAAACTTTAAGTGGGATTCGCACTTTGAGGCTGCAGCGCTAAGCACTGCACCACCTTACCACGTAAGTAGCCTATTACATCTATTCCAAATAGGAAAAATGATCACGTTTGAACAAGTTCCTTACATTTCATGAAAATGTTTAGGTCCTTTTTAAGAATTTTGGGTGTACGTGCAGAATCATTCATTTAGCAGGCATTTGCTCTTTTTAAAAATGACAACCCTGTACTTGGCTATAGGTTTTCATTTCGCGCCAGTCTTCAGCCGGAAGCTTCAGCAGAATATTTTAGTTACTCTGCATGGTGAAAGTTTTGGATTTTTATCTTCCAACAAATAAAACTCAATATATTCCCATCGTACATATTTTCTTATGCATACCACATTTTGTGCAAAGTGGTTGAATCAGCGCTCCCTGATAATATTATAATCTTTCACTCCCCATCGCTGAAACACAATTGTATTTTTCGGAAGGAATAATTCTATTTTATATCCTCTGAAAGTTTCCAAATCTAACGGTTTATCGAAGTGTACAGGTGCTCGGAGGTTAAGCCTTTCTAACTCTCAGTGTTCGTAGTTAACCTCTTTAATTGTATTGTGCCATACTTCATAAACTGGATTTGTTCTTATAGTCAGTTATAAAAAGATGACTTTAGCCCTGAAATATTTTTAGTGCCCTTGAACTTTTTCTGTAAAAGAGACACATCTCCTCGACGCGCCAGTGAGATCTGCTAACCTAATTATTTAAAAAAATAAAGATTTTACTACCCATAATTATGTGCGTTCGTTAATGCATCAAAAGACACAGCAAATCTGGCAGTGTTCAAATTTTGGTGTTACCGATTTCAGAGTTAGAGTGTTTAGGTTACAGTGCAGAAAAACCAAATATATAACATCAGTCAGGGTGAAACGTTAGGTGAGTGGAGTCGCAGATCTTCGAGTTGAATATTTAGCCCTGTGTTACATCCGGGATCTTTTCGCGCCAATCTAAAAGTTTCTGGAACAAGTCCATTTCCCCTCGCAGTTGGCGACCGAGGAATGGAAGGTACACCAGCGGTTTTCAAACTGTGGGGCGCACCCAAAAAAAAGGGGGGGCGCGAATGTTACCATATGTGGCGTAATTTCGCTGTTGGTAGGGAAATTTTAAACTTGTAGCGGTGTATCGCCAGCAAAATATATAGGAATAAATTTTAATAGGGTTTCAAAGAAACGTTAGGGGGACGCGATTAAAACTGTTATGAAAAATCGGGTCACAAATACTTAAAGGTTGAGAAACTCTGAGGTACACCAACTTTATGTTTTTTATTGTTACGCTAGCCACGTCAGTGTTTAAGTTAACTATGCATAACTGTAATACTTCTCAGATTGTTTTTAAATTAGCTACGCACAACTGTAAGCATTTCGAACTTTACCTACAAATTAAATACGTAAATTAGCTAAACATTGGAACCTGGAGTGGTCAAATAGGTTAAATTCAATAACTTTGTAACATGACGTGCATAGTTCACATGCATTTTTGTGTTCAAAATGAGGTTTTCTTAGGAACACCAGGCATTATTAACTTTAGTTACTGGTGGTACAGAAACCATGTTACAGTTCCAGGTAAAGAGTATGACTTAGCTAAATATCACCAACGTTAAAGTTACCTGCATATATGCAGCATTTCTAAAATGCATATTTCAGTAAGGGCGGCACGGTGACGCAGTGGGTAGCGCTGCTGCCTCGCAGTTGGGAGACCTGGGGACCTGGGTTCGCTTCCCGGGTCCTCCCTGCGTGGAGTTTGCATGTTCTCCCCGTGTCTGCGTGGGTTTCCTCCCACAGTCCAAAGACATGCAGGTTAGGTGGATTGGCGATTCTAAATTGGCCCTAGTGTGTGCTTGGTGGGTGTGTTTGTGTGTGTCCTGCGGTGGGTTGGCACCCTGCCTGGGATTGGTTCCTGCCTTGTGCCCTGTGTTGGCTGGGATTGGCTCCAGCAGACCCCCGTGACCCTGTATTCGGATTCAGCAGGTTGGAAAATGGATGGATGGATATTTCAGTAATGACAAGGGCTGACAACTGTTAAAAACAGTTTGTGTTATTAGGACACTTCTTGAACAATGCTGTTCTCTCTCTGTCGTACTTCGCTCTGATTGAGGAATGTCAGGTACAACTAATTGAATTTTTGTTTTTATTATGTTAACTAATTCCGTTTTTTATAGGCATGTGTGACAACGCTATTTTTGAAATGATTCTTAAACAAGTATTTTATGTGTCAGTATTTCCGATACTGAATATTTTTTAAACAACATAAGAAATTTCAAATGATGACCGTGTTTTAGAATGGCTACTATTAATTGCTTACATTAACCAATATCACGACATGGTATCAAAGGCAGTATAACAAATTCATTACAAAACATATATTAATAGAATAAACATGTTGTGTCATTTTCTAACCCGCTTACTCCAGACCAGAACCGCTTTGGAGAGGTGGTGGTTATGAAGTGCCCAGCTGCCATAGGGCACCAGACATGAGGAAACCCCATTGCAGGGCAAACACACCATACACCTCCATCCATTCATTCTCCAACCCGCTATATCCTAACACAGGGTCATGGGGGTCAACTGGAGCCAATCCCAGCCAGCACAGGGCACAAGGCAGGAACATATCCCGGGCAGGGCACCAGCCCACCGCAGACACCATACACCTGCTGTGGCCAATTTGGATTTGCCAGTTCACCTAATCTGATGCATGTCTTTGGACTGTGAGAGGAAACTTGTACAGACAAAGGGAGAACATGCAAACTCCACGCAGCGAGGATTTGGGTGGCAGACCTAGCTGCATTAACACTGCACCACCATGCCATCCAGAGTGAATATACTTTACAAATGGAATAAAGATCGTATGAACTTTTACATTTTCAAAAAGGTTTAGTTATTTGTTCAATAAATGTAAAACAGGTAGTCACTTCATGAAAATACTTACACTGATTGCTGTAGAACACTAACATTTCCAAAAACATAATATTCCCACATTTGCATTGTCTATTATATTCTGCCTCTCTGCTTTATCAAAAAAGATTTTGTAATATTAGTTTTATATTTAGTTAAGTTTCAAATAAGCAACATTGACCTTTTTACGCTTAATCCTATTTTGCCTCTGCGGGTGTAAGGCAAGAACACCCCCTGGGCAGGGTGAGAGCCATTCACATGGTGAACACACACACACACACACACACACACACACACACACACACACGCACACACACACACACACACACACACACACTCACAGACACACCCACACTCACATATGCACACACACACACAAACGCGCACACACACGCACGCACACTCACGCACTCACGCACACACTCATAAGCACACACACTCACATACACACACCCACAAACGCACACACACACACACACACACACACTCACCCACATACGGAAACACCCACACACTCGCCACACACACACTCACACGCACACACTCATGCGCACACACACGCACACACACGTGCACACTCACGCACACACCCGCACACCCACACGCGCACACACGCACACACCCACACACATGTGCACACACACACGCATGCACACCCACACACGCATGCACACCCCACACACGCACACTTAAAAACACACACACACACACATGCACGCACGCACGCTCTCACACACACACACACACACACGCACACACACGTGCACACTCACACACACAGCCGCACACCCACACGCGCACGCACACACAAACGCACACATACACACATGCACATACACGCACCCGCAAACATGTGCACAAACACACGCACATGCACACACACACGCACACACACACAAACGCACACACACACGCACGCACACTCACACACTCACGCACACACTCATAAGCACACACACTCACATACACACACCCACAAACGCACACACACACACACACACACTCACCCACATACGGAAACACCCACACACTCGCACACACACACTCACACGCACACACTCATGCGCACACACACGCACACACACGTGCACACGCACGCACACACCCGCACACCCACACGCGCACACACGCACACACCCACACACACGTGCACACACACACGCACGCACACCCACACACGCACACTTAAAAACACACACTCGCACACACACACACACACACGCATGCACGCACGCACGCTCTCTCACACACACACACACACACACACGCACACACACGTGCACACTCACACACACAGCCGCACACCCACACGCGCACACACACACACACGCACACACACACATGCACATACACGCACCCGCACACATGCGCACAAACACACGCGCATGCACACACACACGCACACACACACACATATCCACAATCATCAGGAGCCAATTTAACATTGTCAGTTCAACTAACCTGCATGTCTTTGGACTGTGGGGGGAGACAGGAGAACAGTACAGCTTTAACATGAATGAAATGAATTAGGAAATTAGATTTGATTACACTAGATTACTGCAGAGCTGCCAGTAAAATATTGTAAAATTTACAGTAGAAAATACAGTAACATACTGCAACTATACTGTATCTACAATACAGTACACTACTGTAAACAAACAGGTATACTGCATGTAACTTACTGTAAATTGCTCTTAAATTTGCAATAAAAAACTAATATTTATATATGTAAAATTTTATACCCGGGTGCTTTCATTTGAAATGAAAACCCCATGACAATCCGTGACAGTTGTTTTTCTTTATTATCAATTTTCTACAATAGAACTTAAAAAATAAATAACCCCTGATAATAAAATGAAACATTAAGACTGGACAATGTATTGATAAGTCTATTTTGTGCCAAAAAAATCAAATAATTGAATAAATAAAAAAACAACAATAAAATAAAGCAACCCAAATTCCATCTAGTCTGATATTAATGTATGTTTATGAATACAGTTTCTAGAAAATGATGATTCAGAAAATAAAAACATGACTGGACAATTTGCTGACAAGTGTACAAAAAAACCTCTTTTCCAATGGTTTATTCATAATCAGTAGAACATGGCTGGAACTAGGAACAAATGTCTGCATAAAAATAACACATAACATTTTCCTCAACATTAAGATCAATATTGTGTCGCAGAATGCAGAAAAGATCTTCTTTCTTTAGACATAATTCAGTAGACCTGTGGTTTACAAAGTTTTGATTACCTTCAGAAGGAAATATTTTAAAATATGCCATTTTTTGACTCCTCTGTGACTCTATTGGTTTGTATCTTCATGTTGCTTTGGTCCTCTTTCCCATGCACTGGGGTCCAGTTATGCCCCTGTTATTCAGTTTATGTACCACCTTTTTCCCAATGTCCTTTTCAAGTTATTACTGTTTTCAGTCATTCTATGAAATGTAAATTTAGTGTTCCATAATGCTGATTTAGCAACTAACCTAAATGTCTTAACAAAGATCTGACTCATAACAATCATTTTAGTTAAATGTATTCCATTTTTAGGGAGCACCTTTGATAGGACTTTCTATATCTGAAAGTAATGGAAGCAGAATGATAAGCACTGCTAATGTTTTTGGTTCAGAAAATCCCTGTTGGGTCAGCAGTGCCGTCGGTCAGTAGTGTATTGTGTAGCACTCACGCTTCCCATGCCAGAGTTTTTGGCTAAAGTCCAGTCTGTGTTGAATCTCCACATTCTCATTGTGTCTGCATGAGTTTCCTTCCATAATCCAAAGACATGCATGTTAGGTGACTTGTAGATGCTAAATGGTCTGTGTGTGTAATTGAGTGTCTGTCTGTTTGTGTGTGTCCCGTTATGAGCTGGCACCTTTTCCAAAAAGTCCCCTGCACAGCACCCTATGATCCCAGAGATTACTAATATTAATGTGACACTGAGAAACTGAGGACTAAGTGCTTTCAAAGTGTTTGTGTGTGTGTGTGGGTGTGTGTGTGTGCGTGTGTGTGTGTGTGTGTGTGTGTGTGTGTGTGTGTATACATCACTATTTTCAATGAAGTAAGCTTAGCAAGTTGTTTTTTTCAATGTCTTTTGTGGAGAATTGGAAAACAGTAAGAACTCTAAAAAAAAATCAGTTAACAAGTATGAAGGGAAAAGAATACACTAAATACTGACAAGTTAGTACACTTAAATTTTCCACCTGGAGAACAACAGCAGTCTTCAAAAAATGGCCTTCATTCACTCTATCGTAAATGAAATTTGTTAAAAGTTTTACAGTTGACAATGAGTGTCTTTCTTTTTGCTCTTCCTTGGTATACAGAAACAATGCTTACCATTCTTATACTGCACTCCGCTCGAAATGTGTGAGCTTCCTGAGCAGAGAGCCCATACACGGATTAAGGGGTGCAGACTCTTTTTGGACCACTCTTCCAGACTACTTGCTGACAACCTTCCCATGGTAGGTTTTGGAACCCTTTTCTAGATTGACTCCTATATATGCAAAAGTCAAACAACTATGAAATCAAATCAAGTACAAAAACAGTTGTTTCAAATTGCAGATAAAATGTTTTTTCTTAAACATGTTGTCATTATAATTTCCCAAACACATTGTGTTTCATGTAAGTCATCCATCCATTATATCCCAACTACAGGGTCACGGGGGTCTGCTGGCGCCAATCCCAGCTAACACAGGGCGCAAGGCAGGAAACAAACCCCGGGCAGGGCGCCAGCCCATGGCAGGGTGCGCGCACACACACGCACACTTTAGGATTGCCAATGCACCTAACTTTTGGACTGTGGGAGGAAACCAGAGTACCCGGAGGAAGCCCATGCAGACACGGGGAGAACATGTAAACTTCACACAGGGAGGACCTGAGTCTCCTAACTGTGAGGCAGCAGTGCTACCACTGTGCCACCGTGCTGCTCATGTAAGTCATTATACCATTATGAATAAGTCTTTTGATAAGAAAAATAGTTCTATCAGAATAGCATAACACAGAATATGCTGAACCAAACACAAAGCAAAAAAGAAAGAAAACTGAATAGTTTGGACACCTCTTAAAAAAATAAAAATATTGACATGAAAATGTTGTTTTTCTTTATATTTTGTAGAAGTTCAAGGGTTAATGTGGCTTCTTCTTGATACACAAAGTTAAAATGGTAGAAGCATGAAAAGACCGCTGCAATTCCACTCAACAAGGGATGTGGATGATCCTCCCCCCTCACACACCTTTTACCTGTCAAGGCTCACCCTTCACTTCTGTGCAGTCATCAGTGTGTTACCTGAAACAGATAATACACATATATTTTTGTATTTTGCATCATGCTTAATAATCAGGACACATAAAATGAAAAAAGCATAAACTATCATTATCACAGTTTTATTCACATTTAAAGTATGGATAGCATGATTTAGTTTAAACAATACATTGAATTAATCATTGGTTAAGTGACTGTGTTATAAAATGTCCACTGTACTATACAATGACTGGTAGGATACATACCATGAACAATCAGTCTTGGGGTTTCTGGCAGGTTGAGAGTCTTCTCTATGACAGCAGGAGTAGCAAAAACCTGTAAAACAGGAACTACTTTATGATCCATTGTTAAGACAAATAATAAAATAGGCCTACAGTACTGTTTGGCATTGAAATGCGTATCATAGCCTTTACTTACATCAGCATGGATGAAAAGTTCATCACTCTTCTCTGTAAAGTATGCCATTAGGAACATTGTGACATATGGGGCCAATGCACCTTCTTCACCTTGGGAGAGGATGACCTTTACATCATTTGTTGCATTTGCACTGAAGCACTCAACAATTGTCTTAGCTTAGACATAATTAGAACATCTGTCAATAATTAGAAATGTCTGCGGTACTTTTGGACAAACACACCTTTCACATCTGAGACACTGCAGTATTCCACATGGCATAATTTTGTTTGATCGTTCAAGGTTTTGGAGTGTTTATTTGACTTGGCTGTTTGCTTTTTGGTCTATATACAAGGGTTCCTTAAATGCTGTGAATTTTATAAATAAGCGAGTACACTCCGGTAAACCAAGCTTAAACAGGAAGTTGGGAAGATCTCTGTGCCTCTGAACATGAATAATACAAGCTCTTGAGGTGTTGGCAATGTGATCACAAAAATGGAAGCGATGCATCGCATAGTCTAAATAAATGATCATTTCTCAATCACCACAGCACACAAACTATTACAGTATACTGGTCATAAAACTACGTATGCAAAATCACAGAATTCTTAAGTACTTTAATCACTAAAAAAGATCTAATTTAACACTTAGTCATAAACAACAATAACGTGAACTAGCGGTAATAAAGAGAAACAGACCCGTGCGTTTTCCACCTTCAAGTAAAGTTACTGTATCAAATAACTCTGTGTAAATATGTAAATGCCTAACTAATTAATAATGTGATTAAAATTCATACTTACAAACTTGCAAGTTACATGCTGAAGCAGATTCTCTTTGTGTGCTCTGAATTTTTTTGCCTGTACAATTAACAATAATGAACAGTACTCTCGAGCAGAATTGCAGTTGCAGCTACTGTCTTGCCAAATGTTTTACCAAGTGCCCCTTCTACACATAGAACACAAACGTTTAGCAGTAAAAAAATGAACGTCTTTCTGTCATTGCCTTCCAAACACTGATGAGTTTCTTTCCAGGGACAAACGTTTTGGCTCGAGGACTCTTTCATTTCCGCCTGAAGTAACATTTCTTAGCTACTGTATTTATCCCACCCCCAACTTACAAATAATTCTGCATAATCAACAAAATATCAAATTAAACATAACACTTGTTGCATAAACAAAACAAAAAAAAAATAGTTGTAAAGTTTGTTTTATGTCTACTTTCTACTGGTGAGTCTCCTGAATTAATTTGTTCCAGACTGCCAACCTGCTGTTTAAACATCCATCTATCCATTTTTCAATCCGAACACACGGTTATGGAGTTCTGCTGGAGCCAATCCCAGCCAACACAGGGCACAAGGCAGGAACCAATCCCGGGCAGGGTGCCAACCCACCGCAGGACACACACAAACACACCCACACACCAAGCACACACTAGGGCCAATTTAGAATCGCCAATCCACCTAACCTGCATGTCTTTGGACTGTGGGAGGAAACCGGAGCACCTGCACCCATGCAGACACGGGGAGAACATGCAAACTCCACGCAGGGAGGACCCGGGAAGCGAACCCAGGTCTCCTAACTACCACTGCGCCACCGTGCCGCCCGCTGTTTAAACAGCATTTCTGAAATGAATGAAACGTCATATATGTCAAAGCCACCACCAAACTGAAAACAAAGCATTGTAAAATACAATTTAAATCTTAAATTAAATTCAGAATACCCATCACTGAGTTTCCCACAGTTAAGATAGTTTGTTATATGTTTATATATGGTATAGACAGTGATTTGGGCTTTGATAAAAGCACACTTGATTAACAAAAATGACATAGAAACACTTACCTTTTCATTTTATTTCCAAAATTTCAGCAGCTTTGGCACTGGCTTTTGGAGACGGGGTGATCTTTGGAAATATCTCAAGTCAAGTCAAGTTGGGGAGCATGCACTGGTACAATGCGTTGCCACACCCACTACACAATGAAACAACTTGGGATCCCGGTTTGCAACCCCCCAGACAGACATGCAGTCCAGTCCCACCCTCTGGAAATGACCCTCTATCTGCCGCAGCAAGGTGTTACGTGGGCGACCCCTTGGCCTGATCCAACCACTCGGGTCCCCAACAATGAGGATGGATCACCCTCGAGGAAATGCGCCACATGACCGTAGTGCCGTAACTGACGCTCCCTCACAATGCAGGCAATGTGTCTCATTCAGGACTTTATGAGCAACTGCTCAATCGACACAAAGTCAAACCAATGGTAACCAAGGATTTTCCGGAGAGACACAGTACCAAAGAAGTCCAGTCTTCGCCTCAGGTCACTGGATAGTGTCCATGTCTTACAACCATATAGCAAGACAGGAAGCACCAGGACTCTAAAGACTTGGACCTTCGTCCTTTTGCACAGATATTGGGAGCACCACACACCCCTTTCCAGCGACCTCATGATCCCCCATTCTCTCCCAATCCATCGAATGACTTCATTGGAAGAGTCACCAGAGACATGAATGTCACTGCCAAGGTAAATAAACCTCTCAACAAGGTTGACAGTCTTTCCGCAAACAGACACACTGCTGATGATGGCTGTGCCTAAGAGGTCATTAAAGGCCTGGCTCTTTGGTTTTTATCCAGGACACTCGCAAGCCCAGACACTCAGACTCCTCACTCAGTCTCTCGAGGACCCTGATCAGAACCTCCATTGACTCCGCGAAGATCACAGTATCATCAGCAAAGTCAAGATCCGTGAATCTTTCTTCACCAAAAGATGCCCCACAGATGCTGGACCCCACGACCTTGCCCAACACCCAGTCCATACAAGCATTGAACAGAGTAGGAACAGAACACACCGCTGACAAACTCCAGAATCAACTGGGAAAAATGCAGAGGTTCTGCCTCCACTCTGCACAGCACTCACAGTACCAGTGTACAGGCCGGCCATGATATCCAGCAACCTCGAGGGGAATCCCACAAAGTCTCAGGATGTCCCACAGGGCAGCTCGATCAACTGAGTCAAATGTTTTGCAAAAATCGACATAAGCTGCAAAGAAACTCTGCCGATATTCGCGTTTGCACTCCATGAGAACCCTCAGTGCCAGGATGTGGTCGATGGTAGACTTCTTAGGTGTAAAACCAGACTGCTCCAGTCGCTGGTAGGTGAGCAGGTGATCACGGATCCTACAGAGGACCACCCTAGCAAGGACCGTACCCGGCACTGAGAGCAGTGTTATACCCCTGTAGTTGCCGCAATCTAGGCAATCACCCTTCCCTTTCCAGATAGGGACGACAAGCCCTGTTTTCCAGTCAGTTGGGATGATGCCAGTCTCCCAAATGGAAGCAAAGATTACTTGCAATGCCAGGCCTGGAGAAGTTCACCCCAGATACCACAGATCCCTGCAGCCTTCTCCCCCACCCCTCAGCTGGTTCACCACCTGTGCAATCTCAGTGAGATTGGGTGGGTCACAGCTAATTGGAGGATCAGCCTCAAGGACCGTGGACCCAGATATAGAGATAGCTGTTAAAAATCATATCCTGAAATGCATTGCATTTTCTGGTAACACTAATGTAAAAACATTGGAAGCAACTAAAAATCCTGTAATTCTTAGCATTTACAAGTAAAACAATGTAAAAACATGAATACAGTAATTTCCTGGTGAAAAGTGTTTCCAGTGTGCGAGTGGAAAATGTGTTAGTACAATCTATGCCTTTGCAAGAACCTTCCTTCTGTATCTTACAGAAAAAGTAGTAATTAATATTTTTTAATAGTACTTGATATCAATGAGTACAGTTTGAGTATCGAATTATCGATTACTGTGGTAACGATCTGCCCATCCCTAGTGTTTAAATTAACTACACATTACTGCAGTTTTACTTGATTGAAGATTTTAAATGAATAAATTTATTTCAAGTCTGGACTGACTACACTCACTTTAGCTGGCATGCATAGCTAACTTTATTAGGTGCAGACATAAATCAATGACACTGAAGTACAATTGAGTGCTTTTCACGCATAAGAGATTTAGCCTGCGGTGTTAGTGCGTGTGAGACAGATCATTTGCCCGAGTCCCACATTTACAGACCTGGAATGAGATGAACAAAAAAATGTTAAAGTTTACTTCTTTATTTAATTTTGTTCTCTTTTTAAAAACAAACTCTAAAGTAATAGAGATGATCGTGAAAGTGCTGCATTTTACACACCAAAAATACATCAAAATCTGGGAGCCATCTTTTGATGAATTCATCTCTGCGGGTAAGAATGAGGTTTATGACTTTAATACTTTTTTATAACTTTTTTAAAATTATTTGTTTAAATGTATTTTCAGCATTAAGAGAAAAGTTTACTATTCCTCTGGACAAGACAGTTAAAGTGTCAGATGAGGCAGGCACAGAGGTTGATGAGGATGTCTTTGAGGATTTGCTGAACACCAAGGACATATGCTTTTAATAACAGATGACACTTGACAATAGCAATAAACTACACATTCTTCAATATTTACTCTCTGTTATTATCTTAATATACAGCACTTCATTTTATATTAGACTATAGTACTGTGCTGACCTTGTTAACCTTTGGTTTTTTGCCTTTAAATGCTGTGCTAATATTGAGTGGTAAAACACTCTTTTATTATAAATGATCTCCTACCTGACTATTTAGCAAGTTGCTTAGTTTTTCTTAACACTTTGGCTGTTTTTTTTATGCAGAGTGAAGTGATGACATAGCTTCATTTTGAGAAAAAAAAAATTTCCCTAGATGATGTTCCAGTTTCAACAGTGATGCTGATATTTTGAGTCTGCCACAAAAGAGAGCAACACATAATGTTCTGGATAGTTCAGAGGCCAAAGACGAACTTAGTTTGTACTTAGTTTTAAAACATGCTTTAATTTTGTGTTCTTTAGTTGATAAAGAGTATTTTACTTCAAAGGTCCTGTGGCAAGACTGTACTTAAGGAGCATATTGAAACTGGAACACTTTGTGACCGCAAATGGCGACAAATGGTCAACATCCTTGCAGCCCATATGACCGTTGCTGAGAGGTAGGATTTACTAATGCAGCACTACCTGTCTAACAATAAACACATGTACATTATTCTTTCAGTGAACTTGAATGGATTCATTCATTTTGTATTAGTGTTTAAGGGAGTGCAGATCAGCATGCTTTAGTATATTACCTTTGGCCTTGCTGAGCACATCTCATTTAATGATTTTTGTTAGTCAAATGTATGGGTATTCTGTTTTTGTCTTTAATTACTTATTTTTGTTTTGTTGTAGAAGAATCTGTCATTGATTAACAAAACAAAAGTATGCCTTGGGTATCATCACTTTGTTTCCAGCCCACTGAGATCCATTGTCCAGAAAAGGATATGTAAGATTGTTTTTCTCAAATACTTTATTCGTTTTAATTTCTTATATAAAGTACATTGAAAAAGATTGTAAGAACTTTTGTAGATAATCATATGTTTCAAGCACAGATTATTTTTAGTTGTTAGTATTTGTCTGCTTCCTACTTAAAACTCCAATATGGTGTTAAAAATTCTCAGATAAGTGCTAAATGTCAACACAATACTATACAATACAGTACAATTTATTTTTGTATAGCCCAAAATTACACAAGGATTGCGACAATGTGCTTTAACACACCCTGACATTTGACAGCCCCACAGCCTTGACTCTCTAAGATGACAAGTAAAAACTCCCAAAAAACCCTTGTAGGGAAAAACATGGAAGAAATCTTGGGAAAGGCAATTCAGAAAGAGACCCCTTTCCAGGTAGGTTGGGCGTTCAGTGGGTGTCAAAAGAAATACAATACACAGAACACAACACAAATAATACTCAATACAATACACTAGTACAATAATAATATTACAAGTACAGAATGAAATGCAAGAGTAGATGATATGATATAATAGGATTCCAATTTGTTTAGAGTCCTGGAGGCCTCAGCTATCAAGCTGCCTCCCCCCTACTGGCCATTCCACTGCTGAGTCAGTGCTGAGCCAGCCAATCTGATGAAATGAACTTCTACCCGATGATTCCAGTCTTCCTCCATCAGAGATGACTTGTTCTTAGGCAGGCAAAACAACATGGCAGGTGGGCAGTGACACCAAATGCCACATTTGAGTACTGAGAAGAGAAACAGAACAGGTGAGGGTTGAAAACAAATTAGAACTATCATATTACTTATGTTTTAGTGCTAATGACTAACAACAGAAATGCAGTCTGCACAGTTGATCAGCAGCTCTAGTCAGGGTGTGCTAAACTGAAGTAGTGAGTCTTCAGCCGGGATTTAAAAGCTGAGACCGAAGGGGCATCTCTTATAGTAGCAGGCAGACCATTCCACAGTTTAAGGGCCCTGTAACTAAAAGCTCAACCTCCCACTGTTATTTTATTAATCCTTGGAATCATAAGTAGACCGGCACCTTGTGATCTTAATGCGTGTTCAGATAAATAAGCTGGACCTTGGCCATTTAAGGCTTTATATGTTAAAAAGAGGATTTTGAAATCTGCCCTAAACTTAACTGAGAGCCAGTGTAAGGATTTAAGAACTAGAGTGATGTGTTCATGTTTTCTTGTTCTTGTAACAATTCTTGCAGCAGCATTTTGGATTAACTGGAGGCTGTATAAAGAACAATTTAAACATCCAGGGAACACCACATTGCAGTAGTTAATCCTACCAGAAATAAATGCATGAATTAATTTCTCAGAATCCTGTTTATTTAGAAAGCTCCTTAATTTGCCAACATTTCTAAGATGGAAGAAACATGTTTTAGACAACTTTGTAATGTGCTCTTTAAATAACATTTTGGAGTCAAAGATAATGCCTAGATTGCGGACTGATTCAGTAAAATTAATGGTGATTCCAACTGAGTTGAATGATGACAAAATATTGCTCTGATCAGCATCATTCCCTCCAATAATTAACATCTCTGTTTTATCGGTGTTTAAAGACAACCAGTTCTCATCCATCCTCTCCTTTAATTCACTAACACAACTAATTAAGGACAATGGGGTCATAATAGTATTATTTAACTCAACACTTGATAAAGTGTTAAATTTACACTTTACTGGTAGGTCTATATATACAATTTTTAAGTGTTAAATTTTACACTGTCAGATTTAAATTTTCAGTTTTAAATTTGCAGTGCATACTACGCTCTTATTCTATACAGAAAGCCCCAGTTCCATCTTTTCCATATCAGAGCACACCATTATAGACGAAAAAGGGTGGAAAGTCGCTTTTGTTGCTTTCACTTTTTTTTTTTCAAGCTCTGTTTCTGAGCCGTTTTATTAGGAGAAAGTCAAAGGTTTGGGCAGTTCCAGCCTGTAACCTGAAGGCTATCACAGAATCGGGAAACACAGCAGCATCCTAAATTAAGACAGTTACCATGACTGGCATGTTGTTTAGGCCAACTGTGTCCATTTTATGGTTCTTTGCTGGTTTGAATGAGACCTTTGATAGACAAAGCACCATTTCATTCTGAGATCAGCGATTTGCATGTGAAGTTGGTTCTTTGTGCTTTGAACAACTAATATGTCAAAATTTAATGTATAGTAGGCTACTTAATAGGGCACTAACAGGTTAAGATAACCTGAACTTAACCCGTGTTACAAGTATGCACCAAGAGTCCTTGTAAAATTTGGAACCCATTTCTGTTTTACAGATCTGTTACCATTTATTCATGGTTATTTACTATATGGAGACTATTATGGATCTAAATAAAGAAAGGTTCTTTCTGGAACTTTCACATGGTTGGTAATTTTGGGAAACAAAAATGGTTCCCTTATGGTCTTGAAGAATCACTCTGGCACCTTTATTACTGAAATGACATATTCTTTTAATTGCTTAAAAAGAGTTTGGGATCACAGGTTCTGCCAATGTTCAGGGTTCAAATGTCATGCCTCCTCGCTGTGCTTATGTGAACAATAATAGAAGTCCACTGGTCAGGCACAGACAATTAACAGATGCATTATATCCATTTGTTTCCCAAACCTGTTTTTTGTAAAGGTAGTAAAAGTAACCCCTGATCTGAGCTTGTTCTATCCAATGAAAAGTACCCGTAGTGGGGTTCAGTTTTGATGAGAAAAATGTAAGAACCACCTATTGGTCAATATTCCTGTCCTCCGCAGGGCATACATCATGAGCGTATACACAGTCACAATCTTGTCTTATCATAATCAAAAAATCTGAAATAATAATAACACCTGATGAGTTGCAATGATTTAGTAACTCGTTTAACACCCCCAGTCAGAGATGGCACAACAAGTGACACTTCAAGGCATTGTGCGACCCCAGCTAGTCTTTATGGACTTAACTGAATTTGCTTTGATGAATTTGTGCCATCAGTTCTGAACATAGCAACCTGTGTTTAATAAATAAAGAAATAAATACATAAAGGTGCAGGGTAGAATTAGTTGATGTAGATTACTTTAAAGGATCGTGTTGAGTCTTGTTTTAACAGCCACGGGAACTGCACAAAATTGCATTTTACTTCACAAAATTACTTTCTTTTTTGAGGCAAGGTTTTGCACTTAAGGCATACCTAAAATGTTGATGTGTGTTTTGATTATCAAGATGATTATTACTATTACAATTTGAGATGAAGCACTTTGGAAAGCGACAGATACAAAGAACACATGTTTATCCATACCAGGCACCTATGTGATGAAGATAAAGTGTGCCACCTTCAAAAACGTGATGCACGTCAATGCAGAAAACATGACACTATGTACAGTACTATTCTAACAGAAAGCATGTTGTTTCCAGCATCATGCTGTGTAGTTGTTTTGCAGCTGCAGGAACTGGTAGACTAGACATGGTTGAGAGAAAGCTGAATGGAGCAAAGAGCAGAGATGTCCTTAGTGAAAACTGTTACTAGAACTCTCTGGACCCCAGACTAGGTCAGAGGTTCACCTATCAACAGGACAATAACCCTAATCATAAAGCAAAGACAACACAGCCAGAGCCCGGACTTAAACCTAATTAAACATCTCTGGAGTGACCTAAAAATAACTATCCACTGACAGTGTCCATTCAGCCTGATAGAGCTTGAGAGGATCTGCAATGAAGAATGTCAGAAAATCCCCATATGCATGAGTGTGAAACTTGAGTGAGTTAAACCCAAGCAAGACTCCAGACTGGAATCTCTGTCAAAGGAGCTTCAACTAAGTACTGAGTAGAGGGTCTAAATACTTGTGTTAATGTGACATTTCCATTTTTTTAGAAATGTGCAAAAAAAACCCTGTTTTCTCTTTGTAATTAGCTTGCTTAATGAGGAAAAAAATGAATTTAAATGATGTTCTGACACTATATTTGTTCCGTATTGACCCTCCTTCCTACTCCCATGATGGCCTGCACTCACACTGTGCTTAATGTTCTGGGCCCAGTCACATTTTGAGATCTGAACACGGAGTGACAGCATACAAGTCAAAATGATTTTGCTTATTTTGTGGTTGGTTTGGAATTGCGTAGGGCAGAAAAATGTTCTACACTCTTATAGATTTATTGAGTGTACAGCAAAGTATTTTGCTGGTAATCATGCTGCACGAACAAGAAGATATTTAATAATAATAATAATAATAATAATAATAATTCATTACATTTACAAAGACAAATGATGGTAAGGGAGGAATTTGCAGCTTTTCTTGCTAACTACAATTCACATTCATGTGTAAGGTGAGAATAAAAACCTGTTTTTAACTCAGAAATGACTTGCTGCATCATTGACGTCATGTCTGTCTTCTGTGCTCGGGTACGTTTAGCGATCACACTGTTCCCGAATGCTACTGAACCGTGCTTGGGCCCACTTTTTCCAAGTGGGACAGGGCACAGAGTGATCACACTACTCAAATAAACTAGTTTTTACAGGGTTACATGTGGACAAACGTGCATGGAACGAATTGCCTGTGTGAGTACACCCTAAGACTCTGATGTCCTTATCCCCTTGTAGCAGACTAAAAAACCCAGCTAAGGTTTACACTGCCTTTGACGGTGATTTATTTATTTTTTTGCTGGGGATCCCAGGAGCAATCTTACGTGTATTTTCTGAAGTTGACAAATGATGGGATCAGGAGCGCTCATTTCTTCGAAGGCCGACACAGAATCCAAATCAGTCCTCATGCAGCAGGTAGACACCAGACAGTCCATACACACGTACAGGAGATAATCCAGGACAAAACAAGAATCCACAGGCATTAAACAGGAAGGCAAACAGACAGGCAACTCAAGACACAAAACAACAAAAGACTTCTCTTCCCATTTATATAACTGGCCTTCTTTTAAATCTCACTCCTGCCTCCTTGTCCCTAGCAGCCCCTGTATCCTCAGCAGACGACCAATCAGAGTCACTGCAGGACCTATTGGGAGTTGAAGTTTTCATTCCCCAGTAACACCGCTACAACCCCCACCTCCGAGGCTGTGGTGTACCAAGGCTTGAGGTCAGAGATGTTTACAGTGTCTTCCTTTTTGGTCCCCAGCAATCCCCACTTTACTAAATAGTTTATTGGACCATTACTTTGTATTATCTCAGCCGGGCCGAACCATTTTGGAGCCAGTTTTGCTGTGAATTTGTCGGAGGCTTTGGAAAATGGAAGAATCCAGATCCAGACTTTCTCCCTAACCAAGAACTGTACAGGCTTATATGTCTGTTTGTATGATTGAGATTGCTTGGACTGGGGCATCACCCTCCTCTCCTTCACCCGTTGTGTAATTTTCTGTAATGTTTGTAGATGACCGTGAATCAATGTGTCTAGTTTGGGTGGATTGTGATTGAGTATCCTTTCCAGAGGACCATTAAGTTGTCTACCTGACAATGCAGGGGTTTCACTTGTAACCTCATGCACCACCGTGTTCAATGTGAACCAGAATTCAGGCAGCCATTTAGTCCAATCCTGATGGTGGTCTTCAATGAAGGATACAATCATTGTCTTCAGATCCAGTTCACCCACTAAGTGCGATTAGATTGGGGGGGGGGGGGGGGGTATGCTGTTGTCTTCAGGTTGCACCCCCATTGGGTGCACCACCATCAGGTAGGTCTTCAGGTCCTTACTTATAGGAAATGGTCCCATTAGGACTAGGCCTAGGCTCTCCCCTGGGATAGAGATGGTTACTGGCTAAAGCTGTCTAGAGGGGAGACCGGGTGGGGTTTTATATTGCTGACAGGTGGTACAAGTCTTAACATGGAACCACACGTTTTTGCGTATCGACGGCCACCATTCCACCTCCAGAATTTTGAACAGTGTCTTTGTGCATCCAAGGTGTCCACTGATCGGGCTGTCATGGTAATATTGTAGGAACTGAGGCACATATGTCTCAGGCACTACCAATTGATAAAGGTAACCCTGATCTTTTGTTGGTACACAGCGATAGAGTGCCCCTTGAAGTTCCCTATAATGTATGCAGTCAGGCATCCCCCCGTGCCCTCTCTCAGTCCCTGACATACAGTACTAACAGCATGTGATTGAACAATATCCTGCATGTTCAGGGGAAGATCAGGCCAAGGGTTAGAGACCGATAATGCACATACCAAAGGTGCAGGCTCCTGCACCCGTGACAGAGAATCAGGAACAATATAAGCACAGCTCTTTCAATAGCACACCTTGAACATAAACTGTTGGAGGCGCAATACCCACCTGCTTAAACCTACATGTGATCTTCGGGCAAATGAATGCCCAAGTCAGTGCCCGATGGTCAGTGCAGATTTCAAACACTGTCCCCTCCAAGTAATGACGCCACTTCTCCATGGTCCACACGACAGCGAGGCATTCCTTCTCAGTGGTGGAATAATTGTACTCGGCACTCTTCAGTGACCATGAAGCATAAGCCACAACTCTTTCCTCCCCCTGATTTATTTGATAGAGGAGCGCTGAGTCCGACGTCACTCATGTCAGGGTGAATCTGGAAGGTTAGTGTAGGATCTGGCTGTGCCAGGATGGGTGGAGGTAACAAAGCCTTTTTAAGAGCTTCAAAACAGTCCTAGCATGCCTGCTACCATTCCCAAGGGGATCCCTTCCTCAGCAGTTGAAACAACGGAGCTGCAATGTCAGTGAACCCTTTCACAAACTTGTGAAACCACCCAGCCATCCCCAGGAAGCACTAGAGACTTTTTACTTCTTGGGGTGCCGGTTAGTCCATGATAGGTTTAACTTTCTTTGGGTCCACCCGTACCCCATCCGTTGACACCACATGACCGAGGAAGGTAAGCTGGTTTTGTAGGAATCTACACTTCTTAGTGTTGAATGTAAGATGAACCTTGTGTAGTCACTGGAAGTTGGTGTCAAGGTCATTCAGCTGTTGTTGGACAGATGGGGAGAACACAATGATGTCATCAATATATACGAAGCAGGTCTTCCCAATGAGCCCCCAGATGACCTCTTCCATACCCCTTCGGGGTGATGACGGTGGTCTTCTCAGTGCTACACATCACCATCTTCATCTGCCAATACCCGGACTTCAAATCTAGGGAGCTGAACACTACCACCCCATGCAAAGATTCCAAGATGTTGTGGACGAGTGGCATGGGTTATGCATCATTCACAATCTTCTTGTTCAGCTCTCAATAGTCCACACAGAATTGGTCGGTCCCATCAGGCTTTTGAATGAGCACTGCAGGGCTAGCCCACGGTGAGGTGGAAGGTTCCATGACCCCATCTGCCAACATCCGCTCGACCTACTCCTTAACTATTCTTCTTTTCAGAGGTGACACTCGGTAGGCTCTGTGCAGAACCAGGACTGGCTCGACTGTGTGGATGTGGTGACACACCACCTCAGTCCGACCCACTTTGTCTGTCCACACAGAGTGCCTCCTCCTAAGCAGTGGCCGAATGAGCTCCAGCTGTTCAAGAATTGCCTTCTCTACTGGGCTGGGCTCATCAAAAAACTGCGCAAGGTAATAATACAAGTTAGGCCAAATCAGATTACTCTGAGCCTTCCTCCCAAACCGATGGACCTCACCCCCCGGCAACTCATACTCCAGCCATGACAGGTGGATGGTAAGCCCTACCGACATTAGTGAGTCTATTCTGAGTAATAAGGGCATTGACAGGTGGTCATTTTTCAGGACGTATACCTTTGTCTCCTTGTGTGCCTCGTGCAGGCAGAGCCTCATAGGAACCTTGCGCCCTTTGCCTTGTGCACCCTTCCACCCGGCAGAAAGAATTTTACTTTCGCACTTTCACTTAACTGCTCATGAGCCACTTTAAGCTTTTCCCAAATGCTGTATTTCATAAGGGTATAAGTGCTGCCTGTATCTATGACCGCCTCTCCTGTGACCCCTCTCACTTGTATGCGCACCACTAAGAGGGGCAAGGTGGCTTGCACCAAGGTGAGATCAGCACGGGGTTCTGCTGGGGCTTTCCCTTGTGGTTTGGGACAGAGGACTTCCAGAGGTGTGGGACCCTTACGAAACCCACCAACCCCGATGGCTGCCCAGTCCTTTTCCACTTGGGACCCCAACTTTACCAACTCATCCACTGACTTCCACATGCATCAAGGACACTTCGCCATATGTCTTCCTCACACATGTCAGAACACCACTTAAGGCACAATGCACAGAATTAAAAGACAACGTCCCTGAGACTCTGTGATGGCTTTTGCACAAAGGTCTGGAGCTTTCTTTCAGCAGCACCTGGTACTCATCCGAGAGGAATGCATTCAGAAAGGCAACACGAAACTCCACCCAGTTGTTACACTTGTGCCGCTTAGCAAACCACCAAGCGCGAGTGGGATTGCTGAGTGCCGTGCTCAGAAATCCCTGCAGCTCTACACCGCTCAGTGGATGCAGCTTTATGACCAGGTCAACCTCCTCTACAAAGTCAACGATGCTCATGGGTGCACACTGAGGGGTAAGCTTAGGGAACTCCATTCACTGCACTGCAACCGACAAGGAAGACTGTCCCCAGTCGTTTCCCACCCGTGCTTTAGGAGTCAACTGCCTCATTAGCTGCGAGGCGGCATGCTAGCTCTCTTGTACCTGCCTCCTGATCTCTTCTCTCATACTCGTTTCCAGGCACTGCACACGCCATGTGAAGGACCATTCAAGACGCTACACCCTCAGAGCCACCTCACTGGATACTCAGGTGGATGTGGCATTGATGAGGTCATGGACAGTCTTGTCTCTGTTGATAAAGCTGTGGGCGATGTCATCCACCCGTGACTCCAATTGTTCTAGGCACAACATCAAGTCTTGTATAACCCATTCCTTGCTGGTCTCGGGCTGCACTGGACTGGAGACACACAAGGTATCTAACAGACTCGAGACTTCCTTGAGTTAGGGCTCTGACCATGACGTGGCATGGCCTAGGTGTTAGATGCATATTAATCAGCGGTACACTTAGCTCAAGCTCCTCACACTGCACAGCGCCTTCGACAGACATGACTTCTGTGTAAGTGAGATATATGCTGTCACAAAGATGAGACATAGTCACATAAAGGTTTGGGGCAGCCACCTGTATAACTTGTTCTCCTTGCTTTTTTAAATTATACAGCACTGATGTGCACACAACCGAATCCAAAACAAGACTGAGGGAATAGGGAAAAGGTGCAGGCTTTTAAAGGGGGAGACAGGAAGTGAGATCATAAGGATCGGTCTCATGTTCTTCAGCCATTAGTTCGAGCCCAGACGTGACATCACAGGGGCCGGAGCCGGCAAGGTCTCCTTCCATTGGCTCGGTCCTGGAAGTGACGTCAAGAGAGTCAGGTGGAATCTCCTGTGAATGGTCTACAGGGAAGGGAGAAAAAGAGTCAGTGCACTCTGCCACATCCCGGCATGCCTCAGAACTGCCTTTACTCAAGCCCTTTAGCTGCCTCCCATGTGTAGAACTAGAGGGGTATGTGTAAGAAACCTGGCTCTTACCCGGCTCACCAAAATCTGTAGTGGACTAAAAAACCCAGCTAAGATTCACACCACCTTTGATGGTGATTTATTTATTTTTTCGGTGGGGATCCAAGGAATGCACCCAGTCTTGGCCCGACTCACACACACTCCCTCACATAGACAAAAAAGCAGCCTGTAATAAAACAGAAATCACTAAATGAATTAAACAATAATATACGAAGTATAACTACACAAACTACACAATCCCAGCCCCTTTACAGTGATATATAATAAACATAAATTCAACAATAACAAACAAACCACAAACGATGAAGTCCATGAAATGATGGAGATAGATAGTGCAGAGACCAACCTGCTGTATGTGAATGTAAAGACAATCTTGACGAATGATAGGATCAGGAGCACTCCTTTCTTCGAAGGTCGACGTAGAATCCAAATCGGTCTTCACACAGCAGGTTAGACACCAGACAGTCCATAAACATATGCCGGAGATAATCCAGGCCAAAACAAGAATCCACATGCAGTAAACAGGAAGGCAAACAGACAGGCAATTTAAGACACAAAACAATAAAAGACTTCTCTTCCCCTCAATATAAGTGGCTTCCTTTTAAATCTCACTCCGGCCTCCTTGTTCCCATCAGCCCCTGCACCCTCAGCAGACGACCAATCAGAGCCACTGGAGGGACTGCAGGGAGTTGAAGTTTTCACTCTTATGCAGCTGTACATTTGTGTCTTCCACTGCTTTTTCTATCCTAGTTTGCCATCTCCTCTCAAAGTAGTAATAGACACCTTTGCAGGAAATGTTGTTTTCTTTACAATTTGTTGCATGGAAAAAACCTTAATTTCACAAAACAACAATACGCTGACATGTTTCCTGAGAAAATTGTTTTGTTTTGGTATTTATAAACCAAGAATTGAACTTTAGGAATACCAGGACCTTACAACCCAAGATAAGACAATTTACTTGTTGTATTGAACAGAATAAAAGGTTTCAGCTGATAAAATTACTAAGTTTCTCCAATAACCGATTAGCATTTAAACAAGATTAATTAGGAATACACTAAGAGAGTTGACCATTAAGTGGAGTTTTGCAGTCATATTTGAATAATAAATTGTAAATCAGGGGGGAGGGTTGTACTACTTCCCTGCTAATCCAGCATCCTAAGTTCAAGTCCTGTGCCTGGGACTTGGAATTATTCAAGAAGAAGAAAAAGACTAGTGAGGGAGGCCACAAAGATAACTCTGAAGGAGTTACAAGTCACAGCAGCTCAGATTGGAGAGATGGTGCAGAAAAAACAATTGTTGCAGCTTTATGGGATAGTGGTAAAAAGACAGTCAATGTTGAAAAAGTTCATGTGTCAAGTCGAGGCTCCTAGAATGCACTTAGGTGACTCTGGAAGATGAGTCTATGGTGTGATGTGACCAAAGCTGATATTTTTGGCCATCAGACTGAACACCGTACACTCCTCATTATTAAAAGCAAGATTGTCTCTAAGCTAAATCCGAGTAGGCTCTGTCCTGGGGCGCCATGATATGGAGTTAGCACAAAGGCATATCCCATGCCAACTCCCCCATCTCCTTCCTTAATAGAATATCAGTGTTGCATCACGTGTAACTTCAAAAGAAGTCCCCAGAATTTCAATATGATCTGATTTCCATGTAAGGCAACTCTTTGATTTAATTTACTAATATGAACGAGCACTGTTCTCTGAGGGGACCCCCCTGCTTTTACGTATCTTGTAACACTAATAGTAATGAGCGCCTACCTTCAAGGGGGAGACACTTCCAAACCTATGCTCTGATTAAAAACACACCATCCCCACCATAAAGCATGGTGGTGGAGACATCATGCTTTGGAGATGCTTCTCTGCAGCAGGTGCTGGAAGGTTTGTGAAGGTAAAACGAATGCAGCAAAATACATCGAAATCCTGGTGGAAAATCTCATGCAGTCTGCAAGAAACCTGCGACTTGAGAGATTTATTTCCCATCAAGACAACTTGAGAAATAAAAAGCTACAGCTGCACAGGAATGGCTTAAAAGCAACATGTAAATGTCCTGGAGTGGCCGAGTCAGAGTTCAGATCTCCATCCAACTGAGAATTTCTGGCTGGACTTGAAAATGACTGACCACTCACAATCTCCATGCAGTCTTGCAGAGCTTCGGAAGTTTTGTGAAAAAGATTTTCAAAAAATGTCAATGTCCAGATGTGCCAAGCTGATAGAGACCTGTACACACAGAGTCAAGGCTATCATGTCTACCAAAGCTGTATCTACCAATTTGAAGCGGGTACTTCGGTGATCAGTTATTTTGTGTTTGGTATTTATAAGTATTTTAGTTTACTTTGCAGAGATCTGTTTACACTTTGACATTAAATGTTCTTTTTCTGTTACTCAGTGAGATAAAAAGCCAAATAAATCCATTGTGAATCTGTTAGAGAGCCTGAACCAATCAGGATACACATCTCACATTTTAGGGTGTGTGTCCCAGCATGCACAAGACCACATAATATTATGGGATGTTTGTTTAAAGAAAGGGATCCATGTGTACCAGTCATTTCCGCATAGAGAAATAGTTATTTGTAATAACTAAGAGTCCTTATTATCCTGAATCAGTAAGAAACTGGGTGTTTAATGACCAGAAATCACACACACACACTTATTCAAAAACATGTATGCTTCTTTATATATCTTCAAACAGATCAGCCATAATTTCATTCTGATCTGCTGTATGGAATACTATAAATCCTTTTCCAGTGTTCTGACTGACAGTCCTGCGTGAACACTGCATGTCTTGAACCCCTCACAGATATACAGGCCTCCATTGCTACAGATGAATAGTTGTATGATACTAAAATGTGAAAATTGCAAATGTGCTTGGACATTTTTTACAGGCACTATATAAGTTGCTTCCTGTTCCTTACAAGACCTTAACAAAGACATATTAATAATTGAATGGGCCAATTAAACCAACACCTGAAAGCCTGTTTTGAAGTGTTACCCAAATTTCTTTGTATGACCAAGAGTCATCATGACTTGAACACCCACCACTCGACCCCTTTATTTGTTTTTTTTTAATTTATTTGAGTTTTCTCCAAATATTCCATTTATCCATTTAAAGAGCTGATCATCACCAACTTGAAGAAAATGTAGGTGTTGTGATGGCTCAGTGGTTAACACTAATGGCTCATAGGGATTGCAGATGAAAGACTTCCTCTCTTCTCCATGTTCTTGTGGACTTTCTCCAGATGGTCCTTTCATATCCCAAATATTTCCTGGTGTGAATAATTACCAACATTAAATTGTGTAACTGTGTGACTATTTACCAGGGTGTCCCCAGTGCTGTCAGAATTGATTCGGGCATCCCCTGTAGTAAAGTAATCATTGCCTGCATTTTGGGAAGCAACCTCAAAATACAGGTATTTAGATTTCCATAATAGAGCAGCCATTTTAAAGGTCTGACACCACTATTAATGCACACTAAAAGCAGAAATAAAAACACCTGATTTTGCAGTTTGAAAGGACTTTCCTTCACCATTGCCTGCTTTACTTCTGCCCCTTCACTCTTTTGTTTGAGTGTCAGGACTGGCACATCATCCATCGCCCATTAATAGCAAATTAGGTCCAGTTCTTTTCCATCCTTACATGTCTGTATGGCAGTGGATACTCATGCATTCATTAATTGATTTATTTCCCCACAAATCATGACTGCCAGGGGGATGATGCCTGCCTGACCCAAGTGTCTACAATACAGTGTGCCCCAAAAAGGGCAAACACAATCACCTCTACAAAGATGGACAGTAGAGAGGTGTCAAATAAGCAATGTGCTTCAAACATTGTTGGTGTGACTGCAATCCAGAAATGAAAATTCAAATAAAAAAGATCCATACCAGGTAACAAAGAGTTTTTATTTAATGGATTTCATAGATGGTTACTCCAAGTAAAAGAAAATCAATACAAAACATACAGTAGTTACTACATGTTAAATGCTGTCAGGGGAAAGAAAGGTTAGAAGGTTGTAGCAAGCAAATGAAGAACTTATTAGAGCCCTTTATTTATACACCCAAAGGTTCAAATTCTAAGTAATGGAGACGAGGAGACACTCTGCGGGTTTCAGCCTATGTATAACAAGACATGTTCTATCCCCCTTTTCATTTCACCTTATCTTTCTTTGCATCTAGAAGAATTTACGATCATAAAAATAGAGTAACCGTGACAATGAAAAACCATGTAGCTTCACTTTCTAAAGCTCCTCTTGAAGCCGACAACAGATTGTCTATCTGGTCGATTCACATGATTCATAATAGCCGGCTATGTCTTTGCAGACAATCTTCAGTGCTTTCCTGGTTGCAGCTTGACCATCTGGCCCAAAGTCAGGGTAACTCTCAGTCATCACTTTCACAATGACTTCACAGATCATCTGCAAAAAAAGAAACAAAAAGGGAAAAAGGGAGGAAAAAGTTAAAAGCTGGAAGCACAAATCCCATTGATGTTTGTTTCCTACCAAGTCACAGACATGAATCGTCTCATTGTCTCATAGCCGTAGTGAACTTACCGGGTGTTGGTTTACCAGGACGCTGAAAGTGAGTATAGAGTTTGATTTAATGAACAATGCTGTGCTTAGCAAGGGTCTCACTGACAGACTGCAGGAAGCATTTAATGGCCTGTTATCAAGATGACAACCGACTTGTACAGCACCAGCCCCCCAGTGAATCTTCCCAGAAGAAATAATGGAAAAGCTCCTTTTCCTCCAAAATCCCTAATCACTGACATATTCAGTTTAAGTGTATACACCGCCTGTATCTTACAGCCCAAAGCACCATGCTGTGGTTCCAGCCATTGGCACCTGCTATCAGTTCTGCTCCTGAAATGAATTGAAACGACTTTTCTCCATATGTTTCAGAACTGCCCGTGTTTCTCTTCCAACCTCTCCTTTGTCTTTCACTCTCTTTCCTCCATTCTTTCTATACTGAGCTCTTTCTCACTCTCCATCTTAACTCTTCTGGACTTCTCTGTTCTTATTTCTACCCAGCAGAGGTGTTTCTTTCTTGGCACCATTGGCTCTGTCTGACCTGTCATTGGATATCCCCGGAGTCGCACTGTTCTAACCTTTGGAAGTCCTGTTTTTACAACCGGAAGGGTCATCCAGTTCCAGGCTCAGTAGGTGAGTTTCTTCAGTGGGAGCTGGGTGCCCAAGGATAAGAGATATGGAGAGCCTTTATTAATACAACAAGGCTTCTCCAGTCTTTGTCTTTCCTGTCTGATGGATGCATCTGATGTCTTTCCTCATAGACATTCTGGTTTCCATCTTATTTTACTCTTATATCTGTTTTTTAATTTTTAATTTTATTACATTCAATAATAATTTGATGAGAAAGAAAAAGTATGAAGTCATTTGAATGCAAGCAAGTTAAGGCCACTTGGGCCTAGTCTTTCTCCCTGTATTTTCAGTATCTGAAGTTTTGAAGCCCCTTGTGAAGGATGCTATGTAAATGACTAACTATGGAAAATGTACAGATGGAAAAAAAGAAACATAACACCGCTTGCTGAAATAAGAATAAGTTAATGAGAATGATAGGAAAACAAAATGGTGCATCAACAAATGCAGCAAAACAATAGATTAGCAATGACAGTCTTGAAGTCCTTCAGTGTCATCTCTTGCAGTCACCACCGTTTGACTCAAAAAGGTAATGAACCTCTGAAGCTGCAGTTGTGGGATGTTGTCCTATTGGTGCAGAAAGGTCTGATATAAATGCTGCTCATGGACAGAAGAAGGTCATATCTTTGAGATGGGGTTGAGGTCAGTAGTAAAGGCAGGCCAAGGCAGCACTTGAATAACAAGATTCATTCTGCAAAGCGGCTGTGACCTGCCATTGTCTTGCTATAGGATGAGGTCATGTGGGAGATGTGAGAAGAGGGTCTCCAGTCACTTTAATGCTAGCAGCATGTAGCTTGTCCCTGCCTCTCATGATAAGTAACACTAAAAAAATTAAACTAATTTTTGATGCATTAAGTAATAAACAAAGTTTGGAGTGAGGAGTCATGGTTAGAGTTACTGTGGTGACATGCTCCTACTCATGTTAGGTCTAGGAGATTCTGGCCAGAGTATGAAGTGCTTAGTGCCATGGGCTCATGGTTATAGACATCTGGACCTGATTCACAGCCTGGCCACTGACTGTATGGAGTTATGATGTTCTGCCTGTTGTGGTGTCCATTACCCCTAGGTCCTGCTCTGGTCCAACTCACCCACATCCGAAAAGTCTGCATGATAGGTTAATTGGAAATACTAAATTGAGCCAGTGTGAGTACGTAAGCGAGTGCATAGTATGTTGGACTAACCAGGCTTGAAAGAATGTTTGATTTCTGCAAGATATGGCTTCTCTGAATTCATTCAGTCATTCATACATTTTATAACACTGTTTTGTATTGTAGTTCATATAGTTGTGGAGCCCAAACAGTATTCAGCAGCATTAGACAGCAGTGTGGAAACCAACCTGGACAGGGTATCAGTCCATGCCAATGTTTGGCAATACTGTTTCGCAGCTCCAGTGTGCTCATTTTGATTTTCACATCTGGTCATTGTACATGTGGAGTTTGCACATTCTTCATCCCTCATCCGTAGAAACGTGTGTTAGGTTGATCAACCCCCTAATTGTCCCCTGTGTGGTCTAATGCTGCCAGGATAGGTCCCACACTACCTGGACTCTGAACTTGGACTACATATGTTGCAACCTAACATTAATAGTAGCACCCATGATTTTTTGGACACAAGGAAAGTTTCAGCTAATTACGGTTAAAAGGTGTTCTTATTGCAAACCTCAGAAAAAGTGCCAGTTCTACAGCAGAGTTTGGGCTGGGCGATGATTTGTTTTCATTGTTTTATCTATGTGATCGAATTATCGGTTACAGTTGTCCCTCGTTGTTTTAATTGCAATTTCAACTTTTTTTTTTTTGTTTGTTTTCTTCTTAAAGCCCAATAATCACTTTATTATTACATTTTCCCACTGGTCAGTCCAATTTCGTTTCGTTGTATTCCGTACCGCCTCTGCCGACAGCCAGTAAATTGCAGAACGGACTCGCGCACACACCCACAACCCTCTCAGACAATAATAATAATAATAATTATAAAAATAATAATAATAATACTTCATTACATTTATATAGATGGGGTTCCTGTCTTGCAGAATATGCCAGTGAACCCCGAGGAGCAGCTCTAACCCCGTCGCAGACACGAGTCGCTTGTCTGTCAGCAATTGCAAGACAGATGAGATAGCCATTGTGACGTTTCTGGCTCAGATTTGGTGTATTGTGGTGCTTTATGCCGTACAGTGCCTCAAACAGGCTGAGGTGTCGATTTGTTTTGTCGAAGCTCAGTGGAACATAACGGGAAAAGGGCAAATTGCCAAACAGGCTACGGGGTGTTCCGCCATTAGATGTAATTCCTGTAATTGCGTACAGTTAAAATATAGTCAGGTACAACTAGATTGCATCCAGCTCGAGTAATTTAATTTGTGGTACTTTTCGAAGGCCACAGTGGCGCTTAAAGAAGAAAAAACTGCGTGACGGAATAAAACGCGCTCTCTGATTTACTCTTCCGTTTGTTTCCACCCACCTCTTTATTTGTTTTAAGTTTCTTGTCTTACCTCAAAGTACTTGACTGGGATCTTGAGCGTTTTGCAGTGTTCCTCGGCCATCGGCTTCAGGAGAGAGGCATGTTTTCCTCTCGTGCTGAACATCTTGGTCAGCAAGTTGACGACAGCTTCACCATGAGTCCTGACACCTGCATAGGTCTGTAGCTCAGCGAGAGAGAGGTGCTCGAACTTCGGGAAATGGGATTTACCTTCAGGATGATCTTTAAAAAAACTGGAAAAATGTATAAATAATAGGTAACGCAATAAAAACGTGTCCCAAATCAACTGAGTATATGCGCTGTGAAAAGACTGGCCATATGAAATCATATTGTATTATCTGAATATAACAGTGCAACCATATTGCAGCCTACCATATTTGAATATATAGATTTTTCAGGATATGTGTCTTAATTTAACGGGCAGTATGGTGTAATGGCCAAAGCACTGGACTTTAAACCATCACGTTTATCCAAGGCGCCTTACAACATTTGAAATATAATTAGTTACGTTTCCAATTGGAGCACAAATGACTTTGCTCAGGGTCACACAGTTATTTGCACCCACCACCTCAAGGTTTGCAGTCGAAAGTCTTTAACCACTGCGCCATGCTGCACACCTAAAGAGTGTGCTCCAATAGCCGCGCTTCTGATTCACTCTGTAACCGCGAGGATAACATTAGCTTGCCCTAAACTCCAATTATAAAAATATTCACAATTGCATTACTGTATATCATGAACTTGTTAGCCACTTTGGATAAAAGCGTCAACCAAATATGTAATAATTAAACTAATAAACTGGATCTGCTAACAGAAGAGAATAACCACTGATGATCACGAGCAGTCAACATTTTCTTTTATAACAGTAATAAACAAACAAGTAAACAGGTCATTTGTTTTCCCTTCTCTAGTTGAAAACAAATGAAATGGCCACGCCTATCAATGCATTATACTGACCTCGTTCTTATACTCCCACTTAATAAGATTTATTCTTTTAACAGAATTATGTGTTTCGTGGTGTGCGATTTACTTTCTTTACTACAATGTCACCTGCGGTATACGATTCTTCATGGATGATAAGTCACACATTTTGGCTTCAGGCGTTACACTTTTCAACAAAGCAATATTTCCTTTCAAGATAAGTGCTCTGGCAAAATGCTCTGTGGCCCCGTGTAGGAGCAGAGATGGTCTCTGGCGCCAGCCTACAAAGAACGTTGACAATTTAATTAAATCCAGATTAATAAACTTTAAATCAGTCAATCATTTTCTAACCCGCTTTGTTCTGAACAGGGTCACAGGGGTCTGCCAGAGCATATCCCAGCTAGCATAAGGTGCAAGACAGGGAACAAACCCTAGACATGGCACCAGTTCATCTCAGGGCAAACGCACACACACGCACACAACCAAGCACCAATTTGAGAGCACCCGGAGCAAACCCACACAGACATGGGAAGAACATGCAAACTTCACGCAGAAAGCACTCGGGACGGGGATGCGAACCCTGGTCTTCTTACTGCGAGGCACCACCGTGCATAAATCAAGGTGCGAATGCGTCAATTTCGAGCCTCGACCTGGTGGGATTGTACACAGGGTGATCGTCAAAAATTAGGCAGCATCAATCGTTAAAGTATTTATCGATCTTGGATCGCAATTTTTTTTTTAACCTCAAAAATACCCACTAAACTCGACAGGTGCCAAGCGGCCACTGTAAGCGACACTGTCGAGTACAACTGGATTTACTACTGAACCAAAATATTTATCAGAGAAGTGGCAAATATACACTTCTAGAATCGCATCACTTTTTAATAACTGGATCATATTCCAATTATACGCGTGCTTGCAATGCCTCCCGTTCATATCAAGTTTCATGTCAGTAATATAACACCTGTGCCCCTCTTACCGAAGTAGAACAGCTTGGCCGACGCCTGCCGGGTCCGATTCAACTTTAGCCCATCCCTTCAGCACCAGATTCCATTCACCTTCTGACATAGCCATCTTCAGCTCAAGTCAGTGTCACCTGCAGATTTCCAAGACTGTACACTACCAGTGATTTATCACTAAAGCCCACTGTCCGTTACTATATAAGCATTGTCATTGTCCTGCCCCTTTGTCGCTCCCCACCCCCGATCCCACTTAAGATAAGTTTCCTCTTCTTACATTTTGGGATGACGTGGTTTCCAAAAAACAAAGCACTGCTACCCTGCATGTAATTATATCAAATTAAGATTTAGATTTCTTTTGTTTTTGATTGTGTTTTTTTTAGTACATTGTTTTCCGTTACAGGCACAATGACTTTTGGGAAGCAGTTCAGCGTGCCCCTCTTTTGGGGGCGCCAGTGAGTTGAAGTAGATAGTATCACGCGAGGATGCCCTTTAGGGCGTACGGCTTGTTTGCTTTTTGTAAGTGGAAGGCTTAGTCTTAAGAAGCACTTAATCGAAACGTTAAGTTTGCTGGCATGCACGAGGGTGCCTTGCAGCCGTTGGTCAAGGTTAGCCACTCGTGTCCGTGACTGAACTCCTTTAGACCTTCAGGTCGCAGCATTCTGGTTTAGGTCTGGCTGGGAGTCTGGACACATTTGTCTAGAGGAATGAACGTCTTGTTAAGCTATGCACATATCAAAATATTTTAACTATTACATAATACAACATTTCCACACAATGATTCAACTCCGATAAAAACGTGCGTGGGATTCACATTTTGAAGCTGCAGCGCTAAGCACTGCACCACCTTACCACGTATGAATTGCATGTAACCCAAATAGAAGAACTGATTTAAGTTCGAACGAATGTGTTATATTTGAAAATACTGAGTTCTTCTTCTTTTTTTTGTTTTTTAAAGATTTTTAGGTATATTTACAGAAGAATTCATTTAGCATCCATTTTGCTCTTTTTAAAAATCGTAACCTGTGCTTTGCTATAGGTTTTCATTTCGTATCAGCCTTCAGTCAGATATTTTCAGTTACTCTGCCGTATAGAAGTTTATGATTTTTTTTTTTATATAATTTTCAAAAAAATAAAACTCGGCATTTTTCCCATCATGCCTATTTTGTTATGCACACCACCTTGTGTAAAGTGATTGAAGTAGCGCTCCATGATAATATTATAATCTTTCATTCCCTATCACTGAAATATAGTTATGTTTTCCAGAGTGCAGACTCTTATATTTCCTAAAAGTCTGAAGGCACCGGTTTCTAAATCTAAAGCCTTATGAAAGTATAGCGGGGCTCCGAGGCTTTTGAACTCTTCAGTATGTATTAACTTCTTTTATTGTATTGTCCCATGTTTTCAACTTCATAAAATGGAATTGTTCATATTATCGGTTATAAAAAAGTTGGTTTTAACTCTGAAATGTTCCAAGTCCTTGATTTTTTTTTCTAAAAATGAGACACGCCTCTTGTACGCGCCAATGAGATTTTCTAACATGATATTTATAAAATAAAGGTTTGACTAGTCATAATAATCATAAAGCATCAAAAGAACTCGTTCATTCATGCTACCCTGTCTTCTTCTAAAGCCCCTGCTCCATCTTTTCCATACCCTAACTGACCCGTAGAGACACGCAGTTAACTCCCGCCGAGTGATAACATTCTTAACAATTCTTAGCAATAATTCCACACTTTGTGTATCCATCCCTTCCCACTTGTATACATTTATTTGATAGTATTTTATTAGCAGCGCCCCCAGGCCTGCACTGTCACTATATCAGTGTAAGGTTTTTATGTTCTCCTGTGGTTTTTGATTCAATTTTTGCTACGTATCATACGCAACAGATGCGTTTTAGGTTAATTTATGAATCCTGAACTCGTATCAACGAAATCTGCGTGTGATGGAAAGAAGGAAGAACAGGCGTCCCATGCGGGCCTCGTTCCTGCTTCATGCCGCACGCTGCTGGGACTCGCGGCGTCTCCCCGCAGACATGTAGTGAACAAACGCACGGAGCAGCTAACTGTGCACCACAAGGCACTAAATACCAAGCCGTCTCAAACGATGTACATGAACCTTTTTTTTCTCGCTGTCTTCTTGATGTATTTGGATTTTACTCCGATTTGTTTGTTTTCGCGCTTCTTTATTTTTCAAACCCGGTCTCTTAGCTGTTTTATTAGGAGAAAGACGAAGGAACCGAAGGCTATCATCGACTCGAGGAACACTGCAGCATCCTAAATTAACACTGGCATAAAATGTTTAGGGCAGCATTGTCCGTTCAAGATGTACTTTTTGGTATTTCGTAGTATAAACCAATCCAGGGGCAGAGTAGCGGTCCATGCAGGGCACTCCGAATAAATGCTTATTAGCTTAAATGATATAAGAATTCGCCATTATATACACTGTGCTGAAAAAAGCTAGCAATTATGTGACATGCACTGTTAAAAATAATAGTTACTTAATGGCACGTTATGGTTCTTTACTGGTTTGTATGAAACATTTTCTTAACCAAGCACCATTTCGTTCTGAGTTATGTGCAAATAATGTTGGTTCTTTGTGCTTTGAAAAAATTCCTAATATGTAAAAGAAACGTGAAATCTTTAATGTATGGCATATAGGCTACCTATAGCCGTGCGCTAAACAGCTGAACGTAACCCGTGTTACGGCAAGAGTCCTTTTAAAATGTGGGACCCATTTACATTTTCATTTCATTTACATATTCTATTTACTATAGGGGGACAGTTATGGATCTAAATAAAGAAAGGTTCTTTCTGGAACCTTCACGTGGATCGGCCTTTTGGGAACCTATGGCAACGTCCTAAAATACAACTCTGGCACCTTTATTACTGGAATGACATATACTTTTAACTGCTTAAAAAGAGGTTGGCATAGTGGCCTCACCGGCTCTACCAGTATCCAGGATTCAAAGGTCGCGACTGCACGCTGTCCCTACATACTGGTCAAGCACAGACAATCGACGGATGCATTATATCCATCTGTTTCCCGAACCCGCTCTTTTTTTTTTTCTAAAAACAGTAGCAGTAACCCTTGATCTGAGCTTACTCTATCCAGTACAAAGTACCCGTATGTCAGGGACCAGTTTTGATGAGAAAAATGAAGAACCGTCTGTTAGTCGATATGCCTGTTCTTATCAGGACACCCGTCTCGCACGTATACACTGCCACCATCTTGTCTTGTCACAATCACAAAATCTGAAATAATAATAACACCTGATGAGATGCACTGATTTAGCAACTCGTTTAACACCTCCAGTCAGATATGGCGCAACAAGTGACACTGCACGGCATTGTGCGGCTCTGACTGCGCTCGTCTTCACTGAATTTGCTTTGAGGAATACACGCCATCAGTTCTGAACACAGCAAACCGTGTTTAACAAATAAAGAAATAAATACTTAAAGGTACAGGGTAGAATTCGTTGATGTAAATTACTACAAAGGATCGTGTACAGCCACGGGAACTGCACAAAATTGCATTACTTTACAAAATTATCTTTTTTTTCAGGCAATGTTTTGCAGTTAAGACATACCTAAAATGTGGAATTATGTTTTGTTTGTTAAGACGATTACTATTATTAAAATTTGAGCTGAAGAGCTTTGGAAAGTGATAGATACAATTTACACAATACAATTTATTATTGTATAGCCCAAAATCACACAAGAAGAGCTGCAATGGGCTTTAACAGGCCCTGCCTCTTGACAGCCCCCCAGCCTTAACTCACTAAGAAGACAAGGAACCCCCCCCCCCCAAAAAAAAATGTTGTAGCGAAAAAATGGAAGAAATCTCAGGAAAGGCAGTTCAAAGAGAGACCCCTTTCCAGGTAGGTTGGGGGTGCAGTGGGTGTCAAAAAGAAGGGAGTCAATACAATACAATACAATACAATACAATACAATACAATACAATACAAAACAAATCCTCAATACACTGTAAAAATAAAAATTTTAGAAGTACGGAGAAGAATTTAACAGTAGATGATATCCCATGATATGATTTGGATTTGTTTAGTGTCCTGGAGACCTCATCAATCAAGCTGCCTCTTCCATTTGGCCATTCCATGTCTGAAACAGCGCTGGGGCAGCCAATCCGATGAAAGGACCCCTCTACCCGACGATTCCTGCGATCCTCCATCAGAGATGACTTTTTCTTAGGCAGGCAAAACAACTTAGCAACTTAGCAACTTAACAACTAACTATCATGTTACTTATGTTTTAGTGCTAATGACTAACAACAGAGATGCAGTCTGCACAGTTGATCAGCAGCTCTAGTCAGGGTGTGTTAAACTGAAGTAGTGAGTCTTCAGCCGGGATTTAAAAGCTGAGATAGAAGGGGCATCTCTTATAGTAGCAGGCAGACCATTCCACAATTTAAGGGCCCTGTAACTAAAAGCTCGACCTCCCACTGTTATTTTATTAATCCTTGGAATCATAAGCAGACCAGTATCTTGAGATCTTAATGTGTGCTCTGGTTTGTAAGTCATGATGAGTTTAGATAAATAAACCGGACCTTGGCCATTTAATGCTTTATAAGTTAAAAGGAGGATTTTGAAATCTGCCCTAAACTTAACCGGGAGCCAGATAGATGTGAAAGGCATAATACTACATATTATAGATAGATAGATAGATAGATAGATAGATAGATAGATAGATAGATAGATAGATAGATAGATAGATAGATAGATAGATAGAACTCGTGCTTGTCCATACAAGGCATCCACCTGATGAAGATAAAGTGTGTCCCTTACAAAAACGCGCTGCACATGAAAACGCAACGCTGTACGCATAAGCCAACCTTGAAAAAACTTAATAAACTTAAACTTAAAACTTAATAAAGTGAGCTCGTATATTTAAACAGAGCTCTCTCCCTTTGATGTTTTTTCTTTTCTTTTCTTTTTAAAGTTTTTTTTTCACTGGTGTCAAATTTGAACATTTGGAGCAGACTGAGAAAACTGAAAAAAATATATGAAAAAGTTATTTCACCAAAATGATGGTTATCTCATTTAAAGTTTTACAGTTTACAAAGAAACTCTTCTTTTTAGCTTCATTGTGAAGCGCATGCATGCCGGCAGACTTCGCACGTGTAATTCATCAAGATATCTAATGCTGAAACAAACTCGAGAGGGCTGTTGCCAAATCATCAATATCCTAATTAGTCGACATTCGATTTAATCTGCTCTTTTGGATTTTCATGTGTCTTTAGCGAAACCATTACAGCTGCACACGGTTTAGGACATAACATGCGCAAACATCCCGTACGGCTTCTTTTAGAGATTCGCCATTTAAAACATTCAGTAAAGCAATAAAATCTATGAGTTGTATTTCTGAAATTCCATTTTGTAATTAAGAGTCATGGTCAGCTGAAGCCTATTTCCAGCAGTTTAGGATGAAGGACGTGAACCAGTTGCAGAGCAGGCATCACACCATGACAAGGCACACTGGCACACATTTACACTCGCAGTGCCAGTTTTGAGTCAGCAGTCAACTGGGTATGGAGTGGAGCAAACACAGGGAATATCGAGCATAATTTGCTTAATACGATGTTGAAAGCAGGTCCCCTCAGATGACAGTCAGCAATCTCAGTCATTGTCAAGTCAATTGTATCTATTATTATTATCATTAACGTTCTTTACTGAGTGCTGGTTAAGAGCACTGTATCAAGTTCACAGGTAAAATCCAATTATATCTTTATAAATTATTTATTACATAACGCATACACATAAAGGCACCGATATGTTTAAGTACATTAAACCAGAGCCATTCCAGACTCATTAACATAACTTGAACCTAACAGTTTCCATCCATTAATGTCATGTTGAACTAACACCAGTAGACGGCAGCAGCATCGCCAGAGAAAATAAACCCACAGCAGGATGAGCTGTATATGGCCAGCTGTAACAAACAAAACCAGACACAGTCACAGTCCTGGAGGCCACCTCTCCTGGGCAGTCAACAGTACATTTGTGCTGGACAGTCTAATTGGAAGACAAAATCCTTTCCTCTTTGTATTGTAAAGCTCCCATTATTTTAGGTGTCTCTCCCATGGTCAGGAAAACCGCTTGGAAGTAAAGAGTGACACAGAAGAACATAGAAAAGACAAGCAGAAAAGTGGTGGGGTAGGCATGTTTCTTCACTATTATATTACTTATATTTGTATAAAAATGACAAACAAACAGAAATGCTGTAAGCACAGCTGATCATCAGCTCTAATAAGAGTATGGCAAACTAGAGTGGCGCGCCTTCATTGTGGATTTAAAAGGTGAGACTTAAGGGACACTTCTTAGATTTGTCGCCTTGTGACTAAAAGTTCGACTTCCCACTGTTATTTTGTTAATCCTTGAAATCTTAAGTAGAAATACTAGTTTTTTTTGCATTTTCCATATAGTTGTATTATCATCTTGAGGTTATAATGCACTTTTTGTTTTTTATGTAATGATACATTTTATAAGGAAAGGTGTTTATAGGTTTAGCCAGTCAGTCATTTTCTTACCTGCTTAGACCTGAACAGGGTCGGCTGGAGCCTCTCCCAGCTAGCATAGGGCGCAAGGCAGGAACAAACCCTAGAGAGGGCACCAGTCCATCGCAGGGTGAACACACACACAATTTAGGACTGCCAGTTCACTTAACCTGCCTGTCTTTGGATTGTGGGAGGAAACCCACACAGACAGAGGGAGAACATGCAAACTCCATGTAGGGAGGACCTGAGACATGAACCCTGGTCTCCTTACTGTGGGGCAGCAGCGCTATCACTGTACCACCATACTGCCTTATAGGTTTAGTGATTTCCACAAATACACCTATGAAAATATTATGGTGATACAATGCGGAGGAACATGATGCCACACTGGTCAGAGCAAGGAGGTTTAACTGCAAAGTGAGCAATATCTGCAGAGTGTACAATGTCTTGTCTTCTACTCCTTATGCAACGTTTCTCAACCTTTAAGTATTTGCAACCGAGTTTTCATAACAGTTTTAATCGCGCCCCCCTAACATTTTTTTGAAACCCTAATAAAATGTATTCCTATATATTTTGCTGCCGATACACCGCTACAAGTTTAAAATTTTCCTTACGCCACATATGGCAACATTCGCGCACCCTTTTTTGTTACTTCGCACCCCCCTAGGTGGGCACGCCCCACAGGTTGAAAACCGCTGTTTATGTACTCCCCCATCTTCTCAAGCACATGCAGGTTAAATTGACTGGTAGCTCCAAACTGGCCCAGAGGCATTAAGAGTGCTCCACAACGGACTGGGATCCCATTTTTATGTTGCACTGGGAGCTACCACTACAGCTCTAGGGAATAACATGGGTTCAGAAAAGAAATAAATGAACTGATGCACCAATATTTTCACACGATTCGGCTTTCCACTAGGTGTGATTGATGTTAGTGGCGAGACTTTTACTAAGGACGTCTAAACACATTCCAGACAAGAAAGCAGGAATTAGTTTTCTTTTATTGCTGGGTTCCTGGGCACATGCTGTATATGTTGTTGCCAAGACATAATAACAGGCAGTCATCAAAAATGCAACCTGGGACTTGTTGGGTGAAGGCCTCACCCGCACTGCACTATCATTTGTATTATTCATTGGTCCTGTGCCAACTCCTAGAAGCACTGGCAGGCGTCAACTATTTTTTTTTTCCTTTTTAATGTAAGCATTTGATAAAAAAGACTAACATAAAAACAATAAATGTCTGTCACTTGGATTCTAAAGTTCGGAAGGAAATGAAACTTGAACTTCCTAATGTCATTAAGCATCTTCTGCCATATCATCAACAGAGAGTCTATGGTCACCCATAGGGCAGCCCAAAGCGTTCCACAGCCGGTTAATCAGTGCCAACGGCCAAGATCTTTGCCTTGCCACACATTTTATGTCATGCCTTTCAAGTGCCCCATTTTCAAATTGTGCCAAGAATGAATTACTGTAAAACCGTTTCATTCATTCTCCTGCAAAAAAAGCCAACAACCAATATGAAACAGAGGAGCACGTGAAAAAAAAAAATAAAGGTTGAAAGTAAAGTCAAATGATCCATAATGGTCAAAACCACCAAATGGAAACTGTTACTTTAGGAGCGCATCTTTAAAATCTCAGACTTGCATGAAGTGGAAATTAAGGTCAGTTCAAACTAGTCAAAAAGTGATGGCCTAGAGAAGTTCTGCCAGTCCATTAAAAAATCCAAACAGCTCATCAAACATTTTAAGAAACACCTCTAGTGTATTCTGTGTTACCCAAGTAATGTTTTTCTGGTTAAATCTGCTGCTCCTCCGCTCCAGGACAGAGAGCCCAGTTTCCAACATGGTTACTGTCTGTCTGGAGTTTGCATGTTCTTCCCGTGCTCCAGTGGCTTCCATTTACATCCCAAAGACTTGTATCTTATACTAATCAGAAGATCTTGGTGTGAGTGTATGCCCTGTAGTGGACTGGCAGCTCACCCAGGACAGACCCCTTTCTTGTGCCATATGATATACCAAGGTGGGCTGCACCTGCTCCAACCGAAGGCGATTTATTAAGATGGAAAGAAGTATATTATATACTGAGTGTTTTCTGCTATCAGTGCCGTTCCCACTAGATCAGATCACAGATTTAATTTTCAAACACCAAGTCTCCCCCAAATTTTAAATTTTATCCTTTGTGATATTTGCCCGGACACCACCAATCGGAGATCACATCTTTATCAAATGTACTTTTATTTTGTCTTCCCACAACACACTACTCAGGCCCGCACAACAACAATGTCTTCAGCCCCAGTCACCTTTCTCCTGGGCCTTCTCTCTCCTCGTCCCTGGGCCACCTGTCTCCTTTTTCCAGGAGCTTCGTCCTGCTCCTGCTCCCAACTCCAGCTCACTGACAGGAGGGAGGCAGCCCCCTTTATCCTCACCTGGATGAGCTCCAGGTGCTCTACCTGACGTCACGTCCTGGTGTGGCGGAAGCATCAGGAGAGCACCCGGAAGCACTCCGGGTGACCCTGGAAGGATTGTCCTCCATGGGTGTGGCGGAAGTGAATAAGTCCCGGCACCATGAGGCTCGGGGTGCCCCCTGGCGGTGGTCTTGAGCCTCCTTGCTCCCCTTCCGTGGGCCTCTTCTACTCCAGGGCGGTTGCCCCCTCGTGGCCTGGAGGACAAATATGCCAGCACCAAGTCCTTCCAGGCGTCCCGGCCAGGTCTAACACCCAGCTGTGTACGACACCTTCTAAAAATGATGAATCGTCTACTAAAATAAATTACAGTAAAACAAGAATAGCTTGTCTAAATTAAAAGAAACCTTTCATACTTTTTAAATATTACACAAAGAAAACCACTTCCACGTTCAAAGTCAAAATTCAAATGCTAAAGGATACGCTTCACTTGTTTCCACTGTGTACTTTGCATGGCTGCGTGGTGGTCAGCACTGCTGCTCTGACCCCTGCTTGAATTTTGATCTCACAAGGCAAAGGTAAGGTTTGTTGGCCCGATGCTGATGAGGGCACCAGTGAGTGTACCCTGCAGCAGACTGGCACCCGATCCAGCTTTACTCCCTTCATTGCACCCAGTGCTCCTAGAACAAGGCTTTGGCTCCTCACAACCCTTTAATTAGGTTAAGAAGGCTTCATGAATGCACTCTTAAAATTAACGGTTCCTTAAGGACACTTTACTGGATTGTATGGTTCCTCACAGAACCAATGCTTGATAAAGAACTGTTTAAACCGGGGAAGGATTGTATAAACTTGGTTCTTTGGGCTTTAAAAAAAAAAAAGTTCCTAATATGTGGACATAATAGAAATCTTTAATGCACACTCTTAAAAATAAAGGTGCCAGAGTGGTTCTTCAGAGCAATGCCTTAGGGAAACCATGAACGTTCTAGGAAGAAACCTTATGTGTTTGGCTCCATAGCAGGCTCCATACAGTAAATAACTAGATGGTAACCGATTTGAAATATGTCACGATTTTAAAAGGTCATACAAAACAACGGGTCAAGTCCAGGTCTTCTTCATCTGTTGGTGTCCTGCTAGGTAGTTTATTATACATTAAACATTTTTTTTCCTCCATATTAGTAAGCTTTTCAAAGCACAAAGAAACAACTTCATTTGCAGGGAACCCTTCCCATAATGGATTGGTACTTTGTCAAGCAAAGGCTCTAAGAGGAACCACACAACCCATGAAGAACCATAAAGTGCCATTAAGAGTGTATAGTAGGCTTCCTAGCAGAATGCTAACAGAGCAAGGAAACCTGAAACCAGCCGGTGTTATCGTCCTTCTATTATCTACTGATTATGTTACCTGTTACAACTCTAAATGAATAGTTTCTTTTCGGATCCTCCATGCAGATGTACTGTATATAGGAATCAGAAATGGTTCCCCAGCAGCATAGTTATTGTAAAGGTCAGCCCTGACATAGACAGACGTAGGACACAGGTTCAAAGTACACAGGTCTTTTATTTTCTTTTTCCCCCTTGTGGAAACGTCTTCCCCGTTCCCACAAGCACAACAACACAGTCCCAAACACCAAAACACAATTCTTTCTTTCTTTCTTTCTTTCTTTCTTTCTTTCTTTCTTTCTTTCTTTCTTTCTTTCTTTCTTTCTTTCTTTCTTTCTTTCTTTCTTTCTTTCTTTCTTTCTTTCTTTCTCCAGCACTCCTCCTGGTAAGCTTCGTCTCCCTCCTCCCGAGTATGGCTCCCGGAGTAGTAGCTGCTGGCTCCTTTTATAAGGCACCCGGATATCCTCCAGGTGCTTGATTGCTCGTTTCACAGCTGCACTTCCGGGTGTGGCAGAAGAACCGCCCACACAGTCTCAGGAGCCACTGCAGCACCCCCTGGTGGCACCCCCAGACCCCAACAGGGCCAAAGGGAACTCCATTTCCCATTGAACCCTAAGGGTATCCGAGGCATCACTGCCATCCAGGGGGGCTGCCATCTAGCATCCCGGGGGAGGTATTGTGCAGCCCATGCCTGTTCCCCCGGACCATATGCAGAAGAGGCGTCCCGTCCGTCCGCCACATTATGAAGAACCACTTTGGCACCTTTATTTTTATGAGTGCATGGGAAAATGGAAGGATGGCTCATCTGGTGCCTTACTATACTATTCTCTTCATTTTAGTTAATCGATTTTATTTAACGTGTAAAATCACCATGCAGCATTGTCCCAATACACCAGCGCTTTTTTAATCGTTAAGTATTTGTGACCTGAGTTTTCATAACAGTTTTAATCGCGCCCCCCTAACGTTTTTTTGAAAGGAGCCCACTAATATCAATTTGTTCTTTTTTAATTAATGATATATCATAGATGCACTACTTAACTTTTATTGACATTTATCTAACTCTATATTTATTTTTCTAGTATCAGAATGTAGCTCTATTTTGTTTCAATAGATGTATTTTTCATATTTTCGATTCTTGTTTTCTTTTTTTCACATCTTTGTGCCCTCCTTTTTGTTACTTCGTGCCCCCCTAGGGGGGTCCACTCCACAGACCACTGCATTACACTGTAAAAAGTAGAGGAATACATGGGAATATATAAAAAGTAAGCAAAATAAAAGCAGAACATTGAAATAAAACAAGATCAAGTTTCAAGGGAAAAAAATGAAATTAAAACATTCAAAGTTAAGGTATGTCAACAAGTAACAAAAAAAAAAGAAGAACAATAATAATAATTTAAGCATTTAAGTAATTTTTCAAAGAGGGTAGACCTGTCTGAATTCTGTGGCTGGTTGTAACGAAGGGAGTAAAGGTAGTGTTTTAGTGTTGATTTAAAAATATTAACTGAGTGTGCTTCTCTTACACATAACGGAAGGCCATTCCAAAGATAAGGTGCACGACAGGGTAATACTCTTTGACCAATTGATGTTTCTTAACTGTAGGAACAACCAGGAGACCAGCATTAAGAGAGCGAAGAGGACGTACAGGAGTGTATGGTGTAATTAGCTCAGCTAAGGAAAGTGCTGCAAGTCCACGCAATGCCTTATATGTTTAAAAAAAGAACTTTAAAAATCAGTTCTGGCTTGTACTGGTAACCAGTGTAGAGAAGCTAGAATGGGTGTTATGTGCTCATTTTATTTTTTCTTTTGTCAATATTCTAGTTCCAACATTCAAACAAGTCGAAGACCTCTAGTAGAATAACTAGGAAGATTTTAAGAAATCTTTTTATTCCTTTTCATAACTAAGGAGTTCAAGCCACCAATCATACATATGGGACAAACTTAAAGTCATCTTGCAGATTCTTGAGCCCCTGGAAAAAAAAAACGCACACAAGCAACCTGCGCCCAAACAGTAGCCAGGTAGGGCATTGTGTCGAAGTCCATTAAGTTAATACTGCATATTGTGCCATGCATGAAAAGTTTTTAATGAAAGAAAGAATAATAATAGCAAAACAAATAATGTTTTTCTACTGTATAGATATATAATTTAGTAAGAGCATTTTCATAATTCTCTGCACTTGTATCTATATTGTTTTTCCTCTTTTGAGTTAAAAAGTAACAAATTGCGGGTTACTTGATATGTTATATCACTTTTCATCTCTAACAAAAAATTGAGAAAAAAAGGAAAATGCATGTAAAGAAAACCAACAATTCATTCCTTTCCCTGAAAGTCATTGAAACATTAATCAGGTGAAAAGAGGCACAAACATTTGATACGTTGTACAAAGAAACTTTGGTGTATTGTGGTTACAAATTGCATAATGTATCTACGGAAATAAAAAGATGGACATATTTTATCAGTGCAGGTTATCTGCGAACCAGTCCTGCTAACTTTACTGGGCTGGATTAACCATTAAGCAAAATAAGCACGTGCTTAGGGAATCAAGGGATGGGGTGTACTGCAGACAGTTTCCATTGCCAGATTTACCATGGGCCATATGGTGCAAAACTGCAAAATAAAAATTATTTTCCATCTTACTGTAAGTTTGGTTTCATTTCGAAAACTAAAATTTTATTTTACAGTTTATTATTGTTTATATTTTGAATAGATACACATGGGGGCACCAAAATCTCTAAAGGTCTTAATCCGGCCCTGGTCGGCCTGCAGCCCCAGTATTTGCGAACAGACGAGGTGTTGAGCACAGGAGCGCCTGCGTGACTGCTGTTTGTCCGCTCACCTCTCCTGCTATTCACGGGCTCTGCGGGGCAGAGCGCATGCGCAGTACAACCCAGTCGCGCGCGTCCTAAAGGTGAAGGCTCCGAAAAGTTGCTGTCGAAGGGTAGAGGAAGATGATGACAATTGTTATATTTAGTGAGTGTGGAGTGGGGTGGACAGGAAAGGGAAAATTCTTTTATGTGTGTAGGGAAAATAGTACGTGAGAAGCGGGGCATAATTTAGTTAAGAAAGACCATGAGTGCGTGTTTGCGTGGAAAAGTCGGCGGGGGTCAATAAAGCTAAACATGCAAAAATAGCTGTGCACTCCCTACCATCAACAGATGGCCGTCCTTTCTCTCTCTAGAAGTGGAATAGGATGGTTTGATTTGATGTGAGCTGCATACAGCCACGTAAGGCTCATCGGCTTTCTTTTAACGACTAAACCGGGAGCCTCTGTAGTGTGCTTTAAAATTCAGCGTATCATTTAAGAAGAAGAATAAAACAATAGGATAACGCTGAAGTAAAAGGACAATATCAGATGTCTATGCAATATCTAATTCCGCGCTTTATGTAAGTTCTTCATCTCCGTGGCCAGTGCTTTAATTGAATTAAACGTTTAAAAAGTAATAGTTCTAAACGGTACTTTACTGGGTTATGCGCTTCCTGGCAGACCGGTTGCTTGACAAAGAACCATTCAATTTCGGGATGGGTTTATTTGCATAAGAAAACTGGTTCTTTGGGCTTTAAAAAATTCCTAATATATAGGAAATGATTAGTGAAGAAAAACAACACGTTTAATTGGCAAATTGAACAGATTACAATATGCAAGCTTTCGAGGAAGCTCAGGCCCCTTGTTCAGGCAGGCTGTAGTTGCACGTGGCGCTTATTCTGCTTAATGGTTAATCCAGCCGTGCTAACGGAATACTTTGCAAGGAAACTTGGCAAGATTGCCTTGCATTGCAATTTGCCTGAAAAGGGGGCCCGAGCTACCTCGAAAGCTTGCATATTGTAATCTGTTCAGTTTGCCGATAAAAAGGTATTGTTTTACTCCACTTCTCATTGCATCCGTAATGGCTCATACAGTACATCACCCTGCTAGTACTAATATGTGGATAAAAGAGAAACGTTTACAGCTTGGTGGGCTACATGACAGATGAAGAAAACCTATGCTTAGCCTGCATTGGTGTATACCACGTGCCGTAAAATTCATGAATCCATTGGTATTTTACAAATCTGTCACCATCTATTTATGCAGCCTGTTATGGACCTAAAGGAAGGATTTTTCTGGAACTTTCAGATGGGTTGTTCCTTTGGCAAACAAAATTGGTCCCGGTTTGGCATCGTTTTGAAGTGCTTCTTTGGCACCCTTATTTCTTTAAAGAGTGTACAAACCTGACACTGAAACTTTGTTGTCTGAATTTTTTTTTTTTATTATTATTTCAAAGCACTGAAACTCAGTCATTTTTTTAATGTGACACTGTTTTATGCTAGAAAAAGATGGTAGGAAAAAAGAAAATTCTCCTTACATAAATATTCAATCCCCATGCTTTGATGTTTTCTGGAGCCACCTTTTACAGCAATAAGCTTTAAGTCTTCTTAAGGTAGGTATGGTCAGTTGATCAGTAAAATTCACCCAGTGGTGGATTTGGGTAATGGTGACCTGGGAAGCCGTGGCATGGAGCGCCCATATGGTGATTACAGTTATTAGGGGAAATGTATAATGACAGTTAAGGGGCATGCACTCTGTAAAGTCTGTGTTATGTACACAGAGAGGTGGGTGGGTAATACTGTAACTGAAGGTGAGCATGCTCCAGAAATACAGTCCCCCCCCCCCCCCAACAAAGCTAAGGGGTGCATGCTCTGTAAACTCCACAGAGGGGTGCCATTTATCCCTTTATGTAATTGAATTTGGATATCAGGGGAACAAGGGGACCCCCCTACCCCCCAACCCGCATTGAAGTCTAATACTGACTACCCACTATGGACACCAAGGGGTGCTGCAAACACAGAGGGCTCCAGATTTGCTTGGACTGACATTAAATTCACCAAAGAGTTTTTCACAGCAAGTATGCTGTATTAAATACTGACCTTAGTTTCCTGTAAATTTTCCTTGCAGCCAGTTCAGATAAACATTTCTTTCCCAGAAGCCCATGATGCTTTGCAAGGCCAGCTTGATGTCGCATAGCTATAGCAACCGCACACAAAACTTTCATGCATGCGTACTGTAAGATCCTTGCCAGCTACGTTGGGCACGTGTATTGTCACCACCCGATCAGTACTTCCAACTCTCCACCCTTTACACATTAAAAAAAAAAGTGCATATTTTCTTTTGAGGGGTCCATTAGCTGCCCATAAACAGAATATTATACTGAACACTAGTGAGTTGGAGTTGTATGTAACAAAGCATAGTTACGATGTTATAGCAATAACAGAAACCTGCGTAAATAACAAAGATGGGGATGAGTTTAACACAGAGGGATACACATTTTTTAGGAAGAATAGTCAGAACAGAAAAGGAGGTGGGATTACTGTTTATGTCAAGCAGAATTTTAACACAAGTCCTATTCAGTTGGAAGATAAGCCCCACCTTAGTAGAGACATGCGGCTTCATCTGGAAGCCATTAGGGAAAGAGGCCTTATTTTAGAAATGTGTTGTAGACCGCCCAGTGCAGACAGGAATGTCAATGCACATACTTTTAGTAGTATTAGAAAAGCAGGTTTACAGAGGGATATTACAGTCATGGGAGGCTTTAACTACCTAAATATTAACTAGGATAACCTTGCAGATGGAGGAGCACAAGAGCAGGAGTTTTTAGAAGTAATCAGTAACTGTTTTTTAACACAGCATGTTAAAGCACCAATGTCTGGTGAAGCCTGACTAGATGTAGTATTTTGTAATAATCGGGGTAGAATTGAGGGCGTAGAGGTGATTGAACCACTAGGGTCAAGTGACCATAATATAATACAATCCATCCATTTTCCAACCCGCTGAATCCAAACACAGGGTCACGGGGGTCTGCTGGAGCCAATCCCAGCTAACACAGGGCACAAGGCAGGAACCAATCCCGGGCAGGGTGCCAACCCACCGCAGGACACACACACACACCAAGCCCAATTTAGAATCACCAGTCCACCTAACCTGCATGTCTTTGGACTGTGGGAGGAAACCGGAGCGCCCGGAGGAAACCCACGCAGACACGGGGAGAACATGCAAACTCCACGCAAGGAGGACCCGGGATGCGAACCCAGGTCCCCAGGTCTCCCAACTGCGAGGCAGCAGCGCTACCCACTGCGCTGCCCTAATACAATTCTCAGTGTTTTATAAGAGTGCAGATGCAAAGACTGAAACTGGTAACTTTGGTTGGACACATTTTGAGCAGATGAGGCAAAGTCTAAGGAGAATACACTGGGTTAAGCTTTTAAGTGTGGAGACAGCCGAGGAGCAGTGGAACATCTTTAAAAGTGTTTTACATGTAATGAGTTAATAAAGAGTAGAAAAAGAAGCTGCAAAGGAAAAAAAAAACAAATAAAAGCAGCTGTATAAGGCATATTAGACTAATTACTCCATTGTGAATTGTAGGGTATATGAGAACATGAGGGCAACCATTAATAAGGATATTAGGGAGGCTAAAAGACAGTTGGAGAGGAATATAGCAGATAAGGTGAAAGATGACCCAAAGAGATTCTTTCAGTATTGTAGTAGCAAAAGATCAGTCAAGGAGGAGGTGAAGTGCATCAGAAATAGTAAAGAGGGGGGTTAAGAACATGTGCTGATAGAGCGTTACCGCACCCACCACACGATGGAGCAGCCACCTGGAGTAGTAAAGGGGAATTAAAAAAAAAAAAAAAAACAGACAATGAAATAGCGGATGCTGTAAACTGTTTTTTTTTTTTTTTTTGAGGTCTTAACATATGAGGAAGTAGATAACATCCAGGCGGTAAAAGGGACAACTAAGCAGGTGCTGAGTGATTTGGAAATTGTAGATGGAGAAGTACTGATTGGATTAAATAGGCTGAAGTCAAAAAATCTCCAGGACCAAATAATATTAACCCTCAACTTCTTAAGGAAGCTGGCAAGTACATATATAAACCATCGATACATTTATTTAGGAAGTCACTGTGCACTGGGGAGATTCCGAAGGTCTGGAAAATGTCAAATATTATCCCATTATATAAAAGCGTGACCTAGCAGATCGAAGTGACTATTGGCCAGTAAGTATAACGTACATCACAGGTAAATAAATGGAAGGAATTACTAAGGAAAAGACTGAGCAACACATGGCAAAAACGGGAGGTTTACTGCACAGACAGCATGGGTTCAGAAGAGGGAGCCCATGTTTTACCACCATGCTGGAATTCTAAGAGGAAGCAACAAAAGAATATAATCAAAGTGGAACATATTATTTATCTTGACTTTCAGAACACATTTGATAAGATGCCACATGAGAGGCTGGGCATCAAACTAAATGAAGTGGAATGCATGTAGATGGGTGAAAAATTGGCTCAGACATAGGAAGCAGAGGGTTATGGTGGAAGGAACCTCATCAGAATTGGCTGACATTAAAAGTGGTGTCCCATAAGGGTCACTACTATTTTTAATATACTGTGTATATATATATATATATATATATATATATATATATATATATATATATAGAAAATGATTTGGATAGGAAAATAAGTAACAAGCTGGTTAAGTATGGAGATAATACCAAGATATATGGATTGGCAGATTGGCAGGCTTGGGCAGATTTGTGTCAGATGAAATTTATTGTAAGTTGATGTAAGGTTTTACACGTTACATCAGGTTGGGGAACATGCACTGGTACAGCGCATTGCTGCACCCACCATACCTCAGGATCCCAGTTGGCAACCCCCCAGGCAGACAAGTTGTCCAGTGCCACCCACCAGAAATGACCATCTATCTGCTGCAGCCAGGTGTTACGTGGGCATCCCCTTGGCCTAGTACAGCCAATGAGCCAGATCACCCTCGGGGAAATGCGCTACATGGCTCTAGTGCCGTAACTGACACTCCCTCACAATGCAGGTAATTTGCCTCATTCGGGACTTCATGAGCAACCGCTCATTCGACACAAAGTCAAACCAGCGGTACCCAAGGATTCTCAGAAGAGGCACAGTTCCAAAGAAGTCCAATCTTCATCTCAGGTCACTGGATAGTGTCCATGTCTCGCAACCATATAGCAAAACAGGAAGCCCCAGGGCTCTAAAGACTTGGACCTTTATCCTTTTGCAGAGATATCGGGAGTGCCACAGACCCATTTCCAGAGACCTCATGACCCCCCATGCTCTCCCAATCCATCTGCTTACTTCATAGGAAGAGTCACAAAAAACATGAATTTCACTGCCGAGGTAAGTAAACCTCTTGATGCGATCCAGGATACTTGCAAACCCAGACACTCAGAATCCTAACTCAGTCTCTGAAGGGCCCTGATCAGAGCCTCAATTGACTCTGCAAAGAGATCACAGCATCTTCAGAAAAGTGAAGATCATTTAATCATTCTTCACCAACAGATGTCCCACAGCCACTGGACCTCACAACCCTGCCCAACACCCAGTCGATGGAAGCATTGAACAGAGTAGGATCAGAACACACCCCTGACGGACACCAGGACAAACTGGGAAAAATGCAGAGGTTCTGCCTCCACTCTGCACAGCACTCACAGTACCAGTGTACAGGCCGACCATGATATCCAGCAACTTCAGGGGGATCCCACGAAGTCTCAGGTTGTCCTACAGGGCATCTTGAATAACTGAGTCGAATGCTTGGTGAAAATTGACAAAGGCTCAAAGAAACCCTGTCAATATTTGCATTTGTGCCCCATGAAAACCCCCTAGTGCCAGAATGCGGTCGATGGTAGACTTCTTAGGGGTAAAACCAGTCTGCTCTAGTTGATGTTGGTTAAGCAAGTGATTACGGATCCTATTGAGGATGGCCCAAACAAGGATCTTACCCACCACCAAGAGGAGTGTTATCCTCCTGTTGTTGGTGTAATCCAGCGATCACCCTTCCCTTTCCAGACAGGGACGACAAGGCCCGTTTTACAGTTAATTGGAATGATGCTAGTCTCCCAAATGGAAGAAAAGGTTGTTTGAAATGCCAGGAGGACAGCCTTACCACCAGCCTGGAGAGGTTCATCCCCAATAACACAAATCCCTGCAGCCTTCCCTACCCTCAGCTGGTTCATCACCCATGCAAGACTGGGTGGTTCACAGCTAATTAGACGATCAGCCTCAAGAACTGTGTATCCAGAGATGTCCAGTGTCCTAGCTGGAGGATCAGTTTTAAACAGCTGCTCAAAGTTGCCAGCCCAGTGGGCCACAACTGCAGTGTCATCTGTAAGGAACATTCCATCTCCTGTCCTGACTGTGACTCACTGACGAACAGATTCAAATGTGTGTAATTCTTCGATTCCTCTGTAAGCAGAATGTGAGTGACAAGAACATAGACAGTGTATCACTTGCTCACAGATTCCCCTAACTTATCTGCTCTCCGAGCCCTCACAGACATCCTTCTCAGTTCCTGGTACAGAATGGAGTTGCCATCAAGCAGTGTGCTGCAACTCCTCTCGATGATATCCAGGGTGCCCTGCAAGATGAAATGCCTTTTTCTGGGAACACCAAAACAACCCTCCAGAACCTTCAGGGTCTTGTCATGAAAGGTTTCCCACATCACACTGGGATCGGCAGTCACACCTAAGTCTGCCAAATTCCTCACATAAACTGTGCGCAAACGTATTAGAAACAGCCTGATCTTGGATCTGACCAAGTCCAGCCTCATTCTGCTAGTAGGTGGTATCCTACTGGACCTGAAATGGATCTTCAGAGTAGCAACAAGTCTGTGGTAAAAATTCACAAACTGGCCACTTCTGTAGACCCTGCAGTTCTGTAGAATCTTCCAACATCTACCCAAAGGATGTGACCGATCTCCTTCACCACATCACCAGTATTGGAGTACCAAGTCCAACGATGCGCCCCAGGGCTCTGGAACCAGGACCCATTGATCTGCAGCCCCTGACCTTTTGCAAAGTCAAGGAATATGGAACTACTTTCACCACGGTCACCAGACCCATGGGGACTGACACAATCCTCATAGCCAGCCCTGTCAGTGCCGGTGGTCGCATACACGTTACACTATTCACGGCTAGACAGTATTTAGAAGCTATTAAGAAGGCTAATAGAATATTAGGTTATTAAGCATGGTGTGTAGAGTACAAGTCCAAGTAGTTTATGCTCAAGCTTTATAACGTACAGTTTTGGTTTCCAGGCTACAAAAAGGACATAGCAGTGCTGGAAAAGGTCCAAAGAAGAGCGAGTAGGCCAATTCCAGAGCTACAGGGAATGAGTTATGAAGAAAGATTTAAAGAGTTGAGCCTTTTCAGCTTAAGTAAAATAAGATTAAGAGGACACATGACTGAAGTGTTTAAAATTATGAAGGGAATAATAATAATAATAATAATAATAATACATTTTATTCATATAGCACCTAACACAAAAGGGTGAGATGTATACAGCAGATATCCTTTTCTTGTAAACAACAATATCACATTAAAAAATAATTTTCAGTTTCCATGCGGTGAAATAAAAATATTAAAGAGAAAAAACAACACTATAGGAGTAGTTACGCAGTAAAAATAGAGAATTGGTCGAGGTTTTGAATACTTTTGTAAGGCACTATATATAAAGAAGGTCAAATTTAGCTGCTTACTCGTGTGATGGTTACAGAATCTTGTCTAAAAATGTTATGGTTATACCTTCCAAGAGCTGAGATGAAGCCCAGGCCATTGCCTGTTATGACGCTCCCTAATTGTTTGGGAAAAGAGGTATCCAATATTTCAGTGTATTCTTTATTGGCAGAGTGCATGACAGTACCGTTTTAATTAGCTTTAGCCTGAGATTCTGTGGCTTAACTCAGTTGGTAACACAGTTGAAGGATTAAAGTGGAGGATCAACCACCCTTAGCTGAAGTGAAGCTTCCCTGTGATTAGTCTGCTGCCCCCATAGGTCCCGATTATGGCTTGTCTTGCTATAGTGCTGTGGTTCTTAAAGTTTTTTTTTCTTGTGACCTAATTTTGCCTATTTGCCACAATCAGCTTATTACTGTCCCATTCCTCCTCAGAAAATTGCCACTATTGCAGTGGTTCCCCATTGGAGAATCTCTGCTATTAGCCATCTGGGTGGAATGAAACCCTTCTAAAATCTTCATCGATCGGCATTCAGGATCCCACTTGAAGAACAGCCACCAATCATCGTCTTTGGGGTCTGTTTCAGCCATGCAAGCAGTGTCCCATTGCAGGACTTTCCACAAACCGTTCGTGACCCTTTCTCATTCAGTTCAATTGTAATTTATGACCCAGAATGACCCAAATATATACATCATTGTTTAGGAAATACCACTATAGAGCAAAGTATTGAAATTTCATATTTCACTTATCTCCAGAGCTCATTCATCCATCTCCATTATCCAATTTAAAGAAATACTCCACCCACAAAGTACATTTTTTAAGTGTTACTTGTGCTTACTAGTTATAACCGACAAAGTAAATCAACCCTTTGAAGACCAGCCTCTCCCCCTCATTCATTCATCAAGCATCCTGTCTTCAGTTCAAATGCTCGTTCCCATGTGAACGCATTTCCTCTCTGTAAACTTCTCTGATTATCCAGAAGTATTTATTTAACAACATTTTACCAAGTTTTGTCCGTTGAGAGCTTACAACTGTATAACTTGGGGGTGGCCAAACTTGTTTAATGTAAGAGCCGCATACGATAAACATCAGATGTTTGAGAGTCATAATACATGAACAAATATCACTCACATTTGTACTGTTACACACACATTTGCTAACAAAATGTATATAAATATTAAGAAATGCACACACATAATGATATTTATTCATGTTTGTAGATTTTAAATATTAAATTATATTAGTTTCAAGAATCACAAAGCACACACACTCACACTATAGTCACTTGTGCGCATGGAAGACAGTTTAAGAGCTTGAAAAGTGTTTTGCCACTGGACCAGAGGTTGGCACAGCAGACATATTCTTACCTTGGAGAGGAAGCCACTGCAAACTATGATGCCCTGAAGGCAGAGGTCCTCAAGCTCTATGGTGTTTCGACAGACCAACAGGCAAGGCTTTGCTGGGAGTGGAGTTTTGATCTGGAGTGGCTATCTCACCCACAAGCATATGACATCTGGAGTAGAGCAGGGCGTTGGTTCAGACCAGCCATTAACGACTTCAAACAGATCATTGAACAGGTGGCCTGTGACCTGTTATTAAACTTCCTCCATGACTTCCTTGCCCAGCCAGTCCACCAACAGGCATATAAGAACATGGATGCCTTGGTGAAAACGCTCAAGAGACACAATGTGGCCTAAATATCTGATTGATCAGATTGATCTGATTGATCAGATGGTATGGGGCATGTCACGCACCGTAACCGTAACCCTAACCCTAACCCAGCCACCATATGGAGTCCGCGACTAAGTCTAAAAGGAAGTGCAACCCCATCCTGTGCCATTTCAAGTGCAGTGAGGCTGGATACACCATCTTCAGTTGTCTGCAAATCACCAAGTCGATGGATTGCAGCTGGGCGAAGGGAAGAAGGTATTGTGCAGTTGTTAACCCCTCGTCTTTTCTGTGTACAAGAGTGGTGTTGGTGAACGGCAACAGGGTTGCCACACTAACAGTTTCCGGCAGCAACATTTCTATTGTTGCTCACCGTTCTGTTTTACTGCAACAATGGCTTAAAGAAAATATTATTTTAACCCGTACTCATTGGGAATTTCAGTGGTCCACCACTTACGTCATTATAATTAAAACTAGGCTTCACAACCCCCCTAACCTGTGATACGTGCCAGCCACTTTGCGTTTCTGCCACTTGTGTGTGTGGATTTCACTTTCACCAAACAGCAAGTCTTTTAATTTTCGTGGATACGCCTCTTCACTGGGAAGAAACACTACATTTCCCTGATGGCAACACAAATTTGATGATCTACAAGTCTTCGATTTAAAGTTTAAATCCGAACAATTTATTCAATCTCTTTTTGCTGTTCCATTATTTCACCGAGTAATAATTTCCATTTGTTTGTGCTAATGCGGTCTTTACTATCATTTTTTTTTGAGACTTTCGAATTTTAGTACTTTCATTATCTCTAACCTTCTCTGCATGTGTATCGCGCCAATATTTTTGAATTCTTTACGATGTTTCACTTTGTCTTCTACTCTTTTTCTTTTATTTCCGGCCCTGGGCATGGTTAAATCTCTTGCCACAAAGTCTTGTCTCGCAGGATGTGAAAGTATCTCTCTGAAAAAGTAACGTCTCATCCCAGGCTAAAAAGTCTTGTCTTGTCCCAGGATTTTTTTTTATTATAATAGAAATAAACCTTAAGGGCAATGTGAGTGGCAGAACTGTGAAACCCCCCCCTTAACCCATCATACTGGGTCACGAATGGTCAGAAATTAAAAGAGGTTAAATAATTCCTACTCTGGTGAAATCTTTGGGCCCTGCCATGGGCGAAGCTGATCCGCCTCAAACTGTCTCCACACTGCGTACACAGCTGGCCACAAGGACTTCTATGGCGACTCAGAGTGATGTGGTGGAGACAGAGAAGATTCATCCGAGACATCATCAACAGACACTGAGCCACCGCAGTCAGAAGCCCCGCCCCGTGAGGTCACCTCAGATCCTCTATCCTTATTGCAATTTCAGTTTAGACAAACTCTGGCCTCCTTTAAAAGGGAACAGTGGAACAGCAACACCCTGAAGTTTGCTAAAAATGCAGTAGTCACAGTAAATAGCAAACACACACCTTTGTATGCCATCAGGGCTCCACTTTGTTACTGATGACTTATTATATCAAGTAGTTGAGCATGATGGGGAGTTGAGGTTAATGTTGCTCATGCCGCCAGACTTTCTGGCAGCAGGTCTGTGAACTAATGCACATCCACCTCCTAGTAATCCATCCTGAAGCCGACAAAACTTTACAGCAATAAACCTCCATTTTTATTGGCCAGGAATATATAATGAAGTCTGTTGCTTCTGCACTTCCTCTCCGGAGTGTCAGTTGCGACAGACTATAGGAAAGATTGTGCTCTGCTCATTCCCATTCCCCAAGCAGATATCCCGTTTTAGTGTATAGGGGTGGACATCGTGAGAACCCTGGATACCTCTGCATGAGGACTCTAGTACATTTTAATCCTGTAGATCATATTACTCCTTACCCAGAAGCTGTCCCATTTAGAACAGCCACCTGTAAGAATATTTCACAGGAATTTGTAGCCATCATTTCATGTGTTGATATCCTGAAGGAAGTCTTAATAGACCAAGGGACACCTTTCATCTTGGATACTTTGAGAGAAGTTACTCAAAATCAAACACCTACAGACTACAGTATGTCACCCTCAAACTGATGGTCTTGTTGAGAAGTTTACCCAAACTCTCAAACAGATTGTCACATAAGGTGGTCAGATAGGATGGGAGGAACTGGGATCAGCTGCTCCCTCTTGTACTTTTTGCCTGTCAGGAGGTCTTCCAAGTCTCTAATGGGGTTTCCCCTTTTGAATAATCATATGGACAACAACCAGACTTCCTATAAGAAGGGTGGGAAGAAGATGCCCTCCCATCCTCTAATATTTTAGAATATATCCCACAGTTATGCGATAGATTTGTGAAAATCCAGCCCATCTCAAAAGAGAACATGGAAAAGGCACAAGCAGCTCAGGCCCACTGTTACGATCATTGTATGTCTCTTTGGGAATTCTGGCCCGGAGACCGTGTCATGCTTCTTATTCCCACCTCCCATTCCAAATTATTGGCCCACTGGCAAAACTCCTATGAAGTTAAGGAGCAGAAAGGGCTGGTCGACTATTTAGTCAAATAGTCTAATCATCGATCAAGCGAGTGGATCGTACCATGTCAATGTGCTGAAACCATGGAGGCAAAGGGAGCCAGACCCTTACTCTAGCCAGCCCCACTCTCTTTTCACTCATAACCTGCACTTTAACTTTTCCCCCAATTTAACGCCCAACCAGAAACAGGAGTTGGCAGCAGTAATCTTGTCTTTTAGGGGGGTGGTTAATGAGAAACCTGGGCGGAGTCAGGGAATGCCCTTATCAGCTCTCAGAGGCAAAAAAGTCAGACATGCAGCTTGAAATCCAGCAAATGCTGGATTTAGGTATGACAGAGGTGAGTCTTAGTCCCTGGTCCAGGCCTATCATGTTGGTTCCCAAGCTCGATGGGAGTTTGAGGTTTTGCAACAACTTCCATCGGCTTAATCAAGTCTCCCAATTTGACGCTTATCCTATGCTCCGTGTGGACGACATCCTTGATAGGCTAGGGAAAGTGAAACTTTTGACCACTCTTGACATGACAAAGGGGTATTGGGAAGTTCTTTTAATAGACTCCGTGAGGGTCAAAACTGTGTTGCATGAGGCACCAGCCACCTTCAAGTGTCTGTTGAATAATTTGCCATGGCCCCACCAGTCCTATAGTGCCGCCTAGCTGGATGACATCGTCATCTATTTCAACACATGGAAAAAATACTTAGAGCAGGTCTGCGCTGTGCTTCATACACTCAGTGAAGCTGGTCTTCGAATTAATCCCAAGAAACATTTCTTTGAATTAAATGAAGACAGACACTTGGGTTATCTAGTGGGCAGAGGCATGATAAGACCACAGTGTTCCAAAGTTAATGCCATCTTCGACAATAACTCAGTGACACAAATGGTGGCGAGGACAAGACAAAACCTTTTACTCTGCTGGCACTTCCAGACAGGTGGTACAAGTGCACTGAGAAGGGTGGAGACTCCACTGAGAAATGACATCATCAGCTTTGTGAATTTTCTGATAAATCCCATTTTCTAAATAGATTAATTTGGCCCCATCCGAAAACCAAGAGGCAGGTCCAAGCTTTTCTCAGATTGGCGGGATACTACCATCGGTTTGTACCCCATTTTTCTGAAAGAGTGGTGCCTTTGACAAATTTAACAAACAAACAGTCTCTAATCTAGTGGTATGGGATGATAACGCGGACTCTGCATTTTATGAACTTAAGCAGGCCCTAACATTGGCACGACTTCTCTTTGCCTATCATTCTCCAGACTCAACGCTTTGGATCCAGGACTCGGTGCTGTACTGAGCCAAAGCATCAATGGTGTCGAACACCCTGTCATGTTCCTGAGCCGGAAACTGTTGGACAGGGAAATCAGGTATGCAACATTGCAATGAAAGGTTTTGGCAATCAAATGGGTAGTTATGCAACTGAAGTATTACCTCCTAGTTTGTGAGTTTACCCTGGTCACCGATCATGCCGCTTTACAGTGGATGGCGGTGCACAAGGATTCTAACCCCTGAGTTACAAGATGGTTTTTTGGACCTCCAGTCTGTTGTTTATCATTAAGGTTCTCTTCAAGCTAATACCAATGCTCTTTCTTGGGTTCAAGACACTCTCAGTTCGGGCTTCCTGACCTGAAGGGTCTGGACTTGGGGGACAGGGGTGGGGCGCGTGTCACAAATGTTCTCATGGCATACAGTTCAAGGGCTCAAATAGTTGTGTTTCTCCACCACACCAGGGGTTAGCGTTACTCTAAACCTTTCTTCTCTTTCCCTCTGCTGACCAACAGAAGAACCTTCCTCTTAGTGACATCACTTCTGGTTCCGGTCCTGTTGACCTTGCCTGCTCAAGATTACCCCTATTGCCAAGTATTTGGGGTGGCTTCCCCAAAACTTTTTGCTGTTTGTTCTGCTTATTTTACTATATATACATTTTATATACACATTGTGAAGCCAACCCCGACACAGACAGGCAGGAGACAGGTTTTACACCCAACACACAGTTTATTTACAGTGCACAAATCACCAACACACACAAGGCTCACAGTCCCTTCTTTGCCACCAGTTCATCAGTCTCCACTCCTCCTCAGGCTTTGTCCTCTTCCTCCCGACTCTGGCCATCGAGTGGTGGTAACTGGCCCCTTTTTATAGGGCACCCGGCAGGACTCCAGGTGCCCAATGAGCTTCTTCAGGAAGCACTTCCAGGTGTGGCGAAAGTGCTGCCAAATAGGGCCCTGTAAAAAGCCAGGCACCCCCTGGTGGTGGCCACGGGCCCCAGTAGGGTTGAGCTCCCATTCTCATGACCCATGGCCCCACTGGAAACCAAAGGGGATGCCCTCTGTCGACCCGGGGGAGAAACTGTCCTGAAAATACTCTTTCTCCCCCCAGTCCTTCCATACTCTGGGCGTCCACCACAACATACATACAGTATATATACAAATACATATATACATACTTGTACAAATGAGTAGGTGTTGATTTGTAAGGATTGCATGATGCTTCAACTTCACAAATTTCATAAACTTCTTTATAGAGTGCAATGACTCACTGCACTATGTTGTGCTGACAATTGGGATGAGTCTCACCCTGATTTTCTTCAGTTCAGGATATTTTATTTCTGTAACTTGCTTTCAGAACTCAATTGTAGTCTGCAATTTATGGATCACCTTTAGACCCAGGTCTTCCAGTAATTCTACTAGTTCCATTTCCACAGCAGATGATTTTGTAACTAGAAGTTCGAGAAATGGGCAACCATCACTGATCACATCAGCCATGAATGTATTTACAAGACAGGAAAGCTAGGCTTCAGCTTCCGCATGTCTTCAAACCCGCCTAGGAAATTATCAAGCAGTCCTTTGCCAACAACTGTGGTAACTGCAAGAGTCCAAATGAAAGGTTGGGTTGCCAGCTGGGTCACCCATTTTCCTGAAATAATAACCAGAACAAATGTAGCAGGCATACAATGGCTCAATAACACACAAAAGAGTTCTTTTCTCATCCGCTGTTTGCAGTTACTTCAGGGTCAGAGCTCCATTGGGCGGGTGGCTCATTTGCTAAGATGAGACACCTCCTTCCAGGTGTGCCCTGCTTTTAAAACTTGTCGATTGGAAGGGACAGAGTCAGTTGCCGTTAATGAGTGGTGGGCATAAAAAGGGATCATCGCACCTCCTGGAATTGCTCGATTCTGATGAGCCCACCTGGTGTGCATGCGTGTCACCTCGTAATTTACATTTGTTTTCTTCTAGTTTGTGGTCTTTTATTTCAATAAAAAAATTGAGTAATAGTACATTTAATTTGTCTACCATTAACATTGATTAACTGAAAAAAAACTCTTTAATGTCAAAATGAAAACAGATTTCTGCCTTGAGGTCTAAATTAATTATAAATATAAAAGTAATTCATCACTTAAATATTCGCACTCTTCAAAGCAGTATTTACAGTAGTACATGCACCGTTGTCAGCTATGACAGCCTTAGGACTTTATCACCTTTGTAAACATCTGTAAACATCTTTCTGTCTTTCCAATATCACATTAATAACATCACCCGGTCTGCTTACTTCCACCTACGTAATATTAATCGCATTCGCCCCTCCCTCACTCCTCATACTACTGCCATTCTTCTTCGTAGTCTTGTCCCTTCTCGGATGAACTACTGCAATTCACTCCTCTTTGATCTCCCTAATAAATCTCTCCATAAGCTTCAGTTAGTCCAGAATTCTGCAGCACGTATCATCACTCGAACCCCATCTATTCACCATATTACTCCGGTCTTGCAGCAGCTTCATTGGCTCCCGATCAAGTTTCATACTGATTTTAAGATTCTGCTATTAACATTTAAGGCCATCCATAACCTCGCCCCTCCATTTCCATCTGACCTTCTTCATGTTGCCATTCCATCCCATAACCTTAGATCCTCTTCCTCCACCCATCTGACCGTCCCTCCTGCCCGTCTAACCACCATGGGGAGCAGAGCTTTCAGCCATTCTGCTCCCAAGCTCTGGAATTCATTACCTGCGGAGCTCCGAAACATCAAATCATATTCATTTTTCAAATGCAAACTTAAAACGCATCTGTTTAAAATGGCTTTTTCTTTTTCCTTCTGATTATAGTGGTTTTGTTTGGTTTTAATTTTTAGATTTTCTGATGTTTTAAGTTGTTTATAATTGTGTCTTTTATTTATTTATTGTTTGTTCGGTGTCCTTGAGTTCTCTGAAAGGCGCCTTGTATAAACAAAATGTATTATTATTATTATTATTATTATTATCTGAACCCTGCCATTTTTCCATTTCTAGCGAGCCACGGTTTGGCCGCACTTGGAAAGTGACATATGGGTTATACGATTATGTGACACAAGATTTTTCCATGGAGGTATGTAGTTTCTTTCCTGTGTTCCAGCATTGGTCCTCATATTTCTATTTGAACCTTTGTTATCTCCGTTCTGCATGAAAACTCTAAATGAAAACCAATCAAAACTCCATGTTGCTAAAAGTGTTGAAGTCAAGACCTTGAATATTCTTAAATTAATTAATAGGTCAGTTAGATTTCCTCTTTAAATTCAAAACACACTACAATCAAATCTCAGTAGCCTCAAACATAAGGAAACAGCACTTCATATCCCAGTAGTACAATCTATAATATTCTGGGTCATGCTATATCATGTTGTGGAATAATCGAGAGTTTAATCCTATATTGTATATCTACTTTAATTGCTTTTTGCTGAAATTCTTGGCACCAAATCCAGCATATCCAGTAGAGGATTATGTGCATTTTAGACAGATGTAATTTAGCCAATTGTTGTGTGTTTCTATTATATAAACACTATAGGCACTATGATTAGCAGTGATTAGTGATGAGCTCAGGCAGGCTGGTTTCAAATCCTACTCTGCTCAGTGTCTGCAGGTGTGGTTAACTCACAACTCCTGTAGGTGAAACTCTTGAGTATTCTCTGTGATGGATTGGCTCTTGGTCTGAAGTTTTTAGTCCTCAATAAGCTTCCCCATGATCTAGTACTGGATGAGCCAGGTTAGGAGAATGGGTGAAAGAATACATGATGCAAAACAGAGTTAGGTTAGGCAAACGAAAAACTGTGGAATCGTTCAAAATGTCCTTAAAGCTGCAGCGATCGGTGGGAAGGGCCAGTGCAACTAAGCTCTCCCAGATTCAAGCTATGGTTGAACAGGTTATTCATGTGAGACTCAACAACAACAACAACAACATTTATTTATATAGCACATTTTCATACAAAAAGTAGCTGAAAGTGCTTTACATAATGAAGAAAAGAAAAATAAAAGACAAAATAAGAAATTAAAATAAGACAACATTAGTTAACATAGAAAAGGAGTAAGGTCCGATGGCCAGGGTGGACAGAAAAAAAAAAAAAACTCCAGAAAGCTGGAGAAAAAATAAAATCTGTAGGGGTTCCAGGCCACAAGACCGCCCAGTCCCCTCTGGGCATTCTACCTAACATAAATTAAATAGTCCTCTTTGTAGTCAGGGTTCTCATGGAGTCACTTGATGCTGATGGTCATACAGACTTCTGGCTTTTAATCCATCCATCATTGTTGGAACATCATGGTGCTTTGAGTAGATGGTGCCACCACCAAAAGGACACCGGAAAAGGAAACAGAAGAGAGAGTAGGGGTTAGTACAGATTTTAGAGCCACCATGAATAGTTATTATAATGAATTGGATATACAGAGTATCAGGATTAAATTACAGTGAAGTTATGAGAAGGCCATGTTAAAATAATGTGTTTTCAGTAGTTTTTTAAAGTGCTCCACTGTATTAGCCTGGCGAATTCCTACTGGCAGGCTATTCCAAATTTTAGGTGCATAACAGCAGAAGGCCGCCTCACCACTTCTTTTAAGTTTTGCTCTTGGAATTCTAAGGAGACACTCAGTCGAGGATCTGAGGTTACGATTTGGAATATAAGACGTCAGACATTCCGATATGTAAGATGGGGTGAGATTATTTAAGGCTTTATAAACTATAAGCAGAATTTTAAAATCAATCCTGAATGACACAGGTAACCAGTGTAGTGACATCAAAACCGGAGAGATGTGCTCGGATTTTCTTTTCCTGCATCGTAATGTTTTGTAGCCTGTTAAGTTTCAGCAGTTTGAAGTTTACTTTATGCAAGATTCTACAAAACCTGAAAGGAGAAAAGAAAAATAGAGGCAAAAGTGTTAAACAGCATGAAGCTCTATGGCAACCTTTGTGTGGCACAATATCCTGAAATGTCCTTGTGCCTTAGGCATTAGGCATTAAGAGCAGGAGTAATCTCAGTGATGGCCAAGCCCATTACAAGACAGTAAAATAATTTAATGATATAATAACTTCATTTTTGCCATTGTACGAGTAAGTACTAGTGAGTGAGTATATCTCAAATTGCTAAGTGTTTTTATTACTTTTTTGTAGTTTCTAGTACATTGCTAAAACAAAGTATGCATCTGACCTGGAGTGTTTACCTTGAAGAATTTCATTCTACATAATTTTCAAAAACATAAAAAATTCCTCACTAATCATCATCACATCCAACATAAAATTGCCCATAGACTTTACCATTACCCTAGAAAGATGGATTTCTCTCCTGATCCACTTTGCTGATCCCAGTGCTCCCTTAACGTGCAGGGCACGTTCTGGGAAGGCCCTTCCGTTGCTGTTTTTTGGGCCTCAGTTGCTTTGCCACTCTCCTCTATCTTATCGATTGCTATTTCTTGCTCTCCTATTCCTCTACTTCTTTCTGATTTCTCCTCTTTGTCCTTCTCTCTTCATCATCAGCGCTTAATTTCATAGCAGTTAGGCTAGCTCCTTACAGCTTCCCAAATGGAAGGACCCTGAATCTGTTGCTTTCTGAAGATGGAAGTCTTCCTTTTGCAGTTTAATTATGTTTAAAATGTCAGCCGCAACAATCAATGGGGCATCTCCTCACAACATCAAAAAAAAACAAAAAAAACGGGAAGATGTTAACCTTATGATAAAATGTTAGATACTGTCAACCAACCCATGAATTAACTCAAATCTAGAAATCTTTCTGGTTGACTGGGCGAGTGGACCTCTGGGACCTGTCAGTGACCTGTGTATTTCATAAAATCCTTGCATTTGCTTATTTATTTTAAGAAATCTCTGTGGCACAGTGGGGCGGGTGGCGTTGGGCGCCATCAGGTTTTTTTTTTTCCAAATTTATATATGAAAGTCTTTTCCTTTGCTCTGTTATTTGTTTGTCCTAATTTTGAAATCCAATAAAAAATTTATAAAAAATAGAATTTATTTCTAACCTTTATTTTTCTTTTAAAGAGGTTTATGAGAATTTGATTACTATTTTACGTTTTTCCTCAACATCATTTTGCTTTATCATAGCCTCCACCATTTTGAAGTGGTTGCATTGTCTCCAGGAATGTCTGGTGTATGACCTCACGAGAGCAACCACATCAAGTCCAGAGCTTACATTAGCAGATGACCAAGAATTGGATAAAAATACCCAATACTCTTTGTTTCTGACTTTTCAGTTTCTATCCTTGACTACATATTTTGGTTTTAGGAAAGATAAGACTGACTTTTGGTTTTGAATTTCACTTAATTTCTAGTTGACATTTACTTTCAATATCATTGAAGTTACAAATGTGTATTTTTTCTCTCTTTAAGGTGCAACAAATAATGCCAAAAGACATGATAAAGGTTTGGGGCAGCCACCCGTAAATTGTATCCTGGCTGCTAAAATTGCAATAATTAAACAGAGATGTTCACACAACTGAGTCCAAAACAGAACTGATTACAGACAGTCGAGATGGCGGCTTTAAAGTCCCGTTAAGGTAGTGACGTCATCTCTGTGGCCGGAACCGAAAGTGACATCATCATCACTGAAAAAGACACTTAGCACACCCTGCCACCCCCTGGTCGGGGGTGGAATTACCATTACTCAGGCCCTTCAGCTGCCTCCTACTCGCACATGTGTGACAAAGGCATGATAATAATAATAATTCTTTGCATTTATATAGCACTTTTCTTACTACTCAAAGCGCTGAGCAATTGCAGGTTAAGGGCCTTACTCAAGGGTCCAACAGAGCAGAGTGCCTACTGGCATTTACGGGATTCGAGCCGGCAACCTTCTGATTGCCAGTGCAGATCCCTAGCAGATCTATGTAAGTTGTGATGTATTCACATGCCTTGGTAGCCGCTTTGTATGCACTGTTGATGGAATAGGCTCTGCTTTACCCAATTGGAGTAAGCAGGATAGATAAATTAATATTAACATGCATGTATGTCATGTCTGTTATATCGGTAAAATCACTAAAATACCAGGCCATTTCAAATAGACCAAAAAGGATAGATAGATAGATAGATAGATAGATAGATAGATAGATAGATAGATAGATAGATAGATAGATAGATAGATAGATAGATAGATAGATAGATAGATAGAAGTGAAAGGCACTATTAGATAGATAGATAGATAGATAGATAGATAGATAGATAGATAGATAGATAGATAGATAGATAGATAGATAGATAGATAGATAGATAGAAGTGAAAGGCACTATTAGATAGATAGATAGATAGATAGATAGATAGATAGATAGATAGATAGATAGATAGATAGATAGATAGATAGAAGTGAAAGGCACTATTAGATAGATAGATAGATAGATAGATAGATAGATAGATAGATAGATAGATAGATAGATAGATAGATAGATAGATAGATAGATAGATAGATAGATAGAAGTGAAAGGCACTATTAGATAGATAGATAGATAGATAGATAGATAGATAGATAGATAGATAGATAGATAGATAGATAGATAGATAGATAGATAGATAGATAGATAGATAGATAGAAGTGAAAGGCACTATTAGATAGATAGATAGATAGATAGATAGATAGATAGATAGATAGATAGATAGATAGATAGATAGATAGATAGATAGATAGATAGATAGATAGATAGATAGATAGATAGATAGATAGATACTACTTCATTTGTCCCAAGGGGGGATATTTAGCACAAATGTGTAAAAGGATCAGATGTAGTTTAACAAATATCTATTAGTGGATGAAGTGAATAATTATTGTAACTTGTTATTGTTAAAAGTGTCCACTTAGCATTGTCAGAGGAGAGAGTGTCAGTATACACTAAATAACTACATGCGATTTTGTACATCTACTTGCTAAAAAGACTACATATTAGATGGTAATCAGAAGCCGGTCTTAAAAGAATTAGGCGTCAAACTTGTAGAAATGCCCCACTAAGACTCTATTCAAGCGCAGAGCACTTTCATTTTCACATTCAGCAATTCAGAGGTAAATTATCAAATTTTTGGGATGTACAATAAAGTTAGAGATTCCAGAGAAAATCCACACAGCCGTGAGAGAATATTAGGTATGCCAGCCACAGCATGGCCAGTCCCGGATTGGAGCCCAGGTCCCTTGATTGTGAGGTAACAGAGCTAAGCATTGCACCACCCATATTAAATCTCATTACAGAACACAATGTTTAAATAAAGCCTGGCATAATATTCCAAGGTGTAAAAAAAATGACATACATAAATTAAAGATAAATAGAAAAATGCCCATATGTATCTCATTGTTTAATTATTTTGAACTATCCAGTAATCATTTATTGTTCTCACTCAGTCCTGTTTAGGGGTCTAAATAGAGCAGAAATCTTAGTGATTAGCAAACATGGATATAGTTAGGGTATTAGAAATAAACTGGACCCTTTAGGTTTAAAAGTCGCAGCAGAGGTAAAGAAATTAGGGGTGATCATTGACTCTGACCTAAACTTTAAATCACATATTAACTATGTCATCAGGTCTGCATTTTTTCATTTAACAAATATAGCAAAATTTAGTCCTCTTATAACTTTACAAGATGCTGAAAAATTAACTCACACTTTTGTTTTTAGTCACTGTAATGCACTCTTAGCAGCACTACCTAAGAAAAGACTTCAATCGACTGCAATTAGTGCAGAATGAAGCAGTCAGAGTCTTAACTAGAAAAAGCACATTTGTGCACATGGCACCAATTTTAGTGTTATTACACTGATTACCTGTGTCATTCAGAATTGACTTTAAAATACTACTAATGGCTTATAAAGTCTTAAATGATCTCGCTCCATCCTATATTATGGAATGTGTGACCCCCTGAACTCCATATCATAGCCTTAGATCTTCAAATTGGTGGTCTGCTTATTATTCCAAGAGCCAAGTTTAAAGGAAGTGGTGAGGCGGCCTTTTGCTGTTATGCACCTAAAATCTGAAATGCTTTAGCAACAGACATTCACCAGACTAGTACTGTGGAACATTAAAAAAAAAAAAACTGCTTAAAGCCCATTATTTTAATTTGGCTTTTTCGTAGCTATATGTTGGTTGTAGTCTTAATAGACTATACTGTACAGGCATAGAATTATTATAGAATATTCTTCAGGGATCCACAATCTTTACTAATCCCCACTGTTCCCTACTGTCTTTTCCAGTTCTTCTGTGGTGGCAATTGTCACCTGATCAAGGGACCACGCAGCCCCCTGCAATGATGGAATGAAGGCGGGTGCCCCAGTTGTCCACAGGACAAACTTTATCAAATCCTACCATACAAAACCTGAAAACAAAAAGGAATGACTTACAGTAAGAACAAACATTTATGTTACTTAGAATGCCCAGTGAGGACTGGCCGGTCTTTTTGGCCCTGGGACCCCTGCAGAATAAACTTGTTAAACTCCAAGATACTCCTTTCACAAAAACAGGACATAAGTCACGTCACATTCACATAACACTAATGACCACCTATGCAATTATAATATGGGTATGATATACTTCATAAGTACCTATAAAGATGCAGATTTGAGACTATTTAACATACATGAAACCCAGTTCTTTACTTAGTGTTAAACAAAACATATTTTCTTAGTGATAACAGAGCAGAATGTATTGGACACATAAATAAACACAGATACAAAACAAATTTAGCATCTATTCTTCCACACTGAATATCCCTTGGTGTCAACTTAGGTCAGTCATTAAGTAATGGAATGAGTATGGCAGAGCTGTAAATCTGCCCAGAGTAGCTGTCCACAAAAATGGAGTGATCATGAAAGAAGAGACCACCAAGAAGCCCGTGAGAATGGTGTTACAAGTTACAATGAGTGAAACTTGAGACGCTGTGCAGACTGCAGCTGTTGGCCAGGTGCTTCACCAGTCACAGCTTTATGGGGAGAGTGGCGAAGAGGGAGCCACTATTAAAACAAATACACACACACACACACACACACAATATCTCAGCTAGAGTTTGCTGCAAGGCACATGGAGACTCTGAAATAAGCATAGAAGGTGGTTCTATGGTCTGATGAGACTTAACTTGAGCTTTGTGGCTATCAGGTAAAAGGCAATGTTTGTTGTAGTCCAAACTCTGCACATCAAGAAAAACACACCATCCCCATTGTGAAGCATGGCGGAGGAAGTGTCATGATATAGGAATGCTTCTCTGAAGTAGGCCTTGGAAGACTTTTGAGGGAAAAAGGAAAATGAATGAAGCAAAAATAAAGAGAAATTCTGGAGGAAAACCTGATGCAGTCTGCAAGGTTCCTGTACCCTGGAAGAAGATTTGTTTTTCAGCAAGAAAAGAATGACTTGATAACAATAATGTTAATGTCATGGACTGACTGGGTCAGAGCCCAGATCACAATCCAGTTAGTCCTGCGGCTAGACTTGACAAAGGCTGTTCACCCACAATGCCCATGGAGCCTGACAGAGCTTGAGCAGTTTTCCAAAGAAGTACAGTATGGAAGTGTCCAGATGTGCAAAACTGACAAGAGACCTGTGCACACGGACACAGAGCTGCCATAGCTGCCAAAGGTGCGTCTACTAAATACTGAATACCGTATATGCTCACGTATAAGTCGGGGTCTTGAAACCCGAAAAATCGATCATAAAATCAGACCCCGACTTAAACGTCCGTTCAAAAATGCGACACTTAATTTTTATTTTTTTTTACATCTTGCCTCCTCCAATCTCACATCAGTTTCTCAGACACATCGAATTTTGTTGCAGCAGCGCAGTTACCAGTTTCTTTCGCTACTTCAATGATGTTTAATTTAAAACCAGCTTTATATTTTCTCCTGATTGAACGCTCCATCATAGATAAAGGTGTATGAGGGTGTGAGATACAAAAAACACAAAACAGATGGACTTGAAGTGGAGAAGGACAAGCAAACTGTGATTGCATTCACTACACTTTTGGCACGCAGACTTATTCTGTTAAATTGGAAGAATCCTAACTCTCCTCTGAGAAGTCAGTGGGAAACGCAATGTTTTATATTATTTGAAATTGGAAAAAATCTAATTCTCAGTTAGAGGATCTGTACAGAATTTTTTCAAAACCTGGCAGGATCTAATCAATAATATTTTAGAATAAGAGAAATAATTATTACCGCATTTATTTCCCTTCTCCATTTATTTATTTTTATATATATATATATATATATATATATATATATATATATATATACAGTGGTGTGAAAAACTATTTGCCCCCTTCCTGATTTCTTATTCTTTTGCATGTTTGTCACACAAAATGTTTCTGATCATCAAACACATTTAACCATTAGTCAAATATAACACAAGTAAACACAAAATGCAGTTTGTAAATGGTGGTTTTTATTATTTAGGGAGAAAAAAAAATCCAAACCTACATGGCCCTGTGTGAAAAAGTAATTGCCCCCCTGAACCTAATAACTGGTTGGGCCACCCTTAGCAGCAATAACTGCAATCAAGCGTTTGCGATAACTTGCAATGAGTCTTTTACAGCGCTCTGGAGGAATTTTGGCCCACTCATCTTTGCAAAATTGTTGTAATTCAGCTTTATTTGAGGGTTTTCTAGCATGAACCGCCTTTTTAAGGTCATGCCATAGCATCTCAATTGGATTCAGGTCAGGACTTTGACTAGGCCACTCCAAAGTCTTCATTTTGTTTTTCTTCAGCCATTCAGAGGTGGATTTGCTGGTGTGTTTTGGGTCATTGTCCTGTTGCAGCACCCAAGATCGCTTCAGCTTGAGTTGACGAACAGATGGCCGGACATTCTCCTTCAGGATTTTTTGGTAGACAGTAGAATTCATGGTTCCATCTATCACAGCAAGCCTTCCAGGTCCTGAAGCAGCAAAACAACCCCAGACCATCACACTACCACCACCATATTTTACTTTTGGTATGATGTTCTTTTTCTGAAATGCTGTGTTCCTTTTACGCCAGATGTAACGGGACATTTGCCTTCCAAAAAGTTCAACTTTTGACTCATCAGTCCACAAGGTATTTTCCCAAAAGTCTTGGCAATCATTGAGATGTTTCTTAGCAAAATTGAGACGAGCCCTAATGTTCTTTTTGCTTAACAGTGGTTTGCGTCTTGGAAATCTGCCATGCAGGCCGTTTTTGCCCAGTCTCTTTCTTATGGTGGAGTCGTGAACACTGACCTTAATTGAGACAAGTGAGGCCTGCAGTTCTTTAGACGTTGTCCTGGGGTCTTTTGTGACCTCTCGGATGAGTCGTCTCTGCGCTCTTGGGGTAATTTTGGTCGGCCGGCCACTCCTGGGAAGGTTCACCACTGTTCCATGTTTTTGCCATTTGTGGATAATGGCTCTCACTGTGGTTCGCTGGAGTCCCAAAGCTTTAGAAATGGCTTTATAACCTTTACCAGACTGACAGATCTCAATTACTTCTGTTCTCATTTGTTCCTGAATTTCTTTGGATCTTGGCATGATGTCTAGCTTTTGAGATGCTTTTGGTCTACTTCTCTGTGTCAGGCAGCTCCTATTTAAGTGATTTCTTGATTGAAACAGGTGTGGCAGTAATCAGGCCTGGGGGTGGCTACGGAAATTGAACTCAGGTGTCATACACCACAGTTAGGTTATTTTTTAACAAGGGGGCAATTACTTTTTCACACAGGGCCATGTAGGTTTGGATTTTTTTTCTCCCTAAATAATAAACACCATCATTGAAAAACTGCATTTTGTGTTTACTTGTGTTATATTTGACTAATGGTTAAATGTGTTTGATGATCAGAAACATTTTGTGTGACAAACATGCAAAAGAATAAGAAATCAGGAAGGGGGCAAATAGTTTTTCACACCACTGTATATATATATATATATATATATATATATATATTTTTTTTTTTTCCTTGTTTATTTTTGCCCTATTAAAAAGCCCTTAGCAATTCTCCTTTGGCCATGCTCTCCTTCTCAAGGGTGGGGTTTGATTTGTCTTCAATCCTTTTTTGTATAAATTGATCTATTTGTATGGAATGATTACAATAAAATTAATAAATAAATAAAAAAAAAACACAAAACAGTGCTAACGTCGCTTTGGAATAGTTTGGGTATTATCGTGTGGTCACATAGGCACAAAACATAGAAAAAAGGCCGTGTGCTCTGTGATTACTCTCTCAGGTGGGTGTTAGCATATCATAATCTCTTGGACCAATAACACAAGTTTTCCGCATTCAACTTATACGACCAACATTATAAAGTACCAGAAATGATACTGTAAAATCAACTCCTGACTTATCAGCGGGAGTACTTATCTGTGAGTATATACGGTAGTTATGAAATCAATTAATTTGCGTTTTATATTTGTAATTCGTTTAGATCGTGTGAATTTCCCCTTGGGATTAATAAAGTATCTATCTATCTATCTATCTATCTATCTATCTATCTATCTATCTATCTATCTATCTATCTATCTATCTATCTATCTATCTATCTATCTATCTATCTATCTATCTATCTATCTAGATCAATTTGCAGAGACCTGTTTTCACTTTGACATTAAAAAGTCTTTTTCTGTAGATCAATGTCAAAAAGCCTAACTAAATCCATTGTGTTTCAGTGGAGTGTAACAATAAAATGTGAAACTATCCAAGGGGGTGAATACTTTTAATAGACACTTTGTAATGACTGCTTGATTTTATTTATTTGGCAGACATACAGTTTCTACCAGAGTAAGTAATAAATCAATATATCGAGTCAAGATTAGACACATGGACTCCGGGGCTGTGATGCAGCACTAGCAATTGCAGTTTAGCGCCATTTGGATTGTTTGATATAAAGATGAAATTGTAATATTATTAATGCCAAAATGTTTTAGTGTCTCAATTTGTATACCCGGTATTTAAATTATCATTACTATTCTTATAATGAGGAACATGTGTGTGTTTGATTGTTTGAATGGATTATCTCAAAATAAACGAGACAGCAAAATCTTAGAGAAAATAATCTATTCCACTATAACAGATGAATTCTTTAGAAAACTTGAACATTTTTGAAATGCTTTGCTAATCCCTGAGAGGAAACTGTCTTTTCATATGACCTTTGGTGGACAGAGTGCAGGGTCAGCCATTGTATTGCACCCCTGAAGCAATTTTCAGGTTAAAGGCCTTGCTCAAGGACCCAGCAAGGTTGTACCCCTTCTGGCAGTAATGAGATATGAATCAGCACCTTTCCAGATACCAGCGCAGATTCTTAGCTACAGAACCACCACTCCACCCTAAAAGTGAGAGTGTAGAATGAAGATAAAGCCCTCCAAGATGCGTAGCCAGGGCTCTTTAACAGCGGGCAGCTATACAGTATATGCATCTTGTTGGGTATTTTAGCTCTGGCATAGAGGCAATTTAAGATGCAAAAATGCAAGCAATCTGATATTTCCATGACCTGGCTCTGATACAGAATTTTCCTTTTTTTTTCGCCCCTAATTTATTCATTTATTATCCATACCCACTTTGTCCCATTCAGTGCTGCATTGTGGGAGCCAGACCTTATCCCAGCAGCACTGACCTCATGGCAGGAACAAACCCTGGAGAGCAGTACAACAAGTGTGGGTTTTTATTCTATCACAAGGATTTCATTTTTTGGAGAAAGGATGCTTAATTCAGATTGGTGCTGCTTCTTGGCAGTTTCATTGGAAAAGCAAGACACACACAACATGCAGTGGAGTCCTGCCAATACCAACGTACACACACTCGCATTCACACTGTGCCAATTTACTGTCTACAATTAAACCAAAACCTTACTTTCTCATGCAGAAAAATGGGACAACCTAGAGAAACAACACATAAAAACTACATGCCACAGGTAAGTGTAATGGTTATGTTTCCTTTCTCACAGATCTCATACATACAGTTCAAGATGCAGTGAAAAGTTTGGTTGCTAACAACAATTGATGTGCTTTTAAGGAGAATATAAAAGGACAATAATAATGCATGACATTACAAATATCAATCTTCTTCTTCTTCGTTCAGCTCCTCCCGTTAGGGGTTGCCACAGCAGATCATCTTCTTCCATATCTTTCTGTCCTCCGCATCTTGTTCTGTTACACCCATCACCTGCATGTCCTCTCTCACCACATCCATAAACCTTCTCTTAGGCCTTCCTCTTTTCCTCTTGCCTGCCAGCTCCATCCTCATCATCCTTCTCCCAATATACCCAGCATCTCTCCTCTACACATGTCCAAACCAATGCAATCTCGCCTCTCTGACTTTGTCTCCCAACCGTTCAACTTGAGCCGATCCTCTAATGTCCTCATTTCTAATCCTGTCCATCCTCGTCACATCCAATGCAAATCTTAGCATCTTTAACTCTGCCACCTCCAGCTCTGTCTCCTGCTTTTTGGTCACTGCCATCCTGTAGACCTTCCCTTTCACTCTTGCTGATACCCATCTGTCACAAATCACTCCTGACATATTTCTCCACCCATTCCACCCAATAAAAATCATTAATAAAGTTACAACATGTCATAAAAACATCTACAAAAAACACTTAATTTTTTAAATAACTTAAGAATTAACAATAGGGCATCATGTAGTTCCTTCTTTAATTTGAATGCACTGTGGACAGACATTCCTCCTCAATCTCTGTGAAATGGTCTCCAGGCAATGGCAATGTTTCCCTGATCTCAGCACACAGAAGAGACCATTTTTGATAAATTGGTAAATCCGATCATTTGTTTTTTGTGTCCTAGTCCAACATCGCTTGATAATAGATGTTTTGGGAGTTGGAGAGTGCACACCCAGTGATGTGATCATCTGAAAACACCACTCTCTGTAGAGCCTTGCAGTCTTGCTACATGCTGCTCCCAAACCAGGAGGTAGTACTTTCTGTCAGGATACTTTCAATGGAGGATATGTAGAAGTTCTTTAGTAGTTTGTGTGGTAGTCTGAAATCTCTGAGGCATCTGTGGTGGAAAACACATTGGCTATCCTTCTTCACCAAGGTATCGATATGTTTGGTCCAGGTCAGGCCCTTGGTGATGTAGATGCTGAGGTATCTGAAAATGTCCAACCTCTCTACCTGAGTGCTATTAATGCCGAGGGGGTGGTAGTTCCTCTGTTGTTTTCCTCCAGACTCCACAATCAGCTCCTTTGTCTTGCTGACATTCAGGAGTAGACTGTTGTCTTGAAACAAGTGTGAAAGACTCTCCACTCCATCCAGGTATATCCAGTGGCGCAGCTAGAGTTTGCTGCCCTCCAACATATCTGAATATGTTAACCTATTTAAATTGAAAATTAAAATGACGTATAGAGAAAAATTAAGATAAATATTGCATAGATTTATTCATATATAGAGAAACAGCAATAATTTTTCACATATAATTATTTATAAGCATCAACTAGACAAGAATATAGTACATACGCACTGATAAGCCGTGTTCTAATTATTAGTTTAATATAATTACGCTGTGAAAACCAGAACCAGTGTAGTTTACAAGTGATAGGTGGAGATGTTTTCTGCACAGAGCAAGAACACATTCGGATTGATAACGAAATTAAATTATAAATTGTAAATTAGTTGTTTATCTTCCTAGAAATTATTATCGGTTTAATGTTTATGTTTATTTTTGTTATTGCCTCATTAATTTCAACTGCTGTGTCTGATGCCGTCAAAGAAGGACAGTCTGAAAATTATTTTTGAAGCATTTGTGGATAAAAATCAAAGAATTTTGCTTTTTTCATAAATGAGTGATATTACACACGAGTTGCACTGAGCCTTTTTGGCCAATAATGCCGCCCCCAAAAATGTTCTGTCCAGGGCAGACCGCCACCTCTGCCCACCCCTAGCTATGTCACTGGGTATATCTGCTCATTGTTGTTAGAGATCAGGCCTACCACAGCTGTGTCATCAGCCAACTCGACACTGATGTTAGAGTCATGTGCAGCTGTGCAGTCATATGTGTAGAGGGAGTACAGCAGAGGTCTCAGAACACAGCCCTGTGGAGCACCTGTGTTGAGAATGAGGGATGATAAAATGTGGCCTCCCACTCAAACCATCTGGAGTCTACCTGTTAAGAAGTTAAAAACTGTGCAGTAAAGTGTTCAAACACAGATGTTTTGTCCTACATTTTCTTCCCATCACATTCTTCAGTTTGGCTTTTAGAATGAGTTTCCTTTGGATCATTCTGAAAGGCACAATATAAGAGCAAAGAAAAAGTCACTGCTAGGCATGGTTAGTGGGTAGTCCCCATCTCCCCAGTCCTTCATTTCTAATTCAGTTATTGCAAAAGGGTGCTTCTTTGTGGAGGTCACATGTTCTCCTTAATTCTGTGAAGTTTATCTCAACAAGCTGAAAGGAGTGCCATCAGAATGCTTTCTGGTAGTGGTTTTTGAGTGCCTGACAATAGACTGGTGTCCAGTCCAGGGAAAGCTTGTGCCTTGTGCTGTGGTGTGCTAAACGTGTAATAAAAATGTATGGATGATGATGTCTCTTGTCTCTAATGTGGACTGTTAGCAGGTCAAGAGAAAACAGATACTGTGAGATTTACTCCTTAAGTCATACAGACTCCATAATATTACAAATGATCAGTGGCACTCTTGGCATCAAAGTCTTAATGGGGCCATAACATATACAGTATGCATGTACATGCATGTTTTCTTTTTGTTGGTGACGCCATACTTTCAACCTCTGACAGCACTTTGTTTCATTGCATCTTCAAAACTGTCTGTGTTTGCATTGAGTCTCACTTCTGTTTCCCTGAAAATCCGTGTGTCATCTCTGTCAAGCCAATGGAGTTACATACTATTATACCCTGGCTTGATGGCTGTTTACAGCAAAGCTGCATCAGTCAAAACAGGACATCTGATTACTTAAACTATATTTAGATGATTATAAGAGACATGTTAACTACAAAGTCCTAAGTCCTAATTTCACATCTTCTTACAAGCATATACACACTGGTTAGTTGATCGGAGCTTAAAGAAACACATTCTAATAACACTCTTTTAAACATTTGCTTTTATATTTGAATATCGTCCCAGAATTCTTTAGTCTCTTTGCATGCCTCCCAGAAGTCAACACTCTTTAATAACTCACTGTTACTAATACCCAAATGTGGGAGTCATTAGTCCTGTGGCTACCTAATGGCACCAGCCTGCTGTTCTTGTTACATAACACAATGCCAGCTTACCCTTATCAGCTCTGGGTACACAGTTTATTCACTGAAAAACTAAATAATCCTATAATACAAATATGCTAAAATAAGACACACAAATTAAATATTGTGAGATGTAATATTTTGCATTTAAAAAAGTGTAAAAAGCATACTTTTGTCCGCATGAGAAGAGTCGGCATACAGTAAGGAAGAAACTGAATTGAATACACATAAGAACATGTGAGCATCATGAGATGACACAACAGTAGAATCACGATCAGTGCTGTTTGTATGAAACAATCAAGTTTGTCACATTACACAACCTCTAGTCGTGGGGTATGTCAGTCAGACTTAGATAGATAGATAGATAGATAGATAGATAGATAGATAGATAGATAGATAGATAGATAGATAGATAGATAGATAGATAGATAGATAGATAGATAGATAGATAGATAGATAGATAGATAGATAGACTTTATTAATCCCAAGGGGAAATTCACATACTCCAGCAGCAGCATACCGAATAAAAATAATAAATTAAAGAGTGATAAAAATGCAGGTATAACAGACAATAATTGTATAATTTTAACATTTACCCCCCTGGGTGGAATTGAAGAGTCGCGTAGTTTGGGGGAGGAACAATCTCCTCAGTCTGTCACTGGAGCAGGATGGTGACAGCAGTCTGTCGCTGAAGCTGCTCCTCTGTCTGGAGATGATACTGTTTAGTGGATGCAGTGGGTTCTCCATGATTGACAGGAGCCTGCTCAGCGCCCGTCACTCTAACACAGATGTCAAACTGTCCAGCTCTGTGCCTACAATAGAGCCTGCCTTCCTCAACAGTTTGTCCAGGTGTGGGGCGTCCCTCTTCTTTATGCTGCCTCCCCAGCACACCACTGCGCAGAATAGGGCGCTTGCCACAACCGTCTGATAGAACATCTGCAGCATCTTACTGCAGATGTTGAATGACGCCAGTCTTCTAAGGAAGTATTGTCGGTAGTATAGTACCTACTATATATATATATATATATAGATAGTATATAGATAGTACCTACTGCAGTTGCCGATTTTATCGCCGGACCATGTTATTTTAAGATACTAAGAATCACTGGCCTTGTTGCATTTACCAACTGCATGCTAATCTCCAGCATAGTCATGCTCACCCAATTTGTGTTGGACCAAGTCACTGGGCACATCACATTTCATGACCGGAGAAGCCACTGACTGTCTTCAACTCACTAAGATTATGTAAAAGAACGCTGCAACTGAAAATCGAGTAATCTGAGGAGAGTGAGTGAGGTGAGGAGCAGGCACTGATACAGCGCATTGCCGCACCCACCACACGACAAACCAACTCAGGATCCAGATTAAGACCCGAGTGCCAGCCATGCGACAGGTGACACCTCAGCATCACACTAGTTCAGATGGAGTGGAACAGCGTGAGGTTTTTTATGGTGGCTGGAGTCCCAATTCTGACATAGCCCATAATGTGACCCAAATCTCCTAGGATTTTTTATCATCTTTTTGAATTCACATTTCAGATAATTCTGATAGCTCTGAGAGCAAAACAAGGCTCTTTCCAGCATTTCACAAATGTAAGAATACAGTAGGCAGCATTCTTTCAACAAACTGTGGAATTTAGAAACCTATTTAAATGCATTTTTAAACTAAATCAGCCAACATTTAATTAATCAAACATTTATTCCTGAATTTTTGCAAGATAGCAATGATAGATAACTGCCACTTCGAGACACCAGTCAACATAACCTGAAGTTTAATAGGATACAGAAGAAGACAGAAGACTTGGGGAAAACCCGAACAGCACAGGGAGAGCGGTTATACCCCAACAAAGGAATCCAAAGTCGGTCCCTGGAGATGAAAGACAATAATGGCAGCAATTGCTGCTGTGCCGTGATAAGGCAGCAACAAGTGGCAGAACAGCACCATTCTTCCCTATCAATAAAAGTACATTGCTTTTCAAGCAATTGTCTTGTGGAGACGTATTCTGAAGAAGGAACGTTTTTTTGGAGACTTATGTTTTTCAAATGAAAAGGTTAAATGCAGCTTCAGCATTAGCTGCTCTACGCTTAGCGCCTGAGGATTGTGTCAATAAAGATTGAGATCAGACAAGACCCAACTGCTTTTAGTTTTTGGCAAACATTCTTCTACAGTACATTGTACTTCTTTCTCCATCTGTTATTTATGAGTTTGTGGAAATTTGAGAATTACCTGCAGTTATAAATCATTCCTGCTGGGTTCTTGTAAAGGCTTTTTTTTCCATTGTTGGTAGCAAAAGGAGTCAGTCATGTCATATTCAACATACCATTCTGTTGTCTTTACAGTAGCGTACTTTATGTAATAACATAACATGTAATAACATATAATACATAAAATAACAGTTTAGCAGGAAACTATTAAACAGAAATAGCTGGCCTTAAATGACATTACAACAAAAGGTTTGTTCTTTAAACTGTATATGGATATGGTTCAAAAGAGAAGGCACAGAGGACTTGACTGTAATCCATCCTTTTACTGACCTCACTTGATCCATTTTTTAGGGTTATACAAAGTCAGAGCCTACGATGGTAGAATGGATCTTATGACAGGATGTGATGTCAGTTTATCGTTCAAGCACACCCTTCATCATTCATACTGGGATAGCCTAACCTGGGATGTGGGACGTCACTACAGTACCTGGAGAAATATCAGCCTGGACATGGAGAGAAAATGCAAAGTCCACACATACAGTGACCAGATTGTCTTCAAACCCAGCCTCCTGGAGCTGGAAGGCAAACTGCTTTATTTTTATTTATCTTCTTCGTAAGCATTAATAAGCCAGTCATAAAACCATCCAAAATGAGATTCATTGCTTCTGTTCTGTCCATAACACACTGTGTAGCTCATCTGTGGATGCGGTTTTATTTTTGCTGAGATATGACATGACAGAGTAATTCCTGCCACAATGAAGAACAAAAAAAGAAAACATCAGACACGTCCTCCTTACGGGTTTTGGCCCACTGGTTAGGCTTTAGTGTAAGCAGCCTAGTAACCAACTCAAAAGGCAGGCTTCAAACCTGTAGACATCTAAAAATGGGGCTAAGGCTTTGAAATACCCAAACTGGAATAAAAAGATGTAAGTAAGCCATAAAACCTGGGACACAAGTAATCAAATCAAAGATCAGGATAATAAATAACACCAAGGAGAACAAAGGCCGAAGAAAAGTGAAAAAAGGCAACAAGAGTGAACTCGAATCCATAAATCACAAAATGCATCTTAAATGAAAATCTAGAAGTTAATAAAACATGGACTCCAAATACAAATACAAAATCGAAGAACATAAGGAAAGGAGATCTCCACAATGTTGAAGCTGCCATTTTGAAGGGAGCTTCTTCTTAAGTACTGTTGAGGCAGTTCACAGGCTGCAGCATCAGTCAGCCCTGCAATTCATGGATCAACTCCCAAAATGCAAGGTATATAAATAAACTGTTACAATGTACAAAAAGTGTGAAATATTATACAATTATTAAAAACTAGCTATGTAAGCCTGTGCTGTAAAAAGCCAGGGGTCCTAAAAACTATTGACATCGTCAGAAAAAAAATTGAAATGTAGAGATGTCAGGTAATTGAAAGGAACTACTCTGGGTGTCTCTCTCCTAGGAGGATTCGTTTTGCCGACGTGCTCGCATTGTTTGTGCATTAGCAGCTAAGCGACTGTCTTTCTTTGGAAGTTTCCTTTGACCGGCGTGCTCTCCTCGCTTGTGCATTAGCAGCGGGAGGAAATGTTAAAGGGATACCGTTTCGCCGATGTGTTCGCCTCACTTCTGTATTTGCCGCTAAGTGAGTGACTCTCTTCGGAGGTTTTGTTTTGCCGACATGCCAGCCTCACTTGTGTATCCTCAGAGGTGGAGGCCTTACCCCAACTCCGTTTATATTTAAGATAGCGTGCATTGATACATATGACATGAAAAGAACACAAAAACAAATGTATTTATAAAGAAATTCTTAGCACACGACACAAAGATTAGATAAAAAGATACCAACACTCTTGAGCCAGAGATGAGACCCCAACTGGAACATAACGCACACTCCAGTTACAGGGTATAACACCTCCAGTGAGCCTTGGACCTCCATCATGTAGGAAGTGTCCAGGGTGCATCCTCAGCAGATACCAAAGCCACCTGAAATCACTTGAGTTTGGTGTGTCTCCATCGAGTTTCCTGTCAACACAACATCGTTTTTTTAGAGATTGGATGGCAGAGACTGGAAATTCTTGACAGAATCAGTAACCATAAAACAGGGACGGGTCAATCAATCATACAAACTCTTTTTAAAGACACAAAACTAAATGTGTGCTGTGGCGGACGGCTGGGGTCCATGCCCGGCCGGGACACGGCTTCGGTATATGTTCAGGGGGAGCAGCCCTGGACTGTGCAATACCTCCCCCTGGACACCAGACTGCAGCCCCCCTGGGTTGGAGTGGTGCCTCGGTTTCCTGCAGGGCTCCATGGGAATTGGAGTTGGGCGCAGCCCTGTTGGGTCCCGCAGGTACCACCAAGGGGTGCTGCAGCTGGGACTCCTGAACCCTTATGGGCAGTGTATTCACCACACCTGGAAGTGCAGCCGGAAATCGGCAGTCAACCACATGGAACACTTCTGGGTGGACTATAAAAAGGGGCCAGCAGCCACCAGTCAAGGGCCAGAGTCGGGAGGAGGGAGACAAAGCTTGACGGAGAGGAGTGGTGGTTAAAGAAGAAGAGTGTGGTGTGCTTTGGGACTATGTTGTGCCTGTGGGACATGGGGAAGATGTTAAAAGTTCCTTGGTTTTTTATGTACCTCCGGTGTGAGTCTGTGTTGGGTCAGGCACCTATAGAGCGCCTTTTGTTACAGTGCTTGTGAAGGAGCTCAGATTAAATCCTAAAATTCTCACAATTAATCATTTCTTGAGTAAAGTCAAGTCTTTCCTTTAATTAAATTCACAAACTCAAAGAAAAGACTCCTTGCTCTAAAAATACAGTGACTGCCACATCGATTGCAAGATTACTTCATGCACAACAGCATCACCATGTCAGGAAGGTGTCCTGGTAGAGCCTGTGTGACTCAAACAGAGATGACTTCATTGAAGATGTGACAAACATAAGACATAAATAAAATATATTTCTGCACCATCAAAACAACAGGTAAACCTACTCAATAGGCAAAGATGCACTTACAAGTCTGAAAAGATCTTCATCTATTGCCCTTTTGGGGACTATGCCCAGTTGATTACCATGGATGATGATGGAGACATAATACGGACCAGTAATCCAAGAGTTTTATCCATACACTGATGCCACAGCATGGAGTTCAATCTCCAGTCCTTTGGTCAATTTCATAATTCCCTTGACGTTCAACCCGTGAACAGCACCCTGAAGTCTTTTAGTTCCCCCCACCCAGAGTTGCTGCACCCATCTCAGCTGCAGAAAGCCCCAGGTGTTTTTATTTTTTAAGACAGAGCTTGAGATTTGAAAGTCCTGACTCACATTCTGGATTTTTGACACTCTGGGCAAATTACCTAAGGGTCATAGCTGAATGGCATGAAGCCAGAAGGGGAACACCAGAGATGCTGATAGCTTCCAAACCTCCACTTGACACTAATGTTCTGTCTGTCAGTGAAAATCACCAGAGACAAGTCATTATTGTTACTTTTCTCATGTACAAATCCATTAGCATGCTATGGCAGGATCTTCCAGATGTATCAAAATTAACCCATTAAACCTATGAGACATTCTGGAGTTTTTATTCAAAATGGTTTATACTGGTAGGATTTGGGTGCACAACCATAGTGAAGGAATGAGAGGCTCCACCACATACTCCCACAAAGTACGAGGTTATATCGAAAAGTAAAGTCAATTTGAAAATGAACTACATGCACACGATAGTGCTGACGTACTCCCGGTGAAGTCTCTGCCGGATCAATCACTTCCATTTATGTTGTGATTTTTGTTTTGTGGTTTTGAACATCTGAGAAAAAGAAGTTTAAGTCTCAGTGTACAGATAGCGCTACAGGTGAATATTATTGTGTACCTGTATGTCGAGCTTCCAGTAAGTACAACAAGGAACTTAGTTTTAAAACATTTCCCTCTGATGTGGAAACCCAATTTAAATTGATTGTTGCTATCCGCAGAGAGAGCTTTACGGTTGGTCATCATACCCGAATTCATAGCCGGCATTTTGAAAAGAAGGATTTTCGTGAGCCAGGGTCTGAGACAGGATGGCGACTGGCGAAGAAAGGAGCGATCCCTGTGTTGTTTGGGCAGAACAATTTCTCTCTTCGACTTTCAAGACCGGCGGTTTGGGAGAGGAGAAAGTGACCGACAGAGGATGATACACCGGGCAAAGAGGAGGAGAGGAGAATGATAAAATCCTCGAGGACTACGACTACGCTTCAGCTCCGGATCCAGCAGTTGTCAACCTAACGCTTGATGAAAACATGTCTCTCGGAGAGGAGATCCTCCAGCTGAGGAAACAAATTGAGACCCTTACAATGAAGCAGCCGTTTGCCATTCACTGTTTTGTGGATTCAGACAGAGACATTCGCTTTTTTTACAATGAAAGATGTCCAGCAGACTCTTGTTATTATGTACTAAGCTTACATGCATATTCTCCCGTCAGTGAATATAATTTAATGACTAATTACTAAAATTGTGCATTAGCCTTAGCTAAGTATACAAACATGTCATTACATGCGGATTGTTACCTTTGGAATTGTGGATGTACCATGACACATATAGTTTGAACCAGTTCTCCTTTTTTGTTCGTGACATTTGGCACAATTATTACGTCGTTTACCATAAATCTGGGCACGTCTTGAAGTGATGAACGTCATAGCTAGTCCATTTTGATATCAGCACCGGATGTGCAGCAGCTGGCTGACGCAGAATCCGGAAGAGAGTGTGCATATCGCCCGTTACCCGGCAACAGCAACCTCCAGTATGGAACACGTTCGCAATGGCTTATGGGTATTGCGAACATGTTGCAGTGCTGTGCAGTTAGCGAGATCCACAGTGATTCTTGCGACACTACAGGGGGATGCGAAGTACCCCAAGTGCGAGGTAAGGGGTGTGCTGAAATGTGTAGCGGAAAGTTGCATCTGCGTGTTTCAAATAGGAGCAATGGTTAAGTTTTTTTTTTTTTTCCAAGACAACAAAAGTAAAATACGACATATTTTTGATACAGACGGAAAAAAAATACTTCTGAGACAAATATTGTCAGACGAAGGCAGTTACTCAAAACCGAAGTCAAGAAATTATTACGAAGACTATAATGCCCTCGGGTTCACTGTCAGTGTGGATGAGAAGAGACTGTTTTGTCTTCTGTGTCTGAAAACAATGGCAACTGACAGTATGAGGCCAAACAAATTACCGCACATAGAAACATTACACCCCAGTCACGTCAATAAACTATTCGACTGTTTTTATTTATTTTTTTCCCAGAGAAAACTAAAAACATACCGTGAGCAGGTAAGTCGCTTTGTAAAAGCGGCAACAGTGAATAACAAAGCACAAATAGCCTCATACAAAGTCGCCTATAGAGTTGCACAAAGCAAGAAAGCACACATAATAACAGAGGAGCACATTTTCCCCGTAGCCTTGGATATGGCGTCTGCTATCCTGGATGACACTGGCGCCTCAAAACTGAAGGCTATCCCGCTGTCAAATGACACGATCACAAGACGTATATATGACATTTCAAACGACTTGGAAGAACGATTTATTGAAAACCTACAACAATGGCGATTCGCTTAACAAGTTGACGAGGCAACTGATAGTAGTAAAAACTGCATGCTCACTGCTTACGTGCGCTTTGTTGATGCCGATTTGTTGTTTTGCAAGTACGTAAAAAAACCTGTTTAAGATTCTTGACTGTTATCTGACAGAACACGGGCTGAAATAGGAGGGCTGCGTGAGCTTTTGCACGGATGGTGCACAGACAATGTCAGGGTTAAGAAGTGGATTGCTGGCTGTAATCAACAGCATCTCGCCAAACGCGCAGTGAATGCACTGCTTTTTTACACAGAGACGCGCCGGCATGAAGGATGATTAGCCTTGAGCTACAAGGGGTTTTGACCGATGTTATTGCAACTCAGGTTCAGGTTTACAACTTGGAAACTGAGTGAATTGTGACATGTTGTGGAGATGGGACAGAAGGCTCTAATCATTCGGCTTCCTTTTGCCACATCCTGTCTCCGTGAGACTGGATTATCATCAGTCGCCTCACTAAAAACAAAACGCAGATCTAAGCTCATCATTTAGCACGACTTGAGAGTGGCGGTGTCGAGTCTGCAGCTCCGTTTGGAAACGCCGTGTTATACAAAACGGGCCCACTGCAGTCACTAATAAAGTAGCAAGACCCGAGTTCTCACAATAAGTCATTTTCTCTTCTTGCCAAGTAACTGGACTTTATTTTCAAGTTATCACTTTGTATTGTTGATTTCATTATTATTGTTTTCCATCCATCCATCCATTTTCCAACCCGCTGAATCCGAACACAGGGTCACAGGGGTCTGCTGGAGTCAAACCCAGCCAACACAGGGCACAAGGCAGGGAACCAATCCCGGGCAGGGTGCCAACCCACCGCAGGACACACACAAACACACCCACACACCAAGCACACACTAGGGCCAATGTAGAATCGCCAATCCACCTAACCTGCATGTCTTTGGACTGTGGGAGGAAACCGGAGCGCCCGGAGGAAACCCACGCAGACACGGGGAGAACATGCAAACTCCACGCAGGGAGGACCCGGGAAGCGAACCCAGGTCCACAGGTCTCCCAACTGCGAGGCAGCAGCGCTACCCACTGCGCCACCGTGCTGCCCCTATTATTGTTTTATTTTTATTTTTTTATTTTTACACTGGTTGTACATAGCGCTGCTGCTTCGCAGTAAGGAGACATGGGTTCGCTTCCTGGGTCCTCCCCGCGTGGAGTTTGCATGTTCTCCCCGTGTCTGCGTGGGTTTCCTCCGGGCACTCCGGTTTCCTCCCACAGTCCAAAGAAATGCAGGTTAGGTGCATTGACAATTGTAAATTGTCCTTAGTGTGTGTGTGTGTGTGTGTGTGCGCGCCCTGCCCAGGGTTTGTTTCCTGCCTTGTGCCCTGTGTTGGCTGGGATTGGCTCCAGCAGACCCCTGTGACCCTGTAGATAGGATATAGCGGGTTGGATAATGGATGAATGGATGGATAATGGATGGATGGTTGTACATACTGTTTATCCTCCTAGCAATATTTTTGAAAAAAACACAGAGACTAATCAAGCGATTTAGTATTGAAGAGACACACATTTTTTGATAAAGTTGAAATGTATGAAGTTTGTCCTGCATTTTTACGTGCACGAAAGAAACTATTGAAAGACTGAAAGAAAGGTAAAAAGGGACATGTTATTGTTGTTATGTTCATGGTTGTTATGACAAGGCAGTGAGACACAAGGACAGCCGCGGTGCGATCTTTTAAATGTTCAAAACTGCACGCGACATGCAGAACACTCGGCACGGCAGCAAGCAGCAGGCTAGTAGCTGATCTGCAAAGAGGAGATGAAAAGCTGTGTTTGTCTCTCATTGTATCGCTGTTTAAGAGGGGGTTTCACAAAAGTGGCCACATCCCCTTGGGGCTGTGTTCAGCATGTTCACAATATACATATATACATGTGTATCACACACACAGTCTATACTCTCCCCAGCCACTTTATCAGGTACACCTTGCTAGTACCGGGTTAGACCCCCTTTTGCCTTCAGGACTTCCGTAATTCTCCATGGCATAGATTCAACAAGGTGCTGGAAACATTCCTCAGGGATTTTACTCCATATTCACATGATAGTGTCACATAGTTGCTGCTGATTTGTCAGCTGCACATCCATGATGTGAATCTCCCATTCTACCACATCCCAAAGGCATTCTGTTGGATTGTGATCTGCTGACTGTGGAGGACATTTGAGTTCAGTGAACTCATTGTCAAGTTCAACAAGCCAGTTTGAGATGATTTGAGGTTTGTGACATGGCACGTTATCCTGGTGGAAGTAGCCATCAGACAGGGACACTGTGGTCATAAAGAGATGGACACGCTCAGAAACAATGCCTAGGTAGGCTGTGGCATTTAAACGATGCTGAACTGGTACTAAGGGGACCAAAGTGTGCCAAGAAAATATCCTCCACACCATTACACCACCACCACCACCAGCCTGAACCATTGATAAAAGGCAGGATGGATCCATGCTTTCATGATGTTGATGCCAAATTCTAAACTTACCATCTGAATGTCATACCAGAAATCGAGACTCAGGAGACCAGGCAACATTTGTCCAATTTTGGTGAGCCTGTGCTAATTGTAGCCTCAGTTGCCTCTTCTTAGCTGACAGGAGTGGCACCTGATGTGCTCTCCTGCTGCTGTGGCCCATCTGCTTCAAGGTCTGAAGTGTTGTGCTTTCAGAGATGCTCTTCTGCATACCTTGGTTGTAATGAGTGCTACTGTTGCCTTTCTATCAGCTTGAATGAATTTGGCCATTCTCCTCAGACCTCTGGCATCAACAAGGCATTTTCTCCCAGAGCACTGCTACTCACTGGATATTTGAGGAGACTTCGTGCCAGCAAAGCAGCGGGTCCAGATGGAGTATCACCACGACTGCTGAAGGTCTGTGCATCGGAGCTGGGGGGTCCTCTACAGCGCATCTTCAACCTGAGCCTGGAACAGGGGAGAGTCCCGAGGCTTTGGAAAACATCTTGTATCACCCCAGTCCCAAAGGTATCACGTCCTAGTGAGCTGAATGACTTTCGGCCTGTTGCTCTGACATCACATGTGATGAAGACCATGGAGAGGCTGCTGCTTCACCACCTTAGGCCACAGGTTCAACACGCCCTTGACCCTCTGCAGTTTGCATATCAGGAGAAGGTGGGAGCGGAAGATGCCATCATCTATATGCTACACCGATCCCTCTCTCACTTGGACAGAGGCAGTGGTGCTGTAAGAATTATGTTTCTAGACTTCTCTAGCGCCTTCAACACAATCCAACCTCTGCTCCTTAGGGACAAGCTGACAGAGATGGGATTAGATTCATACCTAGTGGCATGGATCGTGGACTATCTTAAAGACAGACCTCAGTATGTGCGTCTTGGGAACTGCACGTCTGACATTGTGGTCAGCAACACAGGAGCGCCACAAGGGACTGTACTTTCTCCGGTCCTGTTCAGCCTATATACATCAGACTTCCAATACAACTCGGAGTCCTGCCATGTGCAAAAGTTCGCTGATGACACTGCTATCGTGGGCTGTATCAGGAATGGGCTGGAGGAGGAGTATAGGGACCTAATCAATGACTTTGTTAAATGGTCCGACTCAAACCACCTACACCTGAACACCAGCAAAACCAACGAGCTGGTGGTGGATTTTAGGAGGCCCAGACCCCTCATAGACCCAGTGATCATCAGAGGTGACTGTGTGCAGATGGTGCAGACCTATAAATATCTGGGAGTGCAGCTGGATGATAAATTAGACTGGACTGCCAATACTGATGCGCTGTGCAAGAAAGGACAAAGCCGGTTATACTTCCTTAGAAGGCTGGCGTCCTTCAACATCTGCAATAAGATGCTGCAGATGTTCTATCAAACAGTTGTGGCGAGCGCCCTCTTCTACGCAGTGGTGTGCTGGGGAGGCAGCATTAAGAGGAAAGACGCCTCACGCCTGGACAAACTGGTGAGGAAGGCAGGCTCTATTGTTGGCATGGAGCTGGACAGTTTAACATCTGTGGCAGAGCGAAGGGCGCTCAGCAGGCTCCTATCAATTATGGAGAATCCACTGCATCCACTAAATAATGTCATCTCCAGACAGAAGAGCAGCTTCAGCGACAGACTGCTGTCACTGTCCTGCTCCACAGACAGATTGAGGAGATCGTTCCTCCCCCAAACTATGCGACTCTTTAATTCTACCAGGGGGGGTAAACGTTAATATTTAACATTATACATAGTTATTGTCTGTTTTTTTTTTTTTTTTTCACCTGTATTATTATCATTCTTTAATTTAATATTATTTATTGTATCAGTATGCTGCTGCTGGAGTATGTGAATTTCCCATTGGGATTAATAAAGTATCTATCTATCTATCTATCTATCTATCTATCTATCTATCTATCTATCTATCTATCTATCTATCTATCTATCTATCTATCTATCTATCTATCTATCTATCTATCTATCTATCTATCTATCTTTTCCCTTTTTTGGGCCATCTCTGTAATTCCTAGAGATGGCTGTGTGTGAAAATTCCAGCAGATCATCAGTTTCTAAAATACTCAGACCAGCCCGTCTGGCACCCATAACCATGCCACGTTCAAAGTCACTTAAATCACCTTTCTTCCCCATTCTAATGCTCAGTTTGAAACTTAGCAGTTAATATTGACAATATCTACATACCTGAATGCTTTGAGTTGCTGCCATGTGATTGGCTGAGTAGAAATTTGCGTTAACAAGAAGTTGAATGAACAGGTGTACCTAATAAAGTGGCCGGTGAGTGTAAATATATATATAGTGCCCAACAGGGGATGCACCAGCCCCTCAGCCCAGACAGACTCTAGGCACAAGTCTGTGCGACACACACGGTTTATTTCCCACTGGGGAAGCACTTTTCCCTCCCTCCCTACAGCAGCACAGTACAATAACAGTGCACAGCGCAAATGTACCAATGAATTCAGACCTTCCTTTCCTTCTATATCTTCCTTGTTCTGCCTTCACTCCTCCTCTGGCAAGCTACGTCTCTCTCCCTCCCGACTCTGTGACCTTTGTCCTTTTGTAATGATATTGGGCCCAACACACACCCCTTTCCAGCAACCTCATGACCCCCAATGCTCTCCCAATCCATCTACTGACTTCACAGGAAGAGTCACCAGAGACATGAATGTCACTGGAAAGGTAAGTAAACCTCTCAATGAGGTCGACACTCTCTCCACAGACAGGCACAGTGCTGATGGCTGTGCCTAAGAGGTCATTAAAGGCAAGGCTGGATCTTGGTTTTTATCCAAGACACTTGCAATATATATATGTATACAGTATATGTATGTATATGTATAATATATATGTATATGATAGGTCAACTGTTTCCAAAGAGGGGGCATGACAGCAAATGTCTGAGAGCCCACTGATCTCGATGGCCAGTTTCAAATGCAGGGTTGCACCATTGTTGAACAACACTCTGTAGTGACATTGCTTTGGGCAGAGAGAGTGATACCTGTTGAAATTCCCTGAAGGATGTTGGCCTGTGCAGGCTAGTAAGCTGTGTCAGTATCGTTAGACCAGAAATAACATAAAAAGGGTGGATTTGTTGTACAATTAAGCATAAATGGAAGTTAAACACATAACTAAGAATAAGACAAATAAGGAAAAAAAAATTAAATCCCTACAAGGCCTACTGAGATGTCCTGAGTAACCAAAATATTTAATAGAAATGATACCATTACAGTATCTACATCCAATAGTGCAGCAAACTACAATAAAAAAACAAACAGACTCTACCCCTGTGGCCTGAAAAAATTCCCTTTGGACCTTCAGGTTTGTTTTTGTGCACTGTTCCCGAAAGTATAATTTGTTTTAGGAGCAAATCGCTGGCAGGTTTGGCACTTGTAAACCAGTCCTCAGTAGTTACATTTATGCCAGAGCAGTGAAGTGGATCTACTGATGTCTTCGCCACTGATTCTGCCAGAGCTGTGGAGGCACTGTCTGCTTTCTTTGCCAACTTATGGTAGTCCGTTGTAAATGTAGATTGTTGAAACATCACACATAAGGAACTGTTTTAAGCCATTTTCCTCCGGCTTCCGGACAAATAATTTTGAAAGCCAATGCATCCTCTAAATGGACTAAGCTGCTCATCAATTGTGACATATTCACAAACCATATTGTTTGTCCTGCAGTTCTCAATAAAGACATTCCAAAGTGATTTGATGCCATTCTCACAAATAAATAGTCATGAAGAAGTAATGGTAAACTATTTTTGGTGGTGGTGGTTTGGGGCTGAGAAACTGTTGCAGATGAAAACCATGATACCTTTGTGATGGCATCCAACCTGTGTCAGATAAATCATGAGAATTGCAAATGTGACATACTGTGTGGGACACTAGCATCCAGTCATATTGAGTTAGGCACTGTAACGGACAGTCAGGATTCTTACCCAGTCGGGATGCCTCCATAATGGAAGGACCAGGGGAAGGAGCTTGGACAGAGGGCATCCCCCCTGGCTTGCCAGAGTGCCACGGAGCAGGGAAACTCAACCCTGCTGTGGCCTGTGGCTGTATGGAAAACGGCTGAACCATCTTCTGCTGGGCTGCCACCACACCCGGAAGTGCAGCCAGAAGGAGATCGTGGAATACCTGGAGCACTTCCAGGGTGCTTTATGAAAGGGGCCAGCTGCCATAACTCGGAGAGCCAGAGTCAGGAGGAAGTGGACAAAGCTTGTGAGGAGGAGTGGAGGTGAAGAAGAGAAAGGAGAGAGAGAGAGAGAGAGAGAGAAAAGGACAGTGTATTGGTGCTTGGTGCAATACTGTACTGTCCCACTGTGGGGAACAAGTCAAAAGCATTTCCCACAGTTGAATAATGGTATGTTGTGTGTTGGACTTGGCTCAGCACTTAATTTATAACACCAATACATTTTAGGGTCAATAATGACCCTATACAATTTTGGCAAGTAAATGACATTATTTTGGATTTTTCTTGCTGATAAATTGTTATTGATGAAAAGTATGAGGCATATCTGATAAATCATGTCAAAGATGCATTGAATAATTTAAAGACTTTTCAGGTCACTAGCGACCCAAGGAATGTATATAATGGTTATAATACTAACCTTTAGTTCAGGTATTTACTGTCACATCGGGGACCTCAGGCATTGCAACACAGAAGACCACAGCTTGGGGCAGCATGCTAGCAAAAGAGCCTATGAAATGGTGACACTGATGAATAAACGAAATGACATCGCAGAACGGTGAATTAAATAAAAATCAAACATTTTCCTTCTTTCCAAAAAGCGGAGTAATAGCTAAACGTGGCTAAAAAATGTTCTGAGAGACAAAAATGAACACTTCCATTTAGTCAGTCAGTCATTCTCCAACCTGCTATATCCTATCACAGGGTCATGGGGGTCTGCTGGAACCAATCCCAGCCAGCAGAGGGCACAAGGCAGGAACAAATCCCGGGCAGGGTGCCAGCCTACCACAGGGTGCACACACACCAAGCACAATTTAGGATCGCCAATGCACCTAACCTGCATGTCTTTGGACTGTGGGAGGAAGGAAACCCACGCAGACACGGGGAGAACATGCAAACTCCACGCAGGGAGGACCCAGAAAACGAACTCAGGTCTCCTTACTGCGAGGCAGCAGCGCTACCACTGCGCCACCATGCTGCCCCGTTTCTGTTTATAGATTTCATTAATCATGTATGATACTTCATTACATTTATTTTTAAGGGTAACAAACTCATACCATCTTGTATCCGAAATCAAATCAAATTTTTACCTAATGTCCATGTCATCATAACTTGCTTCAGGATCCAAATCAGAGTATAATTCAAAATAACAAAGTAAAATACATGATTATTCAACATATAATGTACAGTACCTTACACAGACACAGACTTAGAACAGTCTGAATACAGTAAGGGAAAAGTGAACTGAATATACAAGGGGATCAGATGAACAGCATGGGATGACACAACAGTAGTATCACATTAGGCAGCTTCTAGTCGTGGGGTACGTTAGACTTGCTCCTTGATTTCAGTCATTTTAAATGACTGAAAATCCCTGGCCATGTCAAATTTAGTGACTAAGTGCAAGCTTTCCCGTGCAGTTGTGCTCTTCCCTTTTCGAGACAGTCGATAACGTGCTGATAGGTCGAGCCAGCACTTTAGGAAGGGTTAACAGGTATGGCGAGTTCAGCTGCAATCTCTGCGCTTTTTCATTTGTTTATTCTGCCGTGGTATGTAAAACATGAGATACCGGATGGACAAGCTTCTCTTCTGTTTGTGAGGTCCAAAACACCCGCATTCTGAATTCCTCATCTCTGCCTCGTATGAATTGAATTTTTCATTTTTTAAGAGCCCTCATGCACACAGAGCCTGCCCCTATGACTAAAGACAAAATCAAACAGGTTAGGGTATGTCTGGCTATGCATCCAACTTCAGGGGAGTGGGGCGGCCCTGCTTCCAACTCACTAATATTATGTACAGTAAATGAAGGCTAGGACTGAAAAACACTGGAAAAGTCATCTAACGTGATATGGCCTTTAGTGCAAAATGTTTACAGGCTGATTAGCTGGGGAGTTTGAGCCCCTAATATGGCTTTGCCTCCTTCAACATTTCCAGATTTTATAAGTCCATTATCCCTTATACAAGCAATCGGTTAGTGTTGCATCCTAAGGAGGGGCCTCCCTCAAAATTACACCATCATAATGGACCTGATGCCTATGGATCATCCACACCGTGGTCCCACAGGTTTGGTCTGGAGGCCTGCAGTCTTTTTCTCTAAAGGCAATAATTGTTGCTGAAGCTGGGATTACTCCAGCAACATTTTGGTGGCTTGTTTTAGTTTTGGTGAACTCCTTTTGTTTAGATTCCCGTCCCTTATGTGCTAATTGTAGTTAAATGTGCTGAAGCAGCAGCTCACCGTCTAAGCTGGCCACAGTCACACCTGAGTGCATTCAGCATGAAGTGTCTGTTAGGAAAAAAAATGAAAGATGACAATTATTAATCTGCTCCAGGCCACAAATCATTTGGATGATATTTTTAGAAAAGAAAAATGTAAAAAGCCAGGAACTAAAAAAGAAAAGAAAAAACAAGTTGTGTTACCAGCTAAAATTATCTTCTAACTAAAGCAAAAACCTGCAGGACAATACTTGAGGACCCCTCAGTTGCACCATAGACTAAAGCAGTATCAGCTCACCATGTCTCTGTGATGTGCTCCAGCCAAGCTACTGTGCAAGCGGACAATCCTAATCAAACGGTATGGCGGCCACCTTAGCGACACACACACTGAGGAGCATTGTCCTTTAGAGCTTCAATACATTAGCCAGAAGGCAGTGTGCCTCAATCACTAGCGGTGCTGCCTCTAGCATGTTTGCTGCCTTAAGCAAAACTGTAAATGGTGCCCCCCAAAACAACTCCCCCATTGCTATGACAGAAGAATTTCATAGATAGATAGATAGATAGATAGATAGATAGATAGATAGATAGATAGATAGATAGATAGATAGATAGATAGATAGATAGATGTGAAAGGCACTATATGATAGATAGATAGATAGATAGATAGATAGATAGATAGATAGATAGATAGATAGATAGATAGATAGATAGATAGATGTGAAAGGCACTATATGATAGATAGATAGATAGATAGATAGATAGATAGATAGATAGATAGATAGATAGATAGATAGATAGATAGATAGATAGATAGATAGATAGATGTGAAAGGCACTATATGATAGATAGATAGATAGATAGATAGATAGATAGATAGATAGATAGATAGATAGATAGATAGATAGATAGATAGATAGATGTGAAAGGCACTATATGATAGATAGATAGATAGATAGATAGATAGATAGATAGATAGATAGATAGATAGATAGATAGATAGATAGATAGATAGATAGATAGATTAGGGTGGGCTTTCCGTTTGGTTTTAAAATAACACAAAGAAAAGTAGACAATGTAAATTTGGTAAACTTTATTATGGGGCAAAGTAAATGAGTTATTTGGAAAAGCAGAAAACATACAATTGTAGGGGATGGTTTGTAAGATCCAACTGTAGTTTTTAAAATACTGTGCATTAGTCCTATTTTGATGGATAGATCTGAGAGAACTTTATCTCTGACCTCTGACTTAGCAGTCCTGGTCACACTGAGAAGTTACTGTATGCAGGCATATTGCCGTTTATATAATGTACACCTTGACAATATGAAGAGGCAAGTACTGTCTATGATGCATCAAACAGGGCAGGGGTGTCCAACTCTGGTCCTGGTGGGCCGCAGTGGCTGCTGGTTTTCATTCTAACCCTTTTCCTAATCAGTAAGCAGTTTTCACTGCTAATTAACTTCTTTTCCTTTCATTTTATTAGCCCTGTTTTTAAGGAGTTAGTCCTCTGAATGACTCATTTCTTTATTAAATGGCAGCAAAACAGAAATGAGACGTGAAAGGAGCCGACAGATAACCAGCTAAACTGTAATGTCAAACTTCAGCCAATTTCACTCCAACCAGTTAATGAGAAGGCAATTCTTGCTGTTAATTAAAGCTGTTTTTGAATATCAGGACTTGTTGTTGCTCTTATTCTTCCATGGCAGACTTTGTCTTTTTTCTAAGACCACCGTCACGATGTTCTGGTGACCTGAGCAGACCAACATGACCGAGACCTTCACCTTTCTTCATTTTCAGGTGAGCTGGTCATGTGGAGGCTTGTTTTGTGTCTCATTATTTTTTGGCTGCTCATTAAAGAAAAAGAAACAACTAAGACGTCTGAGTCACGTCAATTAAAACTAAAGCAAAACAAGTTAATCAGCAGCAAATACGGCTCACTAATGAAGACGATGATTAGAATGAAAACCTGCAGCCACTGTGGCCCACCAGGACTAGAGTTGGACACCCCTGAAATAGGGAGAAACATCCCTTCATGTCTTCTAGGAATGTCCAGCCATACAGGTCCTGCTGAATGTCCCAGGACAAGACCTGAAGCAGCCCCTTGTATTACTTGGTGAATTATGAGCTATTATCTTGCACCTACAGTATAGACACAAGGTAAACTGCATGAAGGACGCTCATTGGCTTAATAGGAATTACCTCAAGTTGAGAAGGAAAAGATTGAAGATGCAAGACTCTACCTAAAGACTACTCCATCTTTAACAGTCCGGAAGAGGGAAAGACTAGTGACACATCCACTGTCCCCCACCTCTCCTTCAAGACACCAAAAAATGTTCAGGCGCCATTCTTCATCGTTCCAGACCTACTCACCCGCCTGTTGCTTTCGATATTCAGATTAGAGACAGTGTCCAATATGTAGCATATGGCCCCTAAAGAGAGCTGCAGGCTTAAAACTGGGTGAGGAACAGCCAAACTCTGCTACCAAGGTGAGGTTGTGGAAGACAGTTTCATGTCATGGCAAGATTGAGCACAGCAACAAGACACAAGGTAGTTATACTGCATCAGCAAGGTCTCTCCCAGACAAAGATTTCAAAGCAGACTGGGGTTTCAAGATGTGCTGTTCAAGCTCTTTTGAAGAAGCACAAAGAAACGAGCAACGCTGAGGATCGTAGACGCAGTGGTCGGCTAAGGAAACTTAGTGCAGCAGATGAAAGACACATCAAGCTTATTACCCTTCGAAATCGGAAGATGTCCAGCAGTGCCTTCAGCTCAGAACTGGCAGAAACCAGTGGGACCCAGGTACACCCATCTACTGTCCGGAGAAGTCTGGCCTGAAGTGGTCTTCATGGAAGAGTTGCAGCCAAAAAGCCATACCTCCGATGTGGAAACAAGGCCAAGTGACTCAAGTATGCATGAAAACATAGGAACTGGGGTGCAGAAAAATGGCAGCAGGTGCTCTGGACTGATGAGTCAAAATTTGAAATATTTGGCTGTAGCAGAAGGCAGTTTGTTGTCGAAGGGCTGGAGAGCGGTACAATAATGAGTGTCTGCAGGCAACAGTGAAGCATGGTGGAGGTTCCTTGAACGTTTGGGGCTGCATTTCTGCAAATGGAGTTGGAGATTTGGTCAGGATTAATGGTGTTCTCAATGCTGAGAAATACAGGCAGATACTTATCCATCATGCAATACCATCAGGGAGGCGTATGATTGCCCCCAAATTTATTCTGCAGCAGGACAACGACCCCAAACATACAGCCAAAGTCATTAAGAACTGTCTTCAGCATAAAGAAGAACAAGAAGTCCTGGAAGTGATGGTATGGCCCCCACAGAGCCCTGATCTCGACATCATCGAGTGTGTCTGGGATTACATGAAGAGACAGAAGGATGTGAGGAAGCCTACATCCACAGAAGATCTGTGGTTAGTTCTCCAAGATGTTTGGAACAACCTACCAGCCGAGTTCCTTCAAAAACTGTGTGCAAGTGTACCTAGAAGAATTGATGCTGTTTTGAAGGCAAAGGGTGGTCACACCAAATATTGATTTGATTTAGATTTCTCTTTTGTTCATTCACTGCATTTTGTTGATTGATGAAAATAAATGAGTAACACTTCCATTTTTGAAAGCATTCTTTGTTTACAGCATTTTTTCACACCTGCCTAAAACTTTTGCACAGTACTGTATATTCTTTATATATTTTTATTATTACTGGCATTGTATGAAAGGCAGGCATTGTATAGAATGCCTAGGCAAAATTTAGAATGCCAAAAACTGGACGTCAAAGTATGAAACGATTAACATTTCACACATTTCCTAGACATTCTATGCAATGCCTAAAGACAAACTGTATATAAAAGTATAAAGTATAAAATACTCCTGCTAATGTGTAAGACTAAGTGCCAAAACATGAAGTGTTTTTGTGTGAAAAAAGCAATGAAGTGCATTTCAAAATGCCATTCAATCCTTCCTTGTGGCAACAAGTAGGTTCATTTTTTTCTTTTATTTTTTTCAGTAAGAGAGTTCTGTATTTTATTTGATATTTTCTTTTTTCATGTATGTATTTTTAATGAAGGCCTTTTCATGACTCTCTTTTCAAGTTTTACTTTTTTGTGTGAAAGACAATTAAGTGCAATTTAAAATAATTTTTTTTGCCTTCCTTGTTGCAACAAGTAGGGTCATATTTTATTTTCTCTTGTTTTCCTCAATAAGAAAGTCCTATACTTTATTTTGTATTTCTTTCCTTTTCATATACGTCTTTTCAATAAAAGCCTTTTCATGAATCTCTTTTAATACTTTGCCTAAATAGCATTTGTCATTCTTTATAATGCTTAGGTATTACATACAATGCCTAGGGAAAGTATATATGATATTAAAATAATTTGGAAATTTCATACTTTGCCCAAAAAGCCAGGAATTCTGTATATTGCCTAGGCATTCTATACAATGCCCGCGTTTCATACATTGCCGGTAACATTTACACCGATCAGCCATAACATTAAAACTCCCGATAGGTAAAGTGAATAATATTGATTATCCTGTTACAATGGATGGGCTATACAATATTAAACAGCAAGTGAACACTCAGTTCTTGGAGGTGATGTGTTTGAAGTATTAAAAATGGACAAGTGTAAGGATTTGAGCGACTTTGACAAGGACAACATTGTGATGGCTAGACAACGGGGACTGAGAATCTCCAGAACAGCAGGTCTTGTGGGGTGTTTATGGTATGCAGTGGTTAGCATCTACCAAAAGTGATCCTAGGAAGGAGAACTGATGAACCGGTGACAGGGTCATAGACGCCTACAGCTCATTGTTGCGTGTGGGGAGCGAAGTCTAACCATTCTTGTCCGATCCCACAACAGGGACAAACTGCTGAAAAATGTAATTCTGGCCTTGAGAGAAAGGGGTCAGAACACACAGTGCATCAGGTCTGCATAGCAGCAGACTGGTCAAAGTGCCTGTGCTGACCCCTGGCAAACACTAAAAGCACCTACAGTTGGTATGTGAACATCAGAGCTGGACCATGGAGCAATGAGAGAAGGTGGCCTGGTCTGACAAATCACATTTTCTTTTTTTTTTTAGATTATGTGGATGGCCAGATGCTTGTGTGTCGTTTACTTGTAGAAGAGATGGTAACAGAATGCACCATGGGAAGAAAACAAGCCAGCAGAGGCAGTGTGGTGTTCTAGGCAATGTTCTGGTGGAACACCTTGATTCCTGGCATTCATGCGGATGCTACTTTGACACGTACCACCTGCTTAAAGATTATCGCAGACCATGTACACCCTTTCATGGCAGTGATGTTGTCTGATGGCAGTGGTCTCTCTCAGAAGGATAATGCACCTTGCTACACTGCAAAAATTGTTTGGGAATGCTTTGAGAAACATGACAAGGAGCTCAAACTCCAAACTCCCAAGATCTCAACCAGATCAGGTGTGTGTGTGTGTGTGTGATTGTGCCCTGTGATGAACTGATGTCCCGTCCAGGATTAACTCCAGTCTTGTCCGTGATGTTTCCCAGATGAGCACTCCACAACCCTGTAATGGAAAAAAAGACGAATGGCTGGAGTAATTTATATAAATAGCCCAGGATTTGAGCGGCCATTCACTGAAGTTTAATGGAATGTGTCCTATTGACCGACAGGCCGCTGCTACTTGCAGAAAGCTGCCAGCGCTTTTTCCTAATGAATGGATGCTGACCCCTGAGATTTACGGAATTGTTCAGAGACAACATAAGGAAAAGGTGGGATTCGAATTCTCTGAAGAAAGACTTTCATAAAGCGAGAGCTATAAAAAAAAAAAGGCAAGACACAAAAAAATAATAACAGAAAATTAAGAGCCCAAGGAAAGAAGCAAGGGTCACAAATAATAAATAACTGCAGGGGGTGTGCAGGAAACCGTCGGAAGAAGCTGGAAGACGAGCAAACAAACCTGGGGTCAAAAGAAAAAAAACAAATCAGATAAGTGGAGGAAGTGGAAACGGTTAAGAAAACCATGGAGGTTACAAAGAAAGCAAGGAAGCTGGGGTCAGTGCAGAAATAGACAAAACAAAGGAGGGGCAAAAAACATGAAGAGCACAACCGTTGAGAAATGATGGGGGGGGGGGGGGGGGGGGCAGGGGGACAAACAAATGAGTTAAGGGTGAACATAGAGAGCTGCTGTCCATAAAGCAATCAGTAGACGAGATGCACATGGTCGCCTTTAATTAAATCCTAGTGAAAAGGAAAAGAGGAAGGCATGACAGAGCACCTGAATCAAAGATTAAATCCATCCATGAAAGTGAGGAGGCTTTTAGCCCGTAAAATGCTAAAGAATTAAAAAACAACTTTACAGAAAAGTTAGATTGACTGCTCTAGTGACACTTCTGTTTCCCTTCGCCCTGTGTGTGAAGAATTGTTTTCTGAATTTTATCCCACAGGCTTTTCTCCTTAATTCCTAGTAGGCGTTGTGTGTGCGGACTTTGCATACAGTCTGTCTCAATCTTTCTCTCTGTGTCTGCATGGATTTTCTGCGGGTATTTCTATTTTCCTCCCACATCCCAAAGGATCATGTGTTAGACTAATTGGTGGGTCTAAACTAATCTGGTTGCTCTCCTCCACCGCAAGGTATCTGTGTCTTCTGGCCAGAGCTGCATATGTGAGTTTAGATGCTTTCTGATTAGACTGAAAGAGGCTAGTTCAAATCCCATAAACGCCAGAAGTGACTCTACTCCGTTGTGCTGTGGAGCAAGGCCCTTAACCTGAAAGTGTGTCATCCTGGGTATCTGCATCCAGCCCTGCAAGCAGGTCCTCCAACTTACAGGGAAAACTTGTGAGTTGGTGGCAGGATTGGCATTCCATCCATTGTAACAAACCTCATACTGTTCAAGTGAAGTGCTGAGGTGTCACCCGCTGCACTCCAGGTGGTTTGTCGTGTGGTGGGTGCGGCAGTGCATGCTCCCAACCTCTCTCTCTCTCCCACTAAATCATTAGAATGTTGGATCCTAACATTTTCCAACTTGTTTAGAGCAGTTCAGGGCCATGGGGACTGGAGACTATCCTGGTGGTATTGGTGGTGCTGTGCAGAAAAGGTGCAGGCTGAGTGGGGAGCTCAGCTGACTTCTTCTTTCGGCTGCTCTCGTTATGGGTTGCCACAGTGGATCATCTTCCATATCTTTCTGTCCTTTGCATCTTGTTCTGTTACACCAACCACCTGAATGTCCTCTCTCACCACATCCATAAACCTTCTCTTAGGCCTTCGTCTTTTCCTCTTTCCTGGCAGCTCTATCCTTAGCATCCTTCTCCCAATATACCCAGCATCTCTCCTCTGCACATGTCTAAACCAACGCAATCTCGCCTCTCTGACTTTGTCTCCCAAAAGTCCAACTTGAGCTGACCCTCTAATGTATTCATTTCTAATCCTGTCCATCTTCGTCACACCCAATGCAAATCTCATCATCTTTAACTCTGCTACCTCCAGCTCTGTTTCCTGCTTTCTGGTCAGTGCCACTGTCTCCAACCCATATAACATAGCTGGTCTCACTACCGTCCTGTAGACCTTCCCTTTCACTCTTGCTGATATCTGTCTGTCACAAATCACTCCTGACACTCTTCTCCACCCATTCCACCCTGCCTGCACTCTCTTTTTCACCTCTCTTCCATAATCCCCATTACTCTGTACTGTTGATCCCGAGTATTTAAACTCATCCATCTTCGCCAACTCTACTCCTTGCACCCTCACAATTCCACTGACGATCCCTGATGTAATCCCACCTCCACCTTGAATGCATCCGTCACTCCTACCACAGACCTCACCACTGTCACACTTCCCTCATACATATCCTGTACAACTCTTACATACTTCTCTGCCACTCCCGACTTCCTCATATAATTCCACAACTCATCTCGAGGCACCCTATTATATGCTTTCTCCAGGTCCACAAAGACGCAATGCAGCACCTTCTGGCCTTCTCTAAACTTCTCCATCAATATCCTAAGAGCAAACATTGCATCTGTGGTGCTCTTTCATGGCATGAAACCATACTGCTGCTCACTAATCATCACCTCACTTCTTAACCTAGCTTCCACTACTCTTTCCCATAACCATGCTGTGGCTCATCAATTTTATCCCCCTGTAGTTACTACAGTCCTGCACATCCCCCTTATTCTTAAATATCGGCACCAGTACACTTCTTCTCCACTCCTCAGGCATCCTCTCACTTTCCAAGATTCCATTTAACAATCTGGTTAAAAACTTCATTGCTATCTTTCCTAATCACCTCCATGCTTCCAAAGGTATGTCATCTGGACCAACGGCCTTTCCATTTTTCTTCCTCTTCATAACTGTCCTTACTTCCTCCTTGATAATCTGTTGCACTTCCTGATTTACTATCTCCACATCATCCAACCTCTTCTCTTTCTCATTCTCTTCATTCATCAGCCTCTCAAAGTACTCTTTCCATCTGCTCAACACACTGTCCTCGCTTGTGAGTACGTTTCCATTTTTATCCTTTATCACCCTAACCTGCTGCACATCTTTCCCAGCTCGGTCCCTCTGTCTAGCTAATTGGTACAGGTCCTTTTCACTCTCCTTAGTGTCCAACCTCTCATACAACTCATCATACGCCTTTTCTTTAGCCTTCGCCTCCTCTCTCTTCACCTTGCGCCTTATCTCCTTGTACTCTTGTCTACTTTCTGCATCTCTCTGACTATCCCACTTCTTCTTTGCCATCCTCTTCCTCTGTATACTCTCCTGTATTTCCTCATTCCACCACCAAGTTTCTTTTTCCTCCTTCCTCTTTCCAGATGTCACGCCAAGTACCCTTCTTACTGTCACCCTTAATACATTTGCTGTAGTTTCCCAACTGCATGGTAATTCTTCACTATCACCCAGTGCCTGTCTCACCTCCTTCCTAAACTTAACCTTGCAGCTTTCCTTTTTCAACTTCCACTATTTGATCCTTGGCTCTGCCCTCACTCTCTTCCTCTTCTTGATCTCCAACGTCATCCTACAGACCATCATCTATGCTGCTTAACTACATTTTCCCCTGCCACCACTTTGCAGTCTTCAATCTCCTTCAGATTGACTCTTCTGCATAGGATGTAATCTACCTGTGTCCATCTTCCTCCACACTTGTATGTCACCCTATGTTCCTCCCTCTTGTCCATCCTTTTGGCAAAATCCACTATCTTCTGACCTTCTTCATTCCTCTCCTTGACACCATACCTATCCATCACCTCCTCATCTCCTCTTTTCTCTTCACCAACATGTCCATTGAAATCCAATCACCACTTTCTTTCCCTTGGGTACACTGTTCATCACTTCATCCAACTCATTCCAAAAATCTTCTTTCTCATCCATCTCACACCCAACGTGCGGGGCATTTGCACTAAGAACATTCATCATCACACCTCCAATTTCCAGCTTTAGAATCATCACTCTGTCTGACACTTTTTTCACCTCCAAAACACTCTTGACATATTGTTCCTTCAGAATAACCCCAACCCCATTTCTCCTCCTATCCACACCATGATAGAAAAATTTGAATCCACCTTCGATCCACCTGGCTGTACTCTCCTTCTATTTAGTCTCTTGCATGCACAATATACCAACCTTCCTTCTCTCCATCATATCTGCTAACTCTCTCCCCTTACCAGTCATACTGCCAACATTCAAAGTTCCTGCACTCAGTTCCACTCTCTTTACTTTTCTCCTCTCCTCCTGCCTCCGGACACGTCTCCCCCCTCTTCTTCTCCTTTTTCGGCCAACAGTAGCCCAATTTCCGCCAGCACCCTGTTGGCTAACAGCACCGGTGGCGGTCGTTGTTAAACCAGAGTCCGACTAATCTGGTATGGAAATTTGTATTGTTGTCCGCATATTGATTTGGCAAAATTTTACACCGGATGTCCTTCCTGACGTAACTCTCCCCATCTATCTGGGCTTGGGACCGGCACGAAGAAACACACTGGTTTTTGCATCCACTGTGGCTGGGTTGGGGAGCTCAGCTGACGTTGCCAGGAAAATACCTACTTGAAGTACTTAGATGTAGTGTCTGCACGGCCAAAACTACCAGTTCATCTTTAGCTCAATGTGTAAGGATGTGACAGGATTGGGACTGACCACCAGCAGTTACCACAGTGCCAATCTGCTAACTTGAATGGTTTGTGATGTGCAAAACACAAGGCAGGAACTATATTTGGACAGGGTGACAGTTCATCACAGGCCCACTTCAAGCATTCATTCATTCCTTCATTTTCTGGGACCAGGTTGTGAACTTAGCAGTGAGGCCCATACATCCCTTTCCCCAGACACACTTCCCAACTCATACTGTGGGATCTCAAGGCATTCCTTGGGAGATATCAAGGAGATATAATCCCATCAGCAGACCCTGGGCCTTCTCCAGCTTGTTGTGCCTGTAGAACCACTGCAGGGAGGCATCTGTATCAGATGACTGAACCACCTTAATTGAATCCCCTCGATGCAGAGGGTCGGCGTCTTTACAATGTGCCTCTCCCGGATGTCTGGGCTTGTCATCTTTTCTCTAAGGGGGCTACTTGGAATCAATAATTACCTTAACTTGAATGTTTACGGGATGTGAGGAGGAAAACCAGGCATGCATGCAAAACACATTGACAATGATCAGGCACCCAGAACACTGAGACAGCAGTGCTCTCCAATGCATTTTTGGAATCAAATTTTTATTATCATTTAAATATCTAATACAATAAATAGAAGAGAACAAAAAGATCAAGTAGCACCATTTTTTGAGAAGAATTTAAACAAGTCAAAATATGAACAACCCCCAACCTCATCAGCCCAGGCCCTGAAAGGAAATAAATCAACTGGATTACAATTTCCGGAGCTACCCAGAGGAAGGAGGCCAACTGCAAGCATTCTCTATAGGGAAGGCTGAAAGTGGAAAACATGAGACGTTAAGAGCAACATCAGTGCTAATGGTGTGGAAGAATACAAAATAAGCTCAATTAGTGTGTCCATTCAGGGTTTGCATTCTGCTCTGTTAACTTTAAATCCCATCACTAGAAAAATATATATGTTGCTATTTAACAATAAGTAATGCACTGGATTTTATATTATGTTAAAAGGTTTTATACTAACTATTTTCTTTAAGTTTTAGCCAAATCTGTATCTTTATAGGTACTTATTAAGCATATCAGACTTTTTAAAATATTTCAGCAGGTGGTCATTAGAGTCATTCTCTTATTACTAAAGGAGAATCTTGGAGTTCAAGGACAGGCAGTTACTGATAAGACAATTAATGGTCTCTGTACGCAGTAAAGCTGATAAATGTTTGCTAACTAAGGGTCGCCAGATATGACCTAATTCTTGTTTTTTAATGGACTAAGCAGTTGTAAAAGACAGGGGGCGCCACTGATCCACAAAACCCCAGACACACCACACTAAACAGTCCCAGGTGTAAAACAAAGGTTTTGTGTTGCAGAGAATATCTTCTTATTGTCCAAAATGTTTCCAGGCCAAGATTCAAGCTGAGAATGTTGAAATCAGGCATCAGCCTCACTAGGTCACATGCTCTGGGCGTGAACCAACTTAACATTTTGGACAAAAATCATTAAATGACTATCAGAGAGCCTTGGGGTCACAATCTCTCTTAATCCACTAACAGTTGTGTTTGGTGGACTTCCAGATGGGCTTACAGTGAGAAGGACAGACAAACTGTAATGGCCTTTACCTCCATAGCAGCATGTAGATAGATAGATAGATAGATAGATAGATAGATAGATAGATAGATAGATAGATAGATAGATAGATAGATAGATAGATAGATAGATAGATAGATAGATAGATAGATAGATACTTTATTAATCCCAAGGAGAAATTCACATACTCCAGCAGCAGCATACTGATAAAGAACAATATTAAATTAAAGAGTGATAACAATGCAGGTATACAGACAGACAATAACTTTGTATAATGTTAACGTTTACCCCCCCGGGTGGAATTGAAGAGTCGCATAGTGTGGGTAAGGATCAATCTCCTCAGTCTGTCAGTGGAGCAGGACAGTCTGTCGCTGAAGCTGCTCCTCTCTCTGGAAATGATACTGTTCAGTGGATGCAGTGGATTCTCCATTAAGCCTGCTCAGTGTCCGTCACTCTGCCACAGATGTCAAACTGTCCAGCTCTGTGCCTACAATAGAGCCTGCCTTCCTCACCAGTTTGTCCAGGTGTGAGGCGACCTTCTTCTTTATGCTGCCTCCCCAGCACACCACTGCGTAGAAGATGGCGCTTGCCACAACCGTCTGATAGAACATCTGCAGCATCTTATTGTAGACTTGTTTGTCTTGTCCAACTGGAAGAATCCCACCACATCACTTTTAAGTCAGTGGGTAGCTGATGTTCTATACTAATTGAACTTGGGGGAAAAAAAATAAAATTCTCACTTAGAGGATCTGTGCAAAACTGTTTAAAAAAAAAAAACTAGGGGGCTTCACCCCCTGCTCACTTTGTTCACGAACCCTTCTGTCGTGCACTACATGCCAGGCACTTCATGTCTCTGCCACTCACGTATGTGGATTTCACTTTCACCAAACAACAAATCTTTAAATTCTTGCGGATACACCTCTTCATTGGGAAGAAATACTACTTTTAATTTCCCTGATGGCAACATGAATTAGATGATCTACAAGTCTCCAACTTAAAGTTTAAATCCGAACAATATATTCAATCTCTTTTCGCTGTTCTGTTATTTCACTGAGTAATAGTTTCCGTTTGTTTGTGCTAATGTGATCTTTACTATCATTTTTTTGAGACTTTCAAATTTTAGTACTTTCGTTATCTCTGACCTGCTCTGCATGTGTATTGCGCCAGTGTTTTTTGAATTCTTTCTACTTTGTCATCTACTTTTTGTCTTTTATTTCCGGCCCTGGGTGTGGTTAAATCTCTTGGCACAAAGTGTCGTCTCGCAGGACGTGAAAGTGTCTTCTCTGTGAGAAAATCACATCTTGTCCCAGGCTATAAAGTCTCGTCTCGTCCCAGGAATTTTTTATCATAATATCAGATAGGGCAGGATCAAATCAATTGGACTATCTTAAAGACAGACCTCAATATGTGCATCTTGGGAACTGCACGTCTGACATTGTGGTCAGCAACAAAGGAGCGCCACAACGGACTGTACTTTCTCCGGTCCTGTTCAGCCTATATACATCAGACTTCCGATACAACTCGGAGTCTGCCACATGCAAAAGTTCGCTGATGACACTGCTATCGTGGGCTGCATCAGGAGTGGGCAGGAGGAGGAGTATAGGGACCTAATCAATGACTTTGTTAAATGGTGCGACTCCAACCACCTACACCTGAACACCAGCAAAACCAAGGAGCTGGTGGTGGATTTTAGGAGGACCAGGCCCCTCATGGACCCTGTGATCATCAGAGGTGACTGTGTGCAGATGGTGCAGACCTATAAATATCTGGGAGTGCAGCTGGATGATAAATTAGACTGGACTGCCAATACTGATGATCTGTGCAAGAAAGGACAGAGCCGACTATACTGCCTTAGAAGGCTGGTGTCCTTCAACATCTGCAATAAGATGCTGCAGATGTTCTATCAGATGGTTGTTGCGAGCGCCCTCTTCTACGCGGTGGTGTGCTGGGGAGGCAGCATTAAGAAGAAAGACGCCTCACGCCTGGACAAACTGGTGAGGAAGGCAGGCTCTATTGTTGGCATGGAGCTAGACAGTTTGACATCTGTGGCAGAGCGAAGGGTGCTCAGCAGGCTCCTATCAATTATGGAGAATCCGCTGCATCCACTAAATAGTATCATCTCCAGACAGAGGAGCAGCTTCAGCGACAGACTGCTGTCACTGTCCTGCTCCACTGACAGACTGAGAAGATCGTTTCTCCCCCAAACTATGTGATTCTTCAATTCCACCCAGGGGGGTAAACGTTAACATTATATAAAGTTATTGTCTGTTTTTACCTGCATTATTATCAATCTTTAATTTAATATTGTTTTTTGTATCAGTATGCTGCTGCTGGAGTATGTGAATTTCCCCTTGGGATTAATAAAGTATCTATCTATCTATCTATCTATCTATCTATATCTATCTATCTATCTATCTATCTATCTATCTATCTATCTATCTATCTATCTATCTATCTATCTATCTATCTATCTATCTATCTATCTATCTATCTATCTATCTATCTATCTATCTATCTATCTATCTATCTATCTATCTATCTATCTAATTTAAGCAAAAGAAGATTAAGAGGTGACATGATTGTAGTGTTTAAAATTATGAAGGGAATTAGTCCAGTAGATCGAGATGGTGACTTTAAAATGAGTTTATCAAGAACACGGAGACACATTTTGAAACTTGTTAAGAGTAAATTCCGCACAAACTTTAGGAAGTTTTTCTTTACACAGAGAACTTGTAGTTTGGTAGACAGTAAGACTTTAGGGACTTTCAAAACTCAAGTTGATGTTTTTTTGGAAGAAATAAATGGATAGGACTGGCGAGCTTTGTTGGGCTGAATGGCCTGCTGTTGTTTAGAGTGTTCTAATGTTCTAATCAATAAAATTTTAGAATAAGTTTCCATTTCGGGGAAAAGGATACTCTTCCTTTCTTGTTCCTTTAATAGAGTAGCTTTGGTTCCTGTCTCTCCTCTCCTTCTCTTGGGTGATAGTTGAATTTTGCTTTGCTCTGTTTTATTAAGTTTGACTTGAGTGTATGAAGTATTGTCTGCTTCTAATTAAAATCATTAAGAGAAAAAAAGAACATTGCTTCTTATACGGGCCAACTCTCCAGCCTTTCAATGAACAATCTCCCTTGTTTCCTCCTTCAGGTGACCTTTGCCATCTGCCTCCCTATTCTCCTGATGGCTCATTTTTATGTAAGACTTCTGGTCGTGGGGGAGCTCAGCCTTGACAGAAGCCTCCTGAAACACGGAGTCCTTCATCTTGCAGTGTCCTCTGGTGGCACCCAAGGACCCTGACAGAGTGGTCCCGGAAGGGAAGTAAACCATAAACCCTTGTGGACGTCCTTACAGCGTCCACACCAGTGGAGCAGTGCCATCTATTATACTGGAGGAGGAACTGCTCTTCATATCCCAGTTCCTCCCTACTGTCTACTGATTTATCCCTTTGCATGGGATACAACATGGCTGGGTTATACCTCCTTCCATACTGTCCTTCCATTACAGCTTCCCAGCATGGCATTCACACAGTTTAAGATTGAGGGTATGAACAGGGGAACTGAATGCATTCCAAGGAGACGCAGTCGCTCCTCTGAAACCCCCTCTTAAATGGTGATTCAATGGGAAGCAAATACAGTTTTTTTTTTACCTCCTCTTTGCTCGATCAGTTGCTGGCTTGCTGCTGCTGCTGCCGTGCCACATGATCTGGATCTTGCGCGGTGCTTCAAACATTTAAAAGCCTGTACAGCAGCTGTCCGTTTATCTCACTGCCTTGTCTCTCTTCTCCCCAGACATCCTCTGCTCCTGTTTGGGCTCCCGCTGCCGAGGCGCGGACCTATGAAGAAGACGATTATCTATTCTTTTAATTGAGAGATGGAACTGTGCCCTCCGGGTACACACAGAGGTCAAATCACTCCTGAAAGAGATAAAGTTTCTGTCTCTAAAATCTCCTGTGTGTATCTGTGCAGCTCTGTGACCCAAGCGTAACAATGGATTAAAGTAGGGGGGAGATTTTCAAGCTATAAAAAGTCTGCGCATTTAGGCCTTTAAAGCAGGGGTCCCCAACTCCAGTTCTGGATGGCCCCAGTGGCTGCAGGTTTTCATTCTAACCCTTTTCTTAATGAGTGACCTATTTTTACTGCTAATTAACTTCTTTTGAATTAATTTTAACTGACTTGCTCTTGAAGACTCAAACCCTTTAATTGTTTTTTTTTTTGCCTTAATTAGCAGCCAAACAATAATGAGATCCAAAATGAGCAAAAACAGGGCCAGCAAACTGTGACTATCATACAATATCTGAAAATAATGAAAGATTAAGGTCTCAGGAATGTTGATCTGCTCAGTTCCACAAAGCATTTTTAAACTGTTCTTAGAAAAGAGAAAATCAACAAGTTCGGAAATGTCTGCTATTTCACAATGACAGCAGCAATGGAATTGCTGAATTGTTCATGGAATTAAAGAACGGGTTTAACTGATGACAAAAATCGGCGCAGAATTCAGCAATTGGTTGGAGTGAAATTGGTTGGAGTTTGCAGGCCTGACTTAGTTGGTCTTCTGTTGGCTCCCTCACTTCACATTTAATTTCTTTTTGGATGCCATTTAAGGAAAGAAATGAAGCAAATCAAAGGAACGATGAGGAAATTCAGGGAAGCAAAACTTAAAAAACAATCAAGTCAAAGGAATGGAAAAGGAGTTAATTAGCAGCAAAAACTGGTCACCAATTAAAAAAAGTGAAAGAATGAAAACCTACAGCCACTGTGGCCCTCCGGGACCGGAGTTGGGGACCCCTGCTTTAATGTAAAGCTCTGGATCAGCATTAATGCTATTAAAGACCTCCTTGGGTTAAATTAAAACATCGTGGCTTATGTTTCTGATCTGAACTTGAACCAGCTTCCTCACTGACGTCCACCTTTCAAAACTGGGTCCTAATGACTCATTACGCCGTGCTGCAGAGAGTCTGAGTAACAAGTCACTTGCCTGAAAGAGAAAGCAGAGAGAGTCCAGGAATTTCTAGCGAGAGTCTTATTGTACCTAAAAATAATAACCAGGATAATAGTACGAAAGAGAAGAGAGGTCTAACCCAAGGAATATTTGAAACACCGATAGAAAGAATGTATGGTGGAAAATTTCAGACAAAATTAATTAACGCATTGTGAAATGTGACAGAACAAAAATCAACACGATTAAATTTGAAATATAGTTTTTGTTGCTTATTTGTTTATTTCTCCGTTTCTTTATTTCAGTGACACCGCATGTGAAATACGGCTTGAAATGAAAACGGTCACTTTCACCTGTTAAAGCTGAGGGAGCGGGCGCCAGTAAGGACTCCGTTGATTGGCGAATCGTCCGAAGAGTGGACGGTCCCAGCTGTTACTTTGACCACTAGTGTGTAGTGGTCTCGCAGTGTGACTTATCTGTGCGCATCTGTGGTGGACACGGGTACAAAAAAAACAGCTGGCCAGAATTTCTACACTGACAAGCTACGTTAGTTATAAATGTAATAATGGACGGCCAAAGATTTATGCACACTCTAATGATGATACATCATAAAAAAACCCGATCATCGCAGATCCCTTACATTACATCTGCCGTGAAGGTGAAATTAAAAAGCCGACTAGATGTGAGCAACGCGCTGAGGGTGTCACCTAGTAACATGACTCTTTGTTATGACTATCTGGTGTCAAAGAGATAAAACATCATTGCTCCCACTGAATGTAGCACTTCGGTAAGATACAATGGTTTCTTTGTTCATATATTTTCAGAATGTTTTGTATTTTAAATTGTGTGTTTGTGTGTCTTGTTCATTTTTTACTTATTCCGTCCACAGAAATATAACATAAATGTTGCTCGATCTGCAGCTACAAAAATGTTTGGGAACTGCTGCGCTAAGCTATATGCAAAAAAATAAGAAATTAAAAAGGCAAATAAAATCTTAGGTTATACTGTATATACAGTTGAATATAAATCGAGAGATGCTACGCATAGACTATATAATGAACTAGTGAGACTGTAGCTGGAGTACTGTAGTCATCGCGTTACCAGAAAGACATAACAGCACTTGAAGCTGTGCTCCCTGGGACTAAAGGACACGTCCGACCTCGAGATTTAAACCTGTTTGGTGTCGAGCAGAAGAGACTGTGTGCGGACCTAATCCAGCTCTTTGACATTCTCAAAGCCATTGATAAAGTAGATCCAACTTCTTTCTCTTGACTAAATGGCTGTTCACGTAATCAAGGACCCCAGTGGAAATAAGTGCATTTCGGACTGAAGCCATGGAAACACTTCATTACTCAAAGAGTTGCAGGATTCAGGAACAAACTACTGAGTCAGATAGTTGAAGCAGGACCCCTGGTGACCTTTAAGAAATATCTGGATGAGATAGCTTAGCTGATGGAGAAACAAACAAACCAAAATGGCCTCGACTCAGTTGTAAAAATTCTTTTTTTTTTTTTTAATTTATTTATTAATTTTTATTGTAATCATTCCATACAAATAGATCAATTTATAACCAAACAAAATTGAAGACAAATCAAACCCCACTCCTGAGAAGGAGAGCTTAGCCAAAGGGGAATTGCTTAGGGCTTTTTAATAAGGCAACAATAAACAAAAGAAAGGGAGAAATATATATAGGTAAATAAGAAACGGAGAAGGAGATTAAATGCGGTAATAGTTATTTCTCTTATTCTAAAATAATATTGATTAGATCCTGCCAGGTTTTGAAAAAATTTTGTACAGATCCTCTAACTGAGAATTTGATTTTTTTCCAATTTCCATCCATCCATCCATTATCCAACCTGCTGAATCCGAACACAGGGTCACGGGGGTCTGCTGGAGCCAATCCCAGCCAACACAGGGCACAAGGCAGGAACCAATCCCGGGCAGGGTGCCAACCCACCGCAGGACACACACAAACACACCCACACACCAAGTACACACTAGGGCCAATTTAGAATCACCAATCCACCTAACCTGCATGTCTTTGGACTGTGGGAGGAAACCGGAGCGCCCGGAGGAAACCCACGCAGACACGGGGAGAACATGCAAACTCCACGCAGGGAATACCTGGGAAGCGAACCCAGGTCTCCTTACTGCAAGGCAGCAGCGCTACCCACTGCGCTACCGTGCCACCCTTTTTCCAATTTCAAATAATATAAAACATCGGTTTCCCACTGGCTTATCAGAGGAGAGTTAGGATTCTTCCACTTTAACAGAATAAGTCTGCTTGCCAAAAGTGTAGTGAATGCAGTCACCGTTTGCTTGTCCTTCTCCACTTCAAGTCCATCTGGAAGAACACCGAACACAACTGTTAATGGGTTAGGAGGGATTGTGATACCAAGGCTGTCTGAAAGGCACTTAAAAATTTTGGTCCAAAATGATGTTAGTTTGGTGCAGGCCCAGAACATGTGACCCAGTGAGGCAGGAGCTTGATTGCAGTGTTCGCAGGTTGGATCTTGCCCTGGAAACATTTTGGACAGTTTTAAGCGAGATAGATGTGCTTGATATATAATTTTTTAGTTGAATAATTCTATGCTTTGCGCATATAGAACTCGAGTGAATTCTCTGCTTTGCTACCTTCCACTCCTTTTCTGATATATTGTTTAAGAGATCTTCTTCCCAATGTCCTCTTGGATCTTTGAAAGGTAGGGACTCTAATAGGATTTTATATAATGCAGAAATGGTGTTTAATTCCTCGATACTGAGCAGTATTTAGTTGTAAAAATTCTTATGTTCTCATATACGTATTTTGTATTTGTGACATTTATTTATGTTCTGTGGAAGAAAACACAGAGGAAGACAGGAGCTTCGTCAATCAGTCAATAATCTTTATTAGCAGCAGGTGAGTAGCTATGAGTTCTCTGCTTGCAAGCCAGAGAGAAGCCCCCCTTACAATCTCTAAAGATAGTTCCTCTTATTATCTAGCATACATAAGTCATCTTATGGCTAATAAGTCATACAGTTATTTTAACACAAAAACAGAAGTTCTTAAAAAGCAGTGTGCACATTAAGCACAGAGTATATTCTTGCTCAACAGTCTACCATATGTTAACCCTTAGCAGAATGGGGGGGTATGTCATTTTTATTCCACAGTTCGGAACCCAAGAGTCGGGGCCAACAAGACGTCACTGCCGAGAGAAGTCGCCTTCAGCCTTTACATTTCAGGCAGTGCTGTAGCTCTCTCACAGCTTCATTGACAGTTTTTGGAGTGGTCTTTTCTGTGAGTATTGTGTTGGGTTTTCTGGTTATTGTAGATTTTTGTTTCTGTTTTTGCCGTTGGTTTGCTGTTTTGTACTTGTTTAACTTGGGTTGCCTCTTTACATATATCTTTTTTTTCTTTATGTTTTGGCTTTTTACCTGTTTGACATTTTTTTGTTCTCCATTTGTGTACGATAAATAAATTCTTAGCTGACTTTTGCCGATTCAGGCCAGAGGTTTACAGTCATCCCCTCCCCTGAGTGATATTTTTGTGTAATTGGGAGTTTAAAAAGTGTAATTGAACTTGTAAAGTCAGTATCCCCATTTCAGACCGGAGCGGGCTTTGAAGCCTGCCTTTTGGATTCAGGCTACCTGGAGTGAGGCCTGTTTCAGGGCAGACCAGTGAAGGCCCTGGTCTGATTGCGATCCTTTTTTGAAGCCTATCACCCCTTTTCACCATTTTTTGTGCTGCATTTCAGAGCACTGCACCGTGTGGCTAGTATGTGTTCCCTAAACTGAAGGGCTAGTTAGATCTGTGAGGTGTGTTGTGAAGACTGGAAGTCAGCTAAAGAAGATTGCTTGAACAAACACGATAAAAATGCTTTATTTGAGGGTCATAGAAAAGCTTTTTAAAGGAATATCAAGGGGATTATGTGGAAAAAGAAAACATATTTGGTTTTACTGGTTGTTTGGTGTTTCTTCAAATATATTAAGCTGGACACTTCTTCACTTCTTGTATAGCTTGTAACAAGATATTTTCCTTGCAGTGTCACTCAGAAAACAGATAAGTAGGCTGGTCACAGGTATCAATGATGGCATGTTTATTTTAAATTCTAAAACACAAAGGGAATGAACAATGGGAGAACACAAGTTGCATATCCTACTTCCCCATTGACCCTTACCCTGTAGACCTAAACTCCCATCTATCTGCATGTGTGGCATCTCAACAAACACGACCATCTATCATGCATGTCTCTCTAACATGCTCTCTCTCTGACATGACCCTCACTTATCTTCTTCTCTCCATTGACAGAACACCCATATTGCCCTGTTGTTTTAGTTTCAAAGCAAAGCTAGCATGAGGGGCTTTAAAACCTGCATTAATTCCAGTCAAACTGCATTATCATGACTTTTTGTGTGAGCACCGGACACCAGGCTAACCTTCTCCTTGGTGTTTCCTTTGTTCATTTAGCCCTGAGCCCCACGTTACCCCTAAACAGTTTGGTGTGCCATGTAGCTTTCTGTCTGCCTGCCTTACAAACTCAACCCCTTCTCCTAAACTCCCTTTGGAGACTGTGAGCTGCCACATCATGTGGTGGAGGGCAATGGCTGGGGTCCTGTTTGTCCTCCTGGATCTCACCAAAAATTTGCACATGGTCCCAACTCTTCTGACATGTGAAGATATCCAAGAGCTTTTCTGTTAGTTCTTCTAGGACTCACACTCTCTTTGGTGCCTTCATGAAAATTTGTAACTGGGAAACCACTACATCTGTAGTGCTTAGCACCTCCTGGTGATTCCTGCCTTTCCACACTGGACTATAGTTGTATACCTTATTATCAGCCTGAAGGCCCTACTCTGGGTGGCCTGTGTGGGGGCCTTCCCATCACTTGTGACTCTATTTTCCAGCTGACAACCCCAAACAAATTATATATATGATTAAAACATTTAACGATAGGGGGGCTCCATAAAAAGCAACCCATGTTGAGATTTGTGCAAAACCATTTCTGTTAGTAACTATTGATGTGTTCTAATATGACACTGTTCCCTGCATTATCAACAGGTGATGCATTGCGTCTGATTTCTTGCTAAATTCCATCCTACAAGATAAAAAAAACAAAATAATTCATAGCCCAGATGAGAGAAAAAGTAGCTTATCTAATGTCAGGCACCAGCCCTGAAAACAGTCTTGGTTTGGCTATGGCTCCTGCTAATCCAGGATGGAAACTGCATGTTCAGTTAATGGATGGATAGATTAATGGACAGATAAAAATTATCGGGTAAAAAGTGTGCAAAAATATAACACTTGGTGTCACACCACACGCTGTATGCCAAGCACTGTCATGCGGGCATGTTGAACAGAACATTAGAACAACTAGGACAAGGACAGGCCATCCAGCCCAACAGACTCACCAATCCCATTGTCCTAGTTTCTCCTAAATAACCTTAGGGTGAGTTCTGAAGCTCCCTGAAGTCTTACTCTCTATCACACTACTTGGTAATTTATTCCATGTGTCTATGATTTTCTGTGGGAAGAAAAACATTCTAACATTTGTGTAAAGTTTATCCCTAATTTCCCGAGTTTCCATCTGAAGAATTTAATTAAAAGTAATAACGGTCTACCATATTAATGCCTTTCATGATCTTAAAAACATCAACTAGATCACCTCTTAATCTCTGTTGTCTTAACAACATAGCACCACATTGCAAATTTAACCATAATGCAAAGTAACAAGAATGTTACACATTTCTAAAATAAATCAGTATTTTGTTTGGCCTCCCATTACATGGGAAACAGAAGAAATTTCCTTTTGTCCGTTACTTCTTCCAAGCCCATGCAGGATTTGCTATAACTCTTCATTTCACTTGGGTTGTGTTTTTTGTTCTGTCTCTCTGTCCAAGCCAACCTACACAGATTCAGTTATTGTGACTTACCAATACTGGTGATGGTCCAGCTGCAGACCCCCAGTCCAAGTAGGTCTTGATAGATAGATAGATAGATAGATAGATAGATAGATAGATAGATAGATAGATAGATAGATAGATAGATAGATAGATAGATAGATAGATAGATAGATAGATAGATAGATATGAAAGGCACTATATGATAGATAGATAGATAGATAGATAGATAGATAGATAGATAGATAGATAGATAGATAGATAGATAGATAGATATGAAAGGCACTATATGATAGATAGATAGATAGATAGATAGATAGATAGATAGATAGATAGATAGATAGATAGATAGATAGATAGATAGATAGATAGAAGAGAAAGGCACTATATGATAGATAGATAGATAGATAGATAGATAGATAGATAGATAGATAGATAGATAGATAGATAGATAGATAGATAGAAATGAAAGGCACTATATGATAGATAGATAGATAGATAGATAGATAGATAGATAGATAGATAGATAGATAGATAGATAGATAGATAGATAGATAGATAAATAGATAGAAGTGAAAGGCACTATATGATAGATAGATAGATAGATAGATAGATAGATAGATAGATAGATAGATAGATAGATAGATAGATAGATAGATAGATAGATAGAAATGAAAGGCACTATATGATAGATAGATAGATAGATAGATAGATAGATAGATAGATAGATAGATAGATAGATAGATAGATAGATAGATAGATAGATAGATAGATAGATAGATAGATAGATGAAAAAGGCACTATATGATAGATAGATAGATAGATAGATAGATAGATAGATAGATAGATAGATAGATAGATAGATAGATAGATAGATAGATAGATAGAAATGAAAGGCACTATATGATAGATAGATAGATAGATAGATAGATAGATAGATAGATAGATAGATAGATAGATAGATAGATGAAAGGAAAGATATGATAGATAGATAGATAGATAGATAGATAGATAGATAGATAGATAGATAGATAGATAGATAGATAGATAGATAGATAGATAGATAGATAGATAGAGTGAAAGGCACTATATGATAGATAGATAGATAGATAGATAGATAGATAGATAGATAGATAGATAGATATAGATAGATAGATAGATAGATAGATAGATGTGAAAGGCACTTTATAATAGACAGAAAGACAGACAGACAAAAATTCCAAAGAAACCGCTTCTCCATTGTCTACTAATAAGAGAGCAGCCCCAGTGAGGCCTTATGCAGACATATCACTTTGGGTATAAAGGACCCCCATCCCCCCCCGAGTGTTTTTTGACACACTTCTGTTCAGTGATTCATTAGCTAAAAGTCCTCACTGCTTGTGTGTCACTGAGAGGATCTGCAGCGTTGTTCATAATGGCCCTCAGCTCTGTCTTCACTCTCTCTCTGCTGCACTCCTGCCCACATGATTTCTTTGAAGATGTCTTTGTTCTCTTGGAGGTGCTGAGCCTGCTCTTCACTGAATATCCTTTTGTCCCTTATAGCAGTGACCTTGAAGTGCAGTTCATCAAATACTGACAACTTAGTGGATCTGCCACTACATCTTCTGTCTTCAGCTCACCCAGTTTTGTCAGTTTTCTTCATGAGAACTTGAACAAATATTGAAAATCCACTTTGGGTGCCTTTGCCTTTCTTGCTGTCAAAGTCTGCTCGCTTAGCTTTTCCAAAGGTCTCCTTGAGGCAGCGCAGTATCTCTGGCGACCATCCAGCACACTCATTTATTTGTAAGATTGCACCAATAGCACACCTGGGTCACCCCGTCAGTGCCTCACTAATTTGACTCAGGTGTGCTCTTGGTGAAATGTAAGAAATACTTTGAATGGCTGCGGTGCCTCAAGGAGAAATTTGGGAATTAATGACAGCTGTCTCAGAAGGTATTAGTAAATTCTCAGAACATGCAAGCTTTTGTTATCCTTTATTGTGTGAACGTTTTTGAGCACATGGTGATGTTATTCAGTGTTTTTATGAGCAACTAAACATGGAATTCCCAGATAACTAGATTTAAAAATGAATTTATCAGATGGCCTAAGACTTTTTCAAAGTATTGTGAAAAGTATTTGTCCCCTTCCTGATTTCTTCTGCTGCAAGTGTTCTCAGTCAGAATGAGAAAAGTCACCTGAGTAGAACACATGATAACACTTTATTAATGTATTGAATTTATCTAATGAGTAAAGATTCTCAACAATGGCTAGCATTGTATTTAAAAAATATGATCCCATTCATTTTCCTACCCCACTTTTTTGCAGTAAAGTGAGCAGAGCCTCCACTAGAATCAATGGGTACAATGCCACAATCTGCCCAGGCTGGGACCCAAACCCAGTGCTGGCAAACTTGAACCCAAACACACTGAATTGATCACATGGAAAGCTTCAGGGCTTCAGACCACCAGTGTAGCTCAGAGACATCAAAGACAAACCACGCCATACTGCTAATAACCCAAGCCAGGAACTGAAGCAGATATACAAACACTGTATATAATACTTCTCGCATAAATGAGGGGAATCCTCCAGTTTGAACCTGATCTGGGAAGCCTTATCACTGCCTGCCTGTGTGTGCCCATGTGACTCTTCTGTGGGGTCCTGCTTCTTCCCCTCTCCTCATCCAGCCATACACACCATCAAAATAAAGTCCTCCTCAGAGGTGGGTGCTCCATGCTCTTTCTGATGAATAATGAAATAAACGATCATTTTACTGCTATCTCAGCACATCACAAATCCTCATCCCTAAACTCAGTCCGCCATCTTCAGCAGACCATATAAAAGGAGTAACTGGCAGAGTGTTGGCGCCAACTTCGGATTTTCGGGGTATGGCATCACAAAGGCTGAAATCAGACACGTGAGGCTCATGCAATAGGCTGCCAGGATTTGAAAAGCTATGTAATTTAACAACTTTGGAAAACTACATGCGGATTGTCACTGGCTCTTTGTGTGGAAAACGTATATGGATAGCGTTTCTAAGTAAACATCATTTATATCTGTCTAGAAAAAAAATGGGCGCATTATGATTAGTGCATTGAACAAACACAACCTGCGCGAACCGTAAGGTCAGCCACTAACCACTAGCAGACTGGGCGGCAGGTCATGAAGTCAGGCAGATCTTCTCCAGATATCATGTCCCGGCCGAACCAAACCCCCGCACACGGGTATACAGTTACTTATTGTATTGCGGTTTTTTTTTGGAGTTTATCACCACCCCATCATCATGCACTCCCGAGTTCGGATGCCCCCCTTATCATTATAGCTGGAGCCGGGCTCCACAACATAAGAACAGCGCTTTAGGCGCTTCTGCAGATTCCATAAAGAGAGTAAAAAAAAAGCGCGGAATAGGAAGAGGTTAATAAAAACTGTATGCGCAAATGGGGAGAGTAAGCATTAAACAGTACATGCTCGGAGGGGGCACCTTGAGATTTTTTTTTTTTTTACAATGTATATTTAGCTTGCGGTCTTGTGAAACATGAGCCAAGCACATCAGGCGCACCCTAAAGACTGGACGTGAGTTTTCGCACGTAGGCTCTCATTTCGTATTGTATGCGTGTGGTAGCCTATGGAATCGGCTTGGAATTTTTTTTTTTTATGTTAGTGGTGGGCGTGCAGCGATCATAAAGGAAAATGCATATGCGTATTTTCTTTTATTTTCCCTAACACTGCGATCATATTTTCTCATTATTTTCAATACAATTATAAATGGCGCTGTCTTACAGCTCCGGTGACCGAATTAGAGCCGCTCACTTTCTGATCGTTTTTATCAAAGCTGCATTAACTATTAAGTAAAATAACGCACGTGCTTAAGGCATTAAGGGAAGTTGGCTGCGGGGGGGCGGTTGGCTGGGTTGGAGGCGGGTGTGCTGCACAGAAATTTTCCATTACCGGATTTACTATAGCCCGTATAGAGCAAAACTGCAAATAGTGCAGCTGAACCAGGTTCCACAAAAAAGGAATCCCACTTTAAACTAAATATAAAAATCATACATAAAAGTAATAATGAAATAGTAATAATAGAGGGCAATGATATAGTTTATTGTTGTAACTGCCACACGCTCCACCGAGGCTCACGTGATCGCTCTCATCTCCATTATGTCGGCTGTCCCGTTCAAGTCGTCCGCTGCAGCTCATATATATGCAGGGGCACCAAAATCTTTTAAGTGCTTTGGGACTCTAAAGGTCCGGCCCCGGTTTTCATTGTGATAGTTTTCAAGGTCTTTACTGCCAAACATGCAGTGTGACGCGAAATTCTAACTTGCTCGCGCTATATGCACGGAAAATGTCGCCCCACTCTGCATCACTACTAGTTATATGTTATTCCCCGACTCTAAACCGGCACGGGGCGCGTAAGAATGCCCAGTGATGGACATTCTTATCCCGTCCACTGAGGATTCTATACATGACAGGGAGGGGTCAGTCTCAGTGAAAGGGGGTTCCAGTCCCAAACAGCTGGTCCACTGCTCTACAGTTTCACGCTAATCTAAAAGCGAACTATACAGAAGTGCACAGCAAACACCTTCTCCTCAATCCTTTAACTATGGAAGCAGTGGGCAAAAGAGCGCCCGCGTGTACGAGGACGACCTGTGCCAAACGGACGTGAAGTGACTCGCCAGGGAAGCGAAGTGATGCTGCGGGTGACGCACGTGAGTCGCCGTGGGTGTTACGTCACTGGCGCTGGTTTAGTCCCGTGGTAGTTCAATGGTAATGGATATGCAGCCTCAGTCACTCTGTAGGTGACGAGCGTCGGGTGCCTTAACGGGTGCACATGAGAGGTGTAGTGTCACGTCTGGCGACTATGGTAGAGCTTAATCCAGTAAGCCTACATGCATTCAGACTCCTTTACCATTTCACATTTTATTATGTTGCAGTTTTGTGCTAAAATTATTTAAATTCATTTATCCCTACATAAAGCCACACTTGATACCCCAGAATGACAAAGCAAAACAAAACACTGAAATATCTCACTGACAACAAGTATTCAGACTCTTTGCTATGAGACTTGAAATGTCGCGCAGGGGCATCCCATTCTGTTGCTCATCACTGAGATGTTTCTCCACCTTGTTTGGAATCCAGATGTTGTCAATTCAAATGGTGGCACATGATTAGGAGAGGCACACACAGTTGTCTGTAGAAAGTGCTACAGTTGAGCAAGACCCAAGCCCTGAGCTCAAACGAATTACCAGCAGGATAGGATTGTGTCAAAGCACAAAGCACGATCTGGACAAAGCTACAAAGATTCCCAAGAGCACAGTGGCCTTCATAATTCTTAAATGGAAGGTGTTTTGGAACAACCACAGCCTTTCTTAGAGCTGGCCGGCCAGTCAGGAGAAGGTTGTCGGTAAGAGAGATGACCAAAATCCTGATGGCCACTGTGGGAAAGCACCAAAGAAGCTGTGTGGACATGGAAGAAAGTTCTAGAAGGACAACCATCATTGCAACACTTCACTGATCGGGGCTTTGTATCAAAGTGGCTCTGCTCACTGAAAGACATTTGACTGTCAGAAACAAGATTCTCTGGTCTCAAGAAACCAAGATTAGCATCATGCCTGGTGGGAACGAGACACCGCTCATCACACGCACAATACCATTCCAACGGTGAGGCATGGTGGTGGCCATAGCATACCGTTGATTCTGGTTTATTTTGTTTATTTCTTTCAAAAAAGACTAGTCAGGGGTGAGTAAAAAACAAATGGAGCAAAGTACAGAGAGATATCCTTAATGAACACCTGCTTCAGAGCACTCTGGACCTCAGAGTGGGTTAAAGGATTACCTTCCGACAGGACAAAGGTGCTCCAACTAAGTACTGTTACTCCCGAGATTATTCTTGTCATTCCTAAACCCTTATGCTCAGCAATTCAATGCGTTTTTTTGGTATACGCCAATCATGCTGAGAATGAACTTTCTTCTACGTGCTTTGGCAATGCTCATTAGTTGTCCCCTTTTGCTAAGCTGTCTCTTCCTTAATGCCAGTCCTTTGCTGCAGCCTAATGCCCATATCCTTTACATTCATTTTTTCCCACATCAAGCAATACTCAGTACCACAGAATTACAAATAGGACATTAAAAAAGGTTTTCAAATTAAAAAAAAAACAAAAAACTGAAATCTCGTATCTGCACCCCTTACTCAGTACAGTAGCAGCCAAGAAACAGCAGCACAAGGCACACCGGCTAGGAAACAGTAAAAACGGTAAAACTTCTTGTTTTCAGTGCACTCAGCCTAAAAACAAAGGTGTCATTTTTTGAGCTGCTTTGTTTTCTGCCATCAACCGAGGAAACACTCATGTCCACCAAAGAAACCCTTTTAGTAACTGATAAGTCCAGAAAATGAACAAGTGCTCAATGACGCAACACAAACACAAGGCAATATCACTTGATAGGCAAGCCGTTGGTCACACACGTCAATTTGGAGCTCCGTCCGGCAATCTGCTCATCCTGCACCATCGGGAGCGTCTCGGTTTTATAGTCGCTGGACCGGAAGGAGCGGAGTCAGAGCTGTGGGTGAAAAAAAAAGAGCACACCATCAGCGACAGCACCCCCTCGTGTCCTGGAGTGGTAGTACATATCTCTGATGAGCCCAGAAGGTGACCCTCTTAGTGCATGCGTGTCACTGTGCAGTATCTGTGTGGCATCCGTGACATAATGAGCATTCTCAGTTCTTTTTTGTCTCTTATGCAGGGGTCATTAGGTATCCATTGAACACACTACTACAGTTATAGGACATGCGTTTAAGTTCTGAAAAAGATATTAGTGTGCAGTGCGTTACATTACTTTCTGTTTTATTTCACTAACTTAATAACAATCCATATACTCAAATCAAACTTAATGAAACCAAAATTCAAAGAAAGCAAAGAGAGGAGAGCCGGCCAACAAAGCAAATCTTTGAAGCAGCAAGGAAGGAAGAGGATCCTCTTCCCCAATTTAGAAGCTTATTCTAAAATGTTATTGATAAGATCCTGCCATGCTTCAAAAAAGTTTTGAACAGAGCGAGAATATGATTTTTTTTTTCCAAAATGTCTTTAAGTTTATTTGGACAGAAACAGCATAAATGTGATTTTAATTATTGCTATTAAAGCACAACACTCAACTAAACCTTACCTATTTAAGTAAATATTTTTAGATAACTTGAACCTTAAACACTTTTTAAAATGTAGCATATTTAATATGTAGCATAAGCTTTTATGTGCTTGATTTTTGTGAATTACATTCTAAAAGATATTTATTCATACTTGTTCAATCAATCGATGTTTCTTCAGACTGCAGATGTTATTACAGTCAAAGCTGCAGATAGACAAAGCAAGATCATTAATAATAATGACATTATTATAATTAAACCCAAAGTGGGTGTACTATCTATCTAATAGGCCATTCATAAAGTGAATAACAAGTGATAAGAAACTAGTCAGGTGGCCAGAATGAAGAGGCACGAAGAAGGACAGCCTGGCATTCCTGAGGTCCTCGGAAATGTGGCAAGAGTTTTATATATGAGTGTCCACTCAATGAATTGACAGGCTTTGCCACAATGGACTAACCGTGATGTGCCCACATGCCAGCACAGGAATGGCATTAATGCTAGCAGCTTCTGCATGGGTATTTTGATAATGTGTATACTGTGACAAAATATGGAGTCACAGCAAATAGAATTTAAACAATAAGCGTGATATTGAATTTGTGATGCAGAAGGGTTTATTATAAAACATCAGGCCAATGAGAGCAGGTGTTTCCCATGGCTTCTCTCCACTTCCTCTAGCCAAGTGTTCAGATTTAGATAAGTGTGGAGGGCTTGTGCCCCAAAAATCTCGAGTCCTGTTAATTTTATAAGTTAATTAGCTGTACAAACCGCGTAAGATGGGATGAAATCTAAATAATCAATATCGACCTCAGCATTAATGTGCAATGTATATGTCTCTGTTATATTTGTTACAGGATTCATAAAAGCATTGTTAATGTGTGTCATGCGCCATCGGTTGGAATGACAAATGCAATGCATTTTATTACTAAAAATGTTTGTGATGCACCATCTGTTGGAATGACAGATATATAGCAACTGAACAGACACACAGACAGACACGCAGGCACTTATCTCTTTATTAAGGTGTATGTAAAAAATGGGTGACAGACAGCTGGAGAATACAATGATATCTTCAAATGAAAAATGGGTGGTAAGAAACAAGAGAAAAGAAGCAGTTTATGATGTAGTTAGACTAAAACAAAAAGTCAAGTCTTGCAAAAATGGAGACAACATTGCTTAAATAAAGCAAAAAAAAAAAGAAGCTAAAGCACATATTCATAGATATGTTAAAGCTTATGGAAACTTTGAAGTAACTTCCATCCATCCATTTTCCAACCTGCTGAATCCGAACACAGGGTCACGGGGGTCTGCTGGAGCCATCCAGCCAACACAGGGCACAAGGCATGGAACCGATCCCGGGCAGGGTGCCAACCCACCACAGGACACACACAAACACACCCACACACCATGGCCAATTTAGAATCGGCCAATCCACCTAACCTGCATGTCTTTGGACTGGTAGGAGGAAACCCACGCAGACACGGGGAGAACATGCAAACTCCACGCAGGGAGGACCCGGGAAGCGAACCCAGGTCTCCTAACTGTGAGGCAGCAGCGCTACCCACTGCGCAACCATGCCACCCTTGAAGTAACTTCCAGTGCCATAATGTAGCCAACATGAAGCATGACCGTGGGATTACAAAAACTCGAAGCACAGCAGTGCTATGCTGATCAATAATGTCTTTGGAAATTCTGGATTAAATGTGTGGAAGGGGGCCATCTTTGGCCAAACTCCATTCATTCTGTGCATTACTGTAGACTAGAGGATAGATGTGTAGGTCTGAGTAACTCCTAACCATGTAGATGTGTAGCCACCTCCCACTAAACTCCCTGGTGTGCCCCCTTACCTTCGCATTTTTAGATGTGTTTGGTCTTGTACTTAGAAAATTGATTTCAGACAATTCTAAATGCTCTGTCCTTTTCAAAGCAAATCTTCATGTTCGCTTTGACACCCACAGTTGGCAGTTTTTGAATGCAAGAGCTGCGGTGGGCTGGTGCCCTACCTGGGATTTGTTCCTGCCTTGTGCCCTGTGCTGGCTGGGATTGGCTCCAGCAGACCACTGTGTTAGGATCTAGTGGGTTGGAGAATGACTGACTGACTGACTGACTGACTGAATGCAAGAGCTGCTGATGACGGTAGCAGTAAAGGAAGCATTGATATTGATGGCACTGGAGTCGTGGTCAGCATGGGAAAAGGTCAGCTGATAAATAAAGACACATCACAGTTAAAATCTAGGCAAATTAAAATTAGACACAATTTTTAAGTAAAGCATAGTTGAGGATCTTGTAAAAACAATAGGAGTCAATAGGCTGAAAAATACAGAAATAGTGAAGAACTCAAGTCTGTTAGTGAATGCACATGAAGGTTTAAGGAGTGCATATGTGAATATGAGAGGCAGAGCCAGCCACACTGGGCCAATGAGAGGCGTGTCCATGGGCGGGGCCTGTTTCACTGGGCGGTAGGATAGTCGCCTCCCATTCTAACAGTGCAGCTTCCACACAAAAGATCCTTTGAGAAAACAGGCAGCGAGCTGAGGACAAAATGGAGTGAATAATCAAAATGGCGAAGATACTCAAACAAGTTTAACCTTATCCACATCTGATAACAATAAACAGAAGTAGTTCAACAACTGACCCTGAAACTTTTTAATCTCCCTCAGCATTGCTGGTTTTCCCAGAACAAGTCTCTCACATGCATGAGCGCTGTGTAGAGTTTATATATATACATTTATATAAATATATAAGTGAAGGTCTGTGATACCATTTGCATATTTATAGCTAGAATTTCCACAAAGGGGAGAAAATGAATCACGCATCTTAAAATAGTGCTTTTATTCCTGAGCTTTCGACACCCATCACACGTTTAACTGGGACACGGTGTAAGTAAATTTCAGGGCAAATACTAAGAGTGCCAGAGAGCTAGCTGAATCACGAAGCTATCAAATGAAAACGCCACTAACAGACACTTGGATATGAAGCCAGCATATGCAGACTTTAAAGAGACAAACTTCCAAATAGTAAAAAAAAAGACTTTATGACCAACATATTGCCTTTGATTCCTGTATGTCTAATCATTTTCCTCTGATGGTGGCACCTGGTAGTTTGTCAAAAGGTCAGGTGTAAAGTATATTTTGAGATGTGACTCATTTTCTCCCTTTGTGGATTTCTAGCTCTATATGTACCATATACTGTATATCATATATCTATATATCTTTTTTAGACATTTATTAAACAATGCCTATATTAGAGACGCCCCAAACCTCAGCAAACAGTCGACTCCATCTTGGTCCCCCACCACACCTACCACGCCCTCCCTTATCATTGTGGCATGTCAGAAAGTACAGCATATGCCCTGGCTCTGTCCACACCTGAGATCAAGATAACACACAAACAGGCAAAACACTTCATGGACTGTCCTGTTCAATGCGAAAAGCAAAACGTCGACCACAGAGACAAGAAACGCAGTTTACAGGATTCCATGCAGTGCATGCCCAGCGGTATACGTGGGACAAACATCTAAAAGACTCGCAACAGGAATACAGGAACATCGCGATGCCATCAGAAGGAAAGACCCACGGTTACTGATTTACACACCTACACGTTTAACTGGGACACGGTGAAAATAAAATTCAGGGCCAATACTAAGAGTGCCAGAGAGCGGGCTGAAAACGCTATTCACAGACACTTGGACTTGAACCCAGCTTATGCAGGCTTATAATGAACAACATTCAAATAATAGAAAAGAACCCCACCTTATTAATCCCCACCACCACCACAACCTCCACCTTCCCCAGCTATATATTGCCTTTGATTTCTGTCTGTCTAATCATTTTCCTCTGATGATGACACCTGGTAGGTTGTCGACAGCTTAGAAATAAAAAACTATTTTAAGAGACGAGATTCATTTTCTCCCTTTGTGGATCTCTAGCTACTAATATGCAAAGCGTATCACAGACCTTCACCTCCGTTCATTCACTTACTAAAGGTATTCTTTCCCAAAAACAGGGCTGAAAGGAGCTGGGCATGAAGTAAATACTAACCCCAGAAGGAATGCAACGGGAACGGGCACCATAATAATACTTTAGAATAAACAATCGACTATTCCTGTGAGAGAAATGCCTGACCGCCTCCACACAATAGGCACCCAGATGGCACTCAAGCTGGGCGTTAAGCACTACTGCACCTATTTGTTTCCTTATTTGGTCTTATCGGCTATGAAAAGGACTCTGCTCTCTAGATTGGGGTACTTAACTCTGGTCCTGAAGGTCCACAATGGCTGCAGGTTTTCATTCCAACCAGTTATGTAATTAAAAGCTAAGCCTAGCAGATAATCAAACTTGGTATTTAATTATATGGCTTGTTAATGCTTTCATTGTTCCAATACAAATCTTTATCACATTGAGGATTGTTTATTTGCTGAGAATATTAGCTCTCTGTTTTGTTATATACAACAGATTTGTACCTCTTGCTCCTTCCCTTCTCTCTCCTTTATTTCCATATATTGTTTTAACCCAAACGCTTCATGATGCATGTACTCAGGTTTAAATGGGAGCACATTATACAGAGAGCTGGTGGTTCCTTTGTCATTTACACCTCAAGAGAACTGAAAACAGGCAGCAATGAAACCCTTAATGCACAGTTGAAAACTAAAATAGACAACTAAGGGTTCAGCAGACTTTAACAAACAAGTTGATAAAAAAAAAAAACATTGATTTATTGTAAATAAATGGGTTAGTGTAGTCAGTACGGACCTCCAAAACCAGAGTTGAGTATCCCTGAGCATAACTGGTCCTATAATAGAATCTAACCAGCAGTCAGAGCCTTAAGAATAACGATGGCTTACAAGAAATTATAGCCTCCTGGATAAATCTCTGTAGTGTACAGTGTATATGTCATATGGATGGCATATGTGTAAGTAGCAAGATTTAAATTGTATCAATCGCAAGCACTCAAAACATGTGATGTTAACAGGAGGCGATCACCTAGCATCTTATTGAATTTACTAGTTATACAGGTAAGTCCTGTTGGACGAAAACGTGAAGAAGGCAAGATAAGCGTGAACAATGTCTCCACGAGTCGCCCTTTGAGGTTTCATTAGAAACAGTAAACGACTAGAACTGCGAGACGTTCTAAAGCCGATCTCAACACTAAAGATGTCGACGTTGTCCTAAAAGCAAGTGAAAATCCAACCACTAGCTCTGCTATCTTTAGCGACGGCTTTGCAACCAACATCACTACTTGGCATGTTACAAAATGTACCACCACTCCGTCACTGGGCCAAAGTCACAGATTTGCATAATATTCATTGGCCACTAGCTCAATTGGTAATAAAGTTTCTAACCCCTGTAAAGTGGGCAGCTTTCTAGCTCATCGGTATAAAAGATACAGTATGTCGATGGGATTTAGGCATCTTGGTGATAAAGGATTCAGTGTGTAAGTGCCATGGAGGAAGGGCAGGCATCCTGGCCAGGTTGGAGGATAATTTCTTGCCTGACCAGGAGGCCATAATGGGTGGACTAATCGGACATGGGTGCTGAGAGCAGTTTGTTCCCCCACATGGAAACTGGCACCCAATTTCGGACGCCCGCAAAGCATGCTGGGAAACGGAGTTTGGAAACACAGCCCTGTCAGGGTCCTTGGGTGCTTCCAGAGGAGAGCTGTCAGTGGAGGACTGTCCTGGTTTCCACACGACCCAGAAGTGTACTTGTGTGTGGCATTGGAAGCTTGCAGCCTCACCCCAGACAGTCAAAGTCGGCGGGCCACACTCACTTGGAGGAAGGAAGTAGGAATTGAGGAATCGATTACTTGTTTTATTCTGATACTGATCTTTTGTTTGGTGATTATTGGACACATAATGTTGACAAACAAATGCCCTTTATACGAACCCTAGAATTGGGCTGAGTGACATTGTGTCTGTGGTTTTGGGCTCAGTGGCGCCACTACTGGTTACAACAGTTCAATTTAGAGACCGGAAACACACGCATCAATCATGCGCACACAAATTACAAGGAATGGCAAAAATGCTGATGCTGATACATAATGCTGCTGGTCAGAATTATAATGGACTAGCAAAATACCCGTGCTTCACAGCGAAGAAATGGTGTGTTAAAGAAGTTATGAAAAAGAAAAGGAAACATTTTAAAAATAACGTAACATGATTGTCAATGTAATTGTCGTAGGCTTATTTTAGTATTTAGAGTGAATTTGATGATTGTAAAGAGTTTAATTTATGATTGTAAATGTTGTGTATGAGAAATGCACATTTTTAGGCAGGGAGCCAACCACATGAGAGGTGCGCGGACAGCGGCCATGCAGAAAAAGGAAGGGGGACCAGGGCGGCCCTTGTGTGTCTCTGACACTAAATAATCCTCTGTTAACGGAAATAAGAAATGAAACCGCCAAAAGGAGAGGTCAGTTCTGAAAGTTCCTTACAGCATAATAAAAAGACGTTATTTTCGAAAGTTCGTTACGGAGCATGGCGCGAAATGAAACATACTTAACGTTTGTAAGTACAGTGTAAAGGATGAGCATGGGAAATTTGGGCTTCCTACATATATTGGAAGTCACAGAAATAGTGAGGATGGGTTTCCCCTATCTATATATACAGTTTAGGGGGTACACCCGTTTCCCCCCCTTGGGTGTTGCAATAGGACATGAAACATACCTAACGTTTGTAAGTACACTGCAAGGAATGAGCATGCGATATTTCAGCTTCCCACCTATATGGAAAGTGAGAGAATAAGTAATGAGTCAGTGAGGGCTTTGCCTTTGTATAGATATTATTTGGTTGGTCACATTGGTATGACTGGACTTCTGAAATGTTTTATTAAATAAATGTAAATAAAAATAACATTAGGCCAACATTTCTACAAACTCATTTATAAAATCCTGAGCCGCTACTGATGCACAGTGCAGAGCACAAGCGGGATACATGGCTCCACAGGTGGGATAGTGTTGGGAGAGGACCATTCAAGCTAATAGATTCGAGGCAATGTGGCCTACTGGACCATAAACCTCCAGGACATTGGTTCAATTTTCACTTCCAACCCACTGTGTGACCATATGTGTGCAAAGAACATCTAAATGACTGTAATTTACCTTGAGCTTATGAACTCTGTCTTGCAAAGGTAACTGCACAAATGTAGTAGCAGTCCAACACCACCTTAGCCCCTGAGAGTACCCACACGATCAGAAGTCCAATCACTTTCTAAACTTCTTGTTTTTTAAACAGCAAGTGTATAATGAAGCAGAGGCTATGTGAGAAGGATCAGGTACAACACAAAAAACCAGCCTGAATAGGGAGCCAGCCCATTACAGCAAACAATGTCACACACCCTGCAATTAGTTCACAAAGAAAAATTAAGAGCTGACAATTAATCTGGCGTGCACATTCGATATATGAAGAAATCAGACCCACACGCTTGAAGAATGTGTAATCTGTACATGGGAAGTGATTTGGCTGAACATTGAACCCGAATCCATGAAGCTGACAGGTGCTATCTTCGACCATTGCCCCAGAAGAGTGATGTTAGTCCATTGACAGAAATGGTCTGCATATCTGTGTCTAGGGCTGAGCTGGAATGAGTACACTTGAATGGCAGACTTTGTAATTTAGAGGTCTTGGTTTTGATACGCTTCATTAAACCCCGAGGGGAAATTGTCTTTTCGCATGACCTTTGGAGGTTAGAGCGCAGGGTCAGCCATTGTATAATAGCAAGAATTACAAACCTTCTTTGTCAATTTAGGAGTCATTTGTCTTTCTTTCTTTCTTTCTTTCTTTCTTTCTTTCTTTCTTTCTTTCTTTCTTTCTTTCTTTCTTTCTTTCTTTCTTTCTTTCTTTCTTTCTTTCTTTCTTTCTTTCTTTCTTTCTTTCTTTTGTGTGAAGGTCATAACCAAAAATAAGAAGTTCATCCCCCATTCAGGTCACACAGAAGGACATTATGGGGCGTACACTGCAGGTCCAAAGCATTTGAAGAATGTGTCTTGTGGGCTTTGATTGAGAGACTGCAGAGTCTCAAATGTAAGGACCCTGGGCTCCTGACACGCATGGGGATGTAGCTATGGCGCTGACTCCAAGCACATATGCATATTCATGCCCTCACATCAATCAATTCAGTTTCAAAGGTTAAACTGGTTTAGCTACTAGAAATCTGGTATCTCCAAGTCAATTATATCTGATATAAGAACAAACACTCACTCTCACCCACTCATTCACTCACTCGTTTTGCATCACAGCAGAGGTGAATAAATAGCTTCCCTGCTTTAGTCAACTGCTCTTATCTCAAGCAAGATGTTAACCGACTTTAAATTATCTTGATCATTTTAAACTAATCAGTGGGGATGCTCTGTTTTACAGGGTCTAACCTAATTATTGTGTGCTTCTGTCTGTAACTGTTGACACGATTCTTTAGGCACTAACCACATGCTCCGAAAACTACATGCAACTCTCTAAAGAGTCAAAGCATTTCTCACAGCACTTTACCACCTGTTCAAAAGAACCTAAAGCAGCCAAAGCCTAAACACCTTATGTCAAAGCACACAAAGTCAAGTCAGTCGCCATTACACTGTTACCAAACGGAGACTACTCTTTGTTCATTGTGTGGACCTAAAAATGATGAAATGCTAAGAGCTTCAATCACAATTGGACATGCTGTGTTGTGCTCCCCAGGAGTACAAAATATCATGCAACTTATACAAATCATAAAAATGTTTATTGTGTAACAGTATTCATATATTTGAGTAAAGTGTAAATGCAAAACCATTCTAACACCATACCATACCATTTTTATTTGTTAAGCGCTTAAAAACACAGCATTACAACTGACCGAAGTGCTGTACAGTTAAAACAAGCAAGACTAAAAGCAAAATATTAAAAACAAACATTAAGAGAGAATTAAAGCAGAGACACTAAAAACAGGTCAGGGGACCCAATAAAACAGAGAAATAGCAAAAAGCAAGTGGAAATAAGACAGGTTAAGAATTAAAAGCCAATGTGAAGAAGTGCGTTTTAGGTGTGATTTGAATGTGGTGACTGAAGTGGCTTGCCTAACCACTAAAGGTAAGGAGTTCCAGAGCCTGGGTGCACAGACGGAAAAAGCCCTTTCACCACGAACTTTAAAATGTGCCTTGGGAACGGTTAGGAGCAGCTGATCTGCGGATCTAAGAACACGAGGGGGATTGTGACGATGGAGCAAGACACTCAAGTAGGCAGGGGCTAGACCATTTAGTGCCTTATAGGTTAAGAGGAGTATCTTAAAATCAATTCTGAAGCTAACCGGCAGCCAGTGTAGGGTTTTTAAATCGGTGTAATGTGTTGGCTTCTGCTGCTTCCAGTTAAAAGCCTTGCAGCCGCATTTTGAACCAATTGGAGTCTAGAAAGATTGGCTTTACTAATACCATATAGGCAGGAATTAGAATAGTCGAGCCGGGACGTAATGAATGCATGGATTACTGATTCCAGGAGGTGGTAAGGCAGAATTGGTTTGAGTTTGGCAATTCGCCTGAGATGGAAAAAGCAGGATTTTACTGTGCTGTTGACTTGAGCATCCATTTTCAGGACCATATCCATTTTGATTTCAAGATTGGAAACAGACGAAGTTACTGGAATGGGAAGAAAGTCGAGGCTAAGCGGTAGGGTCTGTTTGCGGTCAGGACTAAAAACAATGACCTCGGTTTTTGAATCGTTCAGGTGAAGGAAGTTTACAGCCAGCCAGTCCTTAATGTCAGATAAGCAGTCGAGAAGAGGTTTAGTGGAGTCAGTTGACTTGAGGGAGAAATAAATTTGGCAGTCATCAGCATATAGGTGATACGAGATTGCATGTTTTCTAAAAATTGCACCTAAAGGCAGGATGTAAATTGAAAAAAGTAGTGGTCCCAAAATGGAACCCTGGGGAACACCACATGGGAGTGGGACTGATTCAGATGAAAAATCGTCTAGCATGACTCTAAGAGTCCTGTTGCAGAAATATGACCTGAACCAGTCGAGGGCTAAGCCAGATACACCAACCCAGGATTCGAGTCGGGAGATCATGATGTCGTGGTCGATTGTGTCGAAGGCAGCAGATAAATTGAGAAGAACCATAATCACGTAGAGTCCTGAGTCCAATGCCAAAAGGACATCATTTAGGACACGTAAATGCGCGGTTTCTGTGCTGTGTTGGGGCCTAAAGCCTGACTGAAAAAGGTCCATTACCTGATGGTCTTGTAGGTGATGAATTAATTGCTCATAAACTACTTTTTCGAGTAATTTTGACAGGAAAGGTAGTTTGGAAATTGGACAAAGATTGGAGAAGACGGCAGGGTCAAGGTCAGGTTTTTTCACGATTGGATGTACAACTGCATGTTTGAAAGCACGAGGAACTGTAGCCGAAGATAGACTAGTAGTTATACTAGTTAACACATTTATATTGCATGATTGTGGGACATCCTGAGACTTTGTGGGATTCCCCTCAAAGTTTGCTGGACATCATGGCCGGCCTGTACACTAGTACTGTGAGTGCTGTGCAGAGTGGAGGCAGGACATCTGTGTTTTTCCCAGTTGATTCTGGGATTCGTCAGGGTTGTGTTTTTGTTCCAATTCTGTTCAATGTTTGCATGAACTGGATGTTGGGTAGGGTTGTGGGGTCCAGCGGCTGTGGGGCATCTGTTGGTGAAGAAAGATTTACTGATCTTGACTTTGCCGGGGATGCTGTGATCTTCGTGGAGTCAATGGACGCTCTGATCAGGGCTCTTGAGATCTTGAATGTCGGGGCTTGCGAGTGTCTTGGATAAAAACCAAAATCCAGGCCCTTAATGACCTCTTGGGCACAGCCAACAGCAGTGTGTCTGTCTGCGGAGAGAGTGTCAACCTTGTCAAGAGGTTTACTTACCTCGGCAGCGACATTCATGTCTCTGGTGACTCTTCCTATGAAGTCAGTAGATCTATTGGGAGAGCATGGGGGGTCATGAGGTCACTGGAAAGGGGTGTGTGGCGCTCCTGATATCTATGCAAAAAGAACAAAGGTCCAAGTCTTTAGAGTCCTGGTGCTTGCTGTCTTGCTCTATGGTTGTGAGACATGGACGCTATCCAGTGACTTGAGACAAAGACTGGACTCCTTCAGTACTGTGTCTCTTCGGAGAATCCTTGAGTACCGCTAGTTTCACTTTGTGTTGAATGAGTGGTTGCTCACAGAGTCTCAAATGAGGCACATTGCCTGCATTGTGAGGGATCGCCAGTTACGGCACTACGGCCATGTGTCGCAGTTACCTGTGGGTGATCCGCTCGCAGGATCCTCATTGTCAAGGACCCAAGTGACTGGACCAGGCCAAGAAGACGCCCATGTAACACTTGGCTGCTGCAGATAGAGGGTCATTTCTGGAAGGTGGGACTGGACTGGGGGTTTGCCAACTGGGATCATGAGCTGTTTCATTGGGTGGGTGCATCAACATGCTGTACCAGTGTATGCTCCCCAACCTGTCCTGAGGATTGTAACTTAAAGAAACAAAGGCAATCCTGCTAACAATATAAACAAAACATGTAGAAAATAAAGACTGGGAAACAACATCTGAAACACAAACACCGACATGACTGAAAACACCATGGCTCATATATATCAATGTTCTCCACTCTGATTTCATCAACTTATCACGTCGGATGTTTTGCCTTACAAGATGCTGAGGGAAATACCTTCTGGCATGTCTCAGATAGCCTCAGAAATCCTTAACAAAGGACACTTGACTGTGGATTTGTGGATTTGACATTTGTGGAACTAGCATAGCTACATTCACTTTAGACCTCCACGTTGAAACAAATTGCTCAGTTGGGTTAAGGAAAGGTGAGTAGGGAGGCTGAAACACCAATTAACATTTACCTGTGGACAACAAGTCACTCAGTCACAACATTGGATTGTTGAAACCTAACATTGTTTCAAATGACAACATAATTTAAGCCTCACCATTACTTTGTCGTTGTCAGGAAGGTGAGCATTGTATGGCTCATTCAAGAAGTCAATAGAGTTTTTCCCAATCATCTATCCATCCATTTTCCAACCCGCTGAATCCGAACACAGGGTCACAGGGTCTGCTGGAGCCAATCCCAGCCAACAAGGCAGGAACCAATCCCAGGCAGGATGCCAACCCACCGCAGGACACACACAAACACCAAGCACACACTAGGGCCAATTTAGAATCGCCAATCCACCTAACCTGCATGTCTTTGGACTGTGGGAGGAAACCGGAGCGCCCCGGAGGAAACCCACGCAGACACGGGGGAGAACATGCAAACTCCACGCAGGGAGGACCCGGAAGTGAACCCAGGTCCCAGGGTCTCCCAACTGCGAGGGCAGCAGCGCTACCCACTGCGTCACCGTGCCGCCTTTTCCCAATCAGATACATGCAATTCTCAGAATACTACACCATTTTCCCAAAACTGTATATGTGAAGTTTAATGTCTAATACCACTTCCCTCACTCAAGGGAATGTGCATTGTTGCTGAAAACACCAACACACTGTCTTCAGCACCAACACATTTCAGTTAAAATCACAGGCACAACAAAAATGTAGTTCATAGTGAGCACTATTTAGGTAATGTGTTACAAAAAATTAAATTAAATGTACAAGGAAATAACACAGCATCTAGTTGCAATTTGTTTAAACAAATCCAGATAAAATCCTATACTGTATATGCAGTAATGAGAGATAAATACACTATTACAGTAAATGCTGCAACCATGAAAAACATTAAGAACACAAACACAAAAAATGCATCCTGTCTACAGGATGTGGTCTAGAATACCATAAAGTAGAGAAAGCTCAGTGGAAAACAGGACAGAGGCAAAGAAAAGCAGAGGCCCCCATAATACAAAGTTATAATAGTAAAGTAAGATAGATACAGTCTATAAAATAGTAAATATATAGTAAAATACTATAAAATAGTAAGAGATATACAATGGAGTGCCAGCTTTGTTTGGTTCTCTGCAGGAATGTGGCTGGTCAATCAGTGACCCCAACAGAAGCAGAAACTACCGCCAAGAAGGCCAATGGGTGAATGGCTCTAAACAATGAATTGTAGAGGACACCAGACACGACGTGCAAGTGTATCAGTAACTACCTGCATTATTATATCATCACTCAAAGTATATCTGTCTCCGTGCTGATGGAAAGACTTCACGCCAGTGGAGGTCTGGACAATAGGCAGAACTTCAGGTTTTAAATGTGATTTACTTTGTATCATTCACATATGACTTTCCCAGAGAGAAGGTTTGCTGATGGCCTAAGAATCTCCACTAATTCTCACAGGAGCCCCAGGGTCTACTATGAAGAACCGCTCTAAGATTAAAATTGACATAAAAAGAACAACGCCACATGCACAGTGAGTAGGGTGCTGAAGCGCAGCCCTAACTTGTGCAGACAGGCACTCTTTTGCATTGGCTGTATTTCTTAGTTACTGTAAGTGACTCATACCCACTTCAATTGACAAGGAGGCCCGTGAATACACTGAGCTGAAATGGTTTTCCCAGGCAGAGTCACATATATTGCCAAATTAGGGATTAATTAGACAATAACACTCCCAAAATGTAACCCTGTTCTCAACCAATAAATTATTCATTTATGCCACCTTTGGAATCAGATGCCTTCTGTTCAATGGGGTGTCTTTAGATAGATAGATAGATAGATAGATAGATAGATAGATAGATAGATAGATAGATAGATAGATAGATAGATAGATAGATAGATAGATAGATAGATAGATAGATAGATAGATACTTTATTAATCCCAAGGGGAAATTCACATAGTCCAGCATCAGCATTTTGATAAAAAATGATATTAAATTAAAGAGTGATAAAAATGCAGGTATAACACACAATAACCTTGTATAATATTAACGTTTACCCCCCAGTGGAATTGAAAAGTCGCATAGTGTGGGGAAGGAACGATCTCCTCAGTCTGTCAGTGGAGCAGGACATTGACAGCAGTCTGTCACTGAAGCTGCTCCTCTGTCTGGAGATGATACTGTTCAGTGGATGCAGTGGATTCTCCATGATTGACAGGAGCCTACTCAGTGCCCGTCACTCTGCCACAGATGTCAAGCTGTCCAACTCCATGCCTACACTAGAGCCTGCCGTCCTCACCAGTTTGTCAGGCGTGAGGCGTCCCTTCTTCTTTATGCTGCCTTCCCCAGCACACCACCGCGTAGAAGAGGGCGCTCGCCACAACCGTCTGATAGAACATCTGCAGCATCTTATTGGCAGATGTTGAAGGACGCCAGCCTTCTAAGGAAGTATAGTTGGCTCTGTCCTCTCTTGCACAGAGCATCAGTATTGGCAGTCCAGTTTAATTTATCATCCAACTGCACTCCCAGGTATTTATAGGTCTGCACCATCTGCACACAGTCACCTCTGATGATCACAGGGTCCATGAGGGGCCTGGTCCTCCTAAAATCCACCACCAGCTCCTTGGTTTTGTTGGTGTTCAGGTGTAGGTGGTTTGAGTTGCACCATTTAACAAAGTCCTTGATTAGGTCCCTATACTAAATATATAAATAATGATAATAGATAAATATAAGGCACTATATTAAAGATAGATAGATAGATAGATAGATAGATAGATAGATAGATAGATAGATAGATAGATAGATAGATAGATAGATAGATAGATAGATAGATAGATAGATAGATAGATAGATAGATAGATAGATAGATAGATAGATGAACTTCATAAATATCTTGGTCAGTTAGCTGTTTTGGAAGCAGACTTTATGACAGAATTATAACTGGACAGTTCCCAATGTGCATTAAACTGAAGGGCAGTGTTATTTGCTCCAATACAATAATATTTATCTTGGCCCACCTTGTTGTATATAGTGCCTTTAGTCTGTTTAACGTGTAGAAGCACCCCCACAGTTGATGTTGCCACCACCATTTGTGTTTTGGATGATGTGCGGTGTTCCTACATGCTGTTCAGTCTGATGGCCACAAAGCTTGTAGAGTCTTCTTCTAGCCGACTTCAGAGTCTCCCATGTGCCTTCTGTCAAAGTCTAGCTAAGATGCCAAAGTCTGCACAGTCCCTGCAGTCTTCACCACTGTAGCCTATCACTTCTTCAGAGTTTTACAGAGGTCTTCCTCACTAGTCATCGTCTTTCATGATCACTCAGCTTTTGTGGATAATCTGCTCTTTGCAGATTTAGCACTGGTGCCGTATTCTTTTCAATTCTTACTTGTATATTTAACTGGACTTTAAGTGATATTCAGTGATTTGGATATTTTTCTTGGCTCCATGACTTGAGCTTTTCAATCAGTTTTTAACAGAGTTATTTAGTTTGTTCTTCTGCCTTTATCATGTAGGTTAAACCATCATATTTACACACCACCAGTTGAACCTTTGAGATGAGGTGCATTTATACAACAATTAATGGAAGCCCCAGATAGGTGGTCTCCACTGAACTAATTCTGGGACTTCTAAGAACACTTGGCTGCACTAGTAATGATTTAGGTATGTCATTTCAATGGAGGGGCAGCACGGTGGTGCAGTGGGTAGCGCTGCTGCCTCGCAGTTGGGAGACCTGGGGACCTGGGTTCGCTTCCCGGGTCCTCCCTGCGTTCGCCCCGTGTCTGCGTGGGTTTCCTCCGGGTGCTCCGGTTTCCTCCCACAGTCCAAAGACATGCAGGTTAGGTGGATTGGTGATTCTAAATTGGCCCTAGTGTGTGCTTGGTGTGTGGGTGTGTTTGTGTGTGTCCTGCGTGGGTTGGCACCCTGCCCGGGATTGGTTCCTGCCTTGTGCCCTGTGTTGGCTGGGATTGGCTCCAGCAGACCCCCGTGACCCTGTGTTCGGATTCAACGGGTTGGAAAATGGATGGATGGATGGATTTCAATGGAGATGAATTAATTATTTCATGCTTTATAAACACAGTTTTCACTTTGACAGTAAAGAGTCTTTTTCTGTTGATCAGAGTAAAAAAAATCCAAATTAAATCCACTGTAATTTAATGTTTTGTAGTAATAAAATGTGAAAAATTCCAAAGGATAAACACTTTTTATAGACACTGTCTATTTATCCTTCTATTTCAAATTCATTCACTTCTGGTGAGCAACATCATAGTTGGCTTTTGGCCACTGCTTCATTTAACAAATGTGACTGGCAAATGTAATGGATTAGCTGTGAAACTTCCTTTACAGAACTAATGCATTAAAATTGCCAGTCTTAATAAATATTAAACCGCCGACAGAGCTCTTCAGAAGAAGTCATGTGAGACTAGGAGTGCGGCCAAGTTTTTATTCGCTTCATTTAGGTAATACTGCCATCTGGTGCTGAATGTAATTCTTTCACATAAAGTGTAATTTACACGTTGAAGGCTTTCGATGGGGTCCTTAATTATTATCACATGTGTAGATATGTACGTGCTAAACAACATGCAACGCGTCGTCACTTTGCGACCAGAGAATATTAAAGCCTTACTTTGAAAGACAGAAGTGTAAGAAAATATTAAAGAGTGTGTGCATTTGCTTACGCTTCAGTGGTGCAGTGGTTCCGACTCTACACGGTTCTGCAATGGCACTTTACTGGGTTGCGCGGTTCCTGGTAAAACTACTGCTTGACATACTGGCATGGGCCCTTTGCATACAAGATTGGTTCTTTGGGACTTTGAAAAAGTTCCTAATATGTGAACAGAACAGGAGTCTTTAATGTGTAGTAGGCTTACCTAGCACCACGAAAAACAGATCATACATAGCCTGTGTTATTGTATGGAGCAAGTGTCCCTTTAAAATCACAAACCCATTGGTATTTCGCAAACCTGAAACCAGATCTGCATAGTTATGGTTATTTATGGAAACTGATCAGACCTAAATAAACAAAGGTTACCTTCTTGTGAATGGTTCTTTTAGGAAACAAACATGGTTTCCTTATGGTATCACTCTGGAGAACCTCTATGGCATTCTAATATTTAATAGTGTACATTTGTCACTGCTTCTGGGCATTTCATTTGTCTTTATGGGTTTTCATTCGGTTTCCCTCCATATCCCAAGGTGGGCACTCTAAAAAGCCCCTGTATGAGTGGGTGAGCATTTCCAGAAGTGGTAGTCACATATAACGTTGTCCTAAATGCACTGCCATCCTGTTCAGAGTGGCTTCCTGCTCTCCTGATTTGCTCCTAGTGCTGCATTCGGCTCCCCAAACAAACCTGTTATTGAGTTTTTGATTTGATTTGATAAGCATTATTAATCCCCAAAGGGAAATTGTATTTTGGGAGTCCGCCATTGTACTGTGCCCCTGACAGAGATTTTCAGGTTAAAGGCCCAACAGAGTAGGATCCCTTCTGGCAGTAATAGCAACTTTCTAGATACCAGCGCAGATGCTTAGCCATAGAGTTAATCACATTAGGAATGAACAAGCTCAGGGAAGACATGGAAGGATTGGGCTCAATTAATTTTATTTACCGTATCATTAATAATAATAAGTGAAAACATATATTGTTATGTATGTTTCAGAGGTTCTACACTCCTGACTACATTGTGTGTTGGCATCAGCTGACACCAGTAACCTGGAATTGAATTAAATGCAATTAGTTAATTAAATTAAATTAATTAATTAAATTTCTGACAGACACCTAATTTAATTTGTGTATTTGTAAAACATATCATTACTACAAGATGGCAGCAGCTCTAAACTGAGTGTGGGTTTGTGTGGGAGCTTTACCAGACGCTGATTTGGAAGCAGTGTCAGATTCTTCAAGGACTGATAATTTAGCTGTGCCCTCATTTTACTTATCTTAGGTGTCATCCATTCTTTTCATGAGCTCCATCATCGGCCTTTGATAGGCAGCTTGAGACTATTCTGACCCCATTGGACACAATGCAGGAACAGTCCCGAACGCGACAGCAGTCCATTATGCACTGTTCAGAATGCTGGTTCTTTATTTCTTTTTTTTTTTTTAATTTTATTGATCTTATTGTAATCATTCCCATACAAATAGATCAATTTTTACAAAATATAGGATTGAAAACAAATCTGAATGCTGGTTCTTTAATGGTTCTTAACTGGGTAGTAACAAAGCACCATTTCATTGTGGAAAAGTGTTCTTTGTATATGAAATTGGTTCTTTCTGCTTTGAAAAACTCCCTAATATGTAGAAAAAAACTGAAATCTTTAATGTATGGTAGGCTGCAGGACGGTGAAGTGAGGTGATGATTAGTGAACAGCAGTATGGTTTCATGCCAAGAAAGAGCACCACAGATGCGATGTTTGCTCTGAGGGAGTGGATGGAGAAGTTTAGAGAAGGCCAGAAGGAGTTGCATTGCGTCTTTGTGGACCTGGAGAAAGCATATGACAGGGTGCCTCGAGAGGAGCTGTGGTATTGTATGAGGAAGTCGGGAGTGGCAGAGAAGTACGTAAGATTTGTTCAGGATATGTACGAGGGAAGTATGACAGTGGTGAGGTCTGTGGTAGGAGTGACAGATGCATTCAGGTTGGAGTTGGGATTACATCAAGGATCGTCTCAGTGGTGGATCAGTGGTGACAGACAGGCTGACTGACTAGATTAGACAGGAATCTAATCTGTGATCTGTAGCGATCTGTCGAGTGAGTAGGGAGCAGGTTGAGGATACCCTGGAGAGGTGGAGATATGCTCCAGAGAGGAGAGGAATGAAGGTCAATAGGAACAAGACAGAATACATGTGTGTAAATGAGAGGGAGGTCAGTGGAATAGTGAGGATGCAAGGAGTAGAGTTGGCGAAGGTGAATGAGTTTAAATACTTGGGATCAGCAGTACAGAGTAATGGGGATTGTGGAAGAGAGGTGAAGAAGAGAGTGCAGGCAGGGTGGAATGGGTGGAGAAGAGTGTCAGGAGTGATGTGGTGGGTGCAGCAAAACGCTGTATTAGTGCCTGCCGAAAAACCTCTCAACATGGATGGCTTATGTGAACTAAAAATGGTTCCCCTATGGCATCACTCTGATGAACCACTCTGGCACCTTTATTTTAAAGAGTGCAGGTGATACTCACTCGCTTCCACACCAGACCAATTATAAATTCATAGTTAACCAATACTCAACACGTTAATCTGTTGGTGGAAATCAGAAAAGCAGAGAAAGCTTTGGATCACACGAACAGGAGAACATGCAATCTCCACAGACAGGGTGAAAAACAAACCTTCGTCATTCAGCTCCAGCAGGTGACTTGGTCAATCACATCGCTTTGGCGGTTGGCTTAAAAACTCAATGTCATAGGCAGAAAGAAGGAGATGTTTGACTGCTTTGGAGAGCCCAGTTAAGTCTGGTCAGGTGTGAGCAGGGTGTGCTCCGCTATCTACTGAAGTGCTGCCCATGTATAATCTTAAAAATGAAGGTGCCAGAGTGGTTCTTCAGAGCAATATATGTATTTACTGTATGGAGCCTGTTATGGATCTAAACAAATAACGGTTCTTTCTGTAACTTTCATGTGGACGGATCTTTTGGGAACCAGTGATGGCTCCTCAATGCATCGCTCTGAAGTACCACTCTGGTACCTTTATTTTTAAGAGTGTAGGTAGTGAGAGTTTTGCTTTGTCCACATATTCAGAACGTTTTCAAAGCCCAAAGAACCAACTTCATGTGCAGAAACCTATTCCCAGAACAAAATGGTTCTTTGTCAAGAAATGGGTCAATGAGGAACCACACAACCCAGTCCAGTGCCATTAAAGAACTTTTTTTTTTTTAGGAGTGGAGATGCTTTCTGGGGGAAGTCAAAGATGCCACCATATTTTTATAGCAGAGTTTATTAATATGATCAAAACACTGTCAAATAATAATCCATATTTTAGCAGTATTTGTTGTGACTTAATGGTTTATTGGGACTGAAAGTGAAAGTATTATTTGATTGGGTGGTTCTGACAGCTGTGTTTTAACTGAAATATCACTGAACTCATCTGCAAAAGTTCAGGCACCCCTATAGATTGGTCCCTGGCCTTGGCCGACTCTGAGAATGCTGATTATTATACCACAATGCCACCCAGTCCAGGCTTCCACTTTACCATGCCTATAAAAAATATTTACCCCCTTGGAAATTTTCACAATTTATTTTTATACAACATTCAATCTCAGTGGATTTGATTTGGTGTTTTTGACACTGATCAACAGAGCAAGACTCTTTAAGGTCAAAGTGATAACAGACCTCTGCAACGTTGCCACAATTAATTACAAATATTAAACACCAAAATAGTTGATCTCATGAGTATTCACCCCAGGCAATAATGCTAAACAAAGCTAAGGCTACACATGAATGGCTTCATCACAACAATGTGAATGTTCAATTGAGAATTTATGGCTGGACTTGACAAAGGCTGCTCACTCAGGATCTTCGTACAAACTGACAAAGCCTGAGCCATTCTACAATGAAGAACTCGGGGAGATGTCAGTGTCCAGATGTGCAAAGCTGATAGAGACCTGAGCACGCAGACTCAGGGCTGTCATGGCTGACAAAGCTGTATCTACTGCGGCAAAGGTGCTATATAGGCGTCGACCCGACACAGACTGACAACGGAGGCACGTATAAATGAACAAAAAGATTTATTTTCTTCAATGTAGGGCACGTCTTCCCTGTGGCCCACAGGCACAACACAGTCTCCAAAAACACCAAAGAAAAGAAAAACCACACCACAAAACACTCTTGTTTCTCCTCCTCCTGACTCTGGCGCCAGGAGTGGTGACTGTCAGCCTCTTTTATAGACCACCCGGAAGTGCTGCAGGTGCTCGTTGACCTACTTCCAGCTGCACCTCCGGGTGTGGCTGCGTTTCCGCCCAGATGGGCTCCTTAGGCCATGCAGCTCCTCCTGGTGGTGGCCACAGAGCCCAACAGGAATGAGCTCCGGTGTTCCAAACTATTGGTCCCGATGCAACCCAAGGGGGCTGCCAACAAGTGTTCCGGGGTATGTAGTGTGCATCCCATGACTGCTCCCCCAGATCCAGTGTCAAAGGGGCGTCCCGACCGGGCATGGGTCCCAGCCATCTGCCACACTACTAAACATTGACTTGAAGGCGGTGAATACGTATGAGATCAGTTATTTTGTGTACGGTGTTTGTAATTAATATAGGCCACATTTAAGACATTTACAAGTCTTTTTGTGTGGATCAGTGTTTTAAAAGCCACCGTAAACCTACTGACATTCAATGTCTGATAATAAAATGCAAAGCCCTCTGAATGTTGAATACTTTTTATAGGCATTTCATTTTAAATGTGTTTATTTGATTACATACTTGAGTGCAGGTGATGAGAAGCCTTTCAAGAGAACAGTTTATTCTTTATCTGTAATCACCACGAAAGTAATTTAAAAAATAATTCAAATAAGTGCACCTCCAGTATGTGGCTCATCACTAACAGGTTTCTAGAATCGGTTTAGTGGGGTCCCCAGACCTGCGGTGAGAGAGTGGGGTAGGTGGTGGACCCTTCACATGTCCCCTTGATCAGACATTGCCGTGTCCGACTGAACGGATGATACAATGGCAGTGAGGCCAGTAGCTGCTTTTAGCACAAGCGAGCTATAAATATGCAAGGACAACTGCTTCTATTCATCATCGGATACTGACACATTTGGAAAAGTTATAAAAGGAAAGTTGTCAGCTTGCTAAAGTTTTTTTTTTCTGGTTAAATAGAACAAAAATTCATAACATGCATCCTTATTAATTACTGTGAGTAAAATTCATTATATGCAATCACGTATTTCAAATGAATAATATCACTATTCATTACACACAATCACGCACTTAGAGTTATGAACATTAATATTCATTTTGCACAATCATGCATTCCTAATTATTAAAGTTAATATTCATTATTCTCATTCACTCTCTGCTGATGAGTTTCGAGTTCCCTTCTTTGCATTGCCTATTTCGCTTTTGGTGGCCTTAGATGTTGGTCATCTCTGTGGTATTGTGGGCCGTTGGAGTCAGCGTGCTATGTAATGGAGTGGGCATATTGGGAATAATGAAAGAAAGGAGATGCATGCTGGGAAAGCTGGTCATGGCTAGAATTTAAAATAAATAAATAGACTGTTACCTAAGAGTGACACAGTGGTGCAGTGGTTGGTGCTGCCCCAACACTTTCAGATTCCTACCGTCGAGTCTCGGCTTGGCTGATGTCCTGCTGAGGTCTTGTTGGTGGGAATACTCCAAGTGTCTTCTCACATCCCAAAGACATGATGGTAAAAAATAACTGGTGGCCCTTTATGGATGAGCCTGACCAGTAGAGGTCTGATACCCCATTCAGAGTTAGTTCCAGCACTGCATCCAGTGCTGATAGCATCAGCCCCCATTGACCCCAAACTGGTTACCTGCTGTAGAAAATGAAAGTAGAAGCCACCGTCCACTTCAGGGATGACAAGATACAACAAAATTGTTACGCTGGTGAATATCCTTGGAAGGTAGGAGTATAGTATTCATATAGGGTTCATGTACTGTATATACACGACATTCATGTACATGTCCTCTACACGTTAAAACACCTCCTCTTATTTATTCTTCACAAAAATATCCTTCATAAGTCTCTTATTTGTAGATTATATTATATATAATTTGTCCACAGTATATACACTATAAATACAAATATGCATCTAGTACATATACAGTATATACATGCACATCCACACTTACATATACACAAAAACACACATATACAGTAAATGTACATACTTACATACAGTATCTATGCATAAACACAAGTTGGCAAATTCATACACAGTACATAAAATATATACACACATACAGACATACACATTCTGTAAATACACTCATATACAAATACTTATACAGATCAGAAACAAATACATACATATACATATAGATACACATAAACACACACATATATACAGTACATTCATATATATTACATACACATATACATGCACATACATACATGCAAACACATGTAGTAAATATCTATACATGTGCACATAAACACACATACATTATACCATCTATCTATCTATCTATCTATCTATCTATCTATCTATCTATCTATAAATTCATATACATGGACATGCATACATACACATACAGTAAATCCACACATATGTGAACACATATCATGCACATACATACATAATTACATGCTCATAAATACACACATGTACTATACAGTACATAAACATAAAAACATACATACAAATTCATACACAGTATGTACACATATACATAAACATACACACACACATATACAGTATACACATACAAGCAACTATACTTACACATGCACGTGCATACACATAAATACACACATACAAATACATATACATAAAAACATATACAGCATATACATATATATACACATACATATAATACACACAAACACATAGGAATACCTATAAGTACATATAAAGCACATGCAGTACACCCAAACACACATATATGTATATACGGTACACACACACACACATTTACATGTACATCAGGGTCTCAAAATTGTAGGTACTTCTCTTTGCAACATTAAAAATGAAAAAATGCCCTATTGCTCGAGACATCCTTTTTTCTCCCCTCTATGCATTTCCTCATTAATAAGTTCCAAAATTAGGAAGAAATGACCACAGCATTTTTTTTTTTGAAAAATAAAAGTTTATTTACAACAAAAAGAAAAAAAAATAAATTACAATCGTCACAATAAGAAGCTTGTGTACGGAGAAATAAGCACCACCTTTGAACTAAGCATACACAATTAACAAACTGTGACCGGTTAGCTTTAGCATAAATATTTAAATTGTACAAAAAGAATGCAAATGAAACATCAGATAATGGCAGCTGTCGTCTCACATGCTCAGTGAATCTTTCATTTTTATTTATTTTTTCCCTTTATTCCCCACACTGGCGCAGAGAAGATGGCAGATTCCTCGACACCGAGACGCTTCAACTGCTTTGATCATAAAGCATTCAGTCCGAGCTCCAGTTGGAATTCAGCTTCACTGAGCTCACCGCCGAAAATCAAACAGTTCAGCAGGCCTTCACTTTGCAAGTGAGGAAGATAAACACTCCGACCCATTCGGCGTATCTTATTACTGCCATGAAAGGTGGCAGCGTCTTCTCCTCCTCCTTTTGCTTTTTGTAACCTGATCAATATAATCCTATAAAGTGTTTTGTGCTTTTTTTAAATAGTAGAAATGCAATTAAAAACACACATTGACCTTGACGGTTCTTTTAAACGGGTCAAAGAGGCAGATGTAAGGAAGTCTTTGTTATAAGCGTCTGTACACTTCAAAATGAGCAAAACGAATGAGGAGACGCTCTTAAAGCCGTTGAGTAACGTAACGCAGCGGACCTCTTTCAAAGGCCATTTGCACGATTTTTAATTGTCACAAGGTTACCCAGTTAGAGAAAGAAAGAAAGAAAGAAAGAAAGAAAGAAAGAAAGAAAGAAAGAAAGAAAGAAAGAAAAGGCGTCTCCTGATTTCTTCCGTCCAAGCATTTGAAATAAATTCATCGTCTTTAACTGGCGGATTTAAAAAATGTCCTCTGAGTGGTGTCTCAGATCGATTTAAAACAAATGAAGCAAAACATTGGAAAACTTGGAAGCAGAGTCTTAGAAAAGCAACCTTCAAAACAAAAATGCACGTCGGTGCCTCTGACGGCAAACGGATATTTAGTTGTTTTTTATTTGATTTGATTCCCAGACCCCCCCCCTCCTTAGGAGTTGTCCAGTGCTGAACTCCCAGGTCAGGTCATCATAGAGTCCACAGAGCTCCTCATGAGGTGACTTGCACTTCCACAACTTTGCATTCCCACAGGCTCCAGGGAAGACTGTCATAATATAATTTTTTTTAAAGGCTTCCATTTCAGGATAGCCTGCTGTTCATCTTGTTGAATTCTGGAATGCACAGTTTGTTTGTTTTTTTTAGATTCCCAAAAGCAAACCATTGGATACCAGGTATTTTAAGGAAGAGTCACAAACTTTAACTCGTCTCTTTGCTTCCAATTAAATTGAAAACATGCACAATTCACAAAACAAAACCCCATACATATACATAGCATTTACAACAGTATACTGCATAAGGCTATCTAGAGGCCGAGTAAACTGCCAAACAAACAGCGATATTTACAGGAGACTTGTAAGGCCCTCCCAACATTTCTGTGTGTTGCCACCTCTTTTGATCATACTCAACTAGTGACCCTCAGCTCCCTCAAACAGGGACAGTTAGAAATGCGAGCATCCAACTGACAAGCAATTCTGGATACACCTTTGCTTCATAAAGTTCTGGACAGGTTGACTTGGAAAAAAAGAAAAAAGCTATTAGCTCTTCACATGAGGTTGGTGAAAAGAACGAAACTGTGGAATGTCTTTTTTACCAATCGGAAAAGTGCTATATACTCGCCAGAATGAGCAACTGCATAATATAAATTGGTCTCCCTCTTCTTCTAATCCAATGTTAGCGAGTAGCTCTCGAAAAGAACTGTAAGGCTGCGATATTTTAAACACGTCAGACCTGGAATGAGCTGATAATGGCCCATCCTCAAGAGCTACCTGCCGATTGTGCGGCCTACTGACCAAAGCATTCTGTTTAGTAACTGATCCAGTAATCCTGAAATCCTGAGCAAGTCGCTTAACCTATAAAAAATAAATGTATATATACAGTATATGTATATACAATTGCACTATCACTGTGTATGTTTAAAGCACCCTCGTGAAAGAAAGGTGCTATATAAGACCAGGGCCTTTCTCATTATCGACCTGGCCTACTGCACATTTGCCAGGCTAATACCCTCTTTGTGTTAACCAGTAAGCCCATAGCAGCCAGTTAAGACTGAACTTAAATTAATAAAGATGACCCAGCAAGAAAAAAATGACTGCCTGGTATAGACATCTAGAATGAATATGTGCTAACCGACAGCCATTTTCACAGCTAATATATAACTAATCTAGCCAGTATGTATCCAGCTACCCCTAAGAAGTTATAAATCTGTTATAAGAAATGTCGACCACACCTTTTGTAACTTGCCAGGCTGTCAACTATCATATTAGAAAAACACAAAAGCACTTTAAGTGACAAGGGTCCAGTTGTGCATGACCTAAGCAGACAGTGACCAAAGTGTGGACGTCATAGCTGGCTGAGTGACATACAGCTGACAGCCACGTGAAATGGCAAACACTTCCCTCCTCCTAAACAGAAAGTGACCATCCCGGACAGTAAGAAATACAAAAGGCTTCTGAAAGAGCGAATTAGCTAAAGAGCTAATAAATAGCTAGGAGACCTGCTAAAGATGACAAAAGAGACATTTCTAAACTTAAATTTCAGTGAACAACATTCCTTATTTAGAGTTGACAGAGCAGGAGTCCCAGATTGCCAGCCACGTCCATTAGGGCACCGGGCCAGGCTTTCAGTAAAGCTGTGACTCTCATGGAGTCCTTTCATTGAATAGAACACCTGTCTCTGTCCCGGCCCTGGCCTGCAGCATGACCTCCCAGAATCTTGGACCGGACATACTTTAGATCTGAATTGACGCTGGGCCGGCGGGCAAAGGGTGATATCATTCCAAAAGCGTGCTCTTGCTGGGGTGGTGGGTCTTCCTTGAGGCGTCGGCCCCGCATCCGACGGAAGGATCTGCGCTGACTCCTGCGTTGCTTTTGCGAGGCCACGAGCTGAAGCTGGAAGTCTTGAGGACTGGCAGAGAGCTTGCGGTGCAAAGAAGGGCTCATTTCATGTGGTAGACCGGCAATGCCAAACAGGGAGCGGAAGAGGGCATCCACGTTGGAGTCACGTCGGGCAGAGACCTGTGAGGTAGAACAGGCGAAGAGGTTAATATTAGGCCAGACCACTAACAGGTTGTATTTTAAAATTAGGACTGGGCAGGCTGGACTGGTGTAACTTGAACATTTGCCCAAAGTCATCCGAGTGACAGCAGTGCCCAGTCAAAGTCAAAGGTCAAACTGATATAACAAAGGAGGCTTCTTGTATGGCTTGAAAATGCAACGACAACTAGGAGCCATCAGATCCAGCCTGCACCCAGCGGCTTCTGCTGTGCACGAGTGTGGCCAGTCTGACCATACTGCTTAATCGTTTTATAAAGAAATCCTAGCACAATGTATTTACTGAGCAAAGAAGAATAGAAAAAGGCAGACTTAAGCTGTAGGGAAATAAATTTACAAGGTGATTGAAAATAATCCAAATACCAAACTAACCACAGGGAAATACATTGAGTGTATTAAGAGCTTGCAAATGTCATGGCAATTTACAAATAAATGAAATGAGGAGCCAATCGAGTCAGATTTCACTTTATGTAACATCTTTATGTAACATCTTTGGTGCACTAGTAGGTTAAACAACACATTTAAGGTCACTGTAGATGACTAGTGGGGATGGAACAGACATCTTTGTGGTTTAGTGTCCAGTGCCTAAGCCACACTGCTTACATCTCAGAGAGCACAGCGGAGGCAGCTGTAGGTTAAATCATACAAAAAACATTACAAGTATTAAGGGCACTTTATGGCTCCAGAGCCCAGGATTCAGACCGCACTACCAGCATGGACATGCCTGCAAAATTGATGACATTACTTCTTCTTCTTCTTCTAGCTGCTCCTGTTAACAGATCATCTTCTTCCATATCTTCCTGTCCTTCTCATCTTGTTCTGTCACACCCATCACCTGCATGTCCTCTCTCACCACATCCATAAACCTTCTCTTAGGCCTTCCTCTTTTCCTCTTCCCTGGCAGCTCTATCCTTAGCATGCTTCTCCCAATATACCCAGCATCTTTCCTCTGCACATGTCCAAACCAACGCAATCTCACCTCTCTGACTTTGTCTCCCTACCATCCAACTTGAGCTGACCCTTGTGGCACCCGGCTGGGGTTCATGCCCGGCCGGGATGCCCAGGAGGACCGGATGAGGGCTTGTGCCTCCTCCAGAACACGAGCGGGTGACTGCCCTGGTTGTTTTGGCAGCCACGGGTACATAGCATGGAAGCTCTACCCTGTAGGGGCCCGTGGCCACCACCGGGGGCACCCCAATGCCTTGGAAGCCTTGGACCTCAGCACTTCCGCCACACCCGGAAGTGCTGGGGGGAAAAGGATTGAGGACACCCGGAGGACTTCCAGGTACACAGCCAGAGCTTCCGCCACACAGGGGTGTGTCAACGGAGGCTCCTCAGGATGCACCTGGAGTCCATCCGGGGCCGCCTCCCTCCATTCATTGGCAAGAGTCGGGTGGAAGTAGGACGGAGCTCAGAGGAGAGGAGTGGAGGTGGACCAGAGACTGAAGGCATTGTGTTGTGTGGCCAAGGACTTAAGGGGTGATTGGTGCTGCGGCACTGGCTTGATGCACGAACTGTAAATAGTAATGTGTAATAAACGTGTGTGTGGTGAAACCAACATGTCTACCTGTCTCTGTCCGGGCTGTTCCCCACACCCTCTAATGTCCTCATTTCTAATCCTGTCCATCCTCGTCACACCCAGTGCAAATCTCAACATCTTCAACTCTGCCACCTCCAGCTCTGTCTCCTGTGCCAACACATATAACACAGCTGGTCTCACTACCGTCCTGTAGACCTTCCCATTCACTATTGCTGATATCCGTCTGACACTCTTCTCCACCCTGCCTGCACTCTCTTTTTCACCTCTCTTCCACAATCCCCATTACTCTGTACTATTGATGACATTTACATTTATTTATTTGGCTGACGCTTTTATCCAAAGTGACTTACACCATTTGAGATACAATTGGTTACATTTCTTTTTGTTATTTTTTCAATTTGAGCACAGGTGGGTGAAATGACTAGTTCAGGATCACACAGTGCCAGTGGTGGGATTACAAATCTCAAAGTCCAAAGCCTTAACCACTACGGCACGCTGCCTGATCCCATGTTGTCGTCCGTGTGGAATCTGCACGTTCTTTCTTTTTCTGTATGGGCTTTCCTTTGGGTACACTGGTTTAACTCCCCCATCAACTTATATCTCTCTATTAAAATAAAAAAATCCTGGGATGAGACGTGACTTTTTCAAAGAGATACTTTCACGTCCCGCAAGACGAGACTTTGTGCCAAGAGATTTAACCACGCCTGGGGCCGGAAATAAAAGACAAAGAGTAGATGACAAAGTAGAACATTGTAAAGAATTCAAAAACGTTGGCGCGATACACATGCAGAGCAGGTTAGAGATGATGAAAGTATGAAAATTTGAAAGTCTCATAAAACTGATAGTAAAGATCGCATTAGTGCAAACAAATGGAAATTACAGTATTACTTGGTGAAATAACAGAATGGCAAAAAGAGATCGAATATATTGTTTGGCTTTAAACTTTAAGTCGGAGACTTGTAGATCATCTAATGCATGTTGCCATCAGCAAAAAGTAGTGTTTCTTCCCAATGAAGAGGCGTATCTGCGAAAATTTAAATTTGATGAAAGTGAAATCCCCATACGCGAGTGGCAAAGATGCAAAATGGCTGGCGTGTAGCACAGGCTGGGGGGTTGACGAGCGAAACAAGCAGGGGGCGAAGCCCCCTAGTGAATTGATAATTCTAAACATTAGTGTGCCCTGAGAAGGACTGGCTTTCTGTCCAGGGCTGATTGCTGCCTTGCAGCCAAGTACTGCCAGAATAGGCTCCAGCCCCCTGTGACCCAAAACTGAATTAAGCAGCTTTGACAATATTATGCCATGTCGTGGCACAGGTTTATTCAAGCCAAGCCAGACTTGGTTGGCCATTTTCATTTCCTGGTTAGTGCTAATCCTATCCAATCATAGGCACAGATTTTTTTTTTTTAACTACCGTGATTTTACCCCGCCCCCTTTTTAAAAATAATTTGGTTCATCCACAATCTTAACGCATTTATAATCAGCATAAGGTCAAGCATGGGGTCAGGAATTCATTAGACATCTGTATTGCTTTCTTTTTCAACATTATTCATTTTTAATGATTTATTTCTTTTAAATATTCTATTGTTCTCTTTAATTTTCAAAGGATACAGCATGTTGCTGGGCAGCAGGACATACTGTACATTTGTATGTGCATAATTGCACTTGAAAATAATGTGCTGCATACAGCAAGAGATCCAAACATTACAATCAACCCAATGTTTTTACTGGGCGGCACGGTGGCACAGTGGTAGCACTGCTGCCTCATAGTAAGGAGATCAGTGTTCATGTCCATGCATGGAGTTTGCATGTTCTCCCCGTATCTGTGTGGGGATGCTCTGGTTTCCTCCCATAGTACAAAGACATGCAGGTTAGATAAATTGGGGATTGTCAATTGGCCCCAGTGTGTGTTTGTCCTGTGATGGACTGGCACCCTGTCCAGGGTTTGATCCTGCCTTGCTCCCTATGATAGCTGGCATTGGCTCCAGCAGACCCCCATGACCCTGTTCAGAACAAAGTGGGTTAGAAAATGACTGGCCGACAAAAAACATAATTTTGCTAGCAAATCTTTGGCTTTGAATCTCCTTTACACGTTATGATTTTTGACTTGGAGAAAAGGCTGTATGGACTTCACGTGTAACACATTTATTCTCTGACCATTCTTTGCCAGTTCCTGTAAGTAAACCTTGGCTAATCTTCACTGCACTTTACATCTGATTGAACAGCTCCATCCACTCAATCCCAAGCTGTTTCCCCACCCATGAAAAGACCCCTGAAATGCCTTGGAATGTAAAGGCTCATCATAGACTCTACTATAGAATAAACCAGGGGGCGGTGAGCAGCCAGTTGGCTCAGGTTCCCAGCACTATGACTGTGTCTGACCACGGACCCTCCAGAGATTTATCTTCTCCAGCGATTTTTTGTTTTCCTCTTCTCCATTGACAACTGGCCAGAGTTCAACAATTAATTAATTGACAGATATCGCTGGGCTTCCTTTAAGTTAATCAGATTTGAATCATTTTGTCCATTTAAAAAAATCTATGTCTTTCTGTGTACTCAATATCCATCCATCCATTACCCAACCCACTATATCCTAACTACAGGGTCACGGGGGTCTGCTGGAGCCAATCCCAGCCAACACAGGGCGCAAGGCAGGAAACAAACCCTGGGCAGGGTGCCAGCCCACCGCAGGATGCACACACACACACCCACACACCAAGCACACACTAGGGTCAATCAACAATCCACCTAACCTGCATGTCTTTGGACTGTGGGAGGAAACCGGAGCACCCGAAGGAAACCCACGCAGACACGGAGGAATGTACTCAATATGTAATAAGTAATTTGTAAAATGTGTTTTTGTATTTACTTGTGAACTTGTCAAAGTACTCTCCACCTGCATCTAGTGAGAGCGTTATACAAAAGTAAACTACATTTCATAGAACTGAATTCAGACGGAGCAGCACTGCTGTCTCATAGCTACAGCGAATGGGGTTCAATATTCAGCCTGGTCAACTGCTCTGTGAGATTTCATGTTCTGTTTGTGTTCTTGGGGGTTCAAAGATGCACATGTTAGGTTAGGTGATGGATTTCAGTTGGCCTTGTCTGATTAAATGTGTCCAGTAATGAAATGGCATCCCATTCATGGCCATGCATCTCCTTCTGCTGCAAAAGGCTCCGTCTTCTAATGCAATGTGAAAAGCTGGCTCACATAATGGATAGAAGGATGGATGGATGGATGGATGGATGGATGGATGGATGGATGGATGGATGGATGGAAGTGAAAATCAATAAGAAGATCTCAACATCCCCCCAAAAAAAGAGTGTCCATGTATTATAAGGGAGGTCCATTGCATTAAGTCTTTGCCAAGCCAAAACTTGGATGTTCCTTAGTCACAACTATGTAATTCCAGCTTCTCCCTCACATTTACAAGTTTTAACTTTTCGTTTACTGTTTAAAGCTCCACATAAATGATTGCCATTTTTTGCACTAAACTAGTTCCTAAATATGAAAGTGTGTCCCAGATTGCTCATTTCACGTTAATCCACTCAAAAGGGGCACTCGCAGCAAGCTGCATCTCCACACTCAGTTCACGCTACATCATCAGGTTTAATGTGTTGCCTGGGAGAAATCCGTACGTCCATATAAAAGATCTGGTTCAGTGTGACCCTAAACTTTGTCAATTTTGGGTATTACCTATGAAATTCTCATGCTTATTCTAATAGTAGCCTGATAATAAAATTCAAATGGCTAATCACCTCAAAATAAAGGCAGCAGTCCTCAACATCTCCCATGTCCCCAATGATCACACCACTCTCTTCTTTGCTCCGGGACAACAACATCTTTTCCACTTCTCTAGCTGAGGGTACAACTCGGGCATCTGGTCCTCTGTCACTCTTGTTGCCACACAGAGCCATGGGGACAACCATCTCAGCGATTCCTCGGTTGGCTCCATTAGTTGAGCTTAATGTGCGATCTCGTAGGCAGGACTTAACATCCAGAATCTGCTGCCGTAGCCTCAGGGCCTCTTCTAAAGAGTCTCTATCATCCAAACTGAAGACAAGTAGGAAGATGTCCCCTGTGGAGAGAGAGAGACATAGAGAGAGGGAGAGTGAGGAGGACCTGCTTGACACAAAACTTAAATAAAATCAGACAGCTTATAAAGATGTACCAGATAATGGCATCTACATCAGAGAAGTTGAGTGATTAACGTTGGACATAGAAGTCACAGTTTTGCTTTACCTCCTACATTAGATACTGTAGTTGTAGGCAGACTGAATACTGAGGCTGAGATGGAGCTGAGATGAGCTACTTATGACTGACAATGAACTTTCCAGAAGAACCTTATCACTCCCACAGCTTCTAGAAGGTTCTTTTGAGGATGTCATGGAGAACAGGTCATGAGGAATCAGCCACCTACTTTCTGTTGTAGTAGTGACTGTGAGGGCTGTCGCCTATTATTAACGTGAGATGGAAAGACAGGTGAGCTGGAGCTTGTCCCAGTGTCTTTGTGTGTATTTGTTGTTCTGGACATGTCTGCTTTGACCCCTCACTGTGAAAAATTTTATTAAGTGTACAAAGATTAAGTGATCACCAGTAGTGTATGTAACAATTAATACGACCATACATGCCAGGGCTGAACAGCAAATACTTGTGCGGAGCCCCAATATTGTATTGTATACTTATTTACTCTATAAAGCACTATATGATAGTACTGATAGTACTTGCCGATTGTTGTTTATACACTTACTGGCCACTTTATTAGGTACACCTGTTCAACTCCTTGTTAACGCAGATATCTAATCAGCCAATCACATGGCAGCAACTCAAAGCATTTCGGCCTGTAGACATTGTCAAGATGACCTGCTGAAGATCAAGCCGAGCATCAGAATGGGGATGAAAAGTAATTGAAGCGATTTGAACGTGGCATTGGTGTGCATATTTCAGAAACTGCTGATCTACTGGGAGTTTCATGAACAGCCATCTCTAGGGTTTACAGAGATTGGTCCGAAAAAGGGAAAATATCTAGTGCGTGGCAGTTCTCTAAGCAAAAATGCCTTGTTAGTGCCAGAGATCAATGGAGAATAGCCAGACTGGTTCGACCTGTTAGAAAGGCAACAGTAACTCAAATAACCAATCGTTACAACCGAGGTATACAGAAGACCATCTCTGAATGCACAACACATTGAACCTTGAAGCAGAGGGGCTACAGCAGCAGGACACCACACCAGGTGCCACTCCTGTCATTTAAGAGCATGCAACTGAAGCTATAATTCATATGGGCTCACCAAAATTAGACAGTAGAAGATTGGAAAAAGGTTGCCTGTTCTGATGAGTCACGATTTCTGCTGTGACATTCAGATGGTAGGGTCAGAATTTGGTGTCAACATCATGAAAGCATGGATCCATCTTGCCTGGTATCGACAGTTCAGGCTGATGGTGGTGGTGTAATGGTGTGGGGGATATTTTCTTGTTACACTTTGGGCCCCTTAGTACCAACTGAGCATCATTTAAATGCCACAGCCTACTTGTGTATTGTTGCAGACCATGTCCATCTCTTTATGACTGCTGTGTACCCGTCTTCCAACTGGATAACATGCCATGTCACAAAGCTCAAATCATCTCAAACTAGTTTCTTGAGCATGACAATGAGTTCACTGGACACAAATGACCTTCACAGTCACCAGATCACAATCTGATAGAACACCTTTGGGATATGGTGGAATGGGAGATTGGCATCATGGATGTGAATCCAACAAATCTGCAGCAACTGCGTGATGCTGCCATGTTAATATGGATCAAAATCCCTGAGGAATGTTTCCAGCACCTTGTTAAATATATGCCATGAAGCATTACGGCAGTTCTGAAGGCAAAAGGGGGTTCAACCTGGTACTAGCAAGGTGTACCTAATAAGGGGCTGGTGAGGGTAAGATTAAAGGCTTATGGGATCCTTATTGTCACGTTTACAGAGTACAGTGAAATTCTTACTTGCGTGGGTTAATCAACATTCAGCACGTTGCCAGGCTCCAAATAATAATCTTACCTTGAAAGTTCTAAATCCCTTACCTGAAAAATTTATGAACTTACACAGTGCTAAAATATCTTCAGTATGGATCTCTCAGGACCCTAATACCATATACTGTATTTATCTGACACTAAATTATAGATATTTCAAGGGAGGATGAAATATGTGATTTGCTTTAAAGGGTAAATAGACTGTAAATGACAACATGCTAGTGTATTAAATATTACTTAAAACACATCACCGATGTGAAGCTTTAGCTACCTCTGTTGGGATATAGTATGGATCAAGATCCCAAGGTTTGCTTTTTCTGAGTCTCTGAGGTAGGACATGCCAATTCTGTACAGCCTCCAAAAGACAAGACAGCGGACACCATGACAAAAGTATTCAAATTGATTGGTTTGCTCATCTCTTTTACTAACCTGCCTCTTCTGCTTGTCTGTGTTTGACTAATAACGCTAGCTGCTAGTGGCACTATAAGGAAGAATTTTGGTATTACTAAATGTGACAATAATGACTTATTATTATTAAACATTGTGAACACCATGGGGTGCTCCAGCTCCCCAAACACCCAACACAAGCAGACTCGGGACACAAGTTAAAAGCCAAAGAGTCTTTTATTTGTGGGAAACTCTTTGAACCAAGTGTTTCCCACCACTACAGCCACAAGTATATGCAATAAGCACAATAAGCACAATAAAGCAACTATACTTTGTCTTCTCTCTCTGTCTCTTTGTCTCTCTCTTGGTCACTGCTTCCTCCACACCTCCACACAAACTTTGTCCACCCCCTCCTGACTCTGGCTCCATAATACAAGGTAGACAGTCCCTTTTATTTTTGCTGCATCAGAAGTGCTCCCTATCTTCCGTACATATGGTCTCTCAGCACTTCAGGGTGAGGCGGAAATCTCACGTTGTAGGGACTCCCCAATCCTGCAGCTCCCCCTGGCATGTCTCATGGGACCGAACAATATCCAACATGCCCTGCAAGCACCCATGTGGAAATTTGAGCCCTGGCTCACTGCCATCTAGCATCCTGGGAGAGATAAATCCCTGTGTAAGCTGTCTCCCCCTGGCCTTCCCTCCTAAGAGCATCCTAGCCGGTTAAAGGCACTGGCCATCCTTCACAACATTTACTTGAATCCATTGTCTCCTTTAAAATGACATGGAAAAGACAAATCATCTTTTCTCCTAAACCTGTGTACTATGAGCTATGCACCTCTCATTATTCTCCATAACACATCGACTGAACTTTCATTTGTGACTCAGACTATTTCATTCAGCACAAGTGACTACATTTGCACGCCCAATACCATCTGATCATTATCAGTCTGTCAGCAAGAGAAATGCACTGCAACCCAAGCAGTCTAAAATTAGAAAAGTAGAAAAAATCTTTTTTTTTCATTTTCCAAATCTGCTTATTCTATTTCATTATCAAGAGAGGGGAGGTCCTGTCCTGGCATCACTTAATATAAGACAGGAACTACCCCTGCTGGGCACACTCACGCACATCCTCAAACTTCATTTCACAGCACACCTAACTTAAGCCTCCCTGGCCTAAAGCAGAAAAGAAGACTACTCAAAGAAATCCCCCCATAGCCACACGATGGGAGACGGTGCAAAATCCACTGAGAGTGACCAAAATCCAGGATTCTGGAGCTGCCATTCCTGAATAATAATTAAAGTAACTAGCGGGCTCTGCCCCCTGCTTGTTTCGCTCGCCAACCCCCTGTGCGGGCCCTACATGCTAGTCATTTCCTGGATCTGCCACTTGTGACAAATCGCTCTGTGCTTTTGGATAAACATGAATATCAACTCTGTCTTTGATAGCTCTGTCTTTCGAAACTATTATCGCTGACAATTCGTCACATGTTGGTTTATTATATATGCGAGCGTAATCTTTCGGATTCATATAGAAATCCAAGAAAACTTCTTTGTCTGTGTTTTTTAGATAAATTTTGTGTGAAATGTGATACTTTTGGATGTATGGATTGTATCCATTATTGGCTGTAGAATTTCTAATACTTCCGATCGTTTAACTCTTTCGATTCTATGTTGTATCGCTTCTCTGTGATCATAAATATAAACCTGACCGAATTGTGGTTTCTTCGAAATTAAACTTGTCGTAGCTTTAATTGTTGTGGGACCACAGATTCTCATAGCGTATGGTCCAGAATCGTGTAAATCTAAGTTTTGAGCATTGAATGATGCGAACGCGAACAGATTATTGTAGATTTGGATATTTTGCCTGTAGTGTTTGTGGATTTCAATTTCACCAAATAACAAATCTTTAATTGCTCGCAGATACGCTTCTTCAATGGGAAGAAACACTATGTTTCCCTGATGGCAACACAAATTAGACGATCTACAAGTCTCTGACTTAAAGTTTAAAGCCAAACAATATCTACATACGAGTATTTCTGTCATATCACCTATGTCTGAATATTCAATCTCTTTTCGTTGTTCCATTATTTCACTGAGTAATAATTTCTGTTTGCTAGCGCTAATGTGATCTTTACTATCATTTTTTGAGACTTTCGAATTTTCGTATTTCCATTATCTCTAATCTGCTCTGTATGTGTACCGCGCCAACGTTTTAAATTCTTGACAATGTTCTACTTTATCTTCTACTCTTTGTCTTTTATTTCCACCCTGGGCGCAGCTAAATCTCTTGGCACAAAGTCTCGTCTCGTGGGACTTGAAATTATCTCTCTGAAAAAGTCTTGTCTCGTCCAAGGATTTTTTTTATATAATAAAGAGATTTAAACAATTTAAATTATATAAAATAACTCAGGGTCTGTTAAAGAATCATATAAACTAGTTTCTCATGTAAAAATCCTTTAGTAGAACTGATAGAAGTATTGTTAGGAGACTTGACATGTCCTACAAGTCGAGCCAAGACATCTTCCTTAACCGTACACTTTGATCTTGTGTGTATCTGTAAAAGGGAAAAATAAGTAGGGGCTGAAAAAAAATGAAAGAGAGTTTGAGCAGGATCGTTTCTAGCCTTTTTAGTCCCTAAGCGGTTCACCTATTTCACGGCCCTCTTCCCTCTTTTCTATGTAGGATGGGTCCCAAGCAGTTGCTTAGCTTGCTAATCAGCAGCAAACACTAGGTTTGAATCACAACACTTCAGGGATCAAGACACACACCTCACTCAGAATATACGGCCAAAACATTGCACCTCTAACCCTCCTTTCTATGTATTTTTTCACTTTGTGAATAACCATTGTACTTTTTTGAATATGTGTGCCTAAATCGACACCATTTTGTCAGTAAAATCCAATACAAGTGTGCGGTGCCCTCCATGTACATGTTTTGGTGGGTGTTTAAGAGGCTGTGTGTATACACACCCAATCAAAAGTCTAGATGCACACAGACATTTTCATGTTTTTGATAGACATTGGTATCTTGGTTATAAAGATGCCATTAAATTGATTTAAAAATATATTCAATGTTTCTAATGGCTATTAATGCTTGAAATAATAGATTCGTCATTTATTATTCACAGGTCAGGTCAGGTTGGGTTGCCGCACCCACCACACAACGAAACAGCTCAGGATCCTGGTTAGTAACCCCCTCAGGCAGACATGCGGTCCAGTCCCACCCTCTGGAACAGACCACCTATCTGCCAGGTGTTATGTAAGCGTCCCCTTGTCCTGGTCCAGCCACTCGGGTTCTCGACAAAGAGGATGCTGTGAGCCAGATCACCCTCGAGGAATCGTGCCACACGATGTAGTTAATGTGCCTCATTCGGGACTCTGTGAGCAACTATTCATTTGACACAAAGTCAAACCAGCGGTACCCAAGGACTCTCCAAAGAGATGCAATACCAAAACAGTCCAGTCTTCATCTCAGGTCACTGGATAGCGTCCATGTCTTGCTGCCATATAGCAAAACAAGAAGCACCAGGATTCTAAAGACTTGGACTTTTGTCCTTTTGCAAAGTTATCGGGAGTGCCACAGAGTCCTTTCCAGCGACCTCATGACGCCCCAATGCTCTCCCAATCCGTCTACTGACTTCATAGGAAGAATCACCAGAGACATGAATGTTGCTGCTGAGGTAGGTAAACCTCTCGAGGAGGTCGACACTCTCTCCACAGACAGACACACTGCTGATGGCCGTGCCCAAGAGGTCATTATTATTATTCTTCAGATATGACTGCAAAGCTCCATTATCAGCAGCCATTCTTTCAGTGTTCTCCCTAAGCTTATCCTTAATCAGTTATGTATAAATGTTAATTGGTTATTAGAGAAACCTTTTGTAATTGCATTAGCTTCACTGAAACCTCTTATTCTGTTCACTTGGAATGCCAGATGCAGTTCTGGGTTCAAAAATGGCCAAAAATGAAACAGCTTTCTCAAGAAGCATGTCAGTCTGATGTTGAATGAAAGATAAGCTATCTCATGTGACAGACTGACCAGAAACAAAGGTGTCTGTTATTCTCTATAGAGCAGAAGGCAGGCTGGATGTAATCAAGACAGAAAAAGAAGGGAAAGAAAGACCCAGATGGACAACTGCATAAGACGATAAGGACACCAGGGCCTGTAGTTGGAGAAACAGATGTCTTTCAGATCCTCAGTCGGCTTCTTCTTTAAATACACACCAAATACCAATGACTCCTGGATGCTGAACATAATACGCTTTTTCAGTCATCTTCCAGTCAACGTCTGTGTTCTTTAGCCCATTTCAATCTTGCCTTTTTATTTGCCAGGTTCATATATGACTCTGTTTCTTAGGCCAGTCATATTTTCTCGGTTGCAGAGGACATTGGTATCTGGCGTGCATTTACTGAAGTTGCCAACTGAGGATCTGTAAGGTTTTTATTTCTCAAACTATAGACTCTGATGTCCTTATCCTCCTATGTAATCATCCGCCTAGTCAGATCCAGTCTGCCCTCCGCTCTCAAGACTTTAATAGACACCCTGGAATGAATTCTTCACTTTCTTGGCAATCGTTCACAGGTAATAAACTTCATTCTGCAAAACATCGATATGTTTCTTGAAAAGGCTGTTTCGTTTTGGCCATTTCTGAACCCAAAAGTGAACTTTAGGATTGCAACCCAAGTGAAGAGAATAAGAGGTTTTAGCGGTGTTAATGCAAAGGTTTCTCTAATAACCGATTAGCATTTATACCTGCAGTAACTAATTAAAGATAAGGGAGTCAACACTGAAGGAAGGACTGCTGAGAATGGAGAATATGTGAATAATAAATTAAAAATCAGTCATTTCAAGCAGTAAGAGCCATTAGCAACACTAGTATATATCCTGGCTGTGTTTTTAAATCAATTTAAAGGTATCTTAATTAAAAAAAGGTGTTTATTTTTATCAAAAACATGAACCTTTCATGTGCAGACTGTTAGTGTACATGTGAGATTTGTGTTAAACCCACCTCAAGGTTTTAATTCTCCTGCCCCCGTGATTCATTCAGTACTGTCAATGTCCTTGTAACTGTCCTTTTTATTTGATTCCCTTTTATTAATAGCGTATTTGCTCTGTAAAGCACCTTGCGATGTTTTATAAAATGACTAATTGATCCCCAGCTTACGCGTTCCATGGTTTAATGGTTTACTATTTATCAAAAATATGTTCAATCACAGATTATCCAATATGTCTCCACAATGAGCTGACAAGATTTATAACTCAGTTTTCACTGCTGAAATTGAAAGCCATTTGCCAGGTTATTTTACCTGAAATATGCCAACTGTAGAAATGTGAAAGTCTTTATTTGTATAAGATTATCCGCCGAATAGATACATCAATGTGACCGGCGAGATGAGCCAAGAATGTTTTATTAATTCTTGTCCCTAATGCCAAGCATGGTGCCATTTAGCTATTTTTTTTTTTGGTAGCAAGCTGGTAGCCGTACAGAGTGGTACTACATTATCTGGCCTCACTCTTATGTTATTGATGCCAGCTGTTTAAAGAATGCCTATACATTATAGCTGAGTCCGTCATCGGGCATCTTCAGTGGTAAGAGTGACAGCATCACAATGGTTTACCTTCACTGATATTTGCCCGGCTGTTCTCATTGCACATTTAATGAACAAGCTGACCATCCTCTTTCTGCTAAAATAATGAAGTCCAAATCAAGTGAAGGTCAAAGGTTTGCAATATTAGGAAATATGAAAACACAATAGATTGTGATGGATGGCCAGGATGCCAGCCGGGTGGAAGGACTGAAGAAGAGAGCACGGTTGGGATATTATCTCTCCCAAGATGCCAGAGGGCAGCCCTCCCTGGACTGCTACAGCACCATGGATCCCAACAGGGCATGCCAGGAGTTGTCATTTGAAGCAGGGCTGTTGGGTTGCGTGGGGTGCTGCAGGGACAGCTGAGCCCTTTGTGGCACCACTGACACCACACCTGGAAGTGCTGCCGGAGGAAGGTCAAGAAACACCTGCAGCATTTCTGGGTGCACTAGAAAAGGAGGGGGTGAGGAGTCAGAGTCGGGAGGGGGTGGACAAAGCTTGGGGGAGGAGGAAGAGCGGAGACAGAGACAGAGAGAGGAAGAAGGAAGGACTGTGCTTGTTTGTACATTTGGTGCTGTGTACTGTACTGTGTAGTGGGGAGCAACAGAAAAGCACTTCCCCGCTTAAATAAAGGCATGTTGTCTGACAAGCCTTGTGGGTCTGCCTGCCTGTGTTGGGGTTGGGGGAGCCGTACACCCCCTGGTGGTCCACAGATTGCATTCAGTGTATAAAACTCTGAAAGAGATCTAGAGCCCCTAAATTAAAACACCCAGTTCCATCTTTGTCAAATCACAACACCCTTGGCCTCCCTTTTTCTTTCAAATATCAGGATATTTTCAGTCTAGAAACTATTTTTTTTCCCCCTGAATTTAGAGTGTTCCGAATGATCCATACTGAAAAACTCCTTACCGGTGAGAATTGCAAGTCGTCTCATGGCTGGGAAAGGCTGATTTCCTGAGGTGTCCAGAATATCCAACTGGTACATATCTCCACGAATGTTGTACACTTTACGGTGAAAGTCCTCCAAAGTCGGGGTGTACTGGTCTTCATAGTGGCCCTTCAGGAACCGTGACACTAGAGCCGTCTTGCCAACACGAGAGGCGCCCAACACCACCATGCGGTAGGAGTTTTGAGATGGCACCACCAAGGGGCAGCAGTTACCACTGGAGGTTGTTGGCGGAGGGGACAGGGTACGCATGTTAGGTGGGTGGACTCCACACAGTCTGTAAAAGGCAAGTTCCAAAAACAAAAAGGGAGTCAGAGAATTCAAGAGGCTGGATGAAGCATATTGTAGAAAAAGATAACTTCATAGTCAGAGGATGGTTATTTTTAGTAGACATGGCTATGTCATAATTCTCAATCAGCGGCATTCATGATTCCTCAGCTTTAGCCTAATCAGTCATACAAATCAACTTATATAAATCAAAATTTGTAACAGGAGGATTGAGTTTGAACAAAACATGTATTAAAACTATACAGTAATTAGAGTTAACATTTAAACAAACAAACATAGGGAAATGATTTGAATATAAAAACCCTGCAAAAAATGTTTATGAAATACTAATAGGTGAAAAAATCTATCTATCTATCTATCTATCTATCTATCTATCTATCTATCTATCTATCTATCTATCTATCTATCTATCTATCTATCTATCTATCTATCTATCTATCTATCTATCTATCTATCTATCTATCTATCTTCAGAGTGACACCATAGGAGAACTATTTTTTGTTCCACATGAAGGTTCCAGAAAGAACCTTTATATATTAAGATCTGTAGCTGGTTCCATAAATATCCCATGATTAGAACAGATTTGTGAAATACCAATGGGTTTATAATTTTAAAAAGGACTCTTGTTGCATAACACAATCTAAATTCAGGTGTTCCTGATCTGTTAGTATCCTGCTCCTGTAAATGTCTGTTTAATTTACACATTATGGACTTTTCAAAACCCAAAGAACCAATTTCATATGCAAAGAACCTTTGACAGAATGAAATAGTTCCTTGTCAAGCAATGGTTTCTGTGAGGAATCACACAACCCAAAGTGCCAAATGGAAAGGCAAGCGGGCTAACAAAAAATGCTTTACAGGACAGAAAATGTGTAAGTGTATGTGTATACTTGCTATCTATCTATCTATCTATCTATCTATCTATCTATCTATCTATCTATCTATCTATCTATCTATCTATCTATCTATCTATCTATCTATCTATCTATCTATCTATCTATCTATCTATTAACTAATTGTTCGATTGTGTACTATGAAGCACTTTCTACAATTAGATGGTGATGTGGGAATATGCATTGGGTTGACATCTGAGTCCCTGGCCCGACTTGTATCTTCTCTCCATATCCATGTGGTCGCCCTAATAAGATTGCTGCTGCAATATTCCGTTATTTTGCAAGCGTACGTCATTTTGTATATACCAGAAAGTTATGGTTTCCTTTCACTAGACAAAAGCTTGTGGGTTAAGGCTGATAATCCTCCCTGAACTGCCCAGGTATGAATGAGTGTGGGGATGCAGGTGAATATCCACGGGATGGCGGGGGTCCTGTCCTGCTGTGTCTTTGTCTGAAGGGTCAGGTTTACGCTAAAAATGAGCCGATTTCGAAAATTAATGACGGGATGAGGGAGCATATTTCACATACATATAGTCTTTGTTTTTTATCATTGCTATAGGGCAACCCGGGAAAAGGATATATATTATTTAAAAGGACATATTTTATTCCTAATTAACAGTTTTGTCAAATTAGATTAGATTGTTAATTATATTATATTTTAAATATGCACATTATTAAATTAAAAGACAGGTAATTCCAAACTCAGATCTGTTTGTTGCAGATAATTACACCTCATGCACCGTACGCAACATTAATTACTTTACTGCAAGCATTAGGCAGTAATTTCTCGATACGGTTAACAGTTCTCATTTTAACATTATAAATCATATGCAAACCGCACAATGTGCTTTGTTCAGAATTATTTTTTTCCGAAGCAGACATCCAAGTGATAATGAGGTTGGAGGTATTTTTGATGTATCACCTAAAGCTGTTGGAATGTATTCAGGTTAATACGAACATTGCCAGGGGATTGCCGGCAGGATTTTATAGCAAACGTCACAGAAATAAAATTTAAAAGAGAAAGACCAAACTACTTTGCCCAAGAAGTAATCGAATTTGAAAATGCAGGTTTTAATCATTATATAATAAATACAGAGTTGTAGAGTGGGATGACCAAATGTTACATCTTAAAACTATATGTACAACGAATACTGGAACAAAGGGTTGACGTTCTGGAAAAACCCAATAATCCACGCGTGTGATTTAATTATTTAATCAATGATGCGCAATAATATGTGACAAAAAGAATATATATATATATATATATATATATATATATATATATATATATATATATATATATATATAGAGAGAGAAGAGAGAGAGGAGAGAGAGAGAGAGAGAGAGAGAGAGAGAGAGAAGGAAAAGATAAATAAGATGTCCTATGAATTTACTAGGAATATAATGTTATAGTATTAATATAACAATACTGCCTGTGAACCACATAGCTATTGCACAATGCGGATTCGTTTTCCACATTGACATCGTTCACTGTGCCTCATAAGGGGGCGCTCGCTCACCTTTAAAAGCTTTAATGTCCCAAATGCATCATCACATTAGTTAACGTTCGAC